>NC_140978.1:23250500-23518000 GCF_056783735.1 Eptatretus burgeri
TATCTTCAAAAGGGGTGTTTTAATTAACCCAAACACCCAATTTTCACTCTTGCACTTCCTTAGAGTTTTCTTAGTGTGCATGCAAAGTTTCAGGCTGATAGGTTTTATGGTTTCGGAGTTATGTGAGTAAAGATACTCGGATTGATAACAAAACATTCCATAACAGTCATAAGGATATTTTGGCATTTCAATTACGTAAAGAGCAATAAAAACACGACCTTTCTAAATTTTAGGGATGTCTTTTTCTTTTTCTTTAAACAGTCTCCAGTCATGGAAGATGGGGGAGGTGGGGGGGGGAGGCAGTTGTTTTAGCCTTAAGATGGGGAAAAATCCCGATTATGTGTCGAGGGTATAATGATAATATCATTCCTTTTGTGCCATAAAGGTGCAGAGGGCTGCTAAGGCAGTTTCATTGGAAAGGAGTATTGTCCTGGACATGTCACCACTCTGACACAGGTTACCCCAAACGGTTATTACTCCAGTACACTGGTACTCATTTCTCCAAGCCCAGAAGGATGACAGGCTGAGTCAACTCATTCATCCATCTATCCATTGGGACCATACTCTGTGCAGAGTGTTGGTGCTGCCGAAGCAGTCTCCTTGGCTATTGGGCACAATCCTGGACGGGTTGCCACTCCGACACAGGATACAAGCAAGCTGGGACTCATTTTGCCAACCTTGGAAGGATGACAGGCAGAGTCAACCCCACCTGGTATTAATTCAACATTTTACAGGAGCTCAAACTCAGGACCCTAAGGTCCCAAGCCAGCCACCTTAACCACTAATCAACACCAGGCACATAGGTGTGGAGGGTAGGATTGCACAAACATGAGAAGAAAGGAACAAAGAAATGGAGGTGAGCAGCAAGCTTTGATATTGAAAGTTTTACAAGGAAGGTGATGTTGGAAGAATGCATGTGACCTGGAGAGATTGGCAAGGGAAGGAGGGTTGAAAGGCAGAGGGAGCAAGACCCGAGGAAAGGTGGGAGCCAACCAAGGTCACCAACCTAGCTGTGATAAGAGAGTGCCAGGCCTTGTGCTTTACTTCTTTGTGGGAGATGTCAATGATGTTGAAAGCTTTGGAATTTCACAGCATCCAGATTGGATAAATAGAAAGTGGGGTCACAAGTCCATAGGGGGAGAGCAGAACTCCATTGACATATGGACATGGTAACCCAAAAGGGATGCAGAGACTTTTTAATCACGATACAGATGTATACAATCACATATCCATACATAAGCTCCCAAGCATTCTGGCCAATGTCCATCCCTCATGCTTCTAGGTACCTATCGAATTCCAGTTTATACATATTTACTGTTTCTGCTGCTATTACCTTTCCAGGGAGAATATTCCATGCATTAACTACTCTGAGTGAAAGACCCCTGCCTTACTACCATCCTAACTTGCCTTACTACCATCCTAACTTGCCTTACTACCATCCTAACTTGCCTTACTACCATCCTAACTTTCCTCTTTACTCTCAAGAGGACAGTTGGGTCCTGTCACTGTTCATGAATATATTTTTTCTTTACCCTTCATTATCTTAAACATCTCTGTTAGACCCCCTCGTAATTGCTTCCTTTCTAATGTAAGAAGTCCACTCTCCTTTAACCGCTCATCACTTATTTAGTTAGCCCCGGAATTAGCGTAGCCATTCTGTGCTGAACCCTCTCGATGGCTGCCTATATCCTTCCTCAGAATACGAAAGAAGTAGCAGCACATCCAAAGTTGAATAACCTAGACAGAATCAAAACTGATGGTCAGAGATCGGGCCATTTGAGAAAAGGCAATATATGATGTCAGCTGCGATGATGGATTCCATGGCTTTACTTATAATTGGAAGCAAGCTTACCAGCCTGTAACTGAGAGGATCTATTTTTATACCATTCTTGTCTATTGTCATGGTGTTGGCTATCTTCCAAGCAGATGGGAGGCAGCTAAAGGTGAAGGACAGGCTAAAAAGGCAGATATGGATCAGCAAAAGCAGTAGAGCAGGATTAGAGAACGTAGGCGTTTATGCGATGTTGGCCCATTCCCGAAACTGAGACAAAGCTCAGCAGAACGATATTGCTACCTTCTTGTTTGAAAAAGTCACATATCCAGGAGGCAGTAAGTTTGAGGGGTTAAGGTGGAACAGAGAGAGATGAATTGGCTTTGGCTTAACCTCCGGAGATAAACACTCTATAAAGCTATTAAGCCTTGTCTGAAGCGGTATGCTGTGATGCCATTTGAGGTAAGAGAGGGGATGGAGAGGGAGCACATACCATAGACACACTTAACAAGGTCCCACAGGGACTCTAAAGAAGGACAGGTTGGAGAGTTCAGCCTTAAAGTTTGAGAGATGATAGTTTAAGGCTCAACTGAAGGACACATGTGTTGCAAGCATTGTAAAATTATCTAAGGTTGCCTTCCATTGGGTTAGCCTTACACTGTTAGAAAGCAAGCTGCTTTATAGCTACTCTCTCAGGTTTTCAGTGTCCTATGGTCTGGAAGAGGAATATGATAGCCGCAGATGACATGCAATAAACCTCTGCATGAGAGCAGGCTTTTCTGAAAGCTTTTCCATGCCGAGTCAGTGTCTTCTACTTTCGTGTGCAGCACAAGTCTGTGGGGTAGTATAATTGGCTGAGGGTGCGGCTGTCCTGCTGATGTAATGCCCTCTGTAGGTTTGGCAGGAATTTGGAATTTGTTCATGGTGCCAGCGATAGCTCACCTATTTTTCGCAAAGGACACCATGAGATGTTTAACATCCACCAATGAATGCTGGCAGATGGAATGCGTTTAACGTCAATCCAAGGGACGACACACACATTGATGAATCACCCTGCCTGTGAAACACTGGGATGAAAGTTTATAGCTGGGTCAGGATTCAAATCCAGGCTAGACAGGTTAGAGGTGAGTGTGCGTACCTCTAGGTCATTCCGTCAGCCCTTCCAAATTGTTATCACATTGTCGTGTCCAGGGAGGTTAACCCCTACCTGGATGGATAGCCAAACGGTTCTCCCTTGGAGGCCTACAGCCGAGTTTCTCGGAGATTAATGGCTTACACGGGAAAACAGTGCTGCACGAGAACGGCACAAATGTATGAACACAAATTGAATTAACTAAATAACAATTCAATAACAAAAATCAAAATGTACAATGCCAATAATTCAAATTATAATAATGAAAGAAAAACGTGAAGTCAACTGAATCTAAATCTAATTGAGGGCGCCTCCATGCAGACAAGGGGAAAACGAACCAAAGAAAAATCCCTCCTTTGTCCCAGCACTTAGCTGTGTGCCAGAGATGGTCTTGAGGGAGCTTTGAATTGAGGCGCTTCGTAGACGCGCCAAAAAATGGCGCCAAGTCGCTCTCTTGCAGTAGGACCATTTGTACGTCAGACAATTCATGAGGGAGGTATTCAACCCCAGCTCACCAACCCACTGTTCGTGTGTCGATCATCCTTCCCAACCTGCTGCTTTTTAGAATGGTGCCGTCCCTCTTGGTGATACACATGAGGCTTCCGGTGCGTCCCTCACTCCCCAACCAATGGCCAAAAGCCAGTGTCTTGCTCAGCATGTGAGCCAATTCCTCAGCACAAACACAAGCATCATGCCGTCTTCCTCATGTGCTGAAGGAAAGCCAGCTCGTCGTGCTGAAAGGAGGGCAAAATGAGACCCTCCGTCCCAGTCATGTCACACCAAACGTTGTTCCACCTTGATACGAGCTGCTTCCCCCGTCCTCTCTGAGACGCACTCCTTATGGCTCAGCCGAACAGCCAACAACCAGCGTCCTGCCCAGCACGCGCAAATTCACACAGCATGAGCACGAGAATCGTGGTTGCGTCCTCCCCCGTCACACTCCAGCGTTTCCTCTATCCTTATGCCTGTCTTGTCCTCTCTGTAACATCATCCTCCTTCCTCACCTACTCGCCTCCCCTTTCTTCTTCTTCGACGTTACACCAAACCAAACTCCTCTGGGGTGTGGCCTGCTCGCACAAAACCCGGGAAGGTGGGGCCTCTGCCCCCCTCGGCATGTTTTCCTTGTTTGTTGCTATCGCCGTTGGTATAAAAACATAGGAATAAGTCACAGGGGGGCAATCACATACTGGGGGACATTATCCTTAATCCCTATCTAATTAACACCACACCACTCCCTGTGTGGTGACACATAACACTTAAGCTCACAGTTTCCCGACTTAGTTTATATCGAGATGTCTCCTTCATGTCCATTGACCAAACAACTCAATTCAATCTTAACTTTCCTCTGAAATTCCTCCCTATACCCCCACAAACATAACAATATTGTTGTAATGCCAACTCCCATCCAACTCGCATGGTGGTCGTTGAAATTGTCACAGATTAGAAATGATGTATGAAAGTCTTTGTTGATTTCCTGTTGCCTGTGTCATATTGCTTGTCGCTGCCATATACTGCCATCTACTGTTTTTTTATTTTTATTTTTTGTATACCTTGTCGAGGCTCATATGAGAGCTAACACACAATGCACATAAAGGGGGGGGGCATGAGACAGGAGGGGAGGGAGTGGGAAGGACAAAACAGTGGGGAACAGAGACATTAGGAGATCTGTGGAAGGGAGAGGGATGGGACGGGGAACATGGGGAATAGAAGATGGACATTACAGGGACTTTCAGGAAGGAATGCAGGGAATTTGAAGGAGGTGGGCTTGGGTGGATTATCGGGGGTAGAAAAGATCGAGGATTTGGATGGGGGATGATAAGAGGTGGTGGTGAACAGCTGTTTGAAGGCCTGGAGGGAAGAATGGGAATGAATAGAGTGAGGGAGTTTATTCCAAAGGCGGGAAAAAAGAGGAATGAAAGAGTGAAGGTGAGCAGTGATTCGTGATTTTGGTAGTTTTACCAGAAGAGGGTTGTTGGCGGACCTTGAGCGCCCTGCGGAAATATGGTGGGGACGAATCGCAGAGAGAGCGGGGGGGAGGGGCGAGGCTGGAGAGGAGTTGGTAGAAGACAGAAAGACTACCGACCAACCTGCGGTGATTGAATGAGAGGCACAAAGACTCAGCCTCATTGCGGGAGATGCCAATGATTTGAAATGCCTTGGTTTCTACAGCGTGAGGCTGAGAAAGGTGGGAGGCAGGAGCACCAGCCCAGAGGGGAGAGCAGTACTCCATCAGGCTGCGGACAAAAGCTTTGTAAGTGGTCAGTGTGAGGAGTGCTATTTTAAGGTCACATCTGATCCATTATTAATACACATATATTAGCTAGATGTAGGGATTCGAACCCATTTTATATACTCTGTAATGCATTTTAAAAACTCTCTATAGCTTCAGTCACACAGTTTCCACCAGTTAGCTCATTCTGGTCACATCACACAGCCCATTCTTTAGAAACTAAAAGGGTTTTTGTTTTTAGTGATAACAAGCCCAGATAATTGCCTAAGAGAAATTCCTGGGCCCAAAGATAAGCTGTTTGACTGTTCCACCCTCCCTTGTAGGAGGGCAGGAAAACTCTTAGCTCATATTTTGAGTACATATTTGAAGCTCTTGTCACACCAACCAGGATTAGAGTGTAACCAGAGATAGATTGGAATTAGAGATAGAATATATATAAGGGAGAGTTTTTGAATGTAAAGCTTAGTGTGGTTTTGGTCGCTCTCCACTGTGCTGGTTGAGCTGCTAACATCACCTCCGCTGGCGTGTGGTGTTGCGTATTGGCATACGTGTGCAAAGCACAATGCGGAGAGCGTTGTGGGGACGTGGAGGAGTGGTGTTGGTAATCACGTGTCCTCGTGATGTGATCCTCGTCGCCAAGTGTAATGTCCGGAGGGCAGTGAGGCACGGAGAGTCGTGAGGGTTGTCGAACTCTGTTTATTGCCCGTCCGGATGTACACTACTGTAGACTACCACACGCCTCTAGCGGCGTGAACAACTATATGCATTGCAGACACGTGACTACCAACACCACTCCTCCACGCCCCCACAACGCTCTCCGCATTGTGCTTTGCACGCGTTGGCCAATACGCCACATCCCTCCCTCCTAAAAGTATGATTATTGAATGACAATTATAATGATAAGCATAATTGGCAAAGCATACTACGACATAAAAAACAAAGAGGAACAAAACGACATTAACCATGTAAAATCCTCCCAGTACTACGTCGCTTGATCCAACCCTGGGGTGATGGTCGGGCTGTGAATCACCCAGACGAGATGGATCAAAAGAAAAATGTGCTTCATCTGCACAACCTGTAACACTAATGCCGTTGTATTAATCTGGCACATAATTCATCCTTCTATCCCCATCACAACATATATCGTGTTGGTGTGAGTGAGTTGAATCCCAAATGCAGTGCACCGGTGCTCGAGTACTGAGTTGCACGATGAAGCCAATGATGTCTGCAGACCACAATAACCATGGCCGTGTTAAAGATATAAAGAGGAAAGTTTGGGAGCACAGTATAACAATGCAGCAGAAGCGCCCCCAGGTGACCCATGCTTACACGCCTTCCGGCGAGGTCGCGGTGACACGCTGAGACGAACCTCCTGCGCCTCTAGCCGACAAGCTTGCCCATCCCCCCATGGACAGAAACAGGTAAACACGCTGAGTCCGCCAGACATTAGGGCGCCGTCGCAGGCGGGAGCAGCGGGGAGGGCGGCCTTGGGAAGATAACACCCGGCCCCCACGAGAGCAACGGGAGGGGTGACGCTGAACAGCGAACCGGCTCCCCGACATCGACTCGAACCAGGCAATCAGCCGGCTCTATTACCAGCCATCCTACACCAAAACCGCGCATCAGCCCCAGGTGCAACACCGCCCCTGCCACCGACCCCTTTCGACAAAGCAACTCCAGTCGAGACCTCAACACACGTCCATACAGACGAACAGCATTGACTGGATATATATCAGGGTCATATAACAGCAAAAACATCGTCTGCGCCGAGGCAAACTCCTCTTTACGTACAGCACATTCCCACAATATAATTTTAACACATGAGAGGGCAGCGAACTGCGGACTGTCATCGAAGCCAGAGATCTGAAAGACCTTTATTCGCAACAATCGTCCACGAGCTCTTCACATCAAAGAAGGCATTGATCCCAATCAAACACATCTTGCTCACACGCGGACTGTCGGCATTTGCGTTTATAACACCAGGCTGAATCACTCGTGCTGCGAGAATCAAACACACAACAATTAACAAATCATGAACCATGCTGCATGCACGCCTCTTGGTTGTCACGACGTTGAGGCGACTTGCGTGCAGGTCCCCATCTGAACGTCGCAGAGGCCACCGTCGATGTTCGCGTTCCGCGAACTTCTTGAATGCGACCGGCTAGCACCAATCCCCCGCTGAAATCGCCTGAACGACACGGGTGTGCACTGTATCATGAGCGCAGTGCAAGCGTGAGAGTCCGTCGCAGTTGGCATGACCCCCGTTGCTCCAGAACCGTATATCGTAGTTGCAGGAAGCAATGAACGGAAACCCAAGTTGCATTGTCGTGGCTCCTGCCGCCGGGACCTCGCTCTCGGGTCTCGAGGGAGGCCCGGGCCCAAACTGAGGTACGGGCCCCGAAGGAGACACAGGTGCAGCTGGAAGTACGAACTCCGAAACAGGAAGCTCCTCCCACCAAAACTCCAATCGGCCCGGCACGAGACGTCCAAGGCCACTGGCTGGCGCCATCCAGTCTAGTTGAATGCGGGCCAACCCGCTCCGACACAAAAAGACGAGCCCCTCCCCTCGCACCACGAACCGCGAGAGCGCAACCCGCTGACCTTGATGGGCAACCAAGACATGTGCCCTGTCAACCGCTGGTAGCGCTTCACCGGTATACATGTGCAATGCGAGGGTAGACCTGAAAAGACGTAGACCGGGGAGTGCACGAGCGGTGCACCCGCTTATGATCGACACCGCCGCTCCGGTCTCAACTCGAAACACAATTGGTGCCCCGTTCACCTCGACCTCCACTGTCATTGGTCTTGTCACCTTCGGACCAATTGAAAACAGGCTCAACATCGGCTGCATCTCCTGCTCCCGGCCGCCGGGATCGCTATGCCCAGGCTGCATGACTCGACCCTGGGTGTAAAAATGTACGTCATGCACAAAACACCGTACCGGCAGTAGGTCTCGACCCAGGACGTTGGGGTCGCTTCGCACACCGCCATCCATGACCGTTATGATAGCCAATGACACTTGGCACACACGCCGTAGATGTCCCTGAGTGTTCAGACCGCCGTCTGACTGACCGCGTTGCAACGTTCGGCACGACCCGCACCGAAGACTGTGCGTGCGGCCGTGGGCGCTTGGTACACCGCGCGGACCTCCGGATCACCTGCCGCGCTCTGACCATCGAGGCTCCGGACATCTCTCAGAGTCTGTGCGACAGCCGACGCCGCTTCTGAATTGAATGTAATGTCCTCATCCTTTAGCCGTGGCATTGCAGAAACCATTCCCGAGGCTTGCAAATCAGAAATAAAACGATCTCCGAGCCCGGCCGCCGTTCACTCGACGTGAATTTGCAGGCGCCGGCGAGATGTCTCACCCGTGCGGCGAAACTCGCGATGCGCTTCCCAGGGCTCCTTGCCAGGTGATCAAACTCGAACCGCGCTAGCTGCGCTGATTTTCCCGGCACTCCGTGCGCCCTACAATCCAATTGCTCCGGCCAAAGACTCAAAGTCAACACCGAGGAAAACCAGGCACTCTGCACGCGTCGATCTGAAACAGCCTCGTCGTCAAGTGTCATGTCCGGAGGACAGTGAGGCACAGAGAGTCGTGAGGGTTGTCAAACTCTGTTTATTGCCCATCCGGATGTACACTACTGTAGACTACCACACGCCTCTAGCGGCGCGAACAACTATATGCATTGCGGACACGTGACTACCAACACCACTCCTCCACGCCCCCACAACACTCTCCGCATTGTGCTTTGCACGCGTATGCCAATACGCCACATTGGTACTTCAATAAAGCTGCATTTTGGTGAATCCTCTTTGACTGACTCTCTTCATGCCAGGCCGGAGAACAGAGTCTTCACAGTTTGCACCCCAGAACGGGACCTCACAGACTCTGAGGCTGTGGACAGGAGGAGTGCCGCTTGGTGTACAGCACTTACAAGGGTCTCAGTTAAACGGTACGTGGTGCGCAACACATCGGGCACCTGCAAAAGGATAGCCCTAGTTAGGTAAGCACTGTACACCCAGCGGAGAGAGTTCCTTTGAACACAGCTTAAGGTTCTGCTGAGGTGACGAACTAATAACGGTAAACATATGAGGAAAGTCAAGTGAGGTTTTATTGAAGGACCACAAGGGGCTGTCAGGCTGTATTTTGGGACCGGGAAAGAGTGGAGGATAAGAAATATCCAAATGAAATATGGAGAAGCAGGTTCGAGTCCTGTATTCTGTGGTATTGTGTGGGGCCAGGTGAAATAAGGTTGTTGTATGAAGAGGATAATAAATATCCACGTGAAATAAGGAGAAAATAGGTTCGAGTCCCGTTTTCTGAGTTGGTGTGTGAAAGACAGATAGGTTAAAGTCCTGGAAGAAGGCTTAAAGGCTGTCGATTAGAACGGGACCCCTGGTTCCGTGTACGAAAAGGAGAAATGTTTCAAAGCTATCAGGCTGTCGATAAGTTAACAACGAAAAATGGGAAAGAACACGGAGTTACCAAGAGGAACAATGCTGAAAGTTATCGGTGATAAGTACGGAATTGATAAAGTAAAGAGATGGAGATATGAAAACTACCTGCAGATAATAAACCAGTTCAGATGGAAGCTGAGAGAGCGTGTCTGTTGAATGAACAAAGGGATTCATTGTGTATGGAGCAAATGTGATGTAATGTAAGGTGTTTATGTTGAGTTAATGTTCTGAAAGGTGTCTGAAATAATTTGCATACAGTGTGTGTGTGTGTGTGTGTGTGTGTGTGTGTGTGTGTGTGTGTGTGTGTGTGTGTGTGTGTGTGTGTGTGTGTGTGTGTGTGTGTGTGTGTGTGTGTGTGTGTGTGTGTGTGTGTGTGTGTGTGTGTGTGTGTGCGTGCGTGCGTGTTGAACACATAAGCAGTGGTTATACAAGCATGAGAGAATTAAAATAAAATCTGCATGAAGCTTGAGTGTGAAGCAGACACGCAAGGTCTCTGTATGAAATGCAGGGTAGGTTGCAAGGATGACTGACCTTCAGATAAAGTATGAATGTGTGAGGTCATCAAGCTGGATGCAGTGGAGAGGTTATTGGAACAATAACATCCTATTTCAAGAGAATATATAGTTAAAGTTTGGTTTCAAGAAAATGACAAAAGAATGGATCTACATCTTAAAAAGAAATGTAAGCAACAGCTGTTCTTGTACACTGAAGCGAACTGCAATGAAAAGTGAGGCTGGAGGCAAGAACACAGCCTACTGTGAATTTACCTGCTTTCAGGTGTGTGTGAGATTTGTCTGATAAGGGGAAAATAACTTGAGGGCAGCTCATCTTTGAAATACTCGGGGAACTGGTTTGGAAGAAATATATTTATTGTAAAACTGAATTTGTAAGGGAATTAATGTTTGTTGGGGAAAAAGGGTTGAAGCTGAAAATAATTGCTCGGTTTTTGTCTGTTGATCGCAAAGTGCACTGTGATGGACATGTTAAAAAAACGACAATTATTTGAGCATAATGGGGCCATTATGATATCGATGTGGATGGGTGGTTGCATCACTGGCTAGTTTGGTTGTGGCAGTTTGTAGTTGGATGATGTCTAAAATTGATTGGAAATTGATATTGTGGTACCTTGTGTGCTGGTGGAAGAAAAGGAGTGGAAAGATATAAAATTGTAAAAGCTGTGCAGATGTGGCAGAGATGTTAGAGCATGCAGGTACTCATTATGTGCAGGCAGATCATGAAGATAAGTGTGGGCGTGTAGGTAGATGCTGGCAGGTTAGGATGCCATGCCAAAACCATGGCAACTGGTGACAATACTGGAGTTTATACTTCAGTGCAAGGATTAAACAAGGTGGTTTGCCATTGCATTCCTGGTGGTGATCAGGAAAGGATAAAATGGTATGTGTCGGTTCGAGCTGACTACTTTCAAAATTTGGACTTGTATTAGAGGTGTATATGGACACTCAAAAAGGGTCAGTGGATTTAATTAATCCAAGAAACAGATCGTTTCATCTCAGTCTGTGGAATATATATTCAATGATTTGATTACATTGTACTGGTGATACAGGGTGAGTTAAAATGGATAACTTTTAACTCTTTCTCCTGTGTTTGGTTTGTTGAGCACTGACAGTTGTCATTTGGGTGGAGAACTGGAGGGGTGGTGATTGTGGAGCTCCTCGTGTGAATTGCTGTAGGGAGGTTTTGTGTTCATATTAGTACATCCTAAACCTGCATGGTTTATAGTAATTAGAAAGAGGTGTGCGAAAATTTGTATTTGCTTTGTTTGATAAGATCTGAAATGGCAAAGTGCATTTCAAGAACAAGGTGAGCGTGGAGTTGAAGGATTAAAGGGTGAGGATGGAAATGATGGACCTCGAGGACCAAGCTGGAGCTCCAGGACACAAAGGAGGTGGAGGATCTCCCGGACCACCTGCTGCAATGAGCAAGAAGGTCTTTGCCCCAGCAGTCAAAATAGAGAACAGGTGTGGAAGTGGAGTGTGTATTTGAATCTCAGTTTACTGCTGGGAAGGCAATGGCAAATCACCCAATGCAATCTTTTTGGTCAAGTCAAGCAGGTAAAGATTCCTTGCTTATCATGAATGAAACAATGGTAACTTGGGTGTGAATTATGGAGTTCCTGCAAGGTTTGATGGAATAATTTACTGTGAGATATTCACATTGCAAATACCTTAGGATGATTGATCTGTGATAGTGATCTTTCTTAAAGGTCAGACATCCAAAATCCAAAAACCAGGACAAGGACGTTCGACAAGCTACGCAATTAGCAAAATAGAGTTGCGTTTACCTTCGAGCAAGTAAATTACCTTTGAGTTGAAAATTCCACGAAATAATCGTTGTTGTTACAGTCAAAATTAAAACACAGATTTTTTTTTAGTGAAGCCTTTTATGTTGTTAAAACATTTGCGCTGTTCTGAAAATATACAATATTTCCTCAATGCTGATATATGGTTTTATATGTCTTTTTCCAGTAATAAAGCACGTTATTGATGTTGTCTCTATTTTTGTGTAATGTTTACACAATTTCCTAATGGGTATTGGACACAACTCATTACATAATAAATGTATTACATTGTATTACATTACATAATAAATGCATTACATAATAAATGTATTACATCTCCAAATACAGCCGATTGGGTATTGGACACAACTCGTTACATATTGTCCCCAAATATAGCCGATATTGAAAATTTAAAACTTGAATATCTCGAAAAAATATTCATTCATTTTCAAAAATTCCAAAAGCTATGAGTTCATATTAATCTATGCTATTAGAAAATAACATAAAATAAATATACAGTATAGAGGGTTTTGAAATTTTAATGATAGTGCCTAATATCACACAACTGATAAATGCTCGTTTCTTCATTTAGGTAAAATTAATCGCTGCGAGAGGAGATTGTAAGCAGCCGCTAACAACACTCACATGGCTGGCATGAACAGCACAAAGATGAAATTAACGCGTTTTTTCCGTGGAGACGCGTCTAAATTTAGGGGAGCCTAAGCGTCATATTTATAAGATAAGATCTACAGTAGTGTACAGTAAGGTCTTCGGCCTTCACATTTACTCACCACTCACCCAGAGCAACTTCCAGTCCTGCAAGCTCGATTCATGGTTTGTGGCATTGGAGTGGTTGGCTGTGCCACGTAGCCGGGATTGGTGGTTTGCTGTACCGAACCCCAAACGAGGACTACACCCAGGAGGAAGGAACGGAGCCCGGCAACCAGCAGAGAGCCAAGAAGGGCCTCATGGAGAAGGAGGGTGAGCAAATAGTCAACGGAATTCAAGACAGACTGTGGGCTTGCTCTGCTGAGTATAATTGCTGACTTTGAACACATCGTAGACCAGTTTGCATCGGTGAAGGAAGGAGTTTTAATTTGTTAAATGAAAGATTAATGATTTTTGTACTGATGTTGTGGAAAAATATATTTGAAAGATGGATGTCAGTTGTTTGGACCAAAAGAGCAATCTCAAATTGCCAGAGGTATTAGCCTAAGGCAAAGTTGCTGCTGTGCAGGACCCAAGTAACATATTGAGGGACATGTGTTGTGAGGTGATGGCTTGTGGGCTATTTTGAATGTTCGAAGGTGTTATATGTAATAGGGAAATTTTTTTATTTATTTTTTTATTTTGGGAATGGCTGGCAGTGGGGGCCATGGGTGCCTGATCTGTGTGCGAATCTAGCAGCCATGAGCACTTGACATTCAAGTCCCCATAGCTCAGTTACTTCATTAAGTAAAGGTGGATGGATATCTCCCTTTGCCCTATGTCGAATGGGAATTAAGTGTACATGTGCTGTGAGTTATTTTGTATATTCACAATCAACAACGACATCCTCCCTAGCTTCCCTTTACCATCAGCCTTTCTGACGCGCAAACGAGCCGAGCACCTGTGGAGGAAGTTCCATTGGCAACCGACGCAACCCTCCTACCTGGTGCTTGCAGCGGCATCGAGTTGCAGGTTCGAGTACCACCCCGCCGAATCATCAAGGGCCGTATGAGGCAGGAAGGTCCAAGGAAGCTTCTCACCTCCAGCTCACCTTCCCTCCGAGTTGGGGGTACCAATAAAGACCCGACGGGGTCCATTTCTTTTTGGGGGTGTGTGTGTCTGGTGTGGGCCAGTCCTTTAAGCAGCACCTGTATGGGTGCTTGTGTATAAATTTCCATTTCTTATATATTCTAATGACTCTGCCCTTATGTGCTCCTCATGGGCTTCATGGTGGTGCTGGGTTGTCTGGACCACCTGGAGAAGCTGGAGGCGGTGACACTGTTGGTGGTTCAGGTCCTATCGGACCTCTGGGCCCGAGTGGTCATGATGGCATGATTGGCCCTCGTGGTGATGGAGGCAGTCCAGGAGCACCTGGAGAACATAGTCGAGAGGGTTCTCCTGGCAGGGATGGAGCCACTGGGCGAGAAGGTGCATCTGGTCCCAGGGGTGAGCGGGGAGAGTCAGGAGCAAGTGGCTGTGCCAGAACAGCTGGTAATGCCGGAGCACCTGGTGAACATGGAGCAGCCGGCCCTGATGGCAATGCTGGAGACAGGGGTCCGCAAGGGGAGCCTGGAACAACAGGACACCGAGTTGCGATTGGGATAATTGGACCATCAGGATCGTCTGGGTCAGTGGGTGAACAAACCTTGTTCAGATGAGCAAGTGGTGGGTGCAGGTGAGCATATGCATCTGTGGTGAAGGTAATGGTGTGAACCCTTTGATCGGTTCGGACAGGCAGGATTCACAACATCTTTGTTCACATTAAGATCTGAATTTGTATTTATCTTCTGACATCAGCATCGGTTGGTAATTTAAAACGCGTTTTTCATATCATAGCAGCCTTCGTACATGTGAAGGCTCTCCGTGCACTGTACTTCCTGCTCCGAAATTCATGAGATTTAATCGGACAATTTTATTTATTGTCACAATGGTAGACCGTGGGGCTGTTTACATTTGTTTTAAACAGAGGTTTGGACTGTATTTGAGCTGGGACCAGTAGTTTATTGGTTGCGAATTGTATCTCAGGAAGGTAGAGACTAGCTGAGTAGGGATTGGCAAAGCGCAAAAGGATTGTGGGATGTAGAGGAATGGTTGCTTAGCAACGACATTGATCTGGAAGGAGTGGAATTGACTTTGCACTGTATAGTCTACTATGATTAAACAGGACAGGATTTGAATACACAGCCAAAGTGCATGGAGACTACACCACAAACGCTCTCTGATGATGACCAACTTATGGGATTCAGATATATTGGGTGAGTTGTGGGGAGTAAGAGAAAAAGGTGTTTGCTCGTGTGGCTCACCACAAGTGGCCATACGAGCAAAAGGGGGGTGTAGAAGGTGTGCTGCCTTTTTGGCTGTTGGTTGCATCATTGGTTGGAACATGGCTGTGTCGCTGATGCGGTGCCTCTAGTTATGGGCTGAGTCGACCCTCTGGGGTTGGTTCAGAAGTAAATGGGATTTGAATAGGGGGTTCTAGGATCCCAAGCCACCACTCTAGGTGATAAGCCAAGATTAGATAATAATAATAATGGTAAATAGTGGGGCAACTTAGCGTAACAATTTTGCATTTTGTGAGGAAAGCACCAAATTTGGCACACTAGAAGCCTAACATATTATGAACAGATTTGGATATTGGGCCATCTCAAATTCAGCTGCTGATGGCTGTGGCAGCCATTTTCCAAAATGGCCGCAGGCGGTTACTATAATTTCACTCTAACATTGGTTTGAACATTTATTAAAAGCTGAATTAAGAAAAACAACCTGTAGCCACCTCAAGTTTAAAGATAGCCGCCATTTTGCAAAATGGCTGCTAATTATTTGTTGTACTGGACGACTATCTCACTCAGAGAAATTGGTTGTTGAGAATGCTGGCAAACGAATCATGGGCTGCGTCTCATTCATATGAATACTGACATCTCACTCATAGAAAGTGATCGAGAGATGTCTGATTTAAATGTTCTGAATCAGTGACACAGTCTGCTCTGTTAATATTCTCTCAATTTTGTGAGCACTCTCCCTCACACACACAAAAAGCTGTGCATTCAAGTGCGGCCTTTTTGCACTTGCAACCCTTCAGACAGCTCTTCTTGCACTTGCAACCCTTCAGACAGCTCTTCTTGCACTTGCACGATACTAGCTCATAGCAGGTGCGGGCTGCTTTGGGTAGCTTCGTCCAGTGTGGCTCGTACACCCCCTCGTCATTCTTGACCCAGCCCCAGCTGGATGGAGGAGGCAGCTCTGGTGTTGGTAGCAGTGTTTGACCCCACACATGGCCTCCTTGGTAGGCCGCCCTCTTCACATGCTCCTCCAGAGCTGCCTTGGTTGGCGGGATCAGCTGCATGTTGTTCTTCTTCGCGAAGAGTTTCTTCCGGGCCTTGTCAATGTCGTTGCACGTGATGGTTCTGTCATAGAGCAATATGACGAACATCTCGATGGTGTGCATGACATCATGTGGTATGCCACTTGGTGTAGAGGATAGCTTCAGCAGTGCATCTGTAAGTTCTGGCAGAACGGTCCAGATTGTCCAAGCAGTCTTCTTACCATGTCCAGCAAAGCTAGATACAGTGTCACACCCAGTTAGTGCGTGAAACATTGGGAGTGCCTGTGCCTTCTCTGGTCCTCGGCCAGCTGCTATTTCGTGGGCTGCCAGGTACCGAAAACTCTTCCCAGTGCCAAATGCTAGCCACAGTTTATCTTCTGGTTGCAGTCCCTGGGCCACTGACACAGCCAACACCACAACATCGGTGTCAACTGTCTTGATCAGTATCTTGTGGTGACCACGGTTGGCTGCATGGGAGGCATGCAACAACATTCGACTGTCAGCTTCTTTGTGGCTGCATGGGGCAAGCAAGGCCAGGTCTAGCAGCGGTGGCTTGCTCAGGACTACCTCTCCATCAGTGATAACAAGCTGCTTGTCATCCTGGTCAAACCACCTGAAGATAGCTTCTGATAGGAACTTGAACAGCTCGGTCTTGTTGGTGTCCACTCGGAGGAAGTTCTGCCAGTTTCCAGGTATAACTGCTGCTCCGACCATGCATCTACGCACTCCTTTACCACGCTTTGATCTTGCACTGCCTTTCAGTGAATCAGCAACGTAGTGGTCCCAGACCAGGTCCAGGCGTGACACAGACTGTAGCTTTGTTGACAGGTACGGTATGAAGACATCCTGGGCATAGTCATCAAAGTTCTTGGCCACCGCAGGCTTCAGCATCTGGACAATGACTGCCCCATCAATAACTAGGCTGGTGGTATCAGGAGCCTCTGATTGGGCATTGGAGAACTCTTCAAAGCATTTGAGGAGATCACTCTTCGTACCTAGATGGAGACGTTCTCCATCGGAGAGAGCTGGAGGACACGCTTGATTCTCATGAAGAAAGAACTTTTCAAGGTTTCCATCCCTCGTCTGGCAACCGATGTAGAGCAGTGAGAAAAGTGCCACGTCGTTCCTGAGAGAGGCCAGCTGCTGTTTCCCTTTGCTCACACTTCTCGGGGTGGAAGTACTAAACACCCTCAGCTTGTTCCGACAAATTGCGTCATCAATTGGCTTGGTCCTTTCCACCAGGCATTCTCCGGTGAAAGCCTGTAACTGCTCTTGGCCAATCTTCTTCACATTCCTGACATTCTCAACTACAGCAGGACCTGCAATTTCCTTTCTGTCAAGAACAACTAGATCCATGCTCTCTTCCTCAAAGGGGTTGCCGAGCTCTTCTATGACGCTGGCGCCGTGAAGGCAGAACGGAAATACATGCAGAACCTCGTAACCCGGTAATCCGTGACTGAGATAATCCTATGACCAAACTGCACCCCGCAAACCAAACTCAACTTGAACTACGGTAAACAATGGGATAGCATAGAGAACTCTATGGGCACAGAACAAAATAACAATGAATCGAGTCAACAAGTGTAAGCTGGAAACTCAACCGTGCACGATTCCGGGGTCAATATGCACGCACACCACTTCTACTACCATGTGCCAAGCCAATAGTGCTATGAATGTTTATCATTGGTTTTCATTCAGAATCTGTGTCTTAATATGACTAATTAGTCCACTTTAACGTTTTTTTCTCAACCAAGTCAAATTGTTACTTTCTTTGACCATTATTGGACCTGTATTAGTAAATAAAATTTCACTAGCAACCTGCATTCCTCTCCAGTAAAGCAGATATGTGTCATAACAGTAACCACTGGCGGCCATTTTGAAAAATGGCAGCCACAGCCATCAGCCGCTGAATTTGAGATGGTCCAATATCCAAGTCTGTTCATAATATGATAGGCTACTAGTGTGCCAAATTTGGTGCTTTCCTCTCAAAATGCACAATTGTTATGCTATATTTAGCTAAGTTGCCCACTAAAAGTGTCTGTAAAATATATGGGGAAGTACATGAAGATTAATTATTGCACTGTGCTAACAAAAGAGTGTAAAAAAAATTTGGGCGAATTGTACAAGCTCTGGTATTGATGGACAGTAGCAATATGAAGAAATTTTTAAATGCAGGCAACTGATATTTCGATCGAAAGATGTTTGCCATTGAATCCAGCCTCCCGACTGACAACCGCTGACGAGGGAGGAAGCACATGTGTGTGAATGAGTGCTGGTGGAAGAACCGAAGGCCAGACTGCTTTTGCAGGAAGTAATTCCGCGATTTGGGATTCCAACACGATTGTCATCGGACCAAGGAGGGTCCTTCGCGGCAAAAGTAATGATGAAAAGAGCCGAGGGCTTGGGCATTACAACACGCAATGCCACAAGGGGGCTCTCGCCCCATGAAATAATAACAGGACGCCCTATGCAGTTACCGGCCTCTGCTCCCCCCCCCCCCCGGATATGGGGGATTGGGACTGGTCTTGCATGACTGATGGAATGATGAATTATTGTAAGGCGCTAACTGCGACCATCAGGAATTTTCACTCACAGGTGCAGGAAGCGCTACCGATGCCAGCTGGAGGTTCTTTGCATGATTTTCAACCCACTGATTGGGTCTGGGTGAAAGAGTTCCTGCAGAAAATGCCCTGCAACCCAAGGGGACGGGACCTCACACTGTACTCTTGACCACTCCCTCCGCCGTCAAAGTGAGAGGTAAGACTGCACGGATACACCACTCGCACTGTAAAAAGGCACCCAAAACGGCCGACGAAACGAGGGAGCCAGGCCGGCAAGACAAGGTGACAAAGTGGCAGGAGGCCCACCGCAGGAGGAGCCAGACACCCTGCCGAACGTGGAACCAGAAGGACCAGGGAACAGAGACCTTGGAACACCGGGGCCAGCGGCAGAACCCTTGACGATCCAACATGCGTTTCCTGGCACTGACACTACTCCTTTGCTGCTAGGGCCTGTTACTAGGCAACGAACTAACACACTCAAGCCAAAGAAACCGTACACACCTCCGTGGCAAAGGGGGACACGGAAATGAACTAGTAGCAACCCAGCAGCGACATAGGAGGGAAGCGGCTGGAGAAAGAATGACAGCAGGTGAATACGCAAGGTCGGAGAAAACGTATAACCAAGAACTAGATAAGGTAAAGATATTTTCAAAGGAGCCTGGCAAGACCGCACCACTCATTTCCAGAGTGCTGACAACCATCCAGCCACAGCAGCTCATAGAACTGTCCTGCGTCCAAGCCGAGGGAACTTACGATTTGGTAGAACGAAACGAGGAAATAAAATCGATTAGATGGTCTTATACTATGACAAAACCTGTTGGGGGGACGTCAGAAAATGCGGGAAAGACAGAAGTGGCTTGGCAGAACAAAACGCAAGACAAAACCCAGTGGGGGCACTTTGCACAAGTAGGATTCGTATGGGGTCAACACGCATCTTTAATTACCCGAGTTCCATGGGCCCCTAATGGAACCCTTTTGGAGTATAGTTGTGAAATCTTGCAAAAATACAGTAACCTCCCGGAGAAGAACACATTTCACTTTGAGGTGTCTCCACCTATAAGGCTTGAAGCTCTCACTAGTGAGCGAGTGGAACGCAAGGAGGGTTACGCAGGGTGGAGATCTATATTTCGTGACTGGGGAGACTGGTTACTGTGCGTGGTAGGGTCAGCACTCCTCATCGTCATGGGAATCATTTTTGGAGTATTTCTGATTAAGATTCTCATCACTATTTGTTTAAAGAAATGCTGTGAAGCCTCACCCCACACCCAGGCCATCATAATAATTAACCGCGAACTCATGGAGGAAGATACCCAGGACTACTGTGATTGGCCACAACCAGACCCGACCCCCACCATATGAGGGACCAACAAGGTGGTCTGGCGGAGGGGCGCCCTGGGGAAACCCTTCCAGGTATTACTGGTTACTCAAAGAATTTTCAAGTGAAAAGGTAAGCCAAACATGGACTCACGCATCTCATTACAAACGAGGATACAGGAAGTTGTAAAGAGAAAGAAAGGAAATCTACAAGTAAAATGCGACTGGAGGTTTATGATAGCTACGGCATTGTTTTTGATTAGCATGTGCATAATCGTGGAAAATGGGCAATAACAGGTAGTGAAGGCATGTATGGGAAAATACTTATATGACCCTTATGCGTAATTATGCTCCTAATGGGCCTCTTTTGTCTTCTAGCGCAAGATGAGAAAGGAGCTTACACCACATTTTGAGTGCTCACAGTGCTGCTCACCCATTATTACATTTGCATATTGTCGATGATATAGATGCAGTTAATGTTTTGTAGAAATTACCTGGATGATATTGTTGCAATTAGTGTTTTGTAGAATTACCTAAATAATATTGTTGCAATTAGTGTTTTGTAGAATTACCTAAATAATATAGTTGCAGTTAGTGTTTTGTGAAATTACCTACACACTACTCTGAATAAGGGAAATTTAATACAATTTCATGTGAGGCATGTGGCAGTGAGAAGGATAGATGCTAACCTGGGCCACCAGTAGTCGGGGACTTCTCATTTGGAGGTTGTCATTGGCTGTTCACGGCATTTGCAAGTATCGTCTGGAGGGAGCGGAGCCCAGGGATGGTCAACTCAGCCGTCAAATGAAGGCCCACCTATTCGGTGAGCTTAGGAAATGGCGAAGTATAGTCAAATGTGACGACGGAGGGACTGTGAGTAGTGCTATTTCATGGTCACATCTGATCCATAATTAATACATATATATTATTTATATGTAGGGATTCAAACCCATTTTATATACTCTGTAATGCATTTTAAAAACTCTCTATAGCTTCAGTCACACAGTTTCTACCAGTTAGCTCATTCTGGTCACATCACACAGCCCATTCTTTAGAAACTAAAAGGGTTTTTGCTTTTACAGTAATAACAAGCCCAGATAATTGCCTAAGAGAAATTCCTGGGCCCAAAGATAAGCTGCTTGACTGTTCCACCCTCCCTTGTAGGAGGGCAGGAAAACTCTTAGCTCATATTTTGAGTACATATTTGAAGCTCCTGTCACACCAACCAGGGTTAGAGTATAACCAGAGATAGTTTGTGATTTTATCCAGATCAGCAGTGAGCGAAGATGCTGCTGCTAGCCGGTCTGAGGGATGACCGATGGTACGGCAGAGGGTGGAGTCATCAGCAAAGAGATATAGAGGATTTTCCAGAGAGTCGGAAAGATCATTGATGAAAACCAGAAAAAGAACAGGGCCCAGAACGCTACCTTGAGGAACTCCAGTCTGGAAAGGAAGAGGGGATGAAAGAACTCCATTTAGGGCCACACAGTGACTGCGACAGGAGAGCAAGTATGCGAGCCATGAGTGGAGATGGCTTTGGATACCATAGGAAGAGAGTTTGGTGAGCAGGACAGAGTGCCAGACCGTGTCAAAAGCACGTGATGTGTCCAGGGATACGGCTCGGATTTCCTGTCTGGCATTGAGGATTTCCATCCATTGTTGGGAGAGCAGAAGCAGCATATCCAGGGTGGAGTGACCTGGACTGAAACCAAATTGATGATCAGAAATCAAGCCATTGGAGAAGAGAAAAGATTTAATGTCTGAAGCGATGGTGGATTCCATAACCTTGCTGATGATTGGGAGAAGGCTGATTGGTCTGTAGTTGCAGGGATCTGTTTTTGCACCTTTTTTGTGCAGGGCAATGATGTTTGCTGATTTCCAAGCAGATGGCAGATGGCCTTGAGCAAATGAGAGGGTGAATAGAACAGAGAGAGGGTGAGCAATAGTAGAAGAGCAGGCTTTGAGGACACGTGGGCTGATGCCGTCTGGACCGGTTGCAGAATCTGAGTCGAAGTTTGACAGCAAGCTCTCCACCTTGTTAGGAGAAAAGGACACAGAGTCCAGGGACAGTTGGGTGCGACTGGGTAAGGTGGGTAGAGAAAACGATGGGTTTTGGACGCAATATTTAGCTGCAAACACCGAGTTTAGGCATTCAGCTTTTTCACGTGTGGTATCAGCAGTGCGGCCATTTGAGGTAAGGGAGGCGATGGAGGGGGAACATACACCAGAAACAGATTTGATTAGACGCGACCAGGATTTTGAGGAGGGAGAGAGGTTTGAAAGTTCAGACTTGAGATGAGAAAGATGTTGTTTTCTGGCTCTCCTGAGGGTAGATACACACTTGTTCCGAGCTTTATGGAAGGAACTGAGATTACCCTCAGTTGGGTTTGCTTTCCTTGAGGCAAAGGCAAGTTGTTTCAGGACAACTGCCTCACCACAAGCTTCAGTGAACCAAGAGCAGGAGGAAGGGTAGGACAACTGAAGACGAGAGGGGATAAATCTGTGCATGAGGGAGAGCAAGTTTCTTTGAAAGAATTCCCAGGATGAGTTGATGTTGGAGAAAATAGCGATAGGAGACCAGTCTATAAGTTTGAGAGCTGCTTGGAGACCCTGCCAGTCGGCTTGAGTGAAATGCCAGACTCGACGGCGGTGAGGTGGTTCTCTGATAATAGCCAAAGAGATGTCCACTTTGACAAGGATGTGGTCAGAAGAACCGATTGGAGCGGAGGAAGAGCAGCAGATGTTGTCAGGGAAATTTGTCAAAATCAGATCCAGAAGAGATGGAGTACCATTGGTTGAGATCCGGGTCGGGAAGTTGACCGATTGAGTCAGTCCCAATGATTCACAGAAAGCTTTTGCTGAGGTGCCATGACAGGTGAGAGAGGTACCCACACCGAGCCAACTGGCATGATGACAATTGAAGTTGCCACATATGAGGAAGAGAGAGTTTGGATGAAAAGATAGAAGTTGGTCCATGTTTTCGGATAGTGAAGTGTTGATGGAGTCATCACTGTTAGGTCGACGGTACAGTACACATATAAACATGAGGTGGGAGTGGAGGGGAAGTCGTAGCCAGAGGTATTCCTGGGGGTGTGGGGGAGTGAGGGCAGTGCATGGAGAGTGAGGAATAGAGTCTTTGATGAAGAGAGAAACTCCTCCACCAGGGTGAGGCTCAAGTCTGTCAAACCGGAGGAGGGAGTAACCAGGGAGAGATACTTGGGAGTCAGACACGTCTTGGGGGAGGAAAGTTTCTGTTATGCAGATTATGTCTGGTTTGTCAGTGGCAACCTGTATGGAAAGATCTGAAATGTTTGAGCGAAGGCCCCAGATATTTGAGATCCATACTTTTAATGAAGAGGTAGAGGAGGAGGCTTTGGGTGCAGGGGTGGGGGGAGGGGTAGGGTAGGACAAGGGACGAGGGGGGGGAGGTAAGGAGTGTTGTTGAAAGAGTGTGGGGGATTGCAGAATTGCTAGGGGAGGGGCCGAATGAGGAGGAGAAAAGGCTCTGTGGTGCTGGGGGAGAGGGGGGACAAGAGAGGGGGAAGAAAGCAGTTGAGGATTTGAGCAGGTCGAGTGAAGAGATGGAGGTGAGAGGGCAGTGTAAATAGGCAGCTTTGTGGATGGGAGGGGGCAACTTTGGGAAGGATGAATGAGGGGGATAAATGGTGGGAGAAAGGTGAGGGGGGAGTTTTTGAAAGAGGTGAGAGGATGACTTGGAGGGAGAAGAGTGGGATGGTTGCTTTGAGAGTGAGAGGTGAGAGGAGTGAGTTGGCACTGAAGTTGGAAAAAAAGAATGGTTGATGGAAAGTGAACATTCATAGCAAACTGGGGTTATTAAAAGTTTTAGGTCAGAGATGCGATTTAACACGTTTCTTGGTGGATGCAATAAAGGCGAATTCAGAGAATGGAGAGAAGAAATGCTGCAACAGTTGGATTTTTTAGGCAAGGTATGAAGCAGAGGTCGAATTGAGAGCAGTCTGTTTAAATAGCAGAAGAGTAGTGCATTCTGATGCAGTAAAGAGTACCACATGTGTGAGAGAGGAAGATGAAGCATTATGATTATAATGAAGTGTTTTTGTTAATATTAATGTTTGAGAGAGTTTTTAACACATTAGGTCATGGAAGTGTTGTCGAAAAAATCAAGGAAGAAGAAGAGGAGGAAGAAGAAGAGGAGATGAAGAAGAAGAAGAAGAAGAGATGAAGAAGAAGAAGAAGAAGAAGAAGAAGAAGAAGAAGAAGAAGAAGAAGAAGAAGAAGAAGAAGAAGAAGAAGAAGAAGAAGAAGAAGAAGAAGAAGAAGAAGAAGAAGAAGAAGAAGAAGAAGAATCGGAGAAAGGTCGCGTTTTTTTATTTTTTTATTTTGATTTAAGATAAGAAATAGAGTGATTCGTTGGGAGGCATGGGGGACGTTAAGAAAGTGGGAAAGATAGAAATTGAAGATAATGGGGTGTATAAACAAATAAACACGATCGTATACCGAGGGGAACAAAGGGTAGGCCTCAAGCCTCAAGGGTAGGCCTCAAGCATCCAGAAAGGACAAGTTCGACGAAATCTCACAAAATAGAACGATTTTTGAAACAAAACCAAACTAGGAACACACAGTAACATGTAGGTGAGAAAATAAACACTAAAAATGGGACAGATAATGACCGGAAACTTAACTTTGAGATCGTCAGCAGGGAGCCCCCAAGGAGACCTGGCAACGCTCCAAACCCAGAACCAGAAGTCCATTGGTATCAATTTTATCGTTGAATGATGCCATTGCTTTGCTTAATTAACCCTGTGCTTTCCTTCTTGAGTGAGGCTTCTCGTATGAGTGTGAGGTGCTTTCCTTTCCTGTGTTGCCATGAAGGCTTCGGTGCTATCTTTGGTGCACTGCTGTTGATCCAAACTATATCATGCTTACACCCTGTGTCACTACTCAACCTGTATGCCATTTGAGGTTTTACGACACCAGGACCACACTGGTCTGCCTGTTTACTGCTTGTACTCTGACATGGCGCAGAGGCTTGTACTCTGAATCACTTGCTTTGCATGACGGTCGAGGTCATTGCATGAAGGTTACTTACCTGATTTGCTTTATGATGTGTTGACTAAATCTTGAGTGTTGAATTGACAGCATCTATTCACATCCATGCCGTTTGACCATGGCTGAGTATTGAAGTCACTGTACACAATATATTCTACCTACAGTCATCCTATATTCCGAACTAGTGCACAATCGAGCGGTAGGCCGATCCATCACATGTCACCTCCATTTGCAGTGCTTGCTGCCCTCCCTCCCCCTCTTTTTTTTCATGGTATTTCGAGACAGATCTCATTACACCTGACTGCAATACAATGGGAAGCTTTGGAAGCAAATCACACTCCTATTTCATAGTGGCAGCACTCAGTTGACCTCCAGGAACCGCAGCACTGCTTCAGCCGACACACTGGCCATGAATGCATCTGTCCTGCCTGCTTCTTCCCCAGCTACTACTGTGGTCTACACCTTGTCCTTTTGCACTACGACGGGCACCTAATGGATGCGCTACCAGTCGGTAAGCACTTTGCCAATTAAATCCGATCTTCAAATCCACAAGCAAGGACATATTGGGACAGATGCAGACCCTCGCACTTGACAGACTTATAATTATCTTACCAGCCCACACAATCAGAAGAAAGCAAGAGCGCGAATTGTTTTGCAACACATGTCTTCTACCGATGTGATATTTTCCAAGTCCAAAAAGGGCATAACTCTGTGAAAATTTAACAAAATGTCCTGAAACTCGAACTTCTTCTGCAACTCATCATAACAAAACCATGCACCAAATTTCAGTTAAATATATTAAAGCGTGTGGGGAAAAAAGTTTGAAAAACCACAGTTGGGACGGATGGACAGACTGAAAGCAAACCTTTCGCCCCCTCCGGGGAAACCGATAGGGGACTAAAAAACACAACAGCCATGCTTTCTCAAAGGAGCATACACACAGTTTCTTCTCGCAATTGCAGATACAGCTCGTGGACTGCTTCCAGCCAGACGTTCTGTTTGTTTTTTTTTGCATAAAATGTCGAGGCTCGTATGAGAGCTATCACACACAATGTACAACAAGGGAGGCAGGAGATAAGAGGGGTGGGACAGGGAAGGACAAAACAGTGGGGAACAGAGACATTAGGTGATCTGTGGAAGGGAGAGAGATGGAGTGGGGTACACAGGGTGAACAAGCTAGACACTACAGGGACTTTCAGGTACTTACATGACAGGTAATTTGAAGGAGGTGGGTTTGGGGTGGATTAACGGGGGAAGAAAAGATCGTGGTTTTGGATGGGGGAAGATAAGAGGTGGTGGTGAACAGCTGTTTTGGAGACCTGGGGAGAAGAGTGGGATTGAAGAGTGTAGGAGTTTGTTCCAAAGGTGGGAAAAAACAGGAATGAAAGAATGAAGGTGAGCAGTGATTCATGATTTTGGTCGTTTTGACCAGAAGGGGATTGCTGCCAGACCTTGAGCACCCTGTGGAAATATGGGGGGGGGGGGCATTTAGCAGACAGAGCCAGGGCGGCGAGACCAGAGAGGAGACGGTAGAAGACAGAAAGACCACCAACCTGCCTGCAGTGAGAGTGAGAGACACAAAGACTCAGCCTCATTGTGGGAGATACCAATTATCCTAAATGCTTTGGTTTCCACAGCATGAAGCTGAGAAAGATGAGAGGCAGGAGCACCAACACAGAGTGGAGAGCAGTACTCCATCAGGCTGTGGACGAAAGCTTTGTACGTGGTCAGGAGCTCAGGTGGGCCGAGGAAGGACTTTGTACGACGGAGGATGCCCAGTCGGCAACTGGCTTTGGAGGCCTGCTTGGAAATGTGGCTCTCCCAGGAAAGATCATGGCAGAAAGGGAGACCCAGAGGGTTGAATGAAAGGACTTCAAGAGAATTGTTGAAAAAGTAGATGGGGTGGGGGGGGGGTTCGAGATGGCCCTTTTGGAGAGACGTAGTGAGAGTGTGAGATTTATCAGGAAGACAAAATCTCACACTCTCACTTTGTCTCTCCGAAAGAACCGTCTTTGATCACCTTAAGTCTGAGTGAGTCCCATTCAGCTTGAGTCATTGCATAATGCAAGCAGAGCTCAAGTAACTGAGATGCCATCAAGAGGTTGATGCCAAAGCTGGCAGGATTATCAGAGAGATTCATGATCAAACACTCGCAGCACAGCAAGCTGTGATTGCTAAGCTCAACACCTTGCTCAACAACAACATGAACCCTAACCCTAACAACTTTATAGTTAGAGGAAGCTTAGACATGCCCAAAGTGGAAGTGCTATTGAAATAACAGGGAAATCAAATAATCACGCTCGGAGCAGAAAAAGAGTTGTATTACTTCAGGTAAAATGCCTTCTTTGGATGTAATTACAGAGGAAACTACAAACACATTTCAGTTAAATCACAATGGGCCATTGTTGGATGTAATCAAAGCTTGAGCCATTTTTCTGCATTCCAGAAAATATCCTCCATTACAGCAGCCTAAAGACGGGCAACGGCCTTCCCAGAGGTGGCCACGGTTCCAATTAATTCCTAAAATTTGATGCACATTCCTGCACTCATACATCCACAAGAGCGCAATGATCTACCTCTAAGGGACCATCCTCAATTGCAGCCACAGGGGCCTGCCATCCTCTCATCTCAGCATGAAAATGCACCCCTGATGATACAAGGAGGTAGTCTCACCCAAATCACATCATACTTGCCATGGATATCATACCAGGATTTCTGCGCCTAATCAAGAGAGATAGCAAATTGATCTCCACACGGGGTGGCCGACACATCACCACCCTTCATTGACTCACTCAGCTAGTGTACACTGGCTGCAGTACACGCTCGACACCCCACCTGTTTTTGGGGGCAACTGCTCATCATCGGAACAATTTAATTTGCTGAACAACCACATATATATATATATATATATATATATATATATATATATATATATATATATATATATATATATATATATATATATATATATATATATATATATATATGTGAGCCTGCCCTCCAAACTTATATTAGCAGTTCTTCGTGACAGATCTACTGATTCCCTCTGTGTGGCGTTCTTAACCCAACACTGTATAAGTTCACTTTTGGAGAGCAAAAGGACCCTGCCTTCCTCAAGATGGTACTAGATAGCCTTATCAGTGTCCACAGTGACTTGACTAAATCCTATAAATATCAACAAATATTTAACAAGCCAGGAGGCAATATGTCACCACCAACCAATTGAATATACAACAACACAGCAGTATTCAAGGACTTGGCTCATCCTATTAATTTCCTGGTGAACATACTTCATAGTGAGAATGTAAATAAGCTCCGTTACGATATGGATCTCATGTTGACCACTTGATTGCCAAGTTATACCAGGTTATCAGATGGTTTTGTTCAGCGTTGAATAAAAACAAGATATTCAGAACAGTATCCTCTTCTTTTGAAGTCGTCCTCTCGGAGCAGAAAGGACATCGAGCAGAAAGAAAAACTTAATTTCCTATTATCCTTTGTGGAGAACCATACTTGCGGCAACAAGGAAATAATCCAATCAATCCATTCACCGTCCTTTTCAGTGTTGATATTTTCTATCTGCCGCACCCCCTTCAAGCTCTATAATCACCTTTTATTCTTTAAAATGGGGCTGGCGGGATTGCCCAGAGGTACGCACACTCACCTCTGAGCCGTCTACCCTGGGTTTGAATCCTGACCCAGCTATAAACTGTCATCCCGGTGATTCACAGGCAGGGTGATTCATCAACGCGTGTGCTGTCCCTTGGATGGACGTTAAACTGGATGTCCATTCTGCAAGCACAACTTGTGGACTTTAAAGATCCCACCGTCGTCCTTCGTGAAGAGTAGGCGAGCTATCGTAGGCACCCTGAACAAATTCCAAATTCCTTCTCTAACCTTCTCATCAGCGGTACAGCTGCACCCACTCTCATTGATGTAAACCAGCAACCATGTGCTGCACACGAAATGATGATGAGCCTTTAAAACATCTGGCAGGTTGATGCAGAGGTAATGTACGTACCTTTGCTCTATCTTGCCTGGTTTCAATTCTTGGCCAGATGATGATATTTTGGATTTGTGCTTTGTGGGAAGGGTGTTGCCTTCCAAAGTGCAGGTCTCTTGAATGGATGTAAAACTGGGAGCCCATCCGCTAACGTTAGTTAGTCGAGCTTAAAGATCTCATGGTGTCTTTCAATGAAGAGTAGGTGTAGTGTTGGCAGCTTTTTGGCCAAATTCCTGCCTTAACCTGCTACGTGTAGCACTGCATCAGGAGCACCACCACACCATGGGGTGCTGTGGTGCTGATGATGCAGTTCTTCTTGTGGGGTAGCATCATTGGCTGAGGCCACAGCTGTGCCGCTGATGCAAAGCCCTCTGCTGGTTAGGGCAGGATTTTGTAATTTGTTCAGGGTGCTGGCGATAGCTCGCCAACTCTTCAGGAAAGACAGCATTGGATATTTAACACCCACCAACTAATGCCAGTGGATACGACGCCTATTTAACGTCCATCCAAGGGACATCACGCCCATTGATGAATCGCCATGCCTGTGAAACACTAAGATGACAGTTTATAGCTGGCTCAGGATTCGAACCCGGGTGAGACAACGTAGAGGCGAGTGTGCCATCCTGCCAACCCTGCTGATGCAGTGCTACCTGTGCATATCTGCAGGCCAAACTCACAATTGACTCCTGGCTCGATTATGGCACAATTACTGTACTGCACTGTAATATCGTGTGCTCATGGACTTATAAATCTGATTTGAAGAGCTAAACTATATTGAAAGTAAATATGCTTTTCATTTAAATACACATATATTTCGAGTAAATTTACATTTGACCAAATGTGGTCGTTTGAAAGAACTGGCAGGACAGCTCAGAGGTCGTGCACTTTCCTTCGACTTGTCTCGTCTGGATTTGATTCCAAAACTGACTATAAACTGTCACCCTGGCTTTCAGAAGCAGGATGTTGCATCAAGGAATGTATCGTGAGGACCGGTCTACATGACCTGGTCTACCAGCATTGGAATTGCTGATGATGGATGTTTATACTGTTGTTTTTTTTTTGCAAAGACTAGGCCCTTGTGTGCTGGCACCTTCACCAAATTCCTGCCACAACAACCGATGGGAAGGCAGGAGCAAACCACTCGTTGTGATCTTGATGTGAGACTGCTCTGGCAGCACAAAACCTGCTCCCACCCCAACCCTCGCCTGGGCAGACCCCTGCGAGAGGAGAGCTGCATGGGCTGGCCCTGGAAAGGAGGTGCAATCAAATACGAAGATGAGTGCATCTTTGTGAGTCATCCAACTTTTTTTGCATTTACAACACATTGTGGTTGCATTTCTGTCAATTATCCATTTCCTTTATACAATTAACTTTATATATAATTAACAGGATATATTATTGTTCCATGGAAATCCTTCATTCATAACCTTTGGACTCATATGTGTCCTCAATTTTATCTCCAACTTGCATTGCCACAGAAACGTTTAGATTGTATCCACTGTTGAAGTGAAAATTAACTTATAACGTCAAATACTTTTTTTTTTTAATTTTTAATCGTCTTTCTATTGCATCAAACTCATCAGAATGAGGCGCAAACATAGTTGTGCGAAAACAAATAATCTCTCCAAAACTCGCGCATCGGAAATGATTTTTATGTGAGTGGTTAGTGGTGAAGAGGTAGGATAGATGATGGTTCAGAGTACGCACTACCACCTGCACCCACCTCCAAACTCCCCAAAAGTTACAGCTCACTTGCCAACCACATGTAAAAGCAACGGCAACATTTTTTTTTTAAGTTTGGTTACCCGAACGACTAACATACAAAAGGTTAGTCAACCATGGTTCAATATCTTCACCATAATTATTCGTTATAATTCTCTAGATTTGTTTGGGAGCCTTACAGGGAAAGGATAAGAGTCTTAGGTACATGAAGAAGGACCTAATAATCAATACCATCAATATTTAGGTGTCGCAATGTTTACATTATGAATGAAATCGGATAACACAAGTTTTAGTGCACGCGTGTGTGCGGGTACCAGACGCGACCACTTGCGCACGCACCACCGCCATTCTTGTAGCACAGGTACGGGAACCTCCACACGTTTCCGAGTCCGATGAACCCTCCGGCCACAGACAGCACGAAATCCAAACGGCTGCTCCACTGTTCCTTCTTGTCGGGTTGTGCTGTTTCCCCAGACCTTGCCTCAACCGAGTTGAACGTCTCAAGCACTTGAGAATTCTCCATGGGAGGTTTATTGGGAGTCATCAGTCACAAGACTTTCACTGATTGAAATATTGGGTAATAAAGGCTGAGCTCGGGTCAGAGGCAATTCACTGCAACTATGTACCCTGCCCGAGTTGAGCTTGCTATGCTGTGCGAAAGACGGACAACTTGAGATGTATGTTCACCAAGAATGGAAAAGGCAGGTTATTTCTGCTGCCTTTATCCAACCCCAACCGTGATCCCAAGAATTTCACTGCCAGTGGAAAAGTACCAAATACGTTGAACGGTGTCCTCTTGGTCTGTCCTAAAGCACCTGCTGTGAGTGGTTGGCAGAGAGGAGGCGTGATATATGATGGTTTAGAGTATGCACACTCCCCCAAAAGTCACAGTTCACTTGCCAACCACACGTAAAAGCAACAGCACCATTTTTAAAAGTTTGGTTGCCCTCGCATATAAAAAGTTATTGTCAACCATGGTTTAATATCTTTATTGTAATTCTCTAGATTTGGTCAGGAGTCTTGCAGGGAAAGGGACAGGGTCATGTGTGCTTTGCCATCCATGGGTTACAGGGTCATGGGTGCATCGGAAAGGAGATTATAATCAATAACATCAATATTCCGGTACCGCAATGTTCTACATTATGATTGAAAAAATTTTTTTTTTAAGGCACAAAACTTAAGTGAATTATACTTCGTGCTGACATATAAACAGGCCATGAATACCTTCATTGAATTCAAGTGTTTTTTTCACAAAGGAATATGTGCTCGGACTATAACACTGCACAACAACAAATTTGCTGCTGAGATAAAAGTATGTGCCTTAGACTAATTACAGTATCCTGATGTCGAATCTGAAATCAGAATTAACCCAACACTTAAAGATTTTTAGTTACAGAAAAAAAACAAATGGAAATCCAATGTCACGTATTTTGAGTGTTCTTTTTAATACTGTGTATACTTCAATATCAAAATGATATTATTTTATATTTTAATATTATTATATACTGAGAGGCAATGAAAACACATACCGAATTAAAATTGACATTTATTTTATAGCATGTGAAAAAGAATCAAAATAGTAAGTAATGAGAAGGGCACTCGGCGGGGCGCATACCTCCGCCACGTAATGCCTGATTCCACGAGAATATATCGGGCCCAATACATTTTTGAAATATTATGCGATATATCGTTTTTAGCCCTTTCTCTCAATGGTGAAGAATCACTTTAAAAGTTAAGCAATTCTCGTATCCAGATCCAGATCTTCACCAAAATCGAATCAATTCGTCGTAGCCACACACCTGTCCATCAAGTTTCATCCAAGTCTGTCCAGAACTTTTTGAGACCGTGCTACATGTTAGTTAACCCGTATCTCTCAACGGCGAAGAATAACTTAAATTATCGGATCTTCACCAAAATTGAATCAATTCTTCATTTTCACACACCCAACGTGTCCACCAAGTTTCGTTTGAATCCGTCCACCACTTTTTGTGATATCCTGCACACAGACAGATAGACAGACAGAGAGGGGTCAAAACATAACCTCCTTCATCGTTGGTGGCGGAGGTAATAAAACATGTATGATGGTTGTCTGTTATGGGTATTTGATTTTGTTCAAGTCTGGTTTGTTGCTTGTGTATGGACATTTGAGTCTGAGCGCAATCATATGGCAATTCCAGGAAATGATGAAAAGTGGATAAAAAACATGCTACATGTGAGACATATGTATCCATGCCCGAAAAAGCACAGGTCACCTTAGTTGTGAGGCCGTCAATTAAAATGCCATGTCTAATGAATGACCAGAGGAACAAAGCCATCAGTATGCTGAACAGTGGAATCAGTCAAGAAAGAGTGGCTCAACACCTTCATGTTCACCAGTCAACAGTTTCTGGGTTACAAGACTAATACAGAGCCACGGGAAGGGTTAGCGACCATCCTCATCCTGGTACACAGGGTGTGATGTCAGCAAGACAACATCGATACATCGTCGTCAGTCACCTCCGCAACCGCTTCAAGGCAGCACTTGAAACGGGCAGAACCACCATTGGAACAAGGGGAGGACTCATCAGTGACAAATCTTGACACATCAACACCGACTTGCACGACAACGATGGGCAGTAGCTGATGGTAACTTGGGTGGGAGACGGTGGGCAAACGTCATCTTTTCCGATGAATCGAAGTTCAATGTTCGTTTTCCAGATGGACGTCTTTGCGTGTATCGTTGGCAAGGGTACTGTTTCAATCAGGGCTGCATTATTGAGAGAGACCATTTTGGAGGTGGCGTTGTTATGGTTTAGGAGCAATCATCAAATGAACCCTCCACACAATGTTGCAGAGCTTACTGCAGCCTTCCATTTCCATTGGACAGCAATACCACAAGCTCTGATCCGCCACCTGTGTTTATCCTATCCCCTGTAGATTTCAAGCGTGCATCGCCTCCAAAGGTGGTCCCACTCGATATTGACTGTACAGACCCCTGCTGCATCGTTTGACGATTTTGTGATGTCAAGTGCCCATCCCGATTTTCCCATCTGTGGAGATTCTGTAGGACTGTCCTTGATAAATCTCATGTGATTGCACACATTGATCCTTTTTCACATGCTATGAAATGAATGTCAGTTATAATTTGGAATGCGTTTTCATTGCCTCTCAGTATATTTTGGATTGATATGAATAGACAAATGTGTTTGAACAGTGCTTTTGTCACGTATGTGGCAAGTATATGCTACATATCGTAACCAATGGAAAAACATAACCGATCGTCTCACGGTCGCAAACAAGCACTACTTCGGTTTCCAGGTGGGAGACCAAGACAAGACCTGGGCACCACACATACTGTATGTTGCACTGCTTGTACTTCCGCACTGACACTGAACCACATACAGTTAAAGCTGAACCCACTGGAGCTGGTTGTATGGGAGGCTTTCAAACTGGAAGTCCACAAATTCCTGGGGAACCACAGAGCTGCCCACTTTGCCGAGTTGGTTCAAGATATGATAAAGACCTTTGAAGAAATGGGTTGCGAGCGATGAACATGGTGGGAGGTCCCACCAAGATATCAGCACAATGGAGGCGTGCTATCAGGGGCGTTTCAACCCCCAACATGATGGAGGACTACTGCTGGTTTCTTTCAGAGACAAACCACTGCTTGTCATAAGTGTAAAAGCAAGTGTTTAAAGCATTTCTAAACAATGTATACTTTATAGTTTATACAAGGTGTTTGTTGTTCAATGTGCTTCAGTTTATGGTTAACAGTTACTATAAATTATACCATGTATTTATATTGTGCAGTGTGCTTGATTCCTTTTTTTTTTTAATTAATAATGCCTAAAAAATGTCATTTTCCTGTAACTAAAAATCCTGACGCGCTGAGTAAATTCTGACTTCAGATTTGGAATCGGCATGCTCGAATTAATAAAGGACACGTACATTTACCTCGTAGCAGATGGAAAGCTTTTTTGTTGTCGTTATCTATCCCGTGTTATCGATGAAATTGTGAACTCTCTCCTAGAGTTTCTCAAACTGTTTATTTAGCAAAGAATGCATATCTTGTCATGAATTGATTACGAATTATGTCTGCTAATTACGTTGTTTTATGCACTTCTGCCACACAAAAGTACTGGAAGCACGAATGCAAACCCTCTACCGACCCAACAATGGATGTGGCCAGGGGGCTCGCCTTAGAACCTCTCATGTCGACAAGTCTGACTAGATGGAAAGGTACTCTTATTTTAAGTCTTATTTCATTACTTTGGAAGTAGAACCAAAATTATAGTCTATTGACATCAGTTAGTCCTGTCATGGCTTTTTTTCTTGTGTTATGTTATAACCCTAATCCGCCCAACATATTTTACGACAATCTTACCAACTGGGTTATTTTCGGACCCCAACTCAAAGCCATTCAATTTCACTAAATTTGCCCTCGCATCCATGACGAAATATGGTGTTTTATTGATAAAGCCAACAAACATGAAAAAAAGAAAAATAAATATAAAATATAAAATTAACATATCAACTGGGGACTTTATGACTCCAATTTAGAAGCACTAAATTTCATTGAATCTGCTAAAGTTTTCCATCAATGAGAAAAAAGCATGCTGTTTGCTTAACAGTTAAAGTGGTTGGCTTAAGATCTTAGGGTCTTGAGTTTGAGGCACTTGTTAACCGTTTAATTAACACCAGGTGGGTTTTTTTTTTTAAGGACACTGCAGGATAAATCTCCTAAGTTGCTTTCCCAATTCAATGAAACCATTGAATTACCACCAGGTGGGTTGACTCAACCTATCCTTCTTTTGAGGTCAGCAAAATGAGTACAAGGTTATTGGTAACGGGGTGCATTGCATCAGCAGCACAGCCATGCTCCCAGAAAATGATGCAGCCAAACAGCCACAGGCAGCATATGAATAAATAAATAATGAAGAAACATTTTTATTGGATGATGTTTTCATGATAACGTAAACAAACATAAGTATAAAAAAATAGAGGACTTGCTCGATACAAATACCATGTAACGTAATGATATACGAAAGAAAATGAGCGAAAACAACTGGGGTCTTCTTCGACCCCAGGAAAAAATTTGCTTGGAACTCTGTGCAACAAGGTGGGATCTTACATCATATACACTACATGGCCATAAGTATGTGGACACCTCTTTTAATTCGTGGATTCGGCAATTTCAGCCACACCCATTGCTGACAGGTGAATAAAATCAAGCACACAGCCATGCAATCTCCATAGACTAATCTCCATAGGCAGTACAATGGGTCATACTGAAGAGCTCAGTGACTTTCAATGTTAGAACTTGACTGGCCTGCACAGGGCCCTGACCTCGACCCCAGCGAACACCTTTGGGATGAGTTGGAATGCCGACTGCAAGCCAGACATAATCACCCAACAACAGTGCCTGCCGACTTAGGATGCCACCTTTCCAACAAGTCAGTCCATCAAATTTCTGCTCTGCTCGAACTGCCCCAGTCAACTGTAAGTGCTGCTATTATGAAGTGGAAACGTCTAAGAGCAACACCAGCTCAACCGCGAAATGGTCGGCCACACAAGCTCACAGAATGGGACCGCCGAGTGCTGAAGCGGGAGTGCGGAAAAATCGTCTGTCGTTTGTCGCAACACTCACTACCGAGTTCCAAACTGACTGGAAGCAACGTCAGTACAAGCACTGTTCATCGAGGCCTTCATTAAATGGGTTTTCATGGACGAACAGCCGCATACAAGCCTAAGATCACCAGGCGCAATGCCAAGCGTCAGCTAGAGTGGTGTAAAGCTCACCGCAATTGGACTCTGGAGCAGTGGAAACGTGTTCTCTGGAGGGATGAATCAAGCTTCACCATCTAGCAGTCCGATGAACGAATCTGGGTTTGGCGATAACAGGAGAACGCTACCTGCCCGAATGCATAGAGCCAACTTTAAAGTTTGGTGGAGGAGGAATAATGGTCTGGGGCTGTTTTTCATGGTTTGGGCTAGGCCCCTGAGTTCCAGTGAAGGGAAATCTTAATGTTACAGCATACAATGCCATTCTAGATGATTCTGTGCTTGCAACTTTGTGGAAACAGTTTTGGGGAAGGCTCTTTCCTGTTTCAGCATGACAATGCCCCCATGCACAAAGCGAGGTCCATACAGAAATGGTTTGCTGAGATTGGTGTGGAAGAACTTGACTGGCCTGCACAGGGCCCTGACCTCGACCCCAGCGAACACCTTTGGGATGAGTTGGAATGCCGACTGCAAGCCAGACATAATCACCCAACAACAGTGCCTGCCGACCTCACGAATGCTCTTGTGGCTGAATGGAAGCAAATGCCCGCAGCAATGTTCCAACCTCTAGTGGAAACATTTTCAGTGATTGCTGTTGGATGCCAGGATTTTGTCGCTTTCCAGTTTCTGCTTCTGCTTGAAGTTGCCCTTCAACATTCTGACAGCATTTTATGTCCCACTTGGCCTTCCGATGATCCGTGAATTTACTGCAGCAGGTCAAATGATATCCTCTACCCCCACAAATTACTGTATACAGAAAAACCAAACCCTGCTTAATGACACATAATACTGTAATCGTTGCTTTGATTACAATTCCTGAGGATGATGATCCAATTGCCATTTTTGTGATAACTACAACGGCACTCTTGGACATCAACCGATATGCCTCTGCCCACATTATTACATCACTAGCAGAGTACCCGCCCTATGGGCAATCTTGTTCCAAGCATGCACCACGTTCTTCTGACGCATACCTTTATTTGGGCGGTGTGGAAGCAACTGACAGTTTCATCCGAATCCATTAACGATTTTTGGGGATGTCGTGCTATATATCATTTTTGGCCCATTCTCTCAATGGTGAAGAATCGCCTAAAACATTCTCATAGCCAGATCCAGATCCGGATCTTCACCAAAAGCTCATCAGTTCGTCCTTGTCACACACCCAACGTGCACATAGTATACTGAACAAAAATATAAACGCACCAAGCGCAAAAATATAAACGCACCAAGCGATTGTTACTATTTTACCTCGAACTCATTAATACTAAATCTTCACAACAATTTGGTTTAGAATCCATGACAATTGAGCATTAAATTTCAAAGAGTTCCTTGAGAATTCTGGCGACAGTCTTTGCGCTACAACAGCCGACACAACCGAGGTGTCACTGTCAGAGTTCACACAGTCAGTAGCGGGTGTGTCCACCGTTGGCGTCGCGCAGAGCGGTGCATCTCCGGCGCATGAACATCACCGGATTATCGATGGTGGCCTGAGGGATGTTTTCCCATTCCTCCTGGAGAGCCACACGGAGCTGGCGGACGTTCTCTGGGACTGCGTAACGTTGTCGTACGCGTCGATCAAGAACGTCCCAAAGGTGCTCGAAGGGCGACATGTCGGGAGAATATGGAGGCCAGTCGAGGACATCAATGTCCTCCTCACCGTGGAAGTCCATGCAGATCCTAGCAACATGGGGGCGAGCATTGTCGTGCTGAAACGTCACATGGTGAAGGCGCACAAACGGCACAACGATGGGTCTGAGTATCTCGTCCCTGTACCGCTGCCCGTTCAAGTTGCCTTCAATGAAATGAAGCCGAGTGCGCTCTCCATGGCATATGCCTGCCCACACCATAACACTGACACCCGACGAAGGACATTGGTGTCAGTGTAGCGCTACCCAGCCCGACGCCAGACGCGGAGTCCACCATCAGCCCGATACAGCTGGAACCATGACTCATCGGTGAACAGCACTCTCCTCCATCGTGCGAGGGTCCAGCGCAAGTGAACATTGGCCCAGTTCAGTCGGGTCTGACGCCGGACTGCAGTGAGGTCGAGTCCCCGGTGTGGTCGGCGGGCTCGGAGGTTGGCCTCCCTCAAGCGGTTATGCACCGTCTGGGCTGAAATGCGCCTGTTATGCAGCCCGACAGTCTCATCGGCAGTCCTCGTGGCCGGTCGAAGTCGATCCCGGAGATGTTGCAGCCTCATGTGACGATCCTGACCGGCGGTGGTCACACGTGGTCGCCGGGCATGTGGGCGGTTCACGGTGCTTCTCGTCTCTCTGAGGCGCGTTCTCAGGCGGCTCATGGTGGAGTGGTGGACATTGAAGTCTGCTGCAACGGCCCGTACTGACGTCCCAGCATTCAGCATGCCAATTGCGCGCTCCCTCAAGATTTGTGACATCTGTGGCATGTTGACATTTGGCACCAGTCCACATTTTGGGGAGGCCTTTTATAGGGCAAGCTATAGGGAGTGTTTGTGTCCTGGTCACGCTCACTGACCATCACTCTGTCAAGCCCCATGTTGCTCATGGGAAGGATTACTCAACGTGTGAGTCCACACACTCAGAGTGGTCAATTTCAATGGGAAGATCTGTCTTGAGCAAAACAAAGGAACCATTGCTCAAACATTTCATCGGTTTGACCATTTTCCCATAATGGCAATCTTGACTTAGATATTTAGGTTGGTGCGTTTATATTTTTGTTCAATATACATTGAAACATTAAACTGCTTAAATTTCAGTAAAAACTGGAAAAATGGGGGTGTTCCAAAACTTTTGAGCAGTAGAGTATTTTGGGGGTTCAACCCCCCCTCCCCCAAAGACCTCCTTGATGAGCTTTGATTTTTATGTAGATGATAAAATTTGGTACATCATAGGTGATGATATTTGGGGTCAAGTTTCATCGAAGTCGTATTTGTAGTTTCGGAGAAGAGAGCAAATACCTATTTTGGGGGGTTAAAACCCCTTTAATGGGGGTTAAAACCCCTTAAACGGGGTTAAAACCCCTTTAAAAATAAGACTCTTTAATGAGCGCAGATTTTGATGCGGTCGACATACTTTGGTACATCACAGGTGATGAAGGTTGTGGTCAAGTTTTATCGAAATTGTTTATGTCGTTTTGGAGAAAAGAGCAAATACCTATTTTGGGGTTTCAAAAAAAAAAACGCCCCATAGACCCCCTTACCCTTATGACGCAACCGTTAAAAACTTCACATTTACGCATTCGTGGGTCAGATTGACCTGCGATTTGTCAGACAGTTAGTTTTGTATAAATTAAAAAGATAAAATGTAATTATCTTTATTATTTTATGCATTAAGGTGTAATCTTTTAATATTAAATGTTTTTGTTATTTATTTTGCCCTCCTCCCCTCTTTGGATACATTTTGTGTGTCGTATTATCCCGCCATTATTTTTGTATTGTTGCAATTTTGTTGTAATTTTTTATGTATCACCTTTCATACTAGGTGTGTTCAAAAAGTATCCAACCTTAATTTTTCGTGCGTAAACAAATGAAGCTAGGGAGGCGTGGTTTTACATGGAGATCATTGTCCATTTTGAGGGGGGAAAAGCTCAAAACAATTTCATTTGCTCACGTACCTTCAGTATCAATGACTAAATACATCTTGATTGGATGTTTTATTGATAAAGTAAAATGGAATCGAATAATATAAAATAGACTGAAAAATACTTGGCCAAAAAAGTGCATGTATGAAGTCGAAAAAGAATCTTATCAATTGGGACATCATGAGAATAAAAATAACCTTACTTTTGTCAAAAGGGGTGAATGGGGTGAAGGCCAGTGGGTATGGTTTGCCAGCTGTAATGTCGATCTCACACTAGAATGGTAATGCAAGAAACATGAACATGAACATCACATCACATACACTCTGCAAATTCCAGCAAGGAACGCATACAGCTGCAATGTCGATCTCGCCATGCACAAAATGTCTATAAAAAAAAAGCAAGCTGTGGTGAATTGAAGGTCGTGACGTGTGATCACATGTTGCCCGGTTCGAGCACAGAAGAGATAAAGCTGAGGTTCGGCTCGGCCGCGGGGATTGTCCCTGGGGCATTGTCGTTTTATGTCGGCGGCTCACTTGGTGCTCATTGAATGGTGAGAATACTAATTGATATATAATACTGATTTATTTTGCGGTGATTAGTTGCGCGTGTGTACCTTACTGCTTATGTACTCCTTGCTGCGTCTGTATTTCCTGGTGTGCCCGTAGAAGCGGCTTCAATCAAATGGAATAAAGCCTACACTCTGAAGGTTCTTCTCTCGTCCTCATTTCAATTTATTCTATTTGGTTTTCTCGGCTCTCTCAACCAACGATGGACAAGATCTACAAACCAGAGAGGTTCGACGCAGACCCAAACGCGACTGACTCAGAAATGAAATGGTCGCATTGGTTCCGTTCCTTCTCACACTATCTGACCATCATCGAAGAGGGAGCTGACAAATTGGCCGCCCTCGTGAATCATGTCTCGCCCGGCGTATACAGGCTCTTCTCGGAGTGCGACACTTACGAAGCAGCGATCGACGTGCTGCAGGCGCTCTACGTGAAGCGCAAGAACGAGGTATACATACGACATCTTCTCAACACACGCAAGCAAGCAGCCGGGGAGACAATCGATCAGTTCCTGCAAGCTCTGAATCAGCTGGGAAAAGACTGCAGCTTCCGGGCCGTAAGCGCCGAGGAACACCGAAAGGAAGCGACCCGGGAGGCATTCATCCAAGGACTTAGATCAGCCCACATACGGCAACGCTTACTAGAGAAAGCGCAACCCACTCTTGAAAAGGTCGTCGATCAGGCTCGAGCGATGGATACGGCACAGCAGCAATCTGAGTCATTTGGGACACCGATGCTGCTAATGAACGCCGCTACGGTGGAAACTCAAGGAACCCCACTGGCACAGACACAGCCAGACACAGGGGATGGAGAAACACCCGAGGAGCCGGATACACAGGCCACGTCAAACTCCTCAGCAACTGCTCCGGTTGGTAAATGCTTCTTTTGTGGGTACAAAAGACACCCCCGCCACAAATGCCCCGCCAGAGATGCCACATGCATGAATTGTGGCAAGAAAGGGCATTATGCCAGGGAATGTAAATCTACTCTAAGGAGAAATAAACCCACTTCTGCGGCTCTCTACTCGCAAAAGAAACTAACTGTAGCCTCACCGGGGAATCTATCCAAGGCTATCATCAACGTACGAATTAACGGGCATATGGCTGAGGCACTGATTGATACCGGTAGCTCTGAAAGTTTCGACAACAGCTCGCTAGTGAAGGGCAGGAAATGAAAATTCCACCCGACAGACAATACGGAATGCATGGCCGCCACCTCACTACAGTCCCGCGTACGAGGGTACTGCAATGTTGAATTGGACATAAAAGGGTACACGCATCGGGATGTAAGGGTACTGGTGCTTCGTGATTTGTGCGCAGACGTAATTCTGGGTCATAATGTCCTCAAGCAGCACACGAGCGTCGAAATACCCTTTGGAGGAAGCAAACCTCGTCTAATTTTAAATGCCTTGACTACCGCAGAGGTAACGTCCCCCCAGCTGTTCGCTAACCTGTCGCCGGTCTGCAAACCGATAGCGATCAAATCGCGGCGATATACCACTGCTGACATGAATTTCATCACTTCAGAAACCAAGCGATTACTGGAAGAAGGAATTATAGAACCGAGCGATTCGCCATGGCGCGCACAGGTGTTGGTGACCAGCAGTCAGAACCATAAGAAACGAATGGTTGTCGATTATTCCCAAATGGTCAATCGCTTTACCCAACTCGATGCCTACCCCCTGCCGCGCATAGACGAGATGGTCGGACGCGTGGCCAATTATAAGATATTCAGCACCATCGACTTGCGAAGCGCCTATCAGCAAATTCCCATCCGAGAGGAAGACAAACCTTACACCGCATTCCAGGCAGGTAGGCGCCTCTTCCAATTCAGGAGAATTCCATTCGGTGTCATGAATGGAGTAGCTTGCTTCCAACGGGTTATGGACGACATCATCTCAGATGAAAACCTCAAAGACACTTTTGTTTACGTGGACAATGTCACAGTGTGCGGTAGGGATCAGGGGGAACATGACATGAATCTGGACAGATTCTTGAGCATTGCTAGAAAATATAATCTGACTCTCAACTACGAGAAATGCGTATTCTCGGCAAGGTCAATTGACCTACTCGGCTACACGATAGCTGACGGCACGATTAAGCCTGATCCTGAGCGATTGCGCCCACTTCGTGAGCTACCCCCACCTCAGGACCTGCAGACAATGCGCCGGGTGATCAGCATGTTCGCTTACTATGCGAGATGGATTTCGCAATACTCCGAGAAAATACATCCCCTAGTGCATTGCAATAACTTTCCACCAGATGCCGCTGTTGTAACAGCTTTCCACAACCTCAAAGACGATATCAGTAATTCCGTGGTATTATCGATCGATAGCTCGGTGCCCTTCGTGGTGGAAACAGATGCTTCTGATCACGCGATAGCTGCTACGCTTAATCAGTCTGGGCGACCCGTCGGGTTCTTCTCGAGAACTCTCTCAGGAAGCGAGCAGAGACACTCAGCAATAGAGAAGGAGGCGTATGCCATCGTCGAAGCGCTGCGGAAATGGAGACATTATTTACTGGGAAACCACTTCACGCTCGTTACGGACCAACGATCCGTGGCATTCATGTTTGATGGGAAAAATAACGGGAAAATTAAGAATGAAAAAATTATGAGATGGCGGATAGACCTAGCCTGCTATAGTTACGACATTGTTTACCGGCCCGGGAGGGAAAACCCTGCTGCAGACACCTTCTCGCGGGTCTACTGCTCGGCGGCAATCAGTCGGGCTTTGCAAGACCTCCATGTGTCTCTGTGCCACCCGGGGGTAACCAGAATGGCACATTTCGTACGCAGACAGAACCTGCCCTATTCTATTGAAGATATTAAACAAATGAATGCTTCATGCCCTGTTTGTGCTGAACTAAAACCCAGATTCTATGGTGCGGCTTCTGGCAGACTGATCAAGGCCACTTCTCCCTTCGAGAGACTAAACATTGACTTCAAAGGGCCCCTGCCGACCGAGACAGACAACAGATACATATTCACTGTTGTTGATGAGTATTCAAGGTTCCCTTTCGCATTTCCGTGCTCGGATATGACCTCGGGCACTGTCGTGAAATGTCTGTCTGACCTCTTCGCTACGTTTGGGAAACCTTCGTACATACATTCAGACAGAGGGCCGTGTTTCATGTCGGCCAGGCTAAAACAATTCCTATTAGAGCACGGCATCACAACTAGTCGAACGACGGGTTACAACCCACAGGGTAATGGTCAGGTGGAACGGTATAACGGGGTCATTTGGAAAGCCGTAACTCTGGCGTTGAAATCAAGAGGACTGGGCCCCGAGCGGTGGGAGGTTACCCTTCCCGACGCTCTGAATTCCATACGCTCTTTGCTCTGCACGTCCACCAATGCAACTCCTCACGAACGAATGTTTACTCACCAGCGACGTTATGTTGATGGCCAATCGGTGCCCAACTGGCTAACCTATCCCGGAACAGTGTTCATGAAACGCCCGGTACGACAAAGCAAGTATGAACCCATGGTGGAAGAGGTCGAACTCATCGATACTAATCCAGAATACGCTCATGTCAGGCTCCCGGATGGCAGGGAGACCACTGTGTCGGTTCGTCATTTGGCTCCCTCAGGCACTCCTCCCGCAGGTACACCACCATCTGGCACACCTCCCTCTGACATCCCCTCCCCAGGTGTTCCCCCCCCCCCAGGGACTCCACCCGAGAAGGGTGACGACGGGGCTACCGCGTTCCGCCCGGGAGCGATCGGGGAGTCATCTCCGGCACGAGTCGAGGCTCACCAAGAGGATCGGAAGCCTCCCTCAAGTGAAACCGCCATCTACTCCCGGAGAGGCCGACGAATAATACAACCTCGCCGACTCAATCTGTAAAGGGGATTATCGGCATCCTCGATGCTCATGCTCCTATATGCTCGTTACATAATATATCGATGCTCATTACCATGCTCCTACAACTCAAAATAATCCTCACTGCTTGGCATGTATGCTTCTGTAGTTTAGATAGTTCGCATTGCTTGAAATGTATACTCCTGTAGCGCTGAAGTAATCCTGGTGCATTAGCTGGGCCTCTAGTTACATTTTAAAGACGGGGATAATGTGGTGAATTGAAGGTCGTGACGTGTGATCACATGTTGCCCGGCTCGAGCACGGAAGAGATAAAGCTGAGGTTCGGCTCGGCCGTGGGGTTTGTCCCTGGGGCATTGTCGTTTTATGTCGGCGGCTCACTTGGTGCTCATTGAATGGTGAGAACACTGATTGATATATAATACTGATTTCTTTTGCGGTGATTAGTTGCGCGTGTATACCTTACTGCTTATGTACTCCTTGCTGCGTCTGTATTTCCTGGTGTGCCCGTAGAAGCGGCTTCAATCAAATGGAATAAAGCCTATACTCTGAAGGTTCTTCTCTCGTCCTCATTTCACAAGCATCACATCACATCACATATCTGTACTCACCAGAGTTGGAATGCAAACAAGTAACAAGCTGGCACATCGCAACACATTTATACACATCAGACTTGGGGAAACAATTATAGTGTGAATGATTGATAATTGTTGTACAATATAACCGAGCTTGAATCCAAATTAGGCTGCAAGAGTCAGTCTAATATAATATAAACTCTTCACAATGGACCCATGCTGGGATGCAATTAGGGTGTAACTCATTCATTGAGAGCTCGACCCAAGAGAGTATGCAAATCAGGCTGCAGGAGTAGGTCCAATGAACTCTTGCACAATAGACCCATACTGGGAAGCAAATGAGGTTATAAATCATCGATAGCACGAGTTGGTGGTAATTCTCCTGTGAAATGGCCTAAGATAGCATGCAAAGGTGCAGTCAGTGCTATTTTCTTACAATCCCGAAAGGCAAACCCACCCCCAGGTATATGCACTACCCTTTATTCGAATCATATATGAAAGATCATGCATAAAATGTTTTTATAACAGTTATAGTGAAACAAGCAATCTTTCCGGGTCAATCTGACCCACTAATGCATTCAAGGGGGTATTGTGTTTTCAAATATTTTTTCCCTGCAACCCTGAAAGTCAAAAAATACAGAACAAACACACAGTTGTATGTATTACTGTTTATTCTAAGCGTATATGAAAGATCATGCAGAAAAATAAATTTCCAAATAAAATTATAGCGAAACAATTTTTTTTGAATAGCCTGGGGCTAAATTTGTCACTACTGCATTCTTGGAGTAGAATTTCCCATGATCCTGATTTGAAAAAAAAACAACAAAAACACTCATACAGGAATATGAATTCCTCTTTATTCGAAGCATATATGAAAGATCATAGATAAGAACGTTTTATAACAAAATTAGAGGGAAATAAAAACCCTGCCGGGTCAATCTGACCTATGGATGCATTTGCGGGGGTATTACATTTTTAAAATAAATTTTCTCGTGATCCTGAAAAACAAAACAAAAACAAAACACACATAGGAATATGTATTACACTTTGTTCTAAACATATATAAAAGGTCATGTGTAAAAATGTTTTGTTACAGCGAAACAAAGGTTAATCTGACCCACAAATGCATTGGCGTAGTTGGGTTTTTTGTCATTTTTTCCCCCACATCCTGAAAGACAAAAAAAATACCACACACACACTGGGATGTGTAAAACCCTTTATTTGGCACATATCTGAAAGTTCATGGCAAAAAAAACAAATTATTTTAAAAGTTGTAAAAAAAGACAAAGCTCTACAGAGTTAATCTGACCCATCGATCATCGTGTCATCGCATACTGAGCGCAAATTTTGATGCGGTCGATACACTTTGGTACATTTGGTACATTTTTGTGCATGTATGCACTGTCAAGGCTCGTATGAGAGCTAGCACACAGAACAGGGAGCAGGAGATAAGAGGGGTGGGAGAGGGAAGGAAAAAAACAGTATGGAACAGAGACATGAAGAGATCTGTGGAAGGGAGAGGGATGGTGCGGGGTACAGAGGGGAAACAAGATGGACACTACAGGGACTTTCAGGTCCTTACACGACAGGGACTTTCAGGAAGGAAAGCAGGGAATTTGAAGGAGGTGAGTTTGGGGTGGCTTAGCAGGGGTAGAAAAGATCTTGGTTTTCGATGGGGGAAAATAAGAGATGGTGGTGAACAGCTGTTTTGAAGACTGAAGGGAAGTGTGGAATTGAAGAGAGTGTTGGAGTTTGTTCCAAAGGCGGGCAAAAAGAGGATGGAAAAAGTGAAGGTGAGCAGTGATTCTTGATTTTGGTAGTTTTCCAAGAAGGGGGTTGCCGGTGGATCTTGAGCGCCCTGCGGAAATATGGAGGGGGGGGGGACATATCTCAAACAGAGTGGGGGGGAGGCTGGGGAGGAGATGGTAAAAGACACAAAGACCACAGATCTGCCTGTGGTGAGAGAGTGAGAGACCCAAAGACTCACGGAGATACCCATGATCCTAAATGCCTTGGTTTCCACGGCGTAAAGCCGAGAAAGGTGAGAGGCAGGAGCACCAGCCCATAGGGGAGAGCAGTACTCCATCAGGCTGCAGGCGAAAGCTTTGGATGTGGTCAGGAGCTCAGGTGTGCCAAGGAAGAACTTTGCATGATGGAGGATGCCCAGTCGGCGACTGGCTTTGGAGGCCAGGTTGGAAATGCGGCTTTCCCAGGAAAGATCGTGGCAGGTAGTGAGACCCAGAAGCTTGAAAGAAAGGACTTCTTACAGAGGATTGTTGAGAAAATGGATGGGGTGGGGGGGGGGGTTCCAAACGGTCCTTTCAGAGAGACATAGTGAGAGTGTGAGATTTGTCTGGATTGAAAGACATGCTCCACATGTTAGACCATTTTGTGATTTTATCCAGATCTGCAGTATGCGAAGAAGCTACTGCTTGCCGGTCTAAGGGATGATGGATGGTACGGCAGAGGGTGGAGTCATCAGCAAAGAGATAAAGAGGATTTTCCAGAGAGTCGGAAAGATCATTGATGAAAACAAGAAAAAGAACAGGGTCCAGAACACTGCCTTGAGGAACTCCAGACTGGACAGGAAGAGGGGATGAGAGAAGTCCATTAAAGGCCACACGTTGACTGCGACAGGAGAGGATGTTTGCGAGCCATGAGTGGAGATGGCCTTGGATTACCATAGGAGGAGAGTTACGTGAGCAGGGCAGGGTGCCAGACCATATCAAAGGCACGTGATATGTCTTGGGAAATGGCTCTGATTTCATGTCCGGCATTGAGAAACTCCATACATTATTGGGGGAGGAGAAGCAGCATATCCAGGGTAGAGTGACCTGGTCTGAATACAAGTAGATGATTGGAAATCAAGCCATTGGAAAAGAGGAAGGATTTAATATCGGAAGCTATGATGGATTCCTTAACCTTGCTGTTGATTGGGAAAAGGCTGATTGGTTTGTGGTTGCAGGGATCTGTTTTTGCTCCTTTTTTATGCAGGGCAGTAATGTTTGCTGATTTCTAAGCAGATGGCAGATGACGTTGAGCAAATGAGAGAGTGAATAGAACAGAGAGAGGGTGAGCAAGAGCAGCAGAGCAGGTTTTTAGGACACGTGGGCTGATGTCATCTGGACCGGTTGCAATTTCATTGAAATTGTGTGTGTAGTTTTAGAGAAGAGAGCAAATACCTATTTGGAAGGGGGTTGGGTGGGGTCAACCCCCCCCCCCATAGATCCTCTTAATGAGCTCAGATTTTGATGCGCTCAATACACCTTCGTTAGGCATCAGATATGAAACTTTTTTTGCCAAGTTTCATCAAAATCGTGTGTTTAGTTCAAGCGATAAAGACTGAAAGGTTTACAGACTCACTCACTTACTCACTCACCTACGGACACTGCTCGATCACATAAGCTCACCTGACTAAAGTCCAGGAGAGCTAATAATTTGGTCAAAATGTCAAAAGTCAAAGTGGGCACGCGTCGGCCTAATTGACCCGTTCGCCACGCAGTGTGAGACGGCTGGGTTTTGTATTTGCAATCACTTCCGTGTTTCTTTAAGTACCATTTTAGCTTTTGTCATCAAATTTTCAACAAACTTTTCATGAGAATATGGAGAACAGGAATTGATTAAAAAAAAAATTTAAATTTTGGCTGTCTTTCTCTTCAAGTTTGGTTCAAGTACAAAGTAGATGCGGACGAGCTTTGCCGTTTGAGATGCTTTCTAGTTTATCCATGATCACCGTCAGTGGTTCCACTTTTGCAGCCAGGATTTTTTCTGATGGTATTTTTTTTTCATTGCAGATACACATGAAAGATTTTTTTTCGGGGGGGGGGAGGGGGGGGTATCATGAAGTATAAGCTTTACACAGGCTCCAACTGTCATGCCATTTGCACTCAATTCGGTCTTTCCACTCGATGGCCCAACATATTATCTGTGCCCAAACTAAGTTGATGAAAAACCAAGTGCCCTCTAAAAAACAAAGACTCAAGCTCGATCAAGGCAGATCGCACACAGAATCAAAATTAACGGATCTTTCTGCAAAGTCGTACGTGTTAGCCTTATTAAATAGCCATTGTGTATCCTCAATCGACTCACGAGCTCTTGAAAAGTTCTCAGTATGGCTTGCATATAAAACAGATGAACAATTCTGTTCTTAAGCTGGAAACAACTGCAGAATACAACATGCGGTCATTAAAATATATGAAGACTTGTATAGCGAGAGATGCAATTCTCAATAAAGTATACAGCAAGATTGCTAATTATTTGTGCATAGGCCGCAACATGCAGTGCCTCCGAAACCTCGTGAGCCTTTGTGACTTTTTGAATGTTAAACAAGAATCCCACATTCTCAAGCAATACGATGGAATTACATACGTGTGTGCACACGTGCACATACACACATACACACACTCACACACACACACACACACACACACACACGCACACACACACACGCACACACACACACACACACACACACACACACACACACACACACACACCTTCCCATCACAAGTGACATAAAATTAATGATGGAAACCCAAGCCATCATTACTATTTGGATGGAATTGACAGAATGTTGATAAAATTATGCTAACCACCGTTGGAAGCAAAGACATGCTAACATTTTGGATGTTAACCTTTTCATTGGAGCAAAAGGTTAATGCCACAATGAAGGATTAATGCCGAAAACGTAAGCCTCACCTTGCTTCCCACTGAGGTTAGCATATTTCGGTGAATGTAGTCAATTCGATCCATTGTTCTACCTGTCTGCTGATGAAGAACAACAGTAGCCCTCATGATCAAGACTTGGTCTCCATGTCATTCCTCTTTATCAACTGTCTGCCTGGCAACTACCTGCTTGACTTTTGGACTGCTCCTACTTTTACTGCTATCGAAAGAAGGCATTACTTTGATGCGGTCAGGGTAGTCTGCAAATATAGCCTATATGAGTGATATTTGCTGATTTTCAGGTATATGGGAGGTGACGAAAGGAGGACAGGTTCCAGAATGGAGACAGAAGAAAAGCAAAAACAGCAGAACAGAATTCGAGAAAACGGGCATTGATGCCATCTGAGGATTGAGGCTAGACAGAGCTTAATGCTTTATAAAAAAATGCTTTAGCTTTATAAAAAAAATGAAACCCACTCCGTCGGAGTACATCATGTGCAGCTGCCCACCGTAGGACAACTTACCGGATGGCGGAATTGGCGGAATTGGCGCAAAGCCTTCGGGACCTCCACTCTTTGATTAGAGGAGGAAAACCATGGGGTAACCTTCCCGGATCAGATTGCAGTAGTGTGTGTCGGGGTGGTGCTGTGTCGCCCACCAGACGGTGGTCTCCTTGGGTTAACCTGAGGCATTCCCTTTGGGTGAGTGCCTGGAATGTCCAATCGTGAAGAGAGGATGATCACTTGGCTCTGTTATCATGTGAGCTCAAGCGTTTGTACATTGGTATTGCAGCACTCTCTGAGGTTCAGAGACTGGATAGTGGGAGATCATGGTGGGTGGTTACACATACTATTGGTCTGGTCATTCTGATGGTTTCCATGCCCAAGGAGTATCTGTAGCTGTTTCCAATATGCTAATTCCAATGATAATTCAAGGTAACACCTGTCAACGAGCGTAATATGAGACTAAAGGCCCGGTCACACCTTGACGTTTTAGCCAGCGATGGCAACGTATTAAAATTTATGTAAAACGCTGGCTTACGTTGAACTTTTGATGTTTTTTTTTTTTAAGATTCGGACGTATTCATAGCGACTTGGTCTGATGTATAACGCATTAGTAACGGACACAGAACGTTTCGTTGTGTTATAGATAACTTATACCAACGAATGCTGAACCTGTTGTTGGCCTACACAACCGATGCCCAACGATAGTCTAACTTAGGCATAGCGCGTTGCACGCATCGCCGATGATGTCGTGACGTAGCCTATTAAAAGGCTGACACACAACGATTCGAATCATAACTGCCGTAGAAATGGAAGTGTCAACATCGCGGTCACACCTTGGCGATCTTGCCAGCGTATGCCGACTTAAGAAAAATGTGTCTAAAACGTTGGGGCACGTCAAATACGGTATGAGTAAGTTTGGTATACGTGAGTAGAACGCTAAAGTACGCTATCATACGTCGTAGTAAGTAGAGTACGTCAAGAAATTTTAAACATGTTCAAAATTTTACGACGTACTCGGCGTATGACACACGTTCGCATGCGATGGGGATAAGTTTTACACACGATATGTGGACGCTTACACACGTCCACAAAGGCTACTTATAAGCTACTCATAAGTCGAAACACGTCGCGGTAATGTCTTTTTTACGAGAAACTTATTTCTAACTTATGTTTGACGTGCTTTGAACCAATTCTTTACGTAGTCCCAACACACATCGACGTATGTAGACGTATTCCAATGACATCTTCCGGTCGACAAAAAAAAAAAAAAATTAACGTGTTACTAGCTTACAACTGCCATATAAAGACGTGTTCCCAGCGGTTTTGGGAATTGGTATATAAAAATGCTGCTCATAAAAGGGGAACCCAACAGTGTTTTCGAGTCCTTTTTGAGTCAATGTCCATGTCAGCAGTAACAGTATCAGTATCAGTATCAGTATTAGTAGTAGTTTGTTCATGTTGGCAGTAGTATGTGAGTGTGAGGGGGAGGGTGTGGGTTATGATGGATCCTCCTTGCATCCGCGTGTCCACGGGTAGGAGACATCTTTTCACCATTGTTCGAAGTTCTTCGCGGCTAATTTTTTATGGGGCTTTTTCAACAATGAGCTATGACTTGTTTTTACGATTTAGGTCTATTCATAACGGGTTGGACAAATGCACAATGAACTAATAATGTGCATAGAGCGCTTTGATTACTTATAGATACGATATACCAATGAATAATTATCGTGAAGCCGGCGTTCACAAACTATGCCCAACGATAGCCTAACTTATCCATATCGTGCGGCAGTTTATCTTTGCCGGTGACGTAGGGTTTGCTATTCATAGGCTGCCACTCAACGATTTAAATGGCTGCATCTCCACTATTGAAAGTAGACGCTTGTGCTCAACAATTGGATTTTTTTTTACACTCAACGACTTTTAAACGGTACCACTCAGCTATTTTCATTGTTTACAATGAACGATATAAATTGCTGTCACTCGCCTTTGTGTTTTTGACGCTGGGGTTTGGAAATTTGAAGCGTTTCTTCTGAACGTGTTAAAACGCTCAAACTCGACTATTTTAAATAGACGCTGCCGATAGACAATTGGAATCATAGCCAAGCTAGACATCGAAGTGTGAACATCCTCGTCATGCCGAAGAAAAGTTTGAAGAATGCTGCAAATAAGTGTCCTGGCCGTGGCCGTGGACGCTGACGCAAGGACGATCCATTATACCGACGTCTTTCAGCCTATGAGTAACTTAAAAGTAACGTCTGTCGATGTGTGGCAACGATCGCGTAACGTGCCAACAACACGTTAATCATAGGTTAGAAATAAGTTTCGGGTACGCTAAACATTACCTCGGCATGTCTCAACTTGTGATTAACTTACAAGTAGCATGTGTTGACGTCTGTCAACGATCGCAGACCGTGCATACAACTTGTGGCCAGCGTAGCGGAAAGTGTGAGTCATACGCCGGCATACGTCGTGAAATTTCAAGCATGCAAAAATTTGAGGACAGCCAAAAAGTACAACGTTTAAAGCCAACGTACAACGACGTATGGCAGTGTTTTTCAGCGTGCTCTCAATGTTATCAAAACTTACCCATAACGTATTCAACGTGTGCCAGCGTTTTAGAAAAAAAATTCAAAGGCCCAGACTACGGCCTTAAAGGCCCAGTCACACCTTGACGTTTTAGCCAACGTATGCCGATTTTTGAAGATTTTTTCTAAAACGCTGGCACACGTTGAATACATTATGGGTAAGTTTTGATAACATTGAGAGCACGCTGAAAAACACTGCCATACGTCGTTGTACGCTGGCTTTAAACGTTGTACTTTTCGGTTGTCCTCAAATTTTTGCATGCTTGAAATTTTTGCATGCCGGCGTATGACTCACACGTTCCGCTACGCTGGCCACAAGTTGTATGCACGGTCTGCGATCGTTGACAGACGTCAACACATGCTACTTGTAAGTTAATCATAAGTTGAGACATGCCGAGGTAATGTTTAGCGTACCCGAAACTTATTTCTAACCTATGATTAACGTGTTGTTGGCACATTACGCGATCGTTGCCACACGTCGACAGACATTACTTTAAAGTTACTCATAGGCTGAAAGACGTCGGTATCATGGATCGTCCTTGCGTCAGCGTCCACGGCCACGGCCAGGACACTTATTTGCAGCATTCTTCAAACTTTTCTTCGGCATGACGAGGATGTTCACGCTTCAATGTCTAGCTTGGCTATGATTCCAATTGTCTATCGGCAGCGTCTATTTAAAATAGTCGAGTTTGAGCGTTTTAACACGTTCAGAAGAAACGCTTCAAATTTCCAAACCCCAGCGTCAAAAAACAAAGGCGAGTGACAGCAATTTTAATCGTTCATTGTAAACAATGAAAATAGCTGAGTGGTACCGTTTAAAAGTCGTTGAGTGTAAAAAAAAAATCCAATTGTTGAGCGCAAGCATCGACTTTCAATAGTGGAGATGCAGCCATTTAAATCGTTGAGTGGCAGCCAATGAATAGCAAACCCCACGTCACCGGCAAAGATAAACTGCCGCACGATATGGATAAGTTATCCTATCGTTGGGCATAGTTTGTGAACGCCGGCTGCACGATAATTATTCGTTGGTATACCGTATCTTTCAGTTATCGAAGCGTTCTATGCACATTATTAGTTCATTGTGCATTTGTCCAACCCGTTATGAATAGACCTAAATCGTAAAAACAAGCCATAGCTCATTGTTGAAAAAGCCCCATAAAAAATTAGCCGCGAAGAACTTAGAACAATGGTGAAAAGATGTCTCCTACCCGTGGACACGCGGACGCAAGGAGGATCCATCATAACCCACACCCTCCCCCTCACACTCACCTACTACTGCCAACATGAAAAACTACTACTAATACTAATACTGATACTGATACTGATACTGTTGCTGCTGACATGGACATCGACTCAAAAAAGGACTCGAAAACACTGTTGGGTTCCCCTTTTATGAACACCATTTTTATATACCAATTCCCAAAACCGCTGGGAACATGTCTTTATATGGCAGTTGTAAGCTAGAAACACGTTAATTTTTTTTTTTTTGTCGACCGGAAGACGTCATTGGAATACGTCTACATACGTCAATGTGTGTTGGTTCAAAGCTACGTAAAGAATTGGTTCAAAGCACGTCAAACATAAGTTAGAAATAAGTTTCGCGTAAAAAAGACATTACCGCGACGTGTTTCGACTTATGAGTAGCTTATAAGTAGCCTTTGTAGACGTGTGTAAGCGTCCGCATATCGTGCATACAACTTATCCCCATCGCATGCGGAACGTGTGTCATACGCCGAGTATGTCGTAAAATTTTGAACATGTTTAAAATTTCTTGACGTACTCTACTTACTACGATGTATGATAGCGTACTTTAGCGTTCTACTCACGTATACCAAACTTACTCATACCGTATTTGACTTTCCCCAACGTTTTAGACACATTTTTCTTAGGTTGGCATACGCTGGCAAGATCGCCAAGGTGTGACTGCGATGTTGACACTTCCATTTCTACGGCAGTTATGATTCGAATCGTTGTGCATCAGCCTTTTAATAGGCTACGTCACGACATCGTCGGCGATGCGTGCAACGCGCTATGCCTAAGTTAGACTATCGTTGGGCATAGGTTGTGTAGGCTGACAACAGGTTCAGCATTCGTTGGTATAAGTTATCTATAACACAACGAAACGTTCTGTGTCCGTTACTAATGCGTTATACATAAGACCAAGTCGCTATGAATACGTCCGAATCTTTAAAAAAAAACATCAAAAGTAAAACGTAAGCCAGCGTTTTACATTCATTTTAATACGTTGCCATCGCTGGCTAAAACGTCAAGGTGTGACTGGGCCTAAAGGATTCGTCACTCCTTGGGTGTCATTTCTCTGATCTCTGTATATGCTCTGATTGAGGTGAGTAATCTCACTGTGAAGTTATCAGTGCCCCAGGCGAGATACTCTTCCAGTCTTGCGTGATTTCATTGCATCACCTGGAACTGATAGGGATGGCTATGACATGTGTTGGTCCCCATGGGTCTGGAACTGCGATCCAGAGTAGCACTAAGTTCCTTGACTTTGCAAGAAGTCATGGCCTTCGGGTGACTGCTTCATGGTTTCAGCTCCCACAGGCTCATCACTGGACTTGGTATTCCAATGATCGTGGTGTGGCAAAGGAGATTGACGATGTGCTCGTTGTTGGTCGCTGAAGGATGATCGAGAACTGCGGGGTCGAAAGGAGTGCTCAGTTCCTCAATACCAACTACAGGCTTGTGGTAGCATCTCTGAAGTTGCAACTTAAAAATGGGAGAATGGTACCATCCCAGACGAGGCTGGATGTTGATAAGCTCAAAGATGAGAAAGTAGCTGAGGAATTTGCAAACAGTCTAAGTGTAGATTTGGGGGGTCTGAGTGCTTTGGGGAATCCTGACGAGTTGTGGATTGCCTTCAAGACCACCATCCTTGATGTTGCCGGTGGATGTCTTGGAAATCAACGGAGGGAGAAGAAGAATTTTGTCACTCAAGAGACACTGGATACCGTTGACTAGAGTCGCAGAGCCAGGCTTAATGGCAAAGCTGAGCTGTTCAGGGAGTTGAGGCGTAAAACTGTACATGCGCTGAGGGTGGACAAGGAGACCTATGTGTGAGGAATCTGTGAGGGCGTAGAGCATCATCTGTGGTCAAGTGATTCTCCTCCTACCTACAGGGGAATTTGCACATTGCGTTCTTCCAAGCCCATCCCTCAGTGGACTGTAGTTAGAGCGGAGAGTGGTGGGCTCTTGACAGAGGAGTCCGAAGTGAAAGCCCACTGGGCTGGTTACTTTGAGCAGCTGTACCAGGCTGATCCACCAGTGTTGAATTGGATGTCAGGGTGTTCCTATCCCTATTGCTGACCCTACAATCAACGGTGGTCCACCTTCGTTTGTGAAAACACCTGCTGCGGTGAACTGGTTGAAATGGGGTAAAGCTCCTGGAATCTGTGGCATACATGCTGAACTTCTCAAGGCTGGTGAAAATGCTGTATTCATGTTGTTGCATGCAGTTCTGTGCTCTGCCTGGAACACAGGCATAATCCCAACTGACTGGAAGAGGGGCCTTGTTGTCCCTCTCTGCAAAGGGAAGGGTGATTGCCAGGACTGCAACAACTACCGAAGGGTGACGCTGCTCTCAGTGCCGGGCAAGGTCTTTGCTCAAATAATTATTGATAGGGTTCACCATTATGCTTGAGCACCAGTGCCCAAAGCAGTCAGGCTTCACATGAAAGAGGTCAACGATTGACTGTATCCTTGCCCTTCAGGTCTTCAGTGAACGTAGATGTGAGTTTTGGCAGTGGCTGCTTGCAGCCGATGTTGATCTCAGCAATGTGTTTGATTCAGTGAATCAGGATACCCTCTGGAGGATTCTTGGTCTTTGTGTGCCACCAAAACTGATCAGTCTGATGTCTGAACTATACTCTGGTACTGAGCGCTGTGAGATGTGGTGATACCATCTCTGACATATTTCCCGTTGTTCATGGAGTTCATCAGGGGGTGTGTACTGGCCCCCACACTTTTCAGCACTTGCATGGACTGGATTCTGGGGAGGATGTCGGAGAGATCAAGCTGCGATGCATCATTTGGGAATGTCAAGATGGCTGACCTTGATTTCACAGATTATGCAATCAACTTTGCGGAAACTCTGGAGATCTTTTTGGGGGTCCTCGAGGTGCTGAATGAGGACTCTGAACCACTGAGATCATAGGTTTCCTGGGTCAAAACTAAGTTCCAGGCTTTCAATGGCATCTTGGATGTTACTCTCTTGCCTGTACCTGTTTGTGACAAGGATGTTGAGGACATGGAGAGATTCACTTTCCTTGGCAGTGATATTCATGTCTCTGCTGGCTGTGCGCCAGAGGTCAACAGATGTCTGCGCCGGGCCTGGGGAGTCATAGATTCACTGGACCATGGGTGCGGCACTGTTGGTACCTATGAAGGAGGATGAAAGTCCAAGTCTTCACGTCCTTGGTGCTTCCCGTCTTGCTCTATGGATGTGAGACTTGGACTCTGACCAGGGATCTGAGACAGACTTAATTGCTTTGGTAATAGGTATCTTCGAAGAATCCTTGGCTCTTGGTGGTCAGACTTTGTGTACAACGAGGAGTTGCTGAGAGAGACTAAAATGAGATTTGTTGCCTACATAGTCCGTGAGCGTCAGCTGCGGCTGTATGCACATGTGGCTTGTTTTCCTGACGCTGGTCCTGCTCACCAGATTCTCTCAGTGAGGGAGCCTCGTGAGTGGAGGAGCCCAATGGCCTGACCACATGCCTTGTGGTTGCAGTAGGTTGATCGGCATCCCTTTGGGAGCAGCCTGGTGGAGGGGCGAGTGGTGGAGGTGGGGTAAATATATTATGGCACCGGGGTTTGAGGTTTACCATGAGGGGGACTTCTCGGATTCTTCCTGACCTCTGGCCCTGCAGGCCACCACATCACGGATACGTCGGTGGCCCGTCGGGTTGTCTAGCATCTACAGATGCCGATTGATACCGCCAAACATGGCTGGATCCTCGTCTAAGATGTGTTACCTTTTCCTGTGGTTTGACAATGTCAACTGAGGTACATACCCTCTGTGCGCACCCATCTATTTATGATGTATGGCCGAGCTGAACCACGAGTATGCACTGGCTAATTGCAGAGCCAATCAATGAGGCAGAACTTCCTGTCTATCAAGTCTTGCACACTAAATTGAGTCAATGGAGGAAAGGACGAAATGAGCAGGTTGAAAACAGTTAACAGTTCAACAAACACATTTATTTACAACATAACAAGCAATCCATGTAATCAGTGGCATGTATTTGCAAGCATGTAAAACAATCATGAAGATTAAACAATCAAGACAAATTCTAACCCTTAGCGCTTATTCCCCTTCCACAATCTTATCTTCATCAACTACACAAAGGACATGGCGCCAGCAGAATCAAACCGAGGAAGCGTATGTAGGAAGCAAAGAAGAGAGAGAGGTCGAGCAAGGTGTTGGTTCAGCCTTTGACTCACTGCAGCACACATCAATGGATGTGTTCAAATCTCGAAACAAGAAATAAATGATGGATAGGTCGGGTTAAGGAAAGCAGAAGGGTGTAGATGTCAGTGAGACAATGAGGGTGATGTTTGCTTTGAGGAAAATGTGAGGTGCAGATGTAAAGCCTCGCCCAGAATGGTTCAGGAGGCAACTCACCGACAACTCTTCATAATCGGGATGCTCTTCATGAGTCGAGGTAGATGAATAGGGGTTCTTAGAGGACAGCAAGAGACAGATAGTGTATGTCAATGGAAGAGTTATCTTCCTGCACTAGGGACATCCTAGCTTGTTTGCTATCACGGCTCTGCCTCATGCTTGACCAACCGTTGCGCTATTCTCTCAGTGCCATCTGGCGCAGCTTGTCCTAGCCTCAGCACAAATTCCAATGGTGGTCTCTCCTTCCTCAGCACGAACAGACAGGAAGGTTGTCTTGGAGTCCCCAGCACGATCCCTAGTGCATTCCAATAGCAGTGAACGGTCTGGTGTTCTACATTTTAAGCAGCTTGAATGGGGCGGAGACTTGGGGGATCAGAGTTCATGGGGGGGGTGGAGTTCCCGGGAGCAAAGGTCTTGGCTTGCCCTTTTACCCGTGACAGCACGCCATCATTGGTGAATTCACCATCCAACGCTTTCTTTGGCTGTCAATCATCCTCTAGTTTAGGTCCTCTCGCGAGTCAATGCTACCTCTTCTTTAACAGGTTTTCTCGCCCATCGGTCTTTCACCCCAAATACATTTGAAAACAGCGACATTATCCTTTCCTTCATCGTCTGAATTGTGGTTGGCTGTGATGCTGTGTTTCAGAATGTGGTTGTGTGTGATGCTGTATAAGAGAGTTAATAAAAGAAAGAAAGGGAATTTACGAATAGTGGGTTGAACCCATATATACTTGCAGAATGTAAAATATTAATTTGGTAAAGCGAGAGAGAACCGAATTGTACTTTGTGGTGCATGAAATGGCAACCACTGTATGTGAGCCATGAATAAAAGATGATTTAAAGGAAGAATAGAGGAAGAACAGGAGGTGTATAGAGGAGGAGGAAGAAGAACTACTGTAGCCCACACAATGCATTTATCCCGTTTCCCTTAAACAAGGGGTGGGGGCCTGTCTGGGCACATATACTAACAATATAACTGACTTGGGAACTCCTACATGTCATGGATGTTCGTTCATTCGGGCGCCGGGTTTCATCACCGTGACAATATTTTATGTCGTTGCTGATAATTCATCCTATCTGCAGCAAAGGTTGAGTAAACCACTTGCACAGTGGCCCAGCCCTGTGTTTTTTTTTCTATGATTTTGAGATGTGTATGGTCAACCTCCTGTGTACATTCTAGTCAGTCTCTTCTCTGTTCTACCTCCTAAAACCCTCCCACATGTGGAGATAGCAGCCAATAACAGCAACTTGCATGCGCGCACACACGCACGGGGATACTTTGAGACCTTGGAGGGATCTTTCCACCTTGTGAAACCGACATATGGAGATACCAACAAATGACACACACACACACACACACACACACACACACACACACACACACACACACCTTATTTAATATAGTAGGATGGACTGATTTTCTGCACCTAAATTATCACCCTCTTATGATGGCTTGAAAACCTGTATCTAGCCACACAATTCACAAGAACACACAAACCACCAGTACATTACCCAATAGCACTAATGATCCTGGGTCAGCCCCAAATAGCCCTATATTTTGTCTAATGGTGTGCTGTAATACTAATAATTGATTTGTGATGTGATAAAAAAAAATATTTACTTACAGAAAACAGCAAGATTTCAGTTTTAGATCGATTCATCAAGTTTCATTACAAGGACATAAACACAATTGTACAAGGCATGTTATTGTAATACTGATCAGTAATAAAGTGCTCTACGCAGACTAAGGAATATTCGGTTGGCTGCCAGTCTTCACACTTAATGGCAACGACCCATCTTTCCCATCGCTCTGAGTACACTGGAAATCGGGTAGAAACTGAGCCCTGGCTTATCTCTCCTCCGAAGATTGCAACATGCACAACACATGAAGATGCACAACAAATCTCTGGCATTGGAAATAGCAGCAGTGATTTGGGCAATAAAAAAAACATTCAGTGTGCCAATGAGGTATGACCGACAAAATGGCGGATAAACAAAGAACACATGACCTTGCGACGTCACTTGAGATACCTCTATAGCTTTCATTCAAAATTGTCAGTAACCCTGTCGTCCCCCTGAGAAGTACCTATATGCACCAACGGGTTATGTGTTTCTAATATCATAACAGCGGAGTCAAAGGAAGGAAGAGCTGCAGAGAAGAGTGCTGGAATGGCAAGAGAGCTTAGAGAGGCAGGATTAAAAGTTAATGCTGGAAAGACAGTGATAATAGTGGGTGATAAGACTGGCATAGAGAGGGTCAAGATTGTTGATATAAGGGGTGGCGAGCTGATACAAGTGGACAAATCCAAATACCTTGGTTCAACACTAAAGGAAGGGGGTAGTTGCAAAGCAGAAATGCAGGATAAGGTGAAGGCAGCATTGGGCAAAATGGAAGATTAGTGGAGTCAGTGATAGAAGGATACCGAGAAAATGGAATGTTAAAATGTACAAGACGGTGATTAGACCGGTTATAATGTTTGGTGCAGAAACATGGGCTTTGAGAAAAAGGGAAGGGAGTTGCTGGAGAGGACAGAGATGAGAATGTTTCGGTGGATTCTCAGAGTATCACGAAGAGAGTGGTTGAAGAATGAAGAGATATGCGAGAGAGCTGGAGGTGTTTAACATAGGGAATGGAAAGTCATAACCAAAGAAATTGCTCTGATGGTGCTGTTCCGTTCACTGTAAATAGTTGCACGCCTATTTCCACTCATGAGTTAATGCAATCTGGTGGTATTGAACAAATTCTGGAGAAACTAGATGAACCACAATGGGGAATTGTCAGTGTTCCTCTGTTGAAGCAGGAGGGTGAGAATGTTCAATACCTCAGGAGGGTGAGGGTAGGCTATGCTGAGCAGTTTCAGTTTAGAGATTGCTGGGAATCGCCTGCCAGAACTCAAATGGAGTCGAAAATAGGGGATATTCAGAAAGTATATGAAGATGATGAAGTGGCTATCTATGATGGGGTTTCTAATGTGGCCTCTGTTTAACTCGAAATCATGTCTTTATGATATTGATGAGGATGAAGCTAATGTCTGTGAGGTTTCCACAGTTCATGTCATAAAGTTCCTGAATGGCAGAAAAGAGCATGTTAAAATTAAGATTATTTTGCAGACTTTCATACATTCTTAGGGCAGCTAAAACTATGACTTGTGAACCTGACACTCGTCACTAAACCACAGGATTAGTATCTAAGGAAATGTGTCACAAAGTCTGGGAAATAACTTTATAGTTACAATTATATATGTTATTTTTCATATATGCCTGGTGTTGGCTTAATGGTGAGGATGGTGGTCTTTGGATCCTCGGGTCCTGAGTTCAAATCCTGCTCAGCTGTTGAATTAATACCAGGTGGGGTTAACTCGGCTTGTCATCCTTCCGAGGTCGGCAAAATGAGTGCCAGCTTGCTAGTATCCTGTGTCGGAGTGGCGACCCGTCCAGGATTGTGTCCAATAGCCAAGGAGACTGCTTAGGCAGCACCAACGCTCTGCACAGAGTATGGTCCCGATGGATGGATGGTTGTCCTACTGTTGGTGTTTTGCCCCTTTATCCTCTATCACCTTTCCCTTCCATGAGCCTAGACTTTGGAAATCCACTGCAATGCTTCCATATTTTGACTGTCAATTAATCATGCCACAATGACCGTTTGAAACGGCATCTCTTTCAGCCACTTGGAATGTTCATGTGTGGTATGAAAGTAACATGAGCTTGAAAAACTTTGAAAATCAGCAAACCTCAGATTATCATCTTCTAAATCTTGCATTGTGACCCAAATGTAGAGGTGCCTTGAACTAATACTCACACGACTATCGACTTTAAACCATTGTTCAACTTCACTGACCTCTCTGAGAAACTTTTTCAGACAATCAATGACTTGTGGCACTTAAAGAAATAAATCTCATCCGTGTTATTGCTCTTTTGAAAACGGTGCCTCTTGACAACACAGAGGAAGGAGTGAACCTGACCCTCACTTCAACCTCACTCCTCCAATCACAATCAAGTACTTGTACCAAGTTTGACTTAGATCCCTTCAGCTGTTCTCAAGTATCACATTTTTACCTGTTGTGATTTTTACCTCAAGTATCACATTTTTACCTGTTGTGATTTTTACCTCAAGTATCACATTTTTACCTGACGTGATTTTTACCCCAAGTATCACATTTTTACCTGACGTGATTTTACTTCAAGTATCACATTTTTACCTGACGTGATTTCTACCTGAAGTATCACATTTTTACCTGACGTGATTTTTACCCCAAGTATCACATTTTTACCTGACGTGATTTTACTTCAAGTATCACATTTTTACCTGACGTGATTTTTACCCCAAGTATCACATTTTTACCTGACGTGATTTTTACCTCAAGTATCACATTTTTACCTGACGTGATTTTTACCCCAAGTATCACATTTTTACCTGACGTGATTTTACCTCAAGTATCACATTTTTACCTGACATGATTTTTACCTCAAGTATCGCATTTTTACCTGAGGTGATTTTACCTGAAGTATCACATTTTTACCTGACGTGATTTCTACCTGAAGTATCACATTTTTACCTGACATGATTTTACCTCAAGTATCACATTTTTACCTGACGTGATTTTTACCTCAAGTATCACATTTTTACCTGACGTGATTTTTACCTCAAGTATCACATTTTTACCTGACGTGATTTTTACCTCAAGTATCACATTTTTACCTGACGTGATTTTTACCTCAAGTTTCACATTTTTACCTGACGTGATTTTACCTCAAGTATCACATTTTTACCTGACATGATTTTTACCTCAAGTATCGCATTTTTACCTGAGGTGATTTTACCTGAAGTATCACATTTTTACCTGACGTGATTTCTACCTGAAGTATCACATTTTTACCTGACATGATTTTACCTCAAGTATCACATTTTTACCTGACGTGATTTTTACCTCAAGTATCACATTTTTACCTGACGTGATTTTTACCTCAAGTATCACATTTTTACCTGACGTGATTTTTACCTCAAGTTTCACATTTTTACCTGACGTGATTTTACCTCAAGTATCACATTTTTACCTGACGTGATTTTTACCTCAAGTATCACATTTTTACCTGACGTGATTTTTACCTCAAGTATCACATTTTTACCTCAAGTTTCACATTTTTACCTGACGTGATTTTTACCTCAAGTTTCACATTTTTACCTGACGTGATTTTTACCTCAAGTATCACATTTTTACCTGACGTGATTTTACCTCAAGTTTCACATTTTTACCTGACGTGATTTTACCTCAAGTATCACATTTTTACCTGACGTGATTTTTACCTCAAGTATCACATTTTTACCTCAAGTTTCACATTTTTACCTGACGTGATTTTTACCTCAAGTATCACATTTTTACCTCAAGTTTCACATTTTTACCTGACGTGATTTTTACCTCAAGTTTCACATTTTTACCTGACGTGATTTTTACCTCAAGTATCACATTTTTACCTGACGTGATTTTTACCTCAAGTTTCACATTTTTACCTGACGTGATTTTACCTCAAGTATCACATTTTTACCTGACGTGATTTTTACCTCAAGTTTCACATTTTTACCTGACGTGATTTTACCTCAAGTATCACATTTTTACCTGACGTGATTTTTACCTCAAGTATCACATTTTTACCTCAAGTTTCACATTTTTACCTGACGTGATTTTTACCTCAAGTTTCACATTTTTACCTGACGTGATTTTACCTCAAGTATCACATTTTTACCTGACGTGATTTTTACCTCAAGTATCACATTTTTACCTGACGTGATTTTACCTCAAGTATCACATTATCTGACCTTTGACCTCTTGATGTCGAAATCTAATCATATCAGTTCATCTTTGCATCATAATATATATATATATATATATATATATATATATATATATATATATATATATATATATATATATATATATATATATATATATATATATATATACACACAATTTGGTCACAATCAAAATCAACCTCCGTTCCGCGAGTGCATTGGATCAGAACCAACCGGATCTAATTATCATCAACAACAACAACAACAACAACAACAACTACTACTACTACTACTACTACTACTACTACTACTACTACTACTACTACTACTACTACTACTACTACTACTACTACTACTACTACTACTACTACTACTACTACTACTACTACCAGCAGCAGCAACGCAGAGAACGAAACATTCACATAGTGGAAAATCTCGCGAGAGTTCTGGATTCATGTCAAAAAAAAAAAACTTGGTTCAACAAAAATAAGTTAATACAAGGATATACTTTGATGTTTTAAAAAAAAGTAAATCTACATGTGGTAACCAGGTACCTTAACGAGCTTAAATAGCACACGCAGCGACAAGAATCGGAAACATGGCGGATGAGACTGAACAGGTGAGTGAAGAGATCCGTGTTGTGAAGTTTCGCGCCAAATTCCGAAGGCCGTTCTCGGGATCGGGAAGTAGTAATAGGTTCTAACAGTTCCTCTCACAGAAAGCTTCATCTCTGGTATTCATCTCCTATGATAGAAGGCCGCGACGCTGCACAAATTATTGTTTGGATCGTCGAAGTAGGCAAAGCTCGTATGATTTAAGACATCGAAGGTCTTTGAGGGGACCTCGAGGTATTGGTCGTGTCCCTTTTTTTTCTTCTGTTTCATCAGCTTTGAAGGTATTTGTACGTCCATGTCATGACGGGAAACTATACACAGAAGCGTACGTATTATGTGGATACATAACGGCGTCGTTCAAAATATCTTGAAGCAAGTATAATGTTTTAAAAAGGAAATCTGTCTCTCTGTCTCTGTCTCTGTCTCTCTCTCTCCTATTTGTAGAAGAGTTCACATGACTTATAATGTCGCCATCCTCGCTCTCTAATGATCTGGAGTTCAATGTCAGTTTGTCTGACAGGTTCATGTCTGCAAATACCAGGTTCACCCTTTTGTTCCACGACAACAGTGACACGACTTTGCTTGTTAACATCGTTGGCGAATGGAAGACGTTCTGTCTCTTTAACTTGTCGCTTTCAACATCGGCCACGACCTCGTCGTGAAGGTGTTCTTCAAAGTCATCTTCAGAATTGGGCATCCTTCATTCTTCCAAACCTTTCCTTGATTGATGAGACCTGATCACGGCCGACAAGGCCTCTGTCTGTAACTCGTTTAAATCCTGCTGTCAAGTATGGTGGAGGAGGGGAGATAGTTGTGGAGGGATGTCCTGGAGGACTGGAGGTACACGCACTCGCTTTCTGAGATGTCCCGCATGAGTTTGAATCCGGAGCCAGCTATGAACTGTCATCCTGGTGGGGAGGTAGTTGTGGAGGGATGTCCTGGAGGACTGGAGGTACACACACTCGCTTTCTGAGATGTCCCGCATGAGTTTGAATCCGGAGCCAGCTATGAACTGTCATCCTGGTGGGGAGGTAGTTGTGGAGGGATGTCCTGGAGGACTGGAGGTACACACACTCGCTTTCTGAGATGTCCCACATGAGTTTGAATCCGGAGCCAGCTATGAACTGTCATCCTGGTGGGGAGGTAGTTGTGGAGGGATGTCCTGGAGGACTGGAGGTACACACACTCGCTTTCTGAGATGTCCCACATGAGTTTGAATCCGGAGCCAGCTATGAACTGTCATCCTGGTGGGGAGGTAGTTGTGGAGGGATGTCCTGGAGGTACACACACTCGCTTTCTGAGATGTCCAGCACGAGTTTGAATCCGGAGCCAGCTATGAACTGTCATCCTGGTGGGGAGGTAGTTGTGGAGGGATGTCCTGGAGGTACACACACTCGCTTTCTGAGATGTCCCGCATGAGTTTGAATCCGGAGCCAGCTATGAACTGTCATCCTGGTGGGGAGGTAGTTGTGGAGGGATGTCCTGGAGGTACACACACTCGCTTTCTGAGATGTCCCGCATGAGTTTGAATCCGGAGCCAGCTATGAACTGTCATCCTGGTGTTTCACAGGCAGGGTGATTCATCAATCTGATGGACGCTCAAACTGAGCATAAAAATGTAGTTTGCTAATTCCAGCACACAACTCGCAGTCTGCGGTTGGTGGCACAACAGAATAAAAGCATAATGATGAAATGGTTGAGTTATCCGCTGTGGAGCATCATAAGGTGTTAACGTTTCGTGCATTACCCTCCGACGAAGGGAAAGGCCGGAAACGGCAGCACTTTGGGATCCTTCATGGCAGTTAACTCTGCCATTTCATTATTATGTTTTTATTCAAACTGGTTGTCCTGTCAGCCAGCATTGTGCACATCAAAAATCCTGCGGTGTCCTTCACAAAGAGTTGGTGAGTTCTCGTCGGCATCCTGAACAAATAACAAATTCCTGTCCCGACTGACTGCTGGGAAGGCAGTGGTAAATCATCCAGCACAACCCATGCCAAGAAACTGCTTTGGCAGCACTGACGCTCTGAAAAGATGATGTTTCTTCTCATCTCCCCTCTGGGCTGACACCCCAGCATCTCTCTCATGTTCTGTGCCCTCTAAAGCTCTCAATGTTAATCATACCCATTGTGATGAGACTGAAGCACAAGGCCTGTTCCTCTCAAACCACAGACAGTTGAGTGGCCTCTGTTATCTTCACTGGCCTTCCTCTGGTTACACTCACTCTCTCTTCTCTTAGCTTCGCCCTTCAACAGGCCTGGTGTTGGCTTAACGGTTAAGGTGGCTGGCTTAAGATCTTCGGGTTTTGAGTTCAAGTCCCTGTCCTTTCATTGAATTAACACCAGGTGCGTTTTATAGCCTGTCATCCTTCCGAGGTTGGCAAAATTGAGTACCAGCTTTCTGGTAACAGGGGCACTGCTTCAGCGGCGTAACCGCACCCCCCCAGAAAATGATGCAACCAAGCAGCCACAAGCTGCATACGAATAAATAAATACAATGTCCTTCAACCCTTCCCACTTCCTGGATACAGGTGTTCTGCCATTGTATCCCTCGTTCAGCCCCCAAAATCCAGGCGTCCAAACACAAACCTCCACTCCTTTGTTCGCCTTTTCTTGCGCTTGTGGAACTCCTTTTCTGAGACGTTTTATTCGCACTCTTTCCCCCCATGGCTTCAGGCAAGTGGTCTACCACCATCTCAATTCAACACCCCCCCCCAACCTCCATCCCTACATGAAATATTTTTGACCTCCATCAATCCACCCCTCTTGTATACAGGCTTTACTTCCCCGCTCTCTTTCTTGTTTGTTCATTATATCTGTGGCCCCACTGTCAGTACTTTGCCCTTTGCAACATGGCTTTTCCATGAGCATCTATTTTTGTATACCAATTTTTTTTTTAATGGAGTAAAACACTCCCAAACTCTTCTTGGTATCCCTTTTGTCTCGCTAATACGAGTAACGACCTGGAGGCATCTTCAAGATGTTTTTGTCTTGCTCTCGTCAATTTTTTTTTCCATTCTGGAGCTTTTTACCTTTCTAATTTGTGGGATATGATGTCATGATCATCAGGGTTCAATCTGGTCTGGTAGCCTAAAGTCACGAATAATACGCACAGATGAGTGAGTGAGTGAGGTCACTTTGAGTGGCTAGCTGGACAATGTCCCTGGACTCGACTCAAAGGCGAAAAAAAAACAACAACAAAAAAAAAAGAATAAGTACTTCATTCAGTGTTATTTATTTATTTTTATATGATCCCTGGTGGAGGCATAATGCTTTCAGTTTGTCCATCTGTCCGTAAGTACGTACGTCCATGCTAATTTTGTTTTCTCTGCAACTGCTTATCCGAGTCGCACAAAACTTTTCACCATAGCTGCAACAACTCATGTAGAATGTTTAAATGATAATTATCGCGTCATAGGTCATGTGGTGTGGCTGCCTTGTTGGAAAAAAGGAAAAAACTTTGGACCTCTATCTCTGAAACCGCTCCATGGAAAACAGTTGAAACTTGGCACATGGCAAGTACTCCCCTTGGGAAATGTTTTGTTGTTTTGTTTTGACGATGTCATAGGTGGCTTCGTTGTGATGTCATAATTGCATATGTTGAACGCTTTATCCAATCGCTATGAATTTTTTTGAAGATCATCTTGGGATAAATTGTATTTGGGGGGTGGAGGGAGGGAGGATTGATGACGTCATCCATCACGTGGTTCGGCAGCCTTTTTTTTTTCAATTATTTTTTATTATTATTTTTTTTTAAAGTCTTCTCAAATGGCTGAACAGATCGAGGTGAAACTTTGTAGGTATGATCGCCTATCTATGAGGAACAAAACGTTCTCCACCTATGACGTCATATGGTTTGGCAGCTTAGCTTTTTATTTATTTATTTATTTTGAAGAATAAACCTTTTAAAATCTTCTTCTCCAGAATGGAACATTTTGGTGGCACCTTTTGCCATCTTTCAACTTTGCTTTCGGTGGGAAGCATGGGGATTTGCAATGGAGCACCATTGACATCGCTCTCGTTATCTTTATGATTAATACCATGGTGGAGTACCTTGCCCTCCGGGTGATCTTGTTCCAAGTATGCAACACGTTCTTCTGACACATCCCTTTATTTGGGTGGGGGTATAGGCAACAGATCACTGCCTCAAACGCTCCCGAAAATAGAAAAAATAACCCGGGTTGCATATATAGAGCAAAACATGCATCCAGCTTATGGGCATAGATAATACATTGTGATTATATAGCTCGGATAATTCCAATTGCATCCCCTCCCCAAAGGAAGAAAATGTCACGATGGGGAAAATATATATTTCAATAAACTTCATGGAATTAAGCAAAATTTGCACAGGCACAACTTCAGGGTGCCCTCATTAATCTCTGAAAGTTTCAGCTTCCGAGTTCAAATTATTTTGGAGTAGATGAAACGGACAACATATCTTCCTGACATATATAGATTCAAGTATCTCATCCATTGGAAAAATAATTTCGGTTTGGATACAGGTCATTACCAGTTGGTGAAAGTCGGTGGTGGGAGTATTCCATTCGCCCTATGCCAAAACATGGGTCGCTCATGACAAGTGAACGCTTCAAGGCCAGAATAAATCCTGGCTTGGTGGCCACTTGATTTGCAGGAGTGTGGAAATTATCCACCGATGCAGTCATGGGAATCATGACCACATGGCTTGCATTTTGACGGGGCCGATCGGCCTCGCCCGCGTGATCGACCCGGTGGTCGATTTTCAGGGGGGTCTTTTTATCGGCCCCGTAAAATTAAGCTGTGGAAAAGAAAAAAAAAGCTAAGATTACCTGTATGGCAAAACAAAACACCTTTGTTCAACACCATTGGTCTCCTTTTGGACGCGAGAAACGGACAATGACATGGTTGAAGCCATCTCCACAGATGATGAGAATACTGTTGTGTTGGACTTATCTTCACGTAGCTCAGGGGATGAATCTCTTTCACAATTATCTGATGATAGTGACTTTTGGGGGTTTCTGCCTGAAGATTTACATCAATACTAAACCTACTAAAGTTAATTGGTATTTGGCACAATGTACTGAACACATGTATCTGTTATGTTATCGGACTGGAGAGAGATGCTTGCAGATAAATTAGTTTTGTTGAGACAGTAATGCATCAATAAACTCATTAAATTTGTGACTGCTCAGATTTTTTTATCTTGCCAAAACAAAGTTTTTGCAAGATATGTTAGTCAGCTTGTATGTGTTTGTTTGTTTGTTATCTTGCCAAAACGAAGTTTTTGCAAGATATGTTAGTCAGCTTGTATGTTTTTTTTTTGGTTTGTTTGTTTGTTTGTTTGTTTGTCTGTAATCACGTATAAAAAATTCTGCAGAGCACAGTTATCATTGGAAATTTTTGTAACTTCGCATATCAGAGGCCTATAGAGGTCCCTTTCAGTGCACAAAATTTTGAAGGTCAAGGTCACTTTGTCGCAAATCGGGGGAGTCGACGAAACCCTTATTTTTTGAGTAATTTTGATCGGATCGTCTTAAAACTTCATGGGAATATAGTTCATGGTCTGGTGCTCAGCTGATTAATTTTTGGTGGCGATTGGCCTTGACCTTCATATGTTTTTTTTTTTTGTTTTTTGTTTTTGTTTTTGTCTGTAATCACGTATAAATCACTCTGCAGAGCACGGTTATCATTGGAAATTTTTGTAACTTCGCATATCAGAGGCCTATAGAGGTCCCTTTCAGCGCATAAAATTTTGAAGGTCAAGGTCAAAGGTCAAGGTCACTTTGTCGCAAATCAGGGGAGTCGACGAAACCCTTGTTTTTTGAGTAATTTTAATCGAATCGTCTCAAACTTTATGGGAATGTAGTATATGGTCTGGCGCTCAGCTGATTAGGTTTTGGTGGCGATTGGCCTTGACCTTCATGGTTAGCGCCTGAGGTCAAACATATTTGACCCCAAGGTCAAATTTTCAAGTTTTAGGAACCATATCGTGTAGTACCTCAAATTGAACACCTCGATGAGTGCTTTCTAGATATGTCAAGCTTGAGACATTATGACGTCATTTGGTGACGTTTTGAGGCAAACACATATTTTTCATGGTTACTCTGTAGAACGATTCTCATCGGAATCTCTCGTAGGCAGATATTCCTCAAGGAGTCGCTCCTGGTGGATAGCAGCTCTGTTCACCTCAGTGTGACCTTAAAGAAGTCACACGTGGTCACCTTTTGGCAAGATACCGGTCACCCGCAGGGTGACATTGGTTTTTTATTTTTTGGTCATTCATCTTTGCAGCGAATAAAGTTTTAAATTTGTTACGAGAATAAATCTTTTGACATTATTACTATGTTACTGGTGGATCCAGGTATGGACATTCAAGTACAACCTCCATGACAAGGTAATGGCAGTGAAAAGTCAAGATTTATCCCCATGTATATGTTGAACACAGTGGGCTAGTCCAGGGGGAGAAATGGGTTGGACTTGTGTACGTAATTATAATACTTGAATGGTCCCAGTTCAATGGCATACATGTATTGTATTGTACCGGCACATCATTCATGCAAATTGACAGAACATTTGTCATTACAGGTAATAATCCACAACAACAAAGACAACTTAGTTCTAATACTTTTTAATGAAATGGATTGTGGGAAAGTACTGTGCTTGAGCAGAAAGTTCTGTTTCTCAGAACTTTGTGTTTGGCCCCAAGAAGGGCCGTTTAAGGTGCATTTTGAAATGACATAGTTCGGATTAGGCTCAGTTTATTCAGATTCTTTGGCAGTTCAGTTTGCATGGACATTGGTCAATTTGGACCACATGTTAAAACAATTTACAAAAACTAATTCACAAGATTTTGAAGCAATTTTAAAATCAGCCCCATGGGCAAAAATCAGCCCCTCACCCCACATGACGCGGCCGATTTATCAGCCCCGTCCGATTTTGAAAATGCAAGACCTGGGACCACACTGAGGATGGTAATGTAACAAGGCTTTGCCCACTCCATCACAAAGCTGCTCTGCTGAAAATATCTCTGGAGCGTCCAGAATGGCACTGATCATAACTCATGGGAGTTACAAAGCTGGATTCCTCAAGTACCGTTTGAGTTTGGCTGTACCCCTTCATGATGACTAAAATTCCTTGAATGAGGTGAGGTCAAATGTTGTGGCATTGCGGCTCGTTGATGCTTTTTGATTGGGAAATGTTTGTGTGTCATTGCTTGTGACCTCCCAGACCCAGGCTGGAAGCACTGTGGAAGAACCCCTGGATCTTATCCGACTCAGTTTGGACGAGAGGATCTATGTGAAGATGAGAAATGACCGTGAGCTTCGTGGCAGATTGAATGTATGGAAGTAAATTGCTTATATTTTGATATTTAAGAAATTATTTGTCTGTGCAAATATAATAAATCTGCCTTTGTCCTTGTAGTTAGAAAAAACTGTGGCAAATTATTTGCCTGCATGATTACCCAATTCCAACAAATCTTGGAAATTGAGTATATTTGAGCCTGGTTCATACTTTGATGAGAAACCTCCTCGAAACGTTTGTGTTTTATGATTAGGGGGGCTGCAACATCCATCAATTGATAGTATGCTCACCTTTTGAGCTAAATGGTCATCATTTTGTTTTTTCATAGTCAGATTTGATGAAAACTGTTGTTCTGGTGAAATCCTTTCCTAAAGCTGCTGTATCTTGGAGCACACCCTATTCATGGAAGGCAGCATAAAACCAGCTGCTTCATCAAAATTTGGTAAAATACATCAAAACATCCTATGCTGTTTTTCAAAGATTAGGCCAACGTGTCAATACCTTGACTAGATTTCCTGCCTAACCATCAATGGCATATGTAAATTAATAAATGAATGTAGATGTGGATGGTACATTTAATGTATAATGCTTATAATTGGGTTCGTAACTCAAAAGGGATTAGCTTAACTGGTGTGGATATGACACAGACGACGTGATGGGCCAAATGGCCACCTCTTGTATTTGAGTATCATAGTTTGGAGAAGGAAAATTTTCAAGTTCATGTACTGGGAATAAATGAAAAGATTACATTTTATTTTCCATGTTCGTGTATGTGTTAATGGTATGTAATTATGTGCACACCGTATCACGATATCTTCTACAGGACCAGGCAATATCTCAAATATCCTGAAACACCAGGACCATTTAGCCGTTAATGCATGAACTAAAATACAACCATTCATGGACACGCAATAAAATTCCCTCAATATGGAAAAAAGCAATAATTGTAGCGACTAGCAGGTACTCCCGCCCTCCAGGCTTGAGTACCCTTCTCGGCCCTCCTTCAGTGGTCACTATGCTGTGGCACATTCTTGGAAATACACTTTATAATTTTTGAAAGAAATTTTATTGATCACATGTCATACTCCATATCATAATCTTGAGAAGGTTCCATTATATTAGAAAGATTTGTAATACCGGCTGGCATTATATTGGCCCATTTTTCTCTTGTATGCACCCCAAACAAAAATACTGGAATGGCTCATCCGAAATACAATCATTCTTCCCTTTTATTCCTCACACCCCATCACAGCATGGCTTTTATCCACTAAACTCAACAACCGATCATCTCTCCACATTAACATAATACATTCAAGACTGCTTCAACAAAAAAAAAACTCCAACCGAGAACTATTCTCGTGGCAATAGATATGAATAAAACTTTTGACACCATACTCTACCATATTCTCAGAGAAAAAAAAATGCATACCAAAAATAAGAAATGGCTAACAAATGTTCTATCTAGTCATCAAACTCAAATAAACAATTTCCACATCCTCTCTTCCTTCAGACTTGTACCAAACGGCATCTCACAGGGCTCGATACTATCTATTCCTCTGTGACCTCCTGACCCCTCGAGCAGACTCACTACTTCTACCATATGTGAAAGATCTAACCATTGCTTCACAACATTCCAATTTTATCCAGGCTACCAACAACCTTCAGCAATATATTGGCAATCTTGTAAACTAGTTCATATGGAATCGCATGACTTTGTCTCTGCCCAAATCTTCTGTAACCCTTCTCACCCCAGACAAACAGGAATCAAATGCTCATCCAACCATTGCCCTTTTCATTGAACAGCTTTTTCTTGACAGACATCCAACATAACTGGTCATTACCTTGGATACCCATAGGACTTTTACACAACATACAGATCGACTCACTGACGAGGCTAACCACAAAATTAACACCAAAAGCACTCACAAATACAACCTTTGGATAACACAAATAATCATTTCAAACAACCTACATACAGTTCATTCAGATTACCATCTGTTATACCAACCCTAGCAGGGCCACCACTTCTTCAGACCATATTATACAAAAAGTACAAAACAAAGCTCTCGGGATAGCAACAGGTTGCACAATGTCTACAAACATAGCCCACTTAGATGCAGAAACCAAACTATTCCCAATTGTAATCCACATATAATAAATATGGAAGGCTTGCCTCTGCAGCTCAACATCCCTCTCACCCACGTCACACTGACCACCCATCCTCCACCCCCAAAGACTTATGAAACGTACAATTGATCATCATTACTCTCATATCCTTAATATTTTACCACCCCCCCCCCCACATAAACACCTCCATGCGCCATCACATTCACAACTATATAATCATTCCCTCCCTAAATTCACTCTTCTAAAGGAACATTTAGTCGTAAAATGAGAGTCCACCTGGCTCGACTCCAGTGTGGACACCACCTATCCCTTGTACAATATCAACATAGGCTACAACCCACACTAAACCCAACATGTCCCTTCTGTCTATCCACCTCACAAACCACCACACGTATTATGACTTGCTGCCCCTCACTGGTCCAACGCAGACACCTCTTCAACGTCTCTTCCACATTATTTCTCTGGGAGCATCCGGCAGAAACTGCTGGATACCTAAGTTGTGCCGGTCTTTTCACTTGATGAAGGACCGACGCTACAACCACTAGAACAGCACTCTGTAGAGCACATACCTCCCCCAGGCTGAACAGTTTACGTTTTGTAGCCCACTGATAGGCCGGATCTGCAGCCATACATTTACCAAAACCTAATCGGCTTGTTCTCATCACCTCCCCAACTCGTATACCAAGTTTCATCTCAATCGATCCATAACTGTTTGAGATGTGGTGCTGCATATCATTTTTGGCCGTATCACTCGATGATGAAGAATCCCTTAAAAGTTTCAGGTAACAACAACAACAACAACAACAACAACAGTATCAGGCAAATGAAGACATTAACCAGGCCAAGTGATTGAGTGGAATGGTTTTTTTTATGCCTCTCCTGACGAAGTCGCCGGAGGCATTATGTCTTCGGGTTGTCCGTCCGTACATCCGTCCATGCTAATTTTCTCTTCTCTGCAACGGCTGATCCAATTGACAATTTTCACCTTATGTGTGACTACTCATGTAGAATGTTATAATGATAATTATGACATCATCGGTCATATGGTGTGGCAGCCATGTTGAAAAAGCAAAAACTTTGGACCTCCGTATCTCCGAAACTGCTCCATTCAAAAAAAAATTGAAACTTGGCACATGTCAAGTTTTCCCCATGGGAAACAAGTGATGTGATGTTTTTTTTTAATGATGTCATAGGTGGCTTCATTATGACCTCATAATTGCATACGTCGAACACTTTATCCGATCAGTATGAAAATTTTTGAGGGTCATCCAAGGCTAAATTGTATGAGGAAAAAAAGTTGATGTCATCGGTCACGTGGTTCGACAATCTTTTTTTTTTTTTTACATCGAAAGCTTCAAAATTCCTCTTCTCCGAAACAGCTGAACAGATCGAGGTGAAACTTTACATGTATGATCGCGTATCCATGAGGAACAAAAAATTTTTTCCAACGATGATGTCATCGGTCACATGGTTTGGCATCGATGGTTTTTTTATTTTTTTTGAAGAATAAACCTTTAAAAAATCTTCTCCAGAATGGCTTGACAGATCGAGGCGGAGCTTCACCCACATGTTCCCCAAGCCTTGGGGATTCCAGGGTGTTCACAAATAATTAATAGGTCACATGGTCTGTCAGCCATATTGGATTGAACGAAAAACTTAATATTATTTCTCTTGAACCGCTTCATCAATCGATGTGAAACATCACAATTATGATCTAGTAGGCAGAGGGAATATATGTTTTAAGTTTCAACCTGATCGGACACATGGTCTGGCAGCCAGAATTATTTCATATTTTGAATCGGGGTTCAGGGATTTAAATCCCTGAACTGGTGAGGAGTTTTTTTGTGGGAATGTGCTGATGTATCTGGCAGGCATACGACCAACATTTAAACATGATCCTTGGAGATGTGGAAGAGACTGTGACAACAGTTGAGATTGATGAAGAAACGTATGAAGAGATATACAAGGTATCAATTTGACAGTGGTTCTGTGCCTGTTTTTTCTCATCTTAATTTTCTTCAACCAAACAGATTTTTAAAAATTGGACAAATGGATAGCTTTTCTATAAAATTGTGCAAATGTTTTGAAGGTTTTCTATGTCAGCAAGCTTCATTGAGGCCATAGAAAGAAGAACTTGATAGAAGGATACTGAAAAGGTTTATAAAGTAAGCAGAACATGACATTTCTTTGTAATTAAAGAAAGCAAAGCAGTTCACTACTAGAATTTTGGTAGACATAGACACAAGACTGGAGACGCATTATATTGTAAACACTGGCACTCGACCACAATTCTTTTTTAAAAACGTGTGTGTGTGTGTGTGTGTGTGTGTGTGTGTGTGTGTGTGTGTGTGTGTGTGTGTGTGTGTGTGTGTGTGTGTGTGTGTGTGTGTCAGTCAGAGACACACACACACACACACAGTCATCCACTATCATAAATAGAGCTTGTGTGGCTATAGCTATGTGAGCAATATTCACTCATTGATTGGTCGCAGCACTAAGGTGATTACATCATATGCTTTCCTCACCTCTCACTGCAGTGATTACAATATCGGTGCTGTCTTTTTGACAATTTTACGTTTCGTTGACTCCCCGGACACAAGGTGGCCATCTGTATTCTCGGTAGAGCATATATACCTCTGCCAGGCTGAACAGTTTACATTTTGTATCCAACTAATAGGCTAGATCTGCATCCGGACCTGAACCAAAATCGAATTTCCTTGTTCTTGTCACCCAACCAACTCCTCCACCAAGTTTTGGCTGAATCAATCCATAACTTTTTGAGATATCCTCCTTGCATACAGATGCATGAGTGAAAATAGAACCTCCATACACCTTTGGTGGTGAAGGTAATAAATACAATGTTCATACTTGAATATTAAGCTTTTTGTGTGGACAGGTGATTATCATGTTACTCACTGTATTTAAAACTTTCCTTTGCTGAACTGTTGAACTGTTCTGATCCTCATCCATCCCGCAGTCGACCAAACGAAACATCCCAATGCTGTTTGTAAGAGGTGATGGAGTTATACTGGTGGCTCCACCCCTCCGTGTTGCCTGATCGTTTGAGCAGATTCCATATTTGTGTACGAATGCAGAACAAAATGTTCACACAAAAGCATTCTGATATTTCAGCAATCACCCTTGGGAGGGGGGGGAGGAGGAGGATGGAGAATAACCTTCAATTATAAATGTAAGTTTTTGGTTCTTGAGGTGTTGTTCAATTGGAGGTTTTATTGAGAGAAAAGTGTTTTTCATTGTTTGGGGCACCTGGGACTGAATTATTGGCTTGGTCTGCTGCAGCAGCATTTGGCAGTGTAATGACAAACCAAAAACCAGCTAACTGTGCAAGAGTCTAACATTGTGGTAATTGGTTGTATCAAGGCATATTGTCTCAGTAATGGTTGTGAAAGGACTCAAGACTCGAGCAAAGTCGATCAATCAGGACTGAATACCAAGGACTGGTCACACATTGATGAAAACGCAAGAAGTCTCCTTTCTGTAACTGCTGCAATTTCTCTGCTTGTTTTTGTTTATCTTTTATACATTTTTGGAATTCACAAATGGTGCATTTGGTTCCTGTTGACATGATAATGTTCTTAATAAAGAATACTATGTATTATTTCATGGTGTATTTTATGGTTTGATAAGCTGGGACAAAGGTTCACCTATCTTATCGGCCAGAACATAAATTGGCAGATCGCTGCTTCACTGGCATGGCATTGCAATGGAAAATGTGTCGTCCCTCGGATAGATATTCAACGGCAGACCTGCCTGCTCAAATTAACTCTCAGACGATCCCAGAGTCACTTTTGACATCTTTCTTTTGCTTGGTTGTTTCCCTATACAGAACAAGGCTGTGGGATAGCATTATTGGCTGAGGGCACGGCTCTGCTGCTGATGCAATGCCGCCCCTCTGTGGGCGAGGACAGGAATTTGTCATTTGTTCAAGGTTCTGGCAATAGCTCATCTACTCTTTGCAACGGACACGGTGGGATCATTAACGTCCAACAGACAGGACGGCTGTTTAACAACCATCCGATGGACTGCACTAGCACTGATAAATATCCCTGCCTGTGGAACACTGGGATGATAGTTTATAGTTGTATCGGGATTCAAACTCGAACCCAGGCTAGACAGGTTGGAGGTGAGTGTGCCTCCTTCTATGCCATCCTGTCATCACTATGACAGTGGCCGAGTACCATAATCACCAGCATCCTGGCTGAATTTCTTATCCTGCCTTATCAACGAGTCACTGCATTTGTGGCACAGCCATGTTCCAAATAATGATACTGTATAAGACTTGTATCTAATTAGTTGTGTGTGTGTGTGTGGGGGGGGGGGAGAAGAGGTATGCTTATACATTGTAAGGCACAACAAACCCTGCTTCGTACATAAGTAGCAGCAGTTGCAGCATGACCTCCCTTTTTTCAGGTCACTCACCTGCATTGAGCACCACAAGGCTGCACTTCTTTTTGGATATTTTCATTTTCTGACGGTTCTCCAGTTTTTCCCAGTGTATCGGCAACAATGTCCATCAGCACGTGAAATTTCAGCTTTCTATGTAACCTGGAAGGTACCGCATATCAAACAGTCAGCGTTTTAGAATGAGCTTTATATATTATATGAGTTGATTATGAGAAACGAAGCCATTGTTTGTACATGAATAGGCAAGAAAATGTACCACCCCACCTGTCCCCCATTATTTGTTTATTTAGTTACAATGATTGATTGGCTGCCGGATAGCTATCATGTCTTGGAAGCATGGCTGTGCTGCTGATGCTATGTCTCTCTACCAGTACACTGGTACTCATTTCGCCGACCTTAGAAGGATGACAGGCTGAGTCAACCCCATCTGGTGTAAATTTGGTGGCCAACATAGATTGAACTCAGGACCCTAAGATCCCAAGCCAGCTACCCGAACCACAAAGCCAACACCCAAGCCAGCTACCCTAACTACGAAGCCAACACCCAAGCCAGCCACCCTAACCACGAAGCCAACTCCCAAGCCAGCCACCCTAACCATGAAGCCAGCCACCCTCACTTCTATGCCAACATCCAAGCCAGCCACCCTAACCACGGGCCAACACCCAAACCAGCCACTCTAACCACGAAGCCAACACCCAAGCCAGCTCCCCTAAATACGAAGCCAACATCCAAGCAAGCCACCCTAACCACAAAGTCAACTCCCAAGCCAGCCACCCTAACCACTAAGCCAACTCCCAAGCCAGCCACCCTAACCACTAAGCCAACTACCAAGCCAGCAACGATAACCACTAAGCCAACACCCAAGCCAGCCACCCTAACCACTAAGTCAACTCCCAAGCCAGCCACCCTAACCACTAAGCCAACTCCCAAGCCAGCAACGATAACCACTAAGCCAACTCCAAAGCCAGCCACCCTAACCACAGCCAACTCCAAAGCCAGCCACCCTAACCACGAAGCCAACACCCAACCCAGCTACCCGAACTACGAAGCCAACACCCAAGCCAGCCACCCTAACCACGAAGCCAACTCCCAAGCCAGCCACCCTAACCACGAAGCCAACACCCAAGCCAGCCACCATAACCACTAAGCCAACACCCAATCCAGCTACCCTAACTACTAAGCCAACATCCAAGCCAGCCACCCTAACCACTAAGCCAACACCTAAACCAACCACCCTAACCACGAAACCAACACCCAAGCCAGCCACCCTAACCACTAAACCAACTTCCAAGCCTGCCTCTCTAACCACTAAGCCACCTCACAAGCCAGCCACCCTATCCACTAAGCCAACTCCCAAGCCAGCCACCCTAACCACGAAGCCAACTCCCAAGCCAACCACCCTAACCACTAAGCCAACTACCAAGCCAGCTACCCTAACCACGAAGCCAACTCCCAAGCCAGCCACCCTAACCACTAAGCCAACTCCCAAGCCAGCCACCCTCACCATTAAGCCAACTCCCAAGCCAACCACCCTAACCACTAAGCCAACTACCAAGCCAGCGACGCTAACCACTAAGCCAACTCCCAAGCCAGCCACCCTAACCACGAAGCCAACTCCCAAGCCAACCACCCTAACCACTAAGCCAACTCCCAAGTCAACCACCCTAACCACTAAGCCAACTACCAAGCCAGCTACCCTAACCACTAAGCCAACTCCCAAGCCAGCCACCCTAACCACTAAGCCAACTCCCAAGCCAGCCACCCTAACCACTAAGCCAACTCCCAAGCCAGCCACCCTAACCACTAAGCCAACTCCCAAGCCAGCCACCCTAACCAAGAAGCCAACTCCCAAGCCAGCCACCCTAACCACTAAGCCAACTCCCAAGCCAGCCACCCTAACCACTAAGCCAACTCCCAAGCCAGCCACCCTAACCACTAAGCCAACTCCCAAGCCAGCCACCCTAACCACTAAGCCAACTCCCAAGCCAGCAACGATAACCACTAAGCCAACACCCAAGCCAGTCACCCTAACCACTAAGCCAACTACCAAGCCAGCCACCCTAACCACTAAGCCAACTCCCAAGCCTGCCACCCTAACCACTAAGCCAACACCCAATCCAGCTACCCTAACTACGAAGCCAACATCCAAGCCAGCCACCCTAACCACTAAGCCAACACCTAAACCAACCACCCTAACCACGAAACCAACACCCAAGCCAGCCACCCTAACCACTAAGCCAACTCCCAAGCCTGCCACCCTAACCACTAAGCCAACTCCCAAGCCAGCCACCCTAACCACTAAGCCAACTCCCAAGCCAGCCACCCTAACCACCAAGCCAGCCACCCTAACCACGAAGCCAACTCCCAAGCCAACCACCCTCACCATTAAGCCAACTTCCAAGCCAGCCACCCTCACCATTAAGCCAACTCCCAAGCCAGCCACCCTAACCACTAAGCCAACTTCCAAGCCAGCCACCCTCACCATTAAGCCAACTCCCAAGCCAGCCACCCTAACCACTAAGCCAACTCCCAAGCCAGCCACCCCTAACCACTAAGCCAACTCCCAAGCCAGCCACCCTAACCACTAAGCCAACTCCCAAGCCAGCCACCCTAACCACTAAGCCAACTCCCAAGCCAGCCACCCTAACCACTAAGCCAACTCCCAAGCCAGCCACCCTAACCACTAAGCCAACTCCCAAGCCAGCCACCCTAACCACTAAGCCAACTCCCAAGCCAGCCACCGTAACCACTAAGCCAACTCCCAAGGCAGCGACGATAACCACTAAGCCAACACCCAAGCCAGTCACCCTCACCACGAAGCCAACTACCAAGCCAGCCACCCTAACCACTAAGCCAACTCCGAAGCCTGCCACCCTACCCACTAAGCCAACACCCAATCCAGCTACCCTAACTACTAAGCCAACATCCAAGCCAGCCACCCTAACCACTAAGCCAACACCTAAACCAACCACCCTAACCACGAAACCAACACCCAAGCCAGCCACCCTAACCACTAAGCCAACTCCCAAGCCTGCCACCCTAACCACTAAGCCAACTCCCAAGCCAGCCACCCTAACCACTAAGCCAACTCCCAAGCCAGCCACCCTAACCACTAAGCCAACTACCAAGCCAGCAACGATAACCACTAAGCCAACACCCAAGCCAGCCACCCTAACCACTAAGTCAACTCCCAAGCCAGCCACCCTAACCACTAAGCCAACTCCCACGCCGGCCACCCTAACCACAAAGCCAACTCCAAAGCCAGCCACCCTAACCACAGCCAACTCCAAAGCCAGCCACCCTAAACACGGAGCCAACACCCAAGCCAGCTACCCGAACTACGAAGCCAACACCCAAGCCAGCCACCCTAACCACGAAGCCAACTCCCAAGCCAGCCACCCTAACCACGAAGCCAACACCCAAGCCAGCCACCATAACCACTAAGCCAACTCCCAAGCCAGCCACCCTAACCACGAAGCCAACATCCAAGCCAGCCACCCTAACCACTAAGCCAACACCTAAACCAACCACCCTAACCACGAAACCAACACCCAAGCCAGCCACCCTAACCACTAAGCCAACTCCCAAGCCTGCCACCCTAACCACTAAGCCAACTCCCAAGCCAGCCACCCTAACCACTAAGCCAACTCCCAAGCCAGCCACCCTAACCACGAAGCCAACTCCCAAGCCAACCACCCTAACCACTAAGCCAACTACCAAGCCAGCTACCCTAACCACGAAGCCAACTCCCAAGCCAGCCACCCTAACCACTAAGCCAACTCCCAAGCCAGCCACCCTCACCATTAAGCCAACTCCCAAGCCAACCACCCTAACCACTAAGCCAACTACCAAGCCAGCGACGCTAACCACTAAGCCAACTCCCAAGCCAGCCACCCTAACCACGAAGCCAACTCCCAAGCCAACCACCCTAACCACTAAGCCAACTCCCAAGTCAACCACCCTAACCACTAAGCCAACTACCAAGCCAGCTACCCTAACCACTAAGCCAACTCCCAAGCCAGCCACCCTAACCACTAAGCCAACTCCCAAGCCAGCCACCCTAACCACTAAGCCAACTCCCAAGCCAGCCACCCTAACCACTAAGCCAACTCCCAAGCCAGCCACCCTAACCACTAAGCCAACTCCCAAGCCAGCCACCCTAACCACTAAGCCAACTCCCAAGCCAGCCACCCTAACCACTAAGCCAACTCCCAAGCCAGCCACCCTAACCACTAAGCCAACTCCCAAGCCAGCCACCCTAACCACTAAGCCAACTCCCAAGCCAGCAACGATAACCACTAAGCCAACACCCAAGCCAGTCACCCTAACCACTAAGCCAACTACCAAGCCAGCCACCCTAACCACTAAGCCAACTCCCAAGCCTGCCACCCTAACCACTAAGCCAACACCCAATCCAGCTACCCTAACTACGAAGCCAACATCCAAGCCAGCCACCCTAACCACTAAGCTAACACCTAAACCAACCGCCCTAACCACGAAACCAACACCCAAGCCGGCCACCCTAACCACTAAGCCAACTCCCAAGCCTGCCACCCTAACCACTAAGCCAACTCCCAAGCCAGCCACCCTAACCACTAAGCCAACTCCCAAGCCAGCCACCCTAACCACCAAGCCAGCCACCCTAACCACGAAGCCAACTCCCAAGCCAACCACCCTCACCATTAAGCCAACTTCCAAGCCAGCCACCCTCACCATTAAGCCAACTCCCAAGCCAGCCACCCTAACCACTAAGCCAACTTCCAAGCCAGCCACCCTCACCATTAAGCCAACTCCCAAGCCAGCCACCCTAACCACTAAGCCAACTCCCAAGCCAGCCACCCTAACCACTAAGCCAACTCCCAAGCCAGCCACCCTAACCACTAAGCCAACTCCCAAGCCAGCCAGCCACCCTAACCACTAAGCCAACTCCCAAGCCAGCCACCCTAACCACTAAGCCAACTCCCAAGCCAGCCACCCCTAACCACTAAGCCAACTCCCAAGCCAGCCACCCTAACCACTAAGCCAACTCCCAAGCCAGCCACCCTAACCACTAAGCCAACTCCCAAGCCAGCAACGATAACCACTAAGCCAACACCCAAGCCAGTCACCCTCACCACTAAGCCAACTACCAAGCCAGCCACCCTAACCACTAAGCCAACTCCCAAGCCTGCCACCCTAACCACTAAGCCAACACCCAATCCAGCTACCCTAACTACGAAGCCAACATCCAAGCCCGCCACCCTAACCACTAAGCCACCACCTAAACCAACCACCCTAACCACGAAACCAACACCCAAGCCAGCCACCCTAACCACTAAGCCAACTCCCAAGCCTGCCACCCTAACCACGAAGCCAACTCCCAAGCCAGCCACCCTAACCACTAAGCCAACTCCCAAGCCAGCCACCCTAACCACCAAGCCAGCCACCCTAACCACGAAGCCAACTCCCAAGCCAACCACCCTAACCACGAAGCCAGCTACCCTAACCACTAAGCCAACTCCCAAGCCAGCCACCCTAACCACTAAGCCAACTCCCAAGCCAGCCACCCTCATCATTAAGCCAACTCCCAAGCCAACCACCCTAACCACTAAGCCAACTACCAAGCCAGCTACCCTAACCACTAAGCCAACTCCCAAGCCAGCCACCCTAACCACTAAGCCAACTTCCAAGCCAGCCACCCTCACCATTAAGCCAACTTCCAAGCCAGCCACCCTCACCATTAAGCCAACTCCCAAGCCAGCCACCCTAACCACTAAGCCAACTCCCAAGCCAGTCACCCTAACCACTAAGCCAACTCCCAAGCCAGCCACCCTAACCACTAACCCAACTCCCAAGCCGGCCACCCTAACGACTAAGCCAACTCCCAAGCCAGCCACCCTAACCACTAAGCCAACTCCCAAGCCAGCCACCCTAACCACTAAGCCAACTCCCAAGCCAGCAACGATAACCACTAAGCCAACACCCAAGCCAGTCACCCTAACCACTAAGCCAACTACCAAGCCAGCCACCCTAACCACTAAGCCAACTCCCAAGCCTGCCACCCTAACCACTAAGCCAACTCCCAAGCCAGCCACCCTACCCACTAAGCCAACTCCCAAGCCAGCCACCCTCACCATTAAGCCAACTCCCAAGCCAGCCACCCTAACCACTAAGCCAACTCCCAAGCCAGCCACCCTAACCACTAAGCCAACTCCCAAGCCAGCCACCCTAACCACTAAGCCAACTCCCAAGCCAGCCACCCTAACCACTAAGCCAACTCCCAAGCCAGCCACCCTAACCGCTAAGCCAACTCCCAAGCCAGCCACCCTAACCACTAAGCCAACTCCCAAGCCAGCCACCCTAACCACTAAGCCAACTCCCAAGCCAGCCACCCTAACCACCAAGCCAGCCACCCTAACCACGAAGCCAACTCCCAAGCCAACCACCCTAACCACTAAGCCAGCTACCCTAACCACTAAGCCAACTCCCAAGCCAGCCACACTAACCACTAACCCAACTCCGAAGCCAGCCACCCTAACCACTAAGCCAACTCCCAAGCCAGCCACCCTAACCGCTAAGCCAACTCCCAAGCCAGCCACCCTAACCACTAAGCCAACTCCCAAGCCAGCAACGATAACCACTAAGCCAACACCCAAGCCAGCCACCCTAACCACTAAGCCAACACCCAAGCCAGCCACCCTAATCACTAAGCCAACTCCCAAGCCAGCAACGATAACCACTAAGTCAACTCCCAAGCCAGTCACCCTAACCACTAAGCCAACACCCAAGCCAGCCAGCCACCCTAACCACAAAGCCAACTCCAAAGCCAGCCACCCTAACCACAAAGCCAACTCCAAAGCCAGCCACCCTAACCACGAAGCCAACACCCAAGCCAGCTACCCTAACGACTAAGCCAACACCCAAGCCAGCCACCCTAACCACGAAGCCAACTCCCAAGCCAGCCACCCTAACCACTCAGCCAACACCATACTTTGGCTTGCATGCAGTAAACAAGCCATTGTTTCTCTCCCACAATCCAAACCCGTGGTCCTTTATTCCGCTTTTCTCTCTCATGCGGAATTGCCTTTCCAGGTCTGTTCCATCCCGCTTTTCTGCGTCGTCCTTCAGCTTCAGCACAGTGGTTCATCGCCCTCCCTCCCCCCTCATTTTATTATTTATCCCTCAAATCCACCCATTATATTTTTGTATCCACAATACTATGTCCTTTCCTCAACCTCCATGTCGTGACTAATCTCATTGATATTTTTTGTCTCCCTTTTCAACTTATTCCTCAACTGTTCATTCATCCACCTGCCACTTCAGTCATTAAGCTCTTCCATGAGCTATAACATGTGTGGCATGAGAGTCAAAGCAGTGGTGATAGGAAGGGAAAAAAAGGTTTGTCTACAAGCTGAACATGTATTCTGTTGTCATCCAATTCTTGTACAGGCAGGACACCCGACTTGGTGTCCACTCTTTCAGATTATGTGCTTTCAGATGTAATTTTGAATGGTTGGCATGTTTCTCTGTTGACAATTTCAAGTTTAATGACAGAAGGCAATCCACTGGTTTATGAAACCCTATTGTGTAATTTTATGAACATATCAAACCTTTACTCCGCTTGAAAAGGATTTTTATACTTCCACCGACCAAGTTGCCCGAGCCATGATGTTTTCTTGTGTGTCCGTCCATCCGTCGGATGATAGGTTTTCGTTCCCGCGTTAACTCAAGGACGGCTGAAGGGATCAAAGTCAAACTTGGTACAATGATGTATAAGCATTTAAAGATGAACGGATTCGATTGTGGCGTCAAGAGGTCAGAGGTCCCTATAGGTAAATATTCTGTCACTGTGGCAACTGGTGAAGCAGTGATGGGATTTTGAGGTTGTTTGAGTTGTTGACACAGGGTTAACATATTTCCATTTGTTATTGACACGTATTAGTTAAACATACCTGTATTTACCGACTGGTTATTGGTTCACGAACGCCAGTCAGAGTGACCTCTATGTTCATTATGTCTGTGTGTCTGTTTGTTGGGTGGTCGCGAGACTACCAGTTTTCTCAGATTTTCCGTCTGTCTGTTTGTATGTAATGGACAGCTCTGGAGGCCAGAGGAGTCAACCGATTTTGATGAAACTTGACTGGTACGTTCATACCAGGATGGAGTTGTATGCTTTTGAGCACCGTTACTATGGATGCCACCGTTGCCGAGCAACGGACTTTGAAATTTTTGAAAAAAATCCGAAAAACTTTTTTAATATTTATTTTTCGAAAATCAAAAATCGGCCTCTGCGCTTTTATGCGCACTGTAATCAACCTCTTTGTCAAAAAATTTCAGCCCAATCTGTGAAAAACTATGACTTGTATGCAATTATATAGCGACCACCCATGTCGCCTACCGGCTTGTTGGGTGTGTCTGTCTGTCCAGAGCATAACTCCGTGGACTTTGGTCGGATCTTCATGAAACTTGGTTATGTGTTCAATGTCAACGTCTAGTGTTTTCCTGGATGAGGATGTGCTCCGCCCATTGTGGGCGGAGCCACGCCCAAAAAATAGCCATTTTAGGGGGGTAGTCAGATTGAAAATCTATCTTCTCCTCGGGAATTGACTGAACGGAATGGGTTCTTTGGTATTTGAATAGCAAAATGAATTATCTAAAACTTGTCTTTGTCCTATTTTTCATTTTCGTCCCAAGGTCAAGGTCACAAGGTCAAAAACTTAGAAATTGCGAATTTTGACATAAAAATCATACGACCGCCCAAACTTTGAGAGCAAGGATGGCAATATTTTTTATGCATAATCTTGAGGTCATTCCCCACCTAAAGTCTTGAAACCATTTTTCTCTATCTCAAACACCTTGCCCGTGGCGCCCCCTTCAAGTTTGTTTTTACGCTGATTTCATCAAAATATGGATAATCCGAGGAGAGCGAAATGCCATATCACCTATATGACGTTATATTGTTCCTGGAATATTCCGGAGGAAGTTTTGCACCAAAGGTCATAATCCTTGACCTTTGACCTTTAAAGGCCACAAAGGTGAAATTTTCAAAGTTGTGGGAATGTTTTCCTTCAGCATCTTTGAACAACTAAATAGCTGTTGCTTCGCTCGACATTTTCTGTAACCAACCAACCAACTAACCACCACTTTGGACCGGAAGTGGCCATTTCGTCCACCGCGCCTGCATCACTTTGACATGAAAGCATTCGATTGAGTGTAGTAATCGTAAAAGTATTGTATAATCAGTGATTTTATCTTCGTCCATCTCGCTGTCGTTTATTAAAGATGGGGAAGTTGTACGATACATTAAATATTGCTTCCTGACTAAAGCGGTGTAATGGCGGCGGTATCATTGGTGGTGTGATCACAACGGGAGACGTTTTTGTTGGTTTCTCCCTCTCAAGTATCAGTCACACATACAATATGCACCTACGTTTTAGTCGCGGTGCCGGCAACACTTTGAGTAAATTCCTTTCACGTTTGAGTTTCAAAGCGCCTCCTTGAACGTGACAAACTCCAAAACGCGCCGTCCGAGACGTCGTTCGTCCGCCACGTGGTTCACTTCACCATTAGTCGGGAGCAGCTTCCAAAAGGAAATTCTTGTTTATTTTGAATTAATTTCATCGTTTTTCTCTCACCGTGTTTGTCTGGAGTCAGAGGAAGTACCCAATCCGCTCTGAGGCTTCGCCTGGCAGGTGAGGCCGTGTAAATGATCTCGATGTGTGTGTGTGGTGTGCGTGTGGTGTGTGTGTGTGTGTGTGTGTGTGTGCACTGGCTGGCGCGAAGTGTGGGCCAAATTAACGGCGCTATATTCTCCGTTTTGTTTTCTCTCAGATGATCTTAGTTTCCCTGTTTCCCGCCAAATACACACTCCCCCCCCCCCCACATCAGATTCTTGGACTTCCCACTTGGCGTCCGTTTGTGAACGTTCTTCATGTTGTTTGTTCGTTTTGTTTGTTGTTGTTGTTTTTTTTACCGTCCTCGTGTGGTTGTTAAATGTGACCTCCGTTCGCGGTGTTTCAAATTAACCTCCATAGACTGCTAATGATTTACACGTGGTCGCAACCCCCTCCCCCCTTCACCCCTTCCCTCACCCCCCTCACCCCTCCCCCATCCGAACTGAAGTGCACAACGCACGTGGAAATGGCGCGTGCGGACTCTCTCCCCCTCTCTCCCTCTCCCCCCTCCCGGACACAGAGCTCCGTTGTTTTTCGCAGAAACCCGAGTCGGGTTTCATTTTTGCAGCGTTCGATTATCTGGCAAAAGCGAAGAACAGCGCGATGCTGAAGTGTTGCTAGCGCCTCGCCAGCTAAGGTGGTTGGAGGCTGCTTTCACCGTCTATCTCTACGTCCGTCCGTCCATTTATCCGTCCGTCCGTCCATCTATCCGTCCGTCCGTCCATCCATCCGTCCATCCATCCGTCCGTCCATCCATCCATCTATCCGTCCGTCCGTCCGTCCGTCCATCTATCCGTCTGTCCGTCCGTCCGTCCGTCCATCTATCCGTCCGTCCGTCCATCCATCTATCCGTCTATCCGTCCGTCTATCCGTCCGTCCATCCATCCATCTATCCGTCCGTCCGTCCGTCCATCTGTCCATCCGTCCGTCCATCTATCCGTCCGTCCGTCCATTATCCGTCCGTCCGTCCGTCCATCCGTCCGTTCGTCCGTCCGTCCGTCCATCTATCCGTCCGTCCGTCCATCTATCCGTCCGTCCATCCATTTATCCGTCCGTCCATTTATCCGTCCGTCCATCTATCTGTCCGTCCATCTATCCGTCCGTCCATCCATTTATCCGTCCGTCCATTTATCCGTCCGTCCATCTATCTGTCCGTCCATCTATCTGTCCGTCCATCTATCTGTCCGTCCATCTATCTGTCCGTCCATCTATCTGTCCGTCCATCTATCTGTCCGTCCATCTATCTGTCCGTCCATCTATCTGTCCGTCCATCTATCTGTCCGTCCATCTATCTGTCCGTCCATCTATCTGTCCGTCCATCTATCTGTCCGTCCATCTATCTGTCCGTCCATCTATCTGTCCGTCCATCTATCTGTCCGTCCATCTATCTGTCCGTCCATCTATCTGTCCGTCCATCTATCTGTCCGTCCATCTATCTGTCCGTCCATCTATCTGTCCGTCCATCTATCTGTCCGTCCATCTATCTGTCCGTCCATCTATCTGTCCGTCCATCTATCTGTCCGTCCATCTATCTGTCCGTCCATCTATCTGTCCGTCCATCTATCTGTCCGTCCATCTATCTTTCCGTCCGTCCGTCCATCTATCCGTCTGTCCGTCCGTCCGTCCATCCGTCCGTCCATCCATCTATCCATCTATCCGTCCGTCCATCTATCCGTCTGTCCGTCCGTCCGTCCATCTATCCGTCTGTCCGTCCGTCCGTCCATCTATCCGTCTGTCCGTCCGTCCGTCCATCTATCCGTCTGTCCGTCCGTCCGTCCATCTATCCGTCTGTCCGTCCGTCCGTCCATCTATCCGTCTGTCCGTCCGTCCGTCCATCTATCCGTCTGTCCGTCCGTCCGTCCATCTATCCGTCCGTCCGTCCATCCATCTGTCCGTCCGTCCGTCCATCTATCCGTCCGTCCGTCCATTTATCCGTCCGTCCGTCTGTCCGTCCGTCCATCTATCCGTCCATCTATCCGTCCGTCCGTCCGTCCATCTATCCGTCCGTCCATCTATCCATCCGTCCGTCCGTCCGTCCATCCATCTATTCGTCCATCTATCCGTCCGTCCATCTATCCGTCCGTCCGTCCATCCATCTATCCGTCCGTCTGTCCGTCCATCTATCCGTCTGTCCGTCCGTCCATCTATCCGTCCGTCCGTCCATCTATCCGTCCGTCCGTCCATCTATCCGTCCGTCCGTCCATTTATCCGTCCGTCCGTCCATCTATCCGTCCGTCCGTCCATCCATCCGTCCATCCATCCGTCCGTCCATCCATCCATCTATCCGTCCGTCCGTCCGTCCGTCCGTCCATCTATCCGTCCGTCCGTCCATCCATCTATCCGTCTATCCGTCCGTCCATCCATCTATCCGTCCGTCCGTCCGTCCATCTGTCCGTCCGTCCGTCCATCTATCCGTCCGTCCGTCCATCTATCCGTCCGTCCGTCCGTCCATCCGTCCGTTCGTCTGTCCGTCCGTCCATCTATCCGTCCGTCCGTCCATCTATCCGTCCGTCCATCCATTTATCCGTCCGTCCATTTATCCGTCCGTCCATCTATCTGTCCGTCCATCTATCTGTCCGTCCATCTATCTGTCCGTCCATCTATCTGTCCGTCCATCTATCTGTCCGTCCATCTATCTGTCCGTCCATCTATCTGTCCGTCCATCTATCTGTCCGTCCATCTATCTGTCCGTCCATCTATCTGTCCGTCCATCTATCTGTCCGTCCATCTATCTGTCCGTCCATCTATCTGTCCGTCCATCTATCTGTCCGTCCATCTATCTGTCCGTCCATCTATCTGTCCGTCCATCTATCTGTCCGTCCATCTATCTGTCCGTCCATCTATCTGTCCGTCCATCTATCTGTCCGTCCATCTATCTGTCCGTCCATCTATCTGTCCGTCCATCTATCTGTCCGTCCATCTATCTGTCCGTCCATCTATCTGTCCGTCCATCTATCTGTCCGTCCATCTATCTGTCCGTCCATCTATCTGTCCGTCCATCTATCTTTCCGTCCATCCGTCCGTCCATCCATCTATCCGTCCGTCCGTCCGTCCGTCCATCTATCCGTCCGTCCGTCCGTCCGTCCATCTATCCGTCTGTCCGTCCGTCCGTCCATCTATCCGTCTGTCCGTCCGTCCGTCCATCTATCCGTCTGTCCGTCCGTCCGTCCATCTATCCGTCTGTCCGTCCGTCCGTCCATCTATCCGTCTGTCCGTCCGTCCGTCCATCTATCCGTCTGTCCGTCCGTCCGTCCATCTATCCGTCTGTCCGTCCGTCCGTCCATCTATCCGTCTGTCCGTCCGTCCGTCCATCTATCCGTCCGTCCGTCCGTCCGTCCATCCATCTGTCCGTCCGTCCGTCCATCTATCCGTCCGTCCGTCCATTTATCCGTCCGTCCGTCTGTCCGTCCGTCCATCTATCCGTCCATCTATCCGTCCGTCCGTCCGTCCATCTATCCGTCCGTCCATCTATCCATCCGTCCGTCCGTCCGTCCATCCATCTATTCGTCCATCTATCCGTCCGTCCATCTATCCGTCCGTCCGTCCATCCATCTATCCGTCCGTCTGTCCGTCCATCTATCCGTCTGTCCGTCCGTCCGTCCGTCCATCTATCCGTCCGTCCGTCCATCTATCCGTCTGTCCGTCCATTTATCCGTCCATCCGTCTGTCCGTCCATCCATCTATCCGTCTGTCCGTCCATCCATCTATCCGTCTGTCCGTCCATCCATCTATCCGTCCGTCCGTCCATCCATCTATCCGTCCGTCCATCTATCCGTCCGTCCGTCCATTTATCCGTCCGTCTGTCCGTCCGTCTGTCCGTCCGTCCATCTATCCGTCCGTCCATCTGTCCGTCCGTCCGTCCATCTATCCGTCCGTCCGTCCATTTATCCGTCCGTCCGTCCATTTATCCGTCCATCCGTCTGTCCGTCCGTCCATCTATCCGTCCGTCCATCCATCTATCCGTCCGTCCGTCCATCTATCCGTCCGTCCATCTATCCGTCCGTCCATCCATCTATCCGTCTGTCCGTCCGTCCATGTATCCGTTCGTCCGTCCATCTATCCGTCCGTCCGTCCATCTATCCGTCCGTCCGTCCATCTATCCGTCCGTCCGTCCATCTATCCGTCCGTCCGTCCATCTATCCGTCCGTCCATCTATCCGTCCGTCCATCTATCCGTCCGTCCATCTATCCGTCCGTCCATCCATCTATCCGTCCGTCCGTCCATCTATCCATCCGTCCGTCCGTCCATCTATCCATCCGTCCGTCCGTCCATCTATCCGTCCATCTATCTATCCGTCCGTCCATCTATCCGTCCGTCCATCCATCTATCCGTCCGTCCGTCCATCTGTCCGTCCGTCCGTCCGTCCATCTATCCGTCCGTCCATCCGTCCGTCCGTCCGTCCGTCCGTCCGTCCGTCCGTCCGTCCGTCCGTCCGTCCGTCCATCTATCCGTCCGTCCGTCCATTTATCCGTCCGTCCATCTATCTGTCCGTCCATCTATCTGTCCGTCCATCTATCCGTCCGTCCATCTATCCGTCCGTCCATCTATCCGTCCGTCCGTCCATCTGTCCGTCCGTCCGTCCATCTATCCGTCCGTCCGTCCATCTATCCGTCCGTCCGTCCATCTATCCGTCCGTCCATCTATCCGTCCGTCCGTCCATCTATCCGTCTGTCCGTCCGTCCGTCCGTCCGTCTATCCGTCTGTCCGTCCGTCCGTCCGTCCATCTATCCGTCTGTCCATCCGTCCGTCCATCTATCCGTCTGTCCGTCCATCCATCTATCCGTCCGTCCGTCCGTCCATCCATCTATCCGTCCGTCCGTCCATTTATCCGTCCGTCCATTTATCCGTCCGTCCATTTATCCGTCCGTCCGTCTGTCCGTCCGTCCATCTATCCGTCCATCTATCCGTCCGTCCGTCCATCTATCCGTCCGTCCATCTGTCCGTCCGTCCGTCCATCTATCCGTCCGTCCGTCCATTTATCCGTCCGTCCGTCCATTTATCCGTCCATCCGTCTGTCCGTCCGTCCATCTGTCCGTCCATCCATCCATCTATCCGTCCGTCCGTCCATCTATCTGTCCGTCCATCCATCTATCCGTCCGTCCATCTATCCGTCCGTCCGTCCATCTATCCGTCCGTCTATCCGTCCGTCCGTCCATCTGTCCGTCCGTCTATCCGTCCGTCCGTCCGTCTATCCGTCCGTCCGTCCGTCTATCCGTCCGTCCGTCCATCTATCCGTCTGTCCGTCCATCTATCCGTCCGTCCGTCCATCTATCCGTCCGTCCGTCCGTCCATCTATCCGTCCGTCCGTCTATCCGTCCGTCCGTCCGTCCGTCCATCTATCCATCCTTCCATCTATCCATCCGTCCGTCCGTCCATCTATCCGTCCGTCCGTCCATCTATCCGTCCGTCGGTCTGTGTCCATCCGTCCGTCTATCCGTCCGTCCGTCTGTGTCCATCCGTCCGTCCATCCGTCTGTCTGTGTGTCCATCCGTCTATGGTCGTAGTTCATGAACTGGTCACCCTAAAAAGGCGGAGTTGTTACATGTTTTTCAAAACATCCACTTTCCACTTTGACTACAGACCAGAAAAACCACAGATATCTAGATATCTTAGTATAAGAAGAAAGGTAATTTTGTCTAGTTTAATGTGGAAAAAACATAAATAAACTAGAGGGGGAGCACTCGGGAGAGTGAAAAACCTCCGCCGCCAATACTGCTGGGTCATTTAAGTGAACCTGATATCCTATTCATTGTAGTTCAAAACAGATCAGACTCCACTGAACTACGATTGAATAAACTAAACTAGATCGACGCGCATGTAGAAATGGCCAAAAAATAAAATCGAAATTTTTTTGGAAAAAAGTTGCAAATTTTTTTTTTCCTCTAACAAATTTAGTTTTTTTTTGGTTGGAAATCACTTAAAACGTGTAGAAATGCAAAAAATATATATATATATATATTTTTTTTTTCAAAATGGCCACCATAGCGGGCCATATTGGACTTTGGACAAAGTCCAAAATCTAATGGCATGATCCTTGGACCATACCTAATCCCCCCCACCAAGTTTCGTCGAAATCCGTCCAGGAGTTTTTCCGTAATACTGTTCACAAACAAACAAACAGACAGGGGTGAAAACAGTAACCTCCGTCCATCTTCGATGGCAGAGGTTAACTCGAGGGGGAGCACTCGGGAGAGTGCAAAACCTCCGCCGCCAATACTGCTGGGTCACTCCAGATAACCTTTATCTTATTCATTAAATATGATGTCAACGGTGCTGACAGTTATAGTTTTTCTCCAACATTTTTTTTTTGGGGGGGGGGGGGGGTTGGAAATCACTTGAAACATGTAGAAATACAAAAAAAAGAAATCGAAATTTTGTCGAAAAAAAAAAAAGTTGCAAAAATTTTTTTTGTCTAAATTTTTTTTGGGGGGGGGGTTGGAAATCACTTAAAACATGTAGAAATGCAAAAAAATTAAAAAAAAATTCTCTAACTTTTTTTTTTGGGGGGGAACCAAGTCCAAAATCTAATGGCATGATCCTTGGACCATACCTAACCCCCCACCAAGTTTTTCGTCGAAATCCGTCGAGGAGTTTTTCCGTAATACTGTTCACAAACAAACAAACAAACAGAAAGGGGTGAAAACAGTAACCTCCGATCTTCGATGGCGGAGGTTAAAAATGTCTAATAGTTTTTGTGTAACAGGCAAATAAGTGATACAAGTCAGGGGTGGAGTAAACAGGCGGAGGCGGCGGATGTGGCGAGTCAAATTTGGGATAAACTGAATTTATTTCAATCAATAAGCTTTAATCTAATCTATTTTGTTATTTTTTAGGTGAGTAACACTTGGGAGTTGCTGTTGCATGATGCAAAATTGATTATTCAACTCATTATTATTCAGCAAACCCTGACCAATATGTACAAACTCCTAAAAGAGATCTAGTAAATATCTTTACATAGTTATGTATCTAGCAGATTCTCAGGATTAATTTTCCACTTGAATTGTCCAAAACAGCCAAAGGATAACTGATCCACATCCATTTTACTCAGAAAGGGTGAATTCGAGATAAACGTGAAAATGTGTTTTCCTTGTAATGCATTATCCATTAAAGTTCATAATTAACAATATCATATTCACCGTTAATTAGTGGTTTTTTGCTAATTTTTTTCACACAAGTGCATGTTGCTTGGTGATGTCTATCAACACAGAGAAAACTGAAAAATTGAATATTTTGACCCTGTAATGCAAATGATGACCAGTTCATGAACTATGACCCTATCCGTCCATCCGTCCATCTATCCATCCGTCCGTCCATCTATCCGTCCGTCCGTCTATCTGTGTGTCTGTCTGTCCGTCTATCCATCCGTCTGTGAACAGACGATCTTAAAATGTGGACGGATTCGGATGAAACCTGGTGTGTGTGTGTGTGTGTGTGTGTGTGTGTGTGTGTGTGTGTGCGTGTGTGCGTGTGTGCGTGTGTGCGTGTGTGCGTGCGTGCGTGCGTGCGTGCGTGTGCGTGTGCGTGCGTGTGTGCGTGTGTGCGTGTGTGCGCGTGCGCGTGCGCGCGTGCGCGCGTGCGTGCGACAAAGACAAAATGATTGGGTTTTGGTGAAGATCCGGATCCGGGATCCTTGAACTTTTGAAGTGATTCTTCACCTTTGAGTGATGTTGCTAAAACGAGAGAGTTGTGCACGAGTTATGATCAAACTTTGGTGCATCGGTTGATTGGGTGACAGGAACAAGCAGATTCGATTTTAGTTCACGTCGGGATCCAGATTGAGCCCATCAATTGGGATGCAAAACGTAACCGGTTCATCCTGGTGGAGGGATGTGCTCTCCGTGTGCATGTATCCAAATTGTACAAGCCTTCATTTGTTCCGCTGTGGATACAGCTCAGACATTGTACAAGTGACCTCCCATGACCAAAGTTTGTTCGTGTTTCGTTGAATTTCAATTTCCAGAAGTGACTGTTTAAATTTGAACAAACGCTTCAACCTTTCACTTCACTTCAAATAATAAGTCGTACAGACTAGGAAAACTGATGATGGAGACGTAATGACTTTAAAATTCATTAGATTCATGTTTTTACACAACAATGTGTCATGGCTCTGAGCTCGATGTAATTGAAGGAACTGACGTCAATTTTATAATTCCAGACTCCAAAAACGGTGCCATGGCGGTGGGAGCCGTTGATTCCAAGGCAGAGTTGACCGCCCTCTTGGACCAGTGGGAACGACAGAAAGGGAGTGGTACCAACCCGGTACCTGTTCTTACAAGGTCTGTTCAATATTCCTCGTTCAACGGTTCAATCATCGATTGGATTTGTGTTTCCGTTTCTGATGGTTTGGCAACAAATTGTGTGATCTTGTTAATAATGACACCTTCAAACAACGGTGCACGGTATATAGTAATCATTGGCCAAGCATGCGTTGGAAGCGGCATCCTTCGTGGAGTGAGGTTGTCGCCGGTAATCCGAGTGTTTTCACAAACGAGTATTGTGGATGTTTTCAAGATGTCTCGGCAGTTTAGCGGATCCTTTGCCTATCACTTCTGTACATTGTGGATACAAACTGGTTTGTTTCTTTTAGTATTGAGATTTCCAACCTTTCTCATGCATTAAATTTATTTTTGCTCATTTATAGATAAATAAAAAAATAACTTTAATTTGTATCGAAAACAACTTCACTGCTTCGGTTGGCTGGCGCATACAGGATGAGAATGTAACAATCCCATGCTAAATGGCACTTCACTATGACCTACCTGTGAGCATCAGGATCTGCTTTGGACAGTCTGTGCATCATACCTGAGGTTTATCCTTCTCCTGAATTTATCCTTCCCCCCATTCATTTAACCCCAACCTTCAGACTGTCCCTCGTACAAGACCATAACCCTCAAGTTATTATGTGATGGATTAAATCGATTAAGTGTTGTCATCGTCGTGTATTTTCACAGGAAGCATGCATGTATGAATCCGACGACTTGCTTTGTTTATTTCTGCATGCACAGCCACAGTATGTTAATCTACATTTGTGATGTCATTTGTTAGTAGCCATTTAAGATGTTTGGCTGTTTCCATGAGGTGTAGTATAATTGAGTGTTGTAATAATGAACAAATGATTTACACTGATTGGAACTGCTCATTGTGTTGAAAATCCTTTATACCACTGCTACTCAAAGTGGTGGTACGCGGACCGGTGCCGGAACGCGAGTCATCGACTGCCGGTCCGCGGCGAGTTTCCAGTTTCACATTATCATCATGTATAAAATGAAAATGTATAAAATCTTGAAAAATAATATATTTAAGCCGACAAATTCAAAATATGAGAGAGAGAAGTCTGTCAACATTGGAAGTTATACCAGAACCGAACGTGAAGGTAATATTGTTACGAATTGGAAGATTACTGCACTCAACATTCAGGTCCTTGTACAGGGGTGCAAATTAACATTTTTATCCACCAGCCAGCAGGACCGGTGACTAGTATAGAAAAAGTTACCGGCCCAGCAGAATTTCTACCGGCCCGATTAAAATAAAGACAAAAGTCACAAATTTGATATCAAACACTTTTAATATAATTACATGAGTGAGTTTGGATGAGTGAGTTTGATGGATGAGGTTGGTTGGATGAGTGAGTTTAATGGAGGAGGTTTGCAGAATGAGTGAGTTTGATGGAGGAGGTTGGATAAGTGAGTTGGGTGGATGAGTGAGATGGATGGATGAGTGAGTTTGGGTGGGGGTGGGGGAGATGATGTAGGGAAGAGGAGGTTGTGGGTGATGGGGGGGGGGAGGGACCTTTTGTGTGGGTGATGGGGGGGGGTTGTGAGTAGTGCTGGGGGGACATTTTTGTGGTTGTGGGGGTGGTTGTAGCTGATGGGGGGGGGGTTGTGGGTGATGGACAATGGTGGGGGTACTACTCGTCCACCCAACATCACATATAAACTCACTCATCCACCTAACCTCACCCATCAAACTCACTCATTCACCCAAACTTACCCATCAAACTCACTCATTAACCCAACCTCACCCATCAAACTCACTCATTCGCCCAACCTCACCTATCAAACTCACTCATTCACCCAACCTCATCCATCAAACTCACTCATTCACCCAACCTCATCCATCAAACTCGCTCTTTCATGTAACCTCACTCATCTAACTCACTCATTGACCCAAAAGCCTCATCAAATTCACTCATTCACCTAACCTCACCCATGAAACTCTCATTCACCAAAATTCACTCATTTAACCAACCTGGGCATGAGAAAATGCGTCCAAACCGTGCCAAACCGTCAAATCTCACGCAATCACGCGTGATTTGGAATGAGATGAAAGCAGACAAAATGGCCGCCGCAGAATTACCGGTGATTTCTGCGGACAAAAACAGTAGTTCTAATTGAGAAAACTAGTAGAGAAGCTCGTACAAATTGTACAAAATAACAGGAATCACCGGTGATTCGCCAGCCGGGCAGGTAAGGCAGTATTGTGTACCCGCCCAGCACAAAAGTTAGGCGCCATTGGCGACCGGGCGGCCATTAATTTGCACCCCTGTTATAGAACAGTTATATCGGTAAGTACGTGTTTCTAGTGAGGGTCCCATCCCTAGTCGAATGGGAATTAAATGTTCATGCGCTGCGGAGTTATTTTGATAGTCAGGGTTTTCTTTTACATTTTTACATCACTTACAACTACAACAACACCTTCGCTCCATCCTGACGCCATAACGCTCGTGGTGGGCGGAGTTCAAGAAGGACTTGGCATCTCTCTCGCCCAATCCGAGAGATGCGAGCGAGTTTGCCGTCGGTCGGCCAATGAGAAGCCAACGCAGGACAATGTTACTCTTCCTGTTTGGGGGGCGGTCCGCCATGACGCCCACCACGCCCCCCCCCCCGATCCAATCAGCGGACTTGGCACCCCTTTTGGCCAATCACGTGGGCGACGAGCGCATTTGCGCGCCAAAACCGTCCAGTGAGGGAGAGCGGGTCGGAGGAGGCGGCTCCTCCCCTCTGGAGAAGGAGTGAATTATAATTGTTCGGCATGATCAGACTAGAGAAGAGTTGGTTTTGGTCTGCCGAATCATCCCGGATCACCTGGCCTTGCCTGCTGGCGCTCGCTGCTTCGTCCGCGCTCGCGCTGGTTGGCATCCGCCCTTCATCCTCCGTCTCGGGTACTTGGAGTGGCATTGTGGTTGCGGGTTCGAGTCCCACCAGTCCCAGACATCGAAGACCACACAAGGTGGACAGGTCCAAGATAGCTCTGGTTTCCAGCTCATTTTCCCTCGAGCTGGGAATCTTCAATAAAGATCCTACGGAGTCCATTTCTTTGGGTGTGTCTGTCTGTGTGCGGGCCTGTCTTGTCAAGTAGAATTGTGAAGTGCTTTTGCTTGTACATTATTTACATTTCATATTCGGTGGTAATCTGCTCTTTGTCTCCCTTCCCGGTTTTTGCCAATTGTTGAAATAAATACCCCTCTTGTTAAATGTATCGGCTCGTTTCTGTGTTTCTATCATTGGTTTGCCACGCTGCGAACGGGAACTAGGAGGCCTCATTGTTGCCGTAATCGTGCAATCGGCCCGCCAGTAATCTGGTACTCTCCACTCGAGGTACGGCTCGGATCCGGCTCGGTAACGGCCCGGATCGCGCAGATTCTGCCGAGGGTGAATTTCCCCAGTAGTTTGGACGATGTGGGTATTTAGGTAAATTTAAATTGGCAATCGACCCTATCCCACGTGGTCGACCTATTGGCGATCTTCGGTCTGATAAGGGACCCGTCGCAGGCCTTGCATTTTCAAAATCGGACGGGGCTGATAAATAGGCCTCGTCATGTGGGGTGAGGGGCTGATTTTTGCCCACGGCGCTGATTTTAAAATTGCTTCAAAATCTTGTGAATTAGTTTTTGTAAATTGTTTTAACATGTGGTCCAAATTGACCAATGTCCGTACAAACTGAACTGCCAAAGAATCTGAATAAACTGAGCCTAATACTAACTATGTAATTTCAAAATGTACCTTAAACGGCCCTTCTTGGGGCCAAACACAAAGTTCTGAGAAAAAGAACTTTCTGCTCAAGCACAGTACTTTCCCACAATCATTTTCATTTAAAATTATTAGAACTAAGTTGTCTTTGTTGTTGTGGATTATTACCTGTAATGACAAATGTTCTGACAATTTGCATGAATGATGTGCCGGTACCATACATTACATGTATGCCATTGAACTGGGACCATTCAAGTATTACGTACACATGTCCAACCCATTTCTCTCTCCCCCTGGACTAGCCCACTGTGTTCAACGTATACATGGGGATAAATCTTGACTTTTCACTGCCATTAACTTGTCTTGCAGGTTGTACTTGATTGTCCACACCTGGATCCACCAGTAACATAGTAATAATGTCAAAAGATTTATTCTCGTAACAAATTTAAAACTTTATTCCCTGCAAAGCTGAATGACCAAAAAAAAAATCTGAAGTCACAAATTTAATGAGTTTATTGATGCATTTCTGTCTCAACAAAAGTAATTTATCTGCAAGTATCTCTCTCTCTCCAGTCCAATAACATAACAGATACATGTGTTCAGTACATTCTGCCAAATACTAATTAACTTTAGTAGGTTTAGTATTGATGTAAATCTTCAGGCAGAAACCCCCAAAAGTCACTATCATCAGATCAGACTCATCAGATAATTGTGAAAGAGATTCATCCCCTGAGCTACCTGAAGATAAGTCCAACACAACAGTATTCTCATCATCTGTGGAGATGGCTTCAACCATGTCAGTGTCCATTCCTTGCGTCCAAAAGGAGACCAATGGTGTTGAACAAAGGTGTTTTGTTTTGCCAAACAGGTAATCTTAGCTTCTTCTTTTTTTTTCTTTTAACAAAAAAAAAAAAAAAAATTCTTCACAGCTTCATTTTACGGGGCCGATAAAAAGACCCCCTGAAAATCGATCACGGGGGCGAGGCCGATCGGCCCCGTCAAAATGCAAGCCCTGCCGTCGGCTCCGGAGTTATCCGGGATGACGACCTATAAATTCTGGGTGTTCGGTGGAGCCGACTCTACTGTTCCACCTAGCGGTCGTGCTCGCTACCGTAACTCGGCCCCACAACAACATAATGTGAATTTCAGTGGACTGTTCCAGTTCCTCGGCTTCCCCAAACGTTCCAATTTCTTCTTGGCTGAACCACCGTTCACCTTCCTCAAACATGCTTGGGGTGGGCTGGCTTTCCTGGCCTGGCAGAGATCCTGCCCAGAAAGGGGTGGACCCATGAAGGACCTTTCCAATCGGGAGTCTTGGTATTTCATTATAATTTCACGCGCATTGAATGTGGTACTGAGGTAAAGGTTGGAAAATAACATAGGTTTAATGGAAATATTGATTTTTGAAGCTAATTATCACTAGAGGTTGTTTAATTACCTTTTGTTTAGAATTTTATTGTATTGTTCATTTTTTATATTCTATATGCACTGATTCTACTATATACAGTTAGAATGTTAGCTCAAATATTACAAATAGGCATTATTTCAGTCCATCATTCCAGGGTTATGGAATTATATTAATTCTTTTTATCTCTAATTTACAGATGACGAAGCGAGGCCAATGGACATGTTTATCAAGGCGAGAAATCCGGTTGCTGACCGCACGAGTAATTCTGAATCAGATGACGGCGATGTAAATGAAGCTGAAGTATTGCCGGCAAAAATAATTTGTACTAGCTTTACTCGGAAATATGACTCCTCATACATTCAATTAGGTTTTGTAGCCACGAATGATGGGGGAGTGGCAAAACCACAGTGTGTTATTTGTGGAGATGTGTTGGCTAACGACTCAATGAAGCCGTCAAACCTCAAGAGGCATTTAAATACAAAACATAAAGAAATGAGTTCAAAGTCGAAAGAGTTCTTTGAAAGAAAGCATGTTGATTTGAAAGGCCATCAGAAACATCTTTAAAGTGTCACACATAAATACTTATGCTTTGCGGGCTTCTTTTAAAGTAGCACTCCGAGTTGCTTCGGCTAAAAGCCATACACAATCGGTGAGACGCCAGTGATGGGCTGTATTAAAGATATCTGCATGGAAATGCTGGGTGAGGCGACTGCAAGGAAAGTGGCTCAGGTGCCACTTTCAAATGACCCAATAGCTCGACGAATTCACAATCTGGCTCAGGATATGGAAGATCAACTCATAGGACAGATTAAGTTAGCAAAGTACTTTTCTTTGCAACTTGATGAATGTACAGACGTTGCTAATATGGCAATTCTGATGGTGTATGTGCGCTTTGAACATGAGGGTGATTTGAAGGAAGAGTTTTTTTTTTTTCTCTGCTTCACTACCAACAAAAACAACTAGTTCTGAAGTGTTCAAGACTGTGAGCAACTACATCGTTAACAAATGTGGGTTGGATATGAAGTTTTGCGTAGGTGTATGTTCTGATGGCGCTGCTGCAATGATATGACGGCATTCAGGAGTGGTTACCCAGATCAAGGCGCTTGCCCCAGAATGCAAGTCAATGCACTGCTTCCTTCACTGAGAAAGTCTTGCAACAAAAAAAAATGTCAATAGAACTAAACGGTGTGCTCAGCGTGGTTGTAAAAATTGTGAATCATGTGAAGGCAAATTATATTAATTCGAGACTATTCACTGCATTATGTGATGATATGGGAGCTGATCATAAACAGCTCCTATTGCATGCCGATGTACGTTGGTTATCAAGGGGAAAAGTCCTGTCAAGAGTATTTGAACTACGAAACGAACTGGCCGAGTTTCTTCAGGACAAAAAAAACCAAACTGGTCACAATTGTTCCGAGATGTGAATTGGCTAGCCAAGCTGGATTATTTGGCTGATGTCTTTGTCATCTTTAATGATCTCAACACCTCCATGCAGGGAAGGATGGCTTCGTGTTTTACAATGGCCGACAAGATCGACGGACAAAAACGAAAGCTAGAAGCATGGAAGAGTCGAGTGTCAGGAGATTGTTATGACATGTTTCACCAATTGGCGGCAGTCATCGCTGATGCAGGAGAAGACCTTAATATTGCATCTCTACAAAATATCATCAGAGAACACTTGACGAATTTGTCATAACGTTTTCAGCATTACTTTCCAGAAGAAGATCCACGGAAAGGGAATGAATGGATCCGAAATCCGTTTATGCCATTGAGAGATGACTTGGGTGTCACTATGGAGGATAAATTGTTTGAGCCGTCTGCTGACAAAGGATTGAAGAGGAGTTTCGAAACTACAACAGCACTTGCTCCTTTTTGGATAAAAGTGAAAGCAGAATATCCTGAGCTTACTGAAATTGCTCTGAAAACTCTTCTCCCATTTCCTTCAACCTACCTCTGCGAGACTGGCTTCTCAACCATGAGCATCATTAAGACAAAGTACAGGAATAGTGTGGATATTCATTCTCCATTGAGCATGGCACTGTCCTCAATTGAACCACGATTGGATAAGCTGACAAAGAAGAAGCAGGCTCACCTTTCACATGAGTAAAAGTTAAGGATTTAACCAGTGCCTATATCATCAATTTCATATTTTAACATTACGACATTTTCAAAGTTGTCTTCAATGTAATGTTACCTATTTCCTTTCAATCTTTATTTTAATGTCTTTATTAAAGATAACTAAAATATATAATTTTTTTCAACCTACCTTATTCATTATAATTTTTCATTTTATTACTTTTTTCTGGGATGCATATGTTTATAATAACTATGTTTGAAGGCTTTGCTCGTTTGATTTTTTTATATATTTTTTTATATTGTAATGCTGCATTACTCGTTTACAAAATATATATAAAAAAATGTGTCAACTTTTATTATATTCATTATATTTTTCCGGTATAAATTAATATTACTACGGATGTTCAAACAATATTTTCTTGGAGCATAAACAAATAATAATATGGCACAAATATGGTACCGGTCCCTGGCACATTGGAAAAAAAAAAACCTGCCGGTCCACCACATCAGATAGTTTGAGAAGCACTGCTTTATACCGCTGAACTCTCGATAAGAAATGGCTTCCGAGCATAAATTCAGCAACGTTCATCAATATGCAGAAAGTCAGACGTACAATCAAAACAAGAACGAGTACCCAGAGTGCCTTGCAACGGTTTGTCATAAATGATACAACGCATATTATGGAATGCGAACAGTGCTAAGACTGCTGGATGCTTGTTGTCTTAGTGCTATTTGAAGAAAGGTCCAAGGTCCCCAATGCACTTACCCTACCCTACCCCCTCCCCACCCTTCAATCACAGGCAACTGGACCTGACTATTATTGCTGCTATCCTCGATGCCTGTGCTTCTAGCCTATCTTTTCTTTTTCTGTTCTACTGCAAGTCCTTCTCAGATGGCTGCCTGTCGGCCATAACCCAGAATCTGACACAAGGCTAGAAAATGACTTTTGTTGCACCCGCCTAGCCATTAAGGGAAAATGGACGTTTCTGGGTTTAAGATATGCTGATTACTTATCTACAGTTTCACACTCTGTATGCCATTTCAAAGGTGGTCAAAAACGGCCTTGAACTTTTGACAACGCTCGAAAGGTTCGTAGCAGTCGGAGGCGTTTCATATGCCATCTACCCAGAATGTACACCACCAGAATGGTATCGTTGGGTGGGGTAGGCAGTTTCCTGTTCACTAGTGAGGTCACATCAGTCAGAAGGCTAACCTCTGAGTAGACACACGTGTGGTATAGTTGGACAGTGGAAACTATTTCATGTTCAATGGTGGGACTATTGCGGCATAGGGGATGTAGTCCGATTGGGACATTCTGTGATGGTACTCCAACCAAAGGCAAAGTTAAGGAGACTTTATTTATAGACTTGTACAATACACAATTTACTGGTATATATATATATATATATATATATATATATATATATATATATATATATATATATATATATATATATATATATACACAATTTACATGATCCATACATGGTCTCAAATCCATTGGGAAAAAACATCGCTCCAGGCACTGTGCAATTGTGATGCGGTATGCGGCATGTGAAAAGGATCTGCACCAAAGGGAGGGGGATTTAAAATGCAGAATGATGAGAGCATGATGGGTAGCTAATGAAGGTGATGTTATGGAGCAGTCCCAGATGAGCATTTAGAGGATGGAGTTACAAGGTGGGCAGCAGTGTTTGGTACTTTCTGTAAAGTGAGGATGGATGTTTTGGGGAGACCAGAGAGGAGGGCATTACAAAAGTCAAGTCTCGTGATCAGGGCTTGGAAGTACAGTCGAACGCCATTGGTGGTGAAAATGTTTCGAATCCCGCCAACAATGCAGATGTGATCATTTTCTGACCAAACAAAGGAGAATACATGTTCTTGAAAGGTGAATTTCAAATCGAAGATACCGCCAAGATTACAGGCAGAATTGCTTAGAGAGACATTCACATCTACAATGCACACATCAGGTACCATTACGAAATTTTATTCCACAATTGCTCTGGGTCAGTTGCTCTCCTTGTCCACTGTGTAATATGTACATTGCATCTTTAAACACCCGGTACACTTACACACCTCGGTGCAATGCAACATTGCGCACACGGCAGACGACATTGCATCTGTTTGACTTGCAATTTCTTTTTACCTCCGCCACTGAAGGTGAAGGAGGATATGTTTTCACCCCTTTCTGTCTTTGTCTGTTTGTCTGTGTACAGGATATCTAAAAAAGTTGTGGACAGATCCGGATGATATTTTGTGGACAGGTTCGGTGTGTGACGAAGAAAAATTGATTCGATATTGGTGAAGATCTGGATCCGGATCCTGATCCGACTCCTAGAATTTTTAGTGATTCTTCACCATTGATAGATAGGGCCAAAAATGATATATAGCATGATATCTCAAAAAGTTGAAGACTGATTTGTACAAAACTTGGTGGACATGTTGGGTTTGTGGAAAGGATGAATTGATTCGATTTTGGTGAAGATCCGATTCTGGATCTGGATATGAGATTTATTTAAATTTTAAAGTGATTCTTCACTATTGAGAGATTGGGACAAAAACAATATGTGGCATGATATTTCAAAAATGTATTTGGCCCGATATGTTCTCATGGATCAGGCATTCCGTGGTGGAGGTACGCGCTCTACCGAGTGCCCTTCTCGTTGTTCATACCATCCCTCAAAAAATTCTGCCACTGCTGCGGGATTTTTGGTTTCTGCCAAATATCTTCATGCATTCTGAAGAAGAGCCGTTTTTTCTTGCTCGAAGGATTTGATACTGACAGGGTAGGTATCATACAATGTCTGCTCTGCTGCTATCATATTATCTGGTGAGACTCAGAATCCGTGATAAAATAGTGTCAGCAAGCCTCCCAATTGTCGATGGGAGGCGAGACGACATGGCATGAATGCAGCCAAACCGTCAACAAGGATTGCTGCATACTTTGTCCATCTTAGCCAAACTGCCATCGCAGATGCCAGTGGGTAAGATACAGGCCCCAAGTAATATGTCAATACATTTATTTTTTTATTGTTTTTGGTGAACTTGCTTCTTCTAGCTAATGGTCAGTAGTCGGGTAAACAGCTGTTGGTCCGCTTTCAGCATGACCTCATGACCAGACTTTATCATCTTCATGACCGTACGACCGGCAAAAGTTTCGGCTGATGGTAATTGACTTTGTCATATAAGCCGATCTTCCATGAACCCCATTAACGTCACTTCCCCTATCTATTTAGCATTCAAGAGGTTGTCCTCCATGCTAGAAGTGGTGATCTTCCCAGAGCTGATGCTGACCAGCCCCTCGAGCATGGCAGAAAAAGTGTCAGTCATATGCTCTTTGTATGATACTATGCTGATGACAGTCCTCTCTTCATGCACTATCGTTGATGAATCAAGATCCATGCAAGCAAGCAAGCCATGACTTCACACTGATGAGCGATCGCAGCATGTTCACTCCGTGAAAGAATCCAACAATGGACTGTTATGATTCAGCGTTATACCCATATTCCCTCCAGTAGTTTTTGAATCTCGATTCAATGTCTGCTCAATGACTTGGTCACAGGCAGAGGTGGAGTATCCATTCCGGTCCTGCTACTGTACAGTGCACTCACCATTTAAAACTTTGGCATACACATCAGTATGGGTGTCGTGCAGACTCATCATTTCGAGCCAATACACAGGAAGATAACTGGCATAATGTGTCTTACTGTACGCAAAATAGCACTGCATTATTGACTTCACAGCTAGTAGATGCAGTTCCCAGTTAGATTCCCTGCGTGGCTCTCACAAATACTGTCGGACCCCGCTATTCGGACCCTCTCAAATACTGCTGGGGACACGTTCCTGGAAAATGCCGCAAATAGTGAATCCGCGAATAGCGGGGTATTGATTCAATGGAAAAAAGGGAGGATAGGTTCCCGTGATTATAGGATAGATAGCATTTAGTGATTCATGAGGGAAAATCAAACATCCCGTGAAAAGCTGTGAATATCGCCAAAGCGCGAATACGCAAAGCACAGGGCTTCGAATGTCGAAGCAGGTCGCATTTTATGAACTGTGAATACGCAGTGTCTGTGAATAGCGAATCCGCGAAGAGCGTGGTCCAACAGTATCAACAAGATTTCCACAATCTCTGTGTGCGAAGGCCAGAACACAACGGTGCGACTGCGACGGTTCTGATCGAGGATAAAAGCCTTGTATTCCGCAACAAACTCCACGAACACATTGGGACGACACCAGTTTTTTAATAATCTGAATGGATATGCGTCCACCATGCTGTTCAGTGATATGCACAACTCTCCCACTCTGCTCTGGCAACAGTTGCTCCACAAATGCCTTCAGTCGGAGACAATGCAGTGCGTCTACCATGAGCTGAGTGCAGATAGCTCTGTTTTACTATCTCCCGTCGAGAACCTGCTCCACTGACCCGGAGGCAATAACCTGAGCCTCTACGAAAATATCTGACAATCTAGCAGAGCCTTAGAGCTTTCCTACAATGGACAGAAAATACGTGGTAGTGTCGAACTCTCTCAACCCGAGTACAAGTCTTTCTGAGAAGACTGTACTGTTCCATCATCTACTCTGCTTTGGCAATATAGGCCTATGCTTTGATCGAATATGACTGACCGATTGCAGATCGAGCTTGTCAGCCATGTTAATGTTCCTGTCGAGTATTGGCTGGACTATGTCAGTCTCTGTGGGTGGAGCATCCAGAACAGGTAGGTTAGTGACCTTCGATTTGACAATGTCGGAGTCAAATTAAAGATGGGTGTTGAATCCAGTCCAATTTGGCAAAGACTTATTGCCTTGATTGATGTACCTCATCATGAAAATGGCACAGTCAAGAGCCGTAGTGTTCTGAATGAGACACAACTCGGCCTGCTCCTCAAGTGGAATACAGGTCTGAAATGATGCCGGGCCCACTCGTTTTTTTTTTTTTGTTTTTTTTTTTTACAGGATCAGCATTGTTGAAGGTTTCAGTACCTTGTTTGCCCTCTTGCTTATCTCAACACCCCCCCCCCGGTAATCTCAATATTTGGAAGCTCAAAATCTCTGTCCTTAACTTCCCTGGCATGGCTTTTCTGAATGACAATTCTGTTTGTATGATGAGTGGTTCCCATCCCTGAGAGAGTTTCTTCAAAAAATTCAATATTGTCCCACACCAACACAGAGAATACCTTTTTCTGAAAGCCAGATGGTACAAACATCTATCCTCTGTTCTTCTGAACTTGTGCTAATGCGGTATCATATCTCTGTACCGTCTGATATGACGCACAGTGACCCAAATTACAAAGAAGCTCCAACACTGCCTGACCTAGTCAGATGTCTCCAGGTCAGCCGAAAATACAATGATTTAGGCATTTGTTTGCGCCCATTTTAGACAACATAAATCAAGTTCTGTAACAGCCACAGGAGCTTCACCTCCTGTTTTACTGAAATGGTAACATACTCTTCCAGTGTCGATTTGTCCGAAGCCCCTGACCATCCATGAGACAGCATTGGAAAAGGCAATGGGGGCAATAGAGTGCGCTGATGCGATCGTGAGATCGGAAGCCAATGGAGGCCATGGTCCGACCATACCTTTACTGTCCATCAACTGCTTTTGCAGCAATACATCAGACGTGTGCAATTGATACAGATCTGTTGTCATCCTAACAGGCTTGTTGCATGTCGCTGAAGACTTCGCGACGACACAGTCATCGCTCAAGGCCGACTAAGATGACGGTTTGCATTCCAGTAAGTTTATTTCCATCCCCCCCCCCCCCACCGCCGAATGTGTACTGCCAGTATACGAAAGCACTCATTGTTGTCTGAGGGGGGCATCAAACTTCAATCCAGAATATCTCAACTGCAGTCACTCCTTTAATTTTGTGCTCCTGAAAGAAACAGGAATACACGTGCCAGTTACGGATACAGGATTTCTATGAAGGGTTCACACAGTTCCTACAAAATATAAATCCCACTTGTATCAAAGTGCAACACATTACACCAAGGACGGCATGTGCATCCTGTTTCATAGATTATGGCACTATCAAAGCTGATTGATCGACTGATGGTCACAAACCTAAACGAAGATGAATCCACTTCATCCTTACCTGCTGTTTTGGTGAAGATTTCTATCAGGCGTGAAAGGCGATAGATTTTCTGCTGTTTGATAACTTTTTCATCAATGACAGTTTTGCAAAAGTGCTCGAATAAGTTTTCAAAAAGATTCTTGTTGCTGGTCTTTAACCTTGAAATATATGGGTAATTTGATAAAATATCATGAATTCATCCAAGGAAACAACTTTAATGCAGTCGTCCATCAACACAAAATGATACTCAGGAAGAGTTAATTTTAACAGTATGTCTAAATCAGTTTATGGGATGATCAAAATGTATTCAACTTTGAAGCACTGCATGGACATTTTAATGGTTGATAAATTAACATGCCTGGTGTTGGATTAATGGGTAGGGTGGTGGGCTTGGAATCCTAGGATCCTGAGTTCAAATCCCGCTCAGCTGTTGAATTAATACCAGGTGGGGTTAACTCGACCTGCCATCCTTCCGAGGTTGGCAAAATGAGACATTGGCGTTCGTTGCTTTATTTATTTTCCGCACATGCGATCACCGCGAGAATTTCTTAAACCAAGCAGAATTACAAAATTTGAGCTCCAGAATCGAAGTTGCAAGCAGTTCAGACTCCTAGACAAATGTTCATTTGTCCAATTCAGCCATATTGGACTATGTATGTATATATATATATATATATATATATATATATATATATACATATATATATATATATATATATATATATATATATATATATATATATATATATATATATATATATATATATATATATATATATGTATATATATATATATGTGTCTCCGGGAGGTGGATGTTTAATATGACGCCGTTCTTGTCCACCGTTTTGTTGGAGTGCTTGCTTGAATGCTTAAGCCACTTGGTAAGCGCTCTCCAAGCTGCTTGGTTTTTCGTTTCAGGAAAAAGTACACATTCTTTCAATCTCACATCAATTGGACAAATGTTTCCGCCTATGTTGGGTCCCGCGGTGCCACGTGGTGGGTTCCTCGGGAGGTGCCTCATCCACTGAAAATGTGCATTTTTATTTTTACGGGACATTGCTTTGTTTAACCTTTTTGTGCGATCTTTTGTAATCCACCTCTCACTTTGACATCGATACATATTTTAAAAAACAATAAGGTCCATCTAACCAGGTTTTCACCATGTTTGTTCTGTGAAGACATGGAGTATAGACTGACATTTTGTGTTCTGTCGCTTGATACATTTTTGAATTGAATTTTGCTCATTACGCATTTTAAATCTTCTTTGAAAGAATGCTGTTTCAAAGTAAATCTTTGTATTTGTCGTTTTTATTTACTTTGTGTGTATTTATTTAATTACCACAACTTTGTGTGTATTACCACAATGGCACTTGGGAGCGGTGTGTGTGTTATTGGTCGTTGGTTGATATCTCCATATACAGGTTTCAGATTGTGGAACGGAGCCCTCCCAGGTCTCAAATTATCCACCTTTGTATAAGAGTGAGTTTGTGTGTGTGTTCGTGCAAGCTGCTGTTGTATGCTGTCTCCAGATGTGGGTGGGTTTCAGGAGGTGAAACATAGAAACATTTCAGGAGGTGCTAATTTTTATTTTTATTTGTAATCATGTATGGTATTTAAAGATTATACAAATCTTTCTTCAACTTGTTGGTGATATACCAGGTGATTTTATTTCTGTTTTTTTTTGTTTGTTTGTTTGTTTCCCCCCCCTTCCCCACCCCCTTCCCATTCACCCTTGCCAGATGTTTAGCTCTCCCATGTCTTTTGCAGTCCAGAATAGTATAAAGACAAATGCTCTGTGAATTTTAAGCAGAAAGAGGATCGTGTTTGTTATTGCTTGTCTTGTTATCCTTTTTTCCATGCACATGTTTGTTGTTATTTTGTATTTGGTGTGTGCTATTAATAAGTGGTTCCAGACTCCAAAAGAGAATAACTTAATTTCTTCCACAGGGTACACCACGTATGCATGTGCATGGCTAGTGGGAGCACGCCTTACAGGCATGCTCACCATCACCAGTCAGTTTGCCTTCCTGATGTGGTGGCCTGGCTGCATGAAGCCCGTGAGGAACTGCCATGTGCTGTGGGGCTGCCATTTCACATGGTTGCCTAACTCGGTCCCAGTCCAATTTCAGACAAGGGCACACCAGAAATGATGCCCTTCCCCTATCTGCACCATTTTGGAACTAGCCCCACTTACCTGGTGTTGGCTTAATGGTTAGGGTGGTGGGTTTGGGATCGCAGGGTCCTGAGTTCAAATCCCGATCAGCTGTTGAATTAATACCAGGTGGGGTTAACTCGGCCTGTCATCCTTCCGTGGTCGGCAAAATGCGTGCCAGCATGCTGGTATACTGTTGGAGTGGCGACCCATCCAGGATTGTGCCCAATAGCCAAGGAGACTGCTTAGGCAGCACCAACGTTCTCACCAACTAAGTATGGTCCCAATCTCCTCCTCCCACCTACCCATGCCCTAAGCAGGCTATGCACTTGACAACTTCCCACTAGCAATTGATTAATACAACAAATTATGCTAAACCCTACATGACCACATGCACCATGCTAAACCCTTACTTCAGACTTATTTCTACACCCCTCTCGCCCCCCCCCCCCACCTTCCTCCTCCAAATGAACATAGCAATATGATTATTCTTCGTTTGTATGCAGCACAAGATTGTGGGGTATATCTTTGGCTGAGGGCGTGGCTCTGTCGCTGATGCAATGCCCTCTGCTGGTTAGAGCAGTAATTTGGAATTTGACCGTGGTGCCAGAGATAGCTCGCCTACTCTTCACAAAGGACAACATGGGATCTTTAACATCCACCAAAGAATGCTGGCAGACTTTTCCTGTTTAACGAACATCTGATGGACAGCATACACATTGATGAATTACTCTGCCCCTAAAACACCAGGATGACAGTTTATAGCTGGGTCGGGATTCAAAAACCCAGGCTCCACAGCTTAGAGGCGAGTGTGCATACCTCAAGGCCATCATCTCAGCGCGAGCAATATGATAGAAGCAGTATTTCTAGGTGAGAAAGCAACTTCCAGAAACTAATGAATGAAGATCATTGTTCAATATATATATATATATATATATATATATATATATATATATATATATATATATATATATATATATATATAAATATATATATATATATATATATATATATATATAAATATATATGTATATATATATATTTATATGTGTTTGTGAAGAAATTGGACTTGAGATCTGCTCTGGTGATCAATTCCATTATTTTGCTTATGGGGAGGTTGGCCAGTCTCCATTTGAGCAGGTCAGTTGGCACCCCTGTTATAAAATGGCTATCATAATTGGCCATTATTCTGCAACTTTTCACCCATTGCTCTGTCATATTAAATTTGTTTGATACTGCTTATTTATTTTACCCAGGACTCTACTCTGTTTTGTGTGTGTGTGTGTTTATCACTAGTCAACCAAATTTGTTTTGCCTGTATTAAATCATTCAGGTTGTTTTCCTGTTCACATTGCTGAAAGAAACCCTGTGAATGTGTATAATAAAATGATGATATTTTGATATGTATCTGTGTTGCAGCATCTCCGAGCTAATAGAGAAGGAAACCGAAGAGTATCATAAGGTGGACCCTGACCCATTTGATGATAGACATCCTGGTAATGAGTCTTCTTATGTTTGTAATTGAATGCAAGTTTTATCCTGTCATGTAAAGATGAAAACCTAAAACGCATATTTATTTATTTATATTCCAGGACGAGCAGATCCAGAATGTGTGCTTGGCTATTTGCTGAAAATTCTGTTCAAGAACGATGACTTCATGAACTCTGTGAGTCTCGTTTTCTCCTTTGTACTGCTATGTTGTGTTCAATTATTTTAGTTTGTTATGAAATTACAGGTGGGATTATCTCTGCGTACAAGATTGCAAGCAAAGTAATACCCCGGTTTATGTCAGGGATGCATTCCTGAAAATTGAGACGAGTATTGAAATGGCGTAACTTGAAGCAATTTTTCTCAAAAATTAATGGAATAAATGGGGGATGCTTTCCTCACGTCTCCACTTTACGTATTATATTTTGCTTTTTATTAGGACATTACCCTTTTTTGATTAATGACAGTTATGGTCTAGGACACATAGGTATAAGTAAATATATAAACCAATGTCACCTACAGGGTGACCCGTATCTTGCCAAAAGGTGACCACGTGTGAATTATTTAAGGTCACACTGAGGTGAACAGAGCTGCTATCCACCAGGAGCGACTCCTTGAGGAATATGCCTACGAGAGATTCCGATGAGAATCGTTCTACAGAGTAACCATGAAAAATATGTGTTTGCCTCATAACGTCACCAAATGACGTCATAATGTCTCAAGCTTGACATATCTAGAAAGCACTCCTCGAGGTGTTCAATTTGAGGTACTACACGATATGGTTCCTAAAAATTGAAAATTTGACCTTGGGGTCAAATATGTTTGACCTTAGGCGCTAACCATGAAGGTCAAGGCCAATCGCCACCAAAAATTAATCAGCTGAGCGCCAGACCATGAACTATATTCCCATGAAGTTTGAAGACGATCCGATCAAAATTACTCAAAAAATAAGGGTTTCGTCGACTCCCCTGATTTGCGACAAAGTGACCTTGACCTTTGACCTTGACCTTCAAAATTTTATGCGCTGAAAGGGACCTCTATAGGCCTCTGATATGCGAAGTTACAAAAATTTCCAATGATAACTGTGCTCTGCAGAATTTTTTATACGTGATTACAGACAAACGAAAAATAATAATAATAATAAAAAACATACAAGCTGACTAACATATCTTGCAAAAACGAATAAAAACAATTACCAGACGATTTGCATCAAAATAAACCTCCTCCGGCAGCAGTCAAAGTTTGTGGTGCCTCTGCCTCTGCCTCTGCCTCTTCTTCCTCATTTAATGAACGTTGGCATTTTTATGTCATCTCTACCGAGATGACCTAATAAAGCCGGACCAAATGTCCGTCCGTCCGTCAACAATTTTTCTTCCGATCTTGATGAAACTTAGTATGTGGGTAGAGGTCGATGAGTGTTGCACAACGATATAACTTTTGTCCGGGTTCAAGGTCACGAGGTCACGTAAGTTATAAAAATCGCCATTTTCAAAACCTATCTAGTCTGCCATTCTTCAAGATATTCGGCAACTGTTTATTGATTATGATAGTAAAAAATATTATCCTGTAGCTAACCGGACAGATTTTTGAATTTCCTTCCCGTTTGATCGTCACGTGATCTGGAAGATGGCCAAAAACGCCGATGTGATTCGCAAAGAAGGAAGGAAGGAGAAATGAAATATAAATGGAAAACACATTTTTAGCCTTTTATATTTATACATATTCCGCCGAAGGTGCAAATGTTTCAAAACCCGAAATGTAAACGTCGGCATTTATTTTCAAAATATAATTTTGTGCGTGCGTGCCAAAATGCCGAGTCATCTTAAACCAAACTGCGCAGTTCGAGCTGCACAGTGGAACTGCGCAGTAGTCTTCGATCATTGAGCTGAACATTGAGAACTTGTGGTATTATAGAGATGACCGTCACCCCCACACGGGGGTAATTTTTTAGACTTGCGCACCATTGTCAGAGGCAAACTTAATAACACGGCAACATCAACCGCACATTCACCGTCATCCATTCGACGAATAACATGTAATTTCACTTTTCGGGTAATACTTTTACGATGCCTCTTAGCCAATCTACAGCACAGTACATTTGTTTATGTGCAAAGTAAAGTGCAGTAGGTCTTTTGGCAATTTTGCAATCTGATTTGATACTTTAGTGATGTATTCTGGCGTCTTTTGCAGTCTTGTAAGTTCTGAAAACGTTCAAGAATACAAGGTATGGCTATTAAAGCGACGTAAGTATGAGTTGATGCGAAGCAAGTCGGGTAATGGCATTAATAACGTGATTACATATTTGCGAAACAACCCAAAAGAGGAGACGTAAATCAGGGTATTACTGTACTTGTACTGCTGTATATATATGAAGCAAAACATTGAAGAACATACTCTACATGAGACCTCCATAGACATGGCGATGAATGATGGCATAAATTATTATTACTTACGAAATCTAAAGATTTCGTAAGTATATTGATGACTTCCGTCCTCTGTTTGTGTGTTTGTTTGTCGGCACGATAACTCGAGAACGGAAGAAGCTACCAATGTCAAATTACACCACGTGATTCAGGAGAGTGATGGCTAGCGCTGATTAGATTTTGGTCAAAATCGGTCAAAGGTCAAGGTCACAGTGAGATCAAACATTCGATTTTTGATGGTTTGGTACAGAATCATCATAGAAACTTCTGGTTTACGTCACTACCTTCTCTAGAGACAGCTTTTATTAGACAAGGTCAGAGGTCAAGTTGACGATTTCGTAAGTACCAGTCTATGACTGCTTGTTACTTACGAAATCTAAAGATTTCCTAAGTATATTGATGACTTCCGTCGTGTGTGTGTGTGTGTGTGTGTGTGTGTGTGTGTGTGTGTGTGTGTGTGTGCGTGTGTGTGTGGGGGGGTGTGTGTGTGTGTGGGTGTGGGTGTGCGTGTGTGTGTGTGTGCGTGTGTGTGTGTGTGTGTGTGTGTGTGTGTGTGTGTGTGTGTGTGTGTGTGTGTACGTACGATAACTCGAACGGAAGAAGCTACCAATGTCAAATTATACCACATGATTCAGGAGGGTGATGGCTAGCGCTGATTAGATTTTGGTCAAAATCGCTCAAAGGTCAAGGTCACAGTGAGGTCAAACATCTGATTTTTGATGGTTTTGTACAGAATCATCGTAGAAACTTCTGGTTTGCGTTGCTACGTTCTCTAGAGACAGCTTTTATTAAACAAGGTCAGAGGTCAAGTTGACGATTTCGTAAGTACCAGTCTATGACTGCTTGTTTATTTATTGCTTGTCTGGATAACTGCCGAAGTAGTATTATTATTATTACTAGTACGTGCCCGTAAAAAAAAATAATAATAATAAATAAATAAACCACACAGGCCGTTTCTTAGCTCTCACGTGCCCGTACGTGCGTGACCCGGAAGTTCGATATTATTCTCAGTTACGATTATTCGCAATTTATTTTTAATACCCAATTATTCAATTAGCGCCAACGTATTTTACCTTTTCGCAATGTCGTGGCAAGGAAAAACAAAAAGAGAAAAGAGAGAGAAAAAATTTACTTCCTGGTTCGGAGCATACCAGCACTCTGATGTTCCCGAAATTTATACACCATCTAATATGAAAACGATCATAACTTGGGCCATTCTGTTTATCTATAAATGCGCATGAGAAATTATTAGAATACACGAAGTCATCACTCTCCGGAAGCCCGTACGTTGTAACCCGTAATGGGGAACGCGGCTGTGCATCCCTTCCCCATCGGCCACGCCCACGCAACAACGTGTCTTCCCATTGGTTTGGTAAATAAATGGCCATAACTTGGGAAGCACTTGTCCGATTAATATGAAATCTTGAAAAGGCACATCCTCAGGTCCCCAGCAATATACCTGGCAAGTTTCAATTAGATCGGACCAGTGGTTGTCGAGAAACAGCGGTGACACACACAGACACACACACAGACACACACAGAGAGAGATTGCTGGAATTATAGATAGATGTAGAACACCTGTTTACAACCTGTTCATTAGATTAACAGAAATTCAACAATATTAATAATTAGTAAGATTTAAATAAAAAGGATTGGTTTACTCTACCCTATTGTTTACATGTAAGTATTTAATTTGCACTATACAGTACTTTTTGGCAATTTGGTATCCAAACTTGTATAGGTTTACAAACTTTACAGGTTACTTGTAGTATTTGAGTGAAAATACAAGTTTAGTTACTTCCTCAGTTGAGATTTATCACCAAGAGTACTTAAACTAGATTAAATACTATTGATATGTTTGTTTGCCCAGGAATGGTGGGATATTTGTTTGCATGGACATTAGGTAACGTGAGTTACCAAAATATATGCTTTCTATAATCTAATCATTGATAATCTTGTAACTATTACATTGTAAACTTATAACTCGCATCACAATATCATATCAGCACAGGAAAAGTTTTACCAGGATACTTAATATGAGGAGACTTTCACAAAAGAGGTATTCACAATTTTAGTAATGTCCTTTTTTTGTAACGCGAGTTACCAATATTAATCTTTCTTCCAAACGTAACCGAAGGTTGCTTTGTTGGTCTTTTTTTGTGTGGTTTAGTTAGTGTGCTTATACTGTATTCTCACAGGTAAAATCTACCTTCAGGTCCATGAAGTAGTAGAATTACAGTACAAATATATAGTCAAACGCCCATTTTTTATTATCATTTTTTTGTATACCTTGTCGAGGCTCGTATGAGAGCTAACACACAACGCACATCAAGGGAGGCATGAGACAGGAGGGGAGGGAGTGGGAAGGACAAAATAGTGGGGAACAGAGACATTTGGAGATCTGTGGAAGGGAGAGGGATGGGACGGGGAACATGGGGAATCGAAGATGGACATTACAGGGACTTTCAGGCAGGAAAGCAGGGAATTTCAAGGAGGCGGGCTTGGGTGGATTATCGGGTGTAGAAAAGATCGAGGATTTGGATGGGGGATGATAAGAGGTGGTGGTGAACAGCTGTTTTGAAGGCCTGGAGGGAAGAATGGGAATGAATAGAGTGAGGGAGTTTATTCCAAAGGTGGGAGAAAAGAGGAATGAAAGAGTGAAGGTGAGCAGTGATTCATGATTTTGGTAGTTTTACCACAAGGGGGTTGTTGGCGGACCTTGAGCGCCCTGCGGAAATGTGGTGGGGACAAATCGCAGAGAGAGCAGAGGGGGCGAGGCAAGAGAGGAGACTGTAGAAGACAGAAAGACCACCGACCAACCTGTGGTGATTGAGTGAGAGGCCCAAAGACTCAGCCTCATTGTGGGAGATGCCAATGATCCCAAATGCCTTGGTTTCTACAGCGTGAAGCAGAGAAAGGTGGGAGGCAGGAGGACCAACCCAGAGGGGAGAGCAGAACTCCATCAGTCTGTGGACAAAAGCTTTGTAAGTGATCAGGAGCTCAGGTGGTCCGAGGAAGGACCTTGCACGACGGAGGATTCCCAGTCGGCGACTGGCTTTGGAGGCCAGGTTTGAAATGTGGCTTTCCCAGGAAAGGTCATGGCAGATAGTGAGACGTAGAAGCTTGAAAGGAAGGACTTCTTCCAGAGGATTGTTGAGAAAGTGGATGGGGGGGGGGGGGTTCTAAACGGTCCTTTCGAAGAGACATAGTGAGAGTGTGAAATTTGTCCGGAATGAAAGACATGTTCCACGTGTTGGACCAGTTTGTGATTTTATCCAGATCAGCAGTGAGCGAAGAAGCTGCTGCTTGCCGGTCTAGGGGATGACAGATGGTACTGCAGAGGGTGGAGTCATCAGCAAAGAGATAGAGAGGATTTTCCAGAGAGTCGGAGAGATCATTGATGAAAACCAGAAAAGGAACAGGGCCCATAACACTACCTTGAGGAACTCCAGTCTGGACAGGAACAGGGGATGAAAGAACTCCCTTTAGGGCCACAATATACATACATATATATATATATATATATATATATATATATATATATATATATATATATATATATATATATATATATATATATATATATATATATATATATATATATATATATATATATATATATATATATATATATATATATATATATGTGTATCGTTACAGTTGTGGAAATTCACAGAACACCATTCAGGTTCCCCGAAGATCAGTTATGTCTAAGTGTGTGTCCAGGTTAGATTTCCCCACCAATGTATAATGGGAATTATTCGTGTGTCGGGCTGTGAATCTTGAGGTAGTGTTATTCTTTTCTATCTTTATTTTAAACAATCATCTCCTCACCACCTTCTCCACAACCGCAAACATCTCCTCACCACCTTCTCCACAACTGCCAACATCTCCACAAACAACATCTCGACAACCACGCCAACTCCACAACCACGCCACCTCCACCACATCGTCACAAAGTTTACAACCACGGCATCTCTACAAACTAAAAGAACAACTCAACAACTCCCGCCCGATATTCTGGGACGAAAACAGTATTGACGGTTGGGGTGGGTCCCTCAGAACGGGTAAACAAAAGTGACTGTTAAAAAAAGTATGCTCCAAAGAAAAACAACTCCATCACTCCTAGGATTTTTCCCCCGCGCGCCGAGAAGGAAGGGGCGGACACCTCGGACCCGATAAAACGGCCGTGTTGGAACGCCGGAGTCGAGTGGGTGAGTGGAATGGAGTCGGGTTGGTGAGTCCAGTCAAGTTGTTGATTGGAGGAGTGGAGTTCGTTCGTCGTTGGAGCCAGCCAAGTCACCAAGTAGTTGGTCGTTGTGGTCGGTGGAGGCAGTCGAGTTGGAGTCGGGAGAAGTCGCCAGCCGGAGAGGAGTCACCAGCCAGATACATAACGGTCCGAGCGATGCTGAGGAGTGAGCGGGCTCTTCAAGAGCATCAACTCGAACAGAGCAAGGCCCGTTCGCTCCTCTGAAGCGTCGTCGGCCAGGCCCGATCGACCAGGCCACGCTGCTAAGCCCTGGACCAACCAAGCCGCCGTTACAACAGCTGCTGCGTTGACGACGAGACATACGGAGGGTCGCCGACCAAAAGACCCATCGAGTCGCCTCAAGGGTGACAAAGGTAACCTGCCCGGCCTCGCGGAGCTCCTTTGTCATCCCAGCTCCGAGGAACATTAAAGGCTTACGAGCCTAGTTCTATCTTTCTTATCTAGGGTTTTTGCATGGAAGTCTGTGGCGCCTTGTCCGTAAGTAGAATTGTTGTAAAGGCATGTACGTAATAAATAGATATCGGCTGTAGGTTTTTACTCGTGTCTTGTCCCCTACCCCCATTCATTGCATTGCTTACGTGTAAAAATAATTGTCCCCATTGTTGAATGTCACCTGCTCGTTGCGTCCTTTCCTCCATTGACTGCCATAATTGCGTTCGGAATAATTAGCTGGCTGATTAATAGCCGATAAAACGTACATCTGGTCCGACGGGGCTTGGCGATATAAAACCGCTCGGCAATCGCAAACGGAACGAGCTGTTTAAAGTGGCTCATTTTCGTGCAGGCTCCGTTGAGGTGTAAATCCCCGGCATTTCTGTCTGCACGAATAATTAGGTACATCGACAATTCGGCGATCGACCCTGTAGCGCGTGGACAGAAGAGTTGGCTGGTTTATGGTGTGGTTAACAACACCCGTAGCTGGGTTTCGACATTGATCCGAAAGCTGTGACTAGATTGCTCGTTCGGTGGGCGTGCGCGGCCGCAATTAAGCTAAAGGCGTTCGCCCACATGCCGAGCGGGCAAAACTCCACAGTAATATATATATATATATATATATATATATATATATATATATATATATATATATATATATATATATATATATATATATATATATATATATATATATATATATATACATATATATATATATATATATATATATATATATATATATATATATATATATATATATATATATATATATATATATATATATATATATATATATATATATATATATATATATATATACACACACATACATATTGTCGTGGAGGTGGCAGGGTTTGAATCCCGCTCTGGACTGCAGTTGTCGCAGGGGTGCTGTGGTTCGAATTTCACTACTTAAATTCGTGGTAGCCAGGCGGTTGACACCGACCAACCTCCCGGGGCAGTCGAGTGGTCTTTATTCCTTGGAGGTGGACACGCTCATTGACATGGATTTCAGCGTGCGCTCGAAGGGTACGGCAGATGGCAACGCCGCTGTATGTGAGAAGACAACAGAGCCCAGTGATGGCAATAGCGGACGGAGGAGTACTTGAAATGGAGGAGGATTCTCGAGAATGGACAGCACGAGGGGTTTGATCCACGAACCCCTCTACAAATACACGAAATGCAGTTTCTTTAAAGGGACTATAGTTAATGAAACACAAGTATTTATCAGGACAATAATGAAGATGAAATGAAACGGATATAATGAATAACTTCCATCATCGAGGCCTCGCTCACACACAGACGAAGGGTGACAAACGAAAATATAACCCCCTTTTTTATGCACTGGTACTTAACCTGGCCAAGGGCTGGCCCTCGTCGATCTGGTGTTGGGGAGCTTCGTCCAGAACTTGTACCTGCAAGCAAAACGGTGCCATCTCTTGTCGAGCCCGGGAGGAAGGCGCCTCCACCATCCATGTGCACATGCAAGCAGAATGGCACTTCACTTGTAGCAGCTTTCCAAACTCAGGCTCACGAACGTGCCAGCCTTCCTCTTCCTGAGCAGCCGCCACGTGCGTGTCCCGCAGAACCAGACGTGAACCCTCCACACACTACACGCGCAAATCTGGCCGGCACCCCCTCGATTGGCTCCGCTCAATCTGCTCTGGACGTAAAATCTGCCCTGCTCGATCTGCTGTCTCTGAAGCCCCCTCGCTAAGCACACTGCGCCTTCGATCCTCCTCTTTTTTTTATCACCCTCTCTCTTCTCCACCCTGAGGCGTGGCCTCCTTGCCTCCCAAACACGAGAAGGCGTGGCTTCTCCTTCTATGGGCCTGGCTTGGAATATAAAAACATAGGGAAAAATCACAGAGGGTAATCATGTACAGGGGAACTTATTTTTACTCCCCAAGCTATTTAACACCGCACCACCCCTCGTGTGGTGACACGTAACACTTAAGTTGACGGATTCCCTGACTTATTTACATCGAGATGCTTTGACCCGTCCATGGACCATGCTCCACTATACAATCCTATCTGTACTATTAAATCAGTTCATCTACCCCATAATCATAACAATATATATATATATATATATATATATATATATATATATATATATATATATATATATATATATATATATATATATTGTTGTGGTTACCAGATTCGCAAACCACCATTCAGGTCCCTTAGGTGAGGTATCTCGGTAAGTGCATGTGTAGTTAGGCCCAAACCCGTTGTCTAGTGGGAATAAATGTTATTCATGCGTGCTGCGACTCTTCAGGATAGCCGTTTTTCTTTTATTATCTTTATTTTGGACCAACCGCCATCATCACAACCACAACAACAACCACCAACCACAACGCCGCTTCACCACAACCGCCATGACCTTTACCGTCACAACTCGCCACCATCGCATCACCGTCATCTCGCGCCACTCATGGGCACCGATGCTGGACTCGTGTAGGGCGCACGTTGAACAGCGTGTACAAAATCACGGATTTTCTGCTTCAAAAACGGATCAAAAACGACACACGCCCACTTTTTGCCGTCCAATCGGTGAGCGAGGGGCGATTTGGCCCCGCCTCCAGAACGATCGATATATGCAAATTTGTGGATCAAAAAGCCTTCACGCCCACTTTTTCTCGGGCCAATGGGGAGCGAGGTGAAAGGTCAAAGGGAGGGGGTCAAAGGCGAAGTTACGGGGGGATAAAAGGACGGTGTTCGTCAGTCAGAAGGGAGTCGCGAAGGAGAACGAAGAGAGAGAAGAAAGAGTCGCAAACGAGAACGAGAGGGAGTCGAGAACGAGAAGGAGTCGGAACGGAGGGGACGAGTGTGGAAGACTGGAGCCCGAAGCCTGCAGTGGCTGGAGAAGCTGAAGAGAGTCGGACGAGGGGGTGCTCGCGTCGGTGCCAGGAGCTGCACGCCCGAGGGAGGCCGGCAGCGCGACCTGGCCGAGGTGGAGACGCACACCAGGGATAATAAAGATCCTCTATACCCCGAGCATCAGCAACCCCCTCCTGTTTCCCCCCGCGCTGAGATAGTGCGACCAAGGGGGCCCCGTTCCCACCCCCTGCCAGGCACTGTCCACGAGGCCCGCGGGTTGCGGGGCCATCGCCGCTCCGCGTCTCATCACCAGACGGGTAGGCCCGACCCGGTCTCGGCCTCAGGCCTGCCCCATTCTTGGGGGATTTCTTTTCCTTGGTTTTGGGTATGTGTTGTCGGCGCCGTCTGTGAAGTAGAATTGTATAAGTGTTGCCGTGTGCTCGGTAGTCGGTATTAGCTCTGCACTGTGTTTTCACTTTTATGTTTGCTTTTTGTGTAAATGGAATTGTGTTTTCTTTTTTTGTGTGCATTTGGTGGAATTGTATTTGTGTGCTTCCCGTGTGCCGAGAATAAATGTGCTTTATTGTTGAACTGTTCTCCCGCTTCGCTTCGTCTTTTCCCCCATTGAACCCTCATCTTGCTTCACGTAAAGGGTTGGTAGTGGGCTGAACACGCCCGATAATTAATCGAACCGTCGAGGTCGACGATAACACCGCTCGGTTATTCTGATAGTACGGAACGGGTCGCTTAAGTGGCCCGTGTCCGAAGTCGACCTGCGGCGAGGTGCGATCGCCCGGTCTACCCTCCGTGTGGGTACTTAGGTAGTTCGAATTTGGCGAGCAACCCTATCCCACGCGGGGGCTGATTGGCTCGATCGCGGTGAGACCGAAAGGTCCACCCGTGACTGGTTCCCGGCGTTAGTCCGAGAGGGTCACGACTGGATTGTCCGTCCGGTGGGCGACGTGCCGCGATTCGAGTTACGTGGCCGTCGCACGCCGGCGGGCGCGAAATCCGCAACACTGGTGTCAGGTCGTGCGATACAAATTCATCGCCCTCCTCGCGGCACTGGTATCGGAGAACAGGAAAACGGGCTCTCCTGTCTCCGGCTAAATTTACGGGAATCGGTCCAGGGGTGAGAGAAGCGACCCCCGATTCCCTCCAAATTACGAGCGAGCAAATTAACCCTTCACGAGAAGCAAGATGGCGTCTCAAGGCGAGCGGGAGCCGGGGGTATTAGAAATGTATATGTGTAATAATGTAGAGTCCATGGTCCAGGATGGAATCCCCGAGCAGGAAATGTTGATTGTGCAGGAACACGGACTCGCCCAACTGAACCCAGGGCCCGAGGTGGGTGCGGCAGCGGCCGCGGTGTATGACACCTCCCCCCCTCTCCACCAAGACCCTTCCCCAACCCTTGCCGAAACGGCTCAGCTGAGTGCATCCAACATGGCCCAGCTATGCGCCATGCTGGCGGCAATGAACAAACAAATGAATGAAGTGAAAACGACGATGGATACAAATACAAATGAAATGAAAAACGAAATGAAAGACATGAACAAGCAAATGAATGAAGTGAAAACGACGATGGATGCGAATACACAGCAAATGAGAAAAGAAATGAAAGAACTACGGGGTGAGACGCAGAACATGGGCCGATGCCTGCAGGCGGGCATGAAGGCCGTGACCAGGGAGCTGGGAATGGCGACTCCACGTGTGGGAGCAAACGAGCTGGGTGGGGGTGCAACGGCTGACAGGCCCGCGGTGGAGGCGGGTGAAAAATAATTCGTGGAACGTGTTGGGCGAGGGTCGTGACGATGACCGAAAGGGAAAAATTAAATGGGGAGACCAAAACGTGTGAGACGAGACACGAGGTGACGACAACAGAAATAATAGTTGAGACAAGGGAGGTAAAGGGTGAAGAGTTGGCAGTGACGGTAGCCGGGAAGGGAACCATAGAGGAGAGACTACACGAGGAAGACGGGGTAAGTGACGCACACACACACACAGAGGTAGAGGAGAGAAAATTGGGGGTGAGCTCGCGGAGCGTGCAGGGACCCGGTGCGAGCACCTGGATGGCCTCCTCCAGGAACGAGGGGAGGGAGTATGCCCCCTTAAGGCGAGTCACGACCAGGTGAGTTCGGTCGTGTTTTGCGAGGTTGAGGGGACGGGTGCTGTGGACGGGTGCACGGAGAGCTTGGGGGTATAGAGGCCCCGGAGACCCTTGTGGGGACACGAATCCCCAGTATGGTTGTCCCTGTGTGTGTGGTGCAAGGTGTGAGTGCGTCCCCGTGTGTGGAAGCGACCCCGTGTGTGATTGGTGTGGTGGCGATGGTGCCGGAGTACGTGCTTCCCAGCACGCCGTGTGTGGATGAGGCACCGTGTGTGGAAGAGGCCATGTGTGTGAGTGAAACGGCCAGTGTGGATGAGGCACCGCGGGTTAGTGCCCCCGCGTGTGTGGGTGAGGAACCGTGTGTGGATGAGGCACGGTGTGTGGATGAGGCACAGCGGTTGAGTGCCCTCGCGTGTGTGGGTGAGGCACCGCGGGTGAGTGCCCCCGCGCGAGTGAATGGAGCACCACGTGTGAGTAGTATGGTTTGTGTGAGTAGTGAGGCACGCGTGAGTGAACGGCCGTGTGCAAGGTCGCTGTGTGCCAGGGAGACCGTGTGTGTGAGAGAGCGGTATGAGAGGGAGATGTCGGTTGGCATGCGGGAGCACGCAGCCGCGTCTCCCCGTGTGAATGTGATGGTGTGGACTGTGTGCGTCGTGACACGCAGGTATGCGTGTGTGGAATGGCGACGGAGACGGCGACAGAGGAGAGAAAGCCGAGTAGCGGCTGTAGTTGTTTCGAGGACCGTGCCGGGTTCACCCAGCAGTGAGCACGCGGTTCGTGCTGTGCAACGCACGAGACCGCCACGTGCTCGCTTGCGAGAGTGAAGTCCCGGTCCGGAAACGCACGCGGTGGATTTGCCGATCCCGCGGACGGACAAAGTTGAGGCAGGTAAATGGATTTGGACCGGACGGGTTCTCCACGCGATCGTGTGTGTTAAGCTCCAACGGGCAAAGCACATGTGTTCGCGTGGGGAACCCCTCGAGACGTGGGGCTTGTGTTTTTTTTTTATGCGCACGGTGACGCCATGGCTGCACGTGTGGTTGGAATCCGGCAGGAGGGGTATCTCTGCCGGATGGTAGCGTCCAAGGAGGGACGAGGAACACGTGCAGCTGCATGACGTCACGGGCAGGTGCAAAGTGCGCGAGCTCTGAGTTGCCGCGCTGGCGCTGCGCATGTAGAAAAAAAAAAAAAAGAACAAGCCTCACTTTCGGGTGCAAAGGATTCCTGGGCAAGGGGTAAAAGACCCCCTTGACCGGGGCACAGGATGAAAACTAGTTAGGGGGAAGGGTTAGCTTAGTTAGACCGACTTCATGGGGCAGGGGTAAGTCCTCATGGAGTCCGTGGAATGGATTAGTTAGAGGGATTGTAGCCAGATTTAGGTTGGGAAAGTGATTTATGGGATTACATTTGAGACAGTGACAGGCAGTGAATGTGTAGAGGGGACGTAGTTTAGCTACGTAGTGTTAAATGGAACGTGCTATAGTTTAAGGGACGACGTGGGAGCACGAGTTAGTTAGGGGATGTAGTTAGAAGGATGGCAGAGTTCAGTGGTGAGTGTGTGGAAGAGTTGGTGAGTGAAGTGGAAGCATGTGCTTGGTGAGTCGTGAGGTGGAGACATGAGTGAGTGAGGCCAGCGGGTCTGTGTGTGTGGAGCGAATGGGGAATGCATGGTGCGATGAGTGATTGGGGGGAGGAGTGACTCCCGCCCAAGGGACCCGTGGGTCAGTGTAGAGTGAGTTAGCTGGGTTAGTCACATTGAAAAATGCAGGGCGTTTTGCTGTTGGTGGGAATGTAGGCTCGAAACCCATTTGGAGGGTGCAGGAGCCCTGTTGACGGGCTTGGGAGCGTGGCTGCGAAAGGTGAGTATCGCTGAGTGGGTACCCCGGGCACCAGGCTAGTCGGCCGCGGTAGGCCATGGGCCCATGGGGGGCCGGGATAGAGTAGTGGGCACGGGTGCGCCTGCTTGGTGCGGGGGCCGGGGCGCCATTAGCCGCGTGGGCAGTGTTGTGGGCACGGGTGACCCTCGGAAAGGGGCCCGGGAGGCCGGCCTGCCACGTGTGCGTTTCAGGGGAGGTGCCATGGGGGGCACTCCCCGGTGTTAAGGAGCTGGTAGGCTCGGAGGCAGTGTAGTGCCCGGGGGTGCCATAGCGGGAGATTCGGCAGAGGGTCGTGCCTGCCAAAGGGAGCCACGTGTCCCAGCCAGGAGACCGTGTGAGGGCACGGAGAGAAAATTGGGGGGCGAGGCCCGAAATTGTAAGGACACCAACACAGGCGACGGGAATCTGGGTTGTTAGAACCAATAGTTTAAGCGAGAGGCGCTTGTTGAAAGCCCCGGGGTAGTTTAACAGTTAAATGGTTAGGATAGATTAGGAGATGTACCCCTCCGCACCATCCATCCCCTCGCTGTCGTTGTGGGCCGCTGGACCCACTTTGGTTAAAGATCGCCGAACTCTGGGGAGGCCATTCTGAGGCTTCGTTGGGCCTCGACACAGGACGTTAGCTCTCCCTTGTTCCCCTCTGGGAAGGGAACGTAGGGGTTGGGAGTAGGCTAGGTGACAGGATAGGTTAGCCGAACAAGGACGATAAAGGGGGTTAGGGGACGATTTATAGTGGGGGAGTAAAAATAAAAACAACAAAAAAATAAGTTGGGGCTAAATTGGGGTTTGACAAATTAAGGGAGTGGGTATGTACAGTGACAGGCAAAGGCGATAGGTTGGGAGGGAGACAGGTAGGTAGGTCCGAGCCCACCTTCCAAGTGGCCAGCACCACCGCACTCCCTCCACCAACCTCCACTGAACGGCAAAGGCTGGCCAACTTCATCGGCTGGCCGTGTTTTGCTTCAAGGCGGAGGCCGGCCAACTTCATCGGCAGCTGTGTGCTGCAAGGCCTGTGCCGGCCAGTTCATCTGCTGGCTGTTTTTCTTCGAGGCCTGTGCCGGCCAGTTCGTCTGCCGGCTGTGTTTGCCTGCAATGGTCTTCTTCTGCGGGCTGTGTTTGCCTGCAGCGGCCTTCTTCTGCGGGCTGTGTTTGCCTGCTCACCTTTGCCATGCCATGCCCACTGCCCACGTTCACCAGCCCCGTTCAATTTTGCTTTGCCCCCCCCCTGTTCATTTCCATGTGCGCCAGGATCAAGGCAACAGTTTGCAAGCTGCGAGAACTGCCCTGTTGGCAGCTACAACACGGGCCTGCAGTGGCGGCCCTTGCACCGTGTTTGCGTCCATCCATCCATTCGTTGTGCTCATTGCGTGTGCCACTTGAGCTGGCACGGAGACTGCGTTTGTGCAGCCCATGCACCGTTGTGGTTCACTGCGTTCAGTTCAAAAGGGAAGGCCTTGGACTGCGTGTGAGCAGCCAGCCACGTTCCCTGTCACCTGCATTGTTTGAGCCAGAGACTGCATGTGGGCAGCCTGGCTCCCTGCTAACTGCTTTTCTTTTGCAGAGTTCAGTGATCCTGGGCCATGGTTTAGTGTAAAATTTGTAAGTTTAGGTTAAGATGTACTGTAAATATGAGTGCGCCCCCGGCATGTCTGTCTAGCGCCGGCAATTTTATTTAAGTCGTCCGTGTGAGTGAGTTTGTTTAGATAGTTACGCAGCCCTCAGGTTATTTATTTTTGGGGACACGAATACCATGAATGTCGCACTCAGGGATCCGTAGGTAAAATGTACTAGGGGAAAACTACACATGATGGCACACGAAAATTTGACGACTCGGGACGAGTCTGTAAAAAGGGAAGGGGGTAGTGTTGTGGTTACCAGATTCGCAAACCACCATTCAGGTCCCTTAGGTGAGGTATCTCGGTAAGTGCATGTGTAGTTAGGCCCAAACCCGTTGTCTAGTGGGAATAAATGTTATTCATGCGTGCTGCGACTCTTCAGGATAGCCGTTTTTCTTTTACTATCTTTATTTTGGACCAACCGCCATCATCACAACCACAACAACAACCACCAACCACAACGCCGCTTCACCACAACCGCCATGACCTTTACCGTCACAACTCGCCACCATCGCATCACCGTCATCTCGCGCCACTCATGGGCACCGATGCTGGACTCGTGTAGGGCGCACGTTGAACAGCGTGTACAAAATCACGGATTTTCTGCTTCAAAAACGGATCAAAAACGACACACGCCCACTTTTTGCCGTCCAATCGGTGAGCGAGGGGCGATTTGGCCCCGCCTCCAGAACGATCGATATATGCAAATTTGTGGATCAAAAAGCCTTCACGCCCACTTTTTCTCGGGCCAATGGGGAGCGAGGTGAAAGGTCAAAGGCGAAGTTACGGGGGGATAAAAGGACGGTGTTCGTCAGTCAGAAGGGAGTCGCGAAGGAGAACGAAGAGAGAGAAGAAAGAGTCGCAAACGAGAACGAGAGGGAGTCGAGAACGAGAAGGAGTCGGAACGGAGGGGACGAGTGTGGAAGACTGGAGCCCGAAGCCTGCAGTGGCTGGAGAAGCTGAAGAGAGTCGGACGAGGGGGTGCTCGCGTCGGTGCCAGGAGCTGCACGCCCGAGGGAGGCCGGCAGCGCGACCTGGCCGAGGTGGAGACGCACACCAGGGATAATAAAGATCCTCTATACCCCGAGCATCAGCAACCCCCTCCTGTTTCCCCCCGCGCTGAGATAGTGCGACCAAGGGGGCCCCGTTCCCACCCCCTGCCAGGCACTGTCCACGAGGCCCGCGGGTTGCGGGGCCATCGCCGCTCCGCGTCTCATCACCAGACGGGTAGGCCCGACCCGGTCTCGGCCTCAGGCCTGCCCCATTCTTGGGGGATTTCTTTTCCTTGGTTTTGGGTATGTGTTGTCGGCGCCGTCTGTGAAGTAGAATTGTATAAGTGTTGCCGTGTGCTCGGTAGTCGGTATTAGCTCTGCACTGTGTTTTCACTTTTATGTTTGCTTTTTGTGTAAATGGAATTGTGTTTTCTTTTTTTGTGTGCATTTGGTGGAATTGTATTTGTGTGCTTCCCGTGTGCCGAGAATAAATGTGCTTTATTGTTGAACTGTTCTCCCGCTTCGCTTCGTCTTTTCCCCCATTGAACCCTCATCTTGCTTCACGTAAAGGGTTGGTAGTGGGCTGAACACGCCCGATAATTAATCGAACCGTCGAGGTCGACGATAACACCGCTCGGTTATTCTGATAGTACGGAACGGGTCGCTTAAGTGGCCCGTGTCCGAAGTCGACCTGCGGCGAGGTGCGATCGCCCGGTCTACCCTCCGTGTGGGTACTTAGGTAGTTCGAATTTGGCGAGCAACCCTATCCCACGCGGGGGCTGATTGGCTCGATCGCGGTGAGACCGAAAGGTCCACCCGTGACTGGTTCCCGGCGTTAGTCCGAGAGGGTCACGACTGGATTGTCCGTCCGGTGGGCGACGTGCCGCGATTCGAGTTACGTGGCCGTCGCACGCCGGCGGGCGCGAAATCCGCAACAATATATATATATATATATATATATATATATATATATATATATATATATATATATATATATATATATATATATATATATATATATATATATATATATATATATATATATATATATATATATATATATACATATGAAGTTTCGCAGCAATTGATTAAGCGGTTTAAGAGAAGGAATTTTTTGTAAGTTTTCATTCAATCCAAAATGGCTGCCTATCCATGTGACCTGTGACAACATTGTTATCGAAGCTTTTTCCCCATGGGTAGTGGATTGTACATTTTAAGTTTTGCATCAATCGGTGAAGTGGTTTCAGCGAAAAAGATTTTTTAATTGATTTTGTTTGATCCAGCATGACTGCCAAACGTTCTGAACTATGACATCATACTTATCAAACTTTATTAGGCCCTGTTGGACTTCGTCCAAAACAGGGGCTTGTGGATTTGGTCTCAATTTCTGTGTGTGTGCGTGTGACCACAACCATATCTCGAACATGTATGGACCAATTTTATTCGTACTTGGCACAAAGACAACACGTGATGGTATGCATATGCATATAATTTTGTTTCGCGATGCGATCAATGATGGCCGACTGGCGGCCATTTTAGTTGTAACCTGATGTTGATCATGTCCTCAACCATATTTTGAACATGCATTTGCCGATGTTCAAACTTGGCACCCAGATAACAAATGATGGCTTTCATATGCACATCACTTTTTTTTCCAGATCAGATCCAAGATGGCCGACCGGTGGCCATTTTGTTAGTTAAATGTGTCCCCAACCATTTCTCAGACATACCTGGTCCGATTTTGTTCAAAATTGGCACAAGCATATTACATGATGGCGTACAAGTGCAGCTATCTTTATTTTGCAATCTGATCAAAGATGGCCGAGTGGTAGACTGGTGGCCATTTTAGTTGTACATAAATATGAGCTGGCCCTTTAGCTCCGTCCAGCAAAATTACTAAAACAACGGGGGCTATGACATTTTATGTCTTTTTTTACTTGTTCTTTATGGCTCGTAGTTGTAAGTGGCAGTTCTTGGGATCGATTAGTCATGAGAAATGTAGTTTTTAAAATGACGTAATCGGATGGCATCGTCATTGGAATGGGTTGTGTGGGATGGCACAGTCATAGGAACAGTCGTCATTCAATACTCAGCATAACTACTTGCTGTCATAAGCGGCAGTACTAGTTGTTATTATTCCTGCCCTACAAGTGCTGTGTAGATCCCATTATGTGTTCCATTTTGATATTTGAGGAGCATTTTATGTTGAAGTCGAGCAGCATTTGGGCATCCACCTTTGTTGATCATGTGTTTGCTACTGTTTCAAATATTTGACTGCAATTAGGCATAACATTGGTCTCATTAATTCATGAATCAAATGAGTAATGCAGCCAAGCTGTACCTTCCCAAGCTCGGCAGTGAGCAAAGTTGTCATGAATATGGCGCAGTAGGCGTGGTCTGGCATGTATATGTTAAAGGAAAAATAATATCGACTCGTTGATTCGCAAATAACTTTTATTGACATAAAAATAAATAAAAATTTTGCTTTTTAATCTTACCTTCTGGACAATTGAATTTATAGAAGTGCAAAGCCATTGTCACTGTTGAGATGGCCCCTTTCTCAAGTCACTTTGCAGGCAAGAAGATGGAGTAAGAGGCACCTGCAGAAAAGACTATCTAAATGGTTTTGCTAAGAGCTGTGGGAGGGGCAGATGCACAGTTACAGTCCACACTGTTTCCCAAGTTTGATTTTAATAATGCTTTATTTGCATGACAGTCGTCTTTCCACGCTGTTTCATTATTGAAGCCTAGCGTCTCTGTCTTATTGTCTGTTTAATCCCCTGAGAAGTGAAGTGGAATTGTGTCGTAAAGATTGGATGCAGGATATTGCGGGACTTCCAAGTTATTTGTTTAAATCCAGACTTGCAAGCACCTGTACAGGATTGATGGAAAACGTAGGTCTGCAACAAATGTTCTGGGCACTGGCTATAGAGGCACTTTAGGGTGGTCCACAGCATGGAATTATCACCGAACTTTCATCTGCCATCGAACTTGAACTCCAGCACAGATCAAAGCAGAGACGCTGCGAGTGTGGACGATATGTTAATGTAGCAAAGTGCATTATAGAAAAAGAGCACTCGGAGTATAAGGACAGACAGGTGATCAGCTGCTGCTCAAATGTTATTCCTGATCCACAGGATTTGAGCCTTGCCTGTTGGACAGTTATACAAGTTGGCGGTGCCTTGGTTTTTATGCCTCTGTAGTTGAAGGTCATAGGCATTGTTTTTGGGTTGTCCCTCCAGCTGTCTGTGCATCCGTCCATCTGTTATCCTTCTTTTTTGATTACGATAACTTTTGAGCCACTGAAGAGATTTTTTAACTTGTTGCAAGTATGGAAAGTCACACAAAGATGAACTGATTCTAATTTGGGTCCAACAAATCAGAGGTCATGTGCATTTGAAAATCATTTTTCAGACCATAACTCGAGTTCGAAGCATCTGATGTTCTCTCTTCCTTGTCTCTTTTGTGTCTCATGCAACTTTTCTTAACTTCTCATTTGACCTTTAATTGAGATCAAATGTAACAGTTTATTCACGTGTTGACATCTAACGTGGGCGGAAGCATATCCATCCACTCGTTCACTTAAAATCCTATTTCATCGTTTAATATAGATCTTCCAAGAACAGCAACCAGGGTTGTGTTTTGTTTTTTTCTTGCAAGCAAGTGCTTTGAAATTTTACTTTTTGCTGCAGAGATTTTGTTTATAAGATTATTAATTATTTTCACATGAAAAACAGTTTGTGGCCAGCATCCTGTGCTTTGTCCCAAATGTAGCTGTTAAAAACCTACAATTTGAGTAATAATAACATTTTATTCGCACAAATGAAGATTTGGATAGAACGTATTAATACCAATACTAAATCCGCACTCAATTTACAATAAAGCATTATTCTGTCTATTCCTGGAGTTTGGCAAACTGTGATATAGATTTTTGCATTGAACCGTGATATTCTGAGCCTTTCAGGAAGTTGTGTTGTATCACCCTTTGTTGATTATTCCCCCACCTATCCAGCCTTGGTCCTCCATTGTATATAATCATACAATCATGAGTGCCTGAACAATTGTAAACAAGTTGATAGTACAAAGTGTGTGCTTGTTTGTTTGCAGCTGGTAAGTGCGTACGTGATGTCAAGTCGGGAGACGTATTTGAACACCGCAGCATGCCGACTGCTACTTGACATCATGCCTGGGCTGGAAACCTCGGTGGTTTTCCAAGAGAAGGTAGTGCTTCAGTATTTTGTATTCTATTTGATGACAGCAACTTGTGCTCGAAGTGTCATGTGATATCACGGCCAAGTGCCTGGTACAGACAGTGCTGTAGCAAATTGATACTAAATGAATATCTTGTTTTTAGTATATTATCTGAGCATTTTCTGCATTTTGAAAAAGTATTTACGTGAATTAAGTGTTAACGGTAGAATTTACACCATCAGGTTTCCTATTTGCCTTCCCTAATTCAGTCTCATTTATTCATCTTGTACATGTTGTAACTGATTTTAAAATGGACTTTAATAAATGTAATGGACTTTAGAAAATGAGTAAATTGATCAATTAAGTTAATAGGGGAAAAAAGGCTTGAAATAATTGTGATGCCCCCACCAGCATTCCCAATTTGGGAATCTGAGAATTTAAGTGATTCTTCACTATTGAGTGATGCGGCCAAAAACAATATATCGCATGATATCTCGAAAATTTATGGACCGATTCAGACAAAACTTGGTGGATGAGTTGAGTCGGTGACAAAAAGCCGATCGTTTTGGGAAAGTTCCGAATGCAGATCTGGCCTATCAGTAGGGTACAAAATGTAAACTGTTCAGCCTGTTGGAGATATGCACTCCACCGAGTGCCGTTCTAGTTTTAAATAGAACTAGACGACCCGTGAACCCTTTGGGTTCCCGTTGTGACAGCGGTTGATGAAAAAAATAATTTCAAGAAAAAAAAAAGATAGCTCCAGGGAACTATACCACTGAGGTTGTTTGCATTGATCAAATTCTCCCGAAGAGTACTTGACTGAATCGGGAATTGATTTTTTTTTTATTTTTTCTGTTGCCCGATTTATGTTATGTTTTATGTTTGTAGATGGAGGGTAGATGTTTTTCGTACTGTTTTGTTTGTGGGGTAGATGGAGGAATTTCATTGGAAAGATAGGAGTGTATAGAGCAGCTTGGTCCAGGGACGTACAGGAGACATCTTGATATAAATTAAGTAGGGAAACTGAGCTTAAGTGTTACGTGTCACCACATGGGGGGGGGGGGGGTGGTGCTGTGTTGAATTAGGTCCGGTTTAAGGATAATTTCTCCCAGTATGTGATTGCCCCCTGTGACGTTTTCCTATGTTTTTGCATTTCAAGACCGGCGAGTAAAAAGGAATCGCATCCTTAAAACAACAACAACAACCGAGCTGCACGTCCAAGCAGGCAAGAAACCCCGCCTCCAAATATGACAGCTAGCAAACCACGCCCCCAGAGTGGATTATAATTGATCGGCGTGATGTCGGGGAGTGGAGGAGAGAGAGAGAACCGCAGTCAGAGTACTTTAGTACTTTACTTCCTCATTTGAGAACACGAACACGAGAGAGACACGACAGTACTTTACTTCCTCATTTAAGAACTATTGTAGTACTTTTTGTTTGGTGTCAGGTTTATGAATCGTAAAGGATGATCAGGTGACAGAGTGGAATTATATTCTGGAGACAAAGTTCCAATGCTTACTTTGCATGGGGGGGGGGGGGGGCTGGTTGTTTGTTTGGATCTGTGAGTACATGTTACTTACATAAAGCGAAGAGGAGTTTAAATTGATGCCATATTTTCAAACTGTAACAAATATTGACTCCGAAGTAGAATGGTCATCATGTGAGCAAAATTGACAAGGGAATTTAAACTGAATTGTGTAGAAAACGTTTAATTTCTTTTTCTGCTTTTGTATGTTTTTTTCAGGAAGGAATTGTTGAAAACTTGTTCAAGTGGGCACGAGAAGCGGAAGATCCCCTAAGGACATATGCCACCGGGTTGCTAGCTGCTGGAATGGAAATACAGGACATTGCAGCCAATTATCGAGAAGAGAATTCCCAGATGGTGATATATTTATTTGGTCTTGCTCGTGACTCCTTCCTCTCTTTACTCTCTGACTAAATTATCCATTTGAACTCAACTGGGTGCATATTACATCAGCTACACTTATTTTTGCTTCACTCCAATGGCTGCCATGGCCATGTTTCGCCTCGGTCGTGTCACTCTCTCTCTTGCCTCTCCCAAACCTGCCCGGGCTGCACCCCACCTCCGCCCCACCTGTTCTGTGGCCCGCCTCTCCCCGGCCCGTCCATGCTGCAGCCCGCCTCTCCCCTCCCCGACCGTGCTGCAGTCCGCCTCTCCCTGCCCCACCCGTGCTGTAACCCGCCCGTGCTGCGGCCCGCCCCTCCCCACCCCGCCCGTGCTGCAGCCCGCCTCTCCCCACCACGCCCGTGCTGTGGCCCGCCTCTCCCCACCCCGCCCATGCTGCGGGCCGCTTCTCCCTGGCCCGCCCCTACTGCAGCCCACTCCACCCATACTGCGGGCCGTCTCTCCCCCGACCCGCGGTTCTGCGGCCCGCCTCTCCTCGCCCCACCTGTGCTGTGGCCCGCCTCTCCTTGCCCCACCCGTGCTGCAGCCCGCCTTTCCTCGCCCCGCTCATGCTGCGGGCCCGCCTCTCCTCAGCCCTCCCATGCTGTAGCCCGCCTCCCCTCGCCCCGCCTGTGCTACGGCCCGCCTCCCCTCGCCCCGCCTGTGCTACGGCCCGCCTCCCCTCGCCCCGCCTGTGCTACGGCCCGCCTCCCGTCGCCCGCTCTTACTTGCTTTTCTGACTCTGCACAAGTTCTTTATCACATGTAGCCCGATTGGGTGGGTTTTTCTTTTCAGTTTGCAATTCTACCACATTGTTTTTCTCACGATTGATGACAATGTAAACATATGCACCGGTTTTGATCTTACTTCTGCTCGTTATGCTCATTCAGGTTCCTATTGTTTTCAAGCGGCTTCGAAAACTACGTGAGGGTAAAGAAATGAATGAAGACTCAGTGTCCCGCAACTACTTATCTGGACCTTTATCTCCACATGTTGCCGAAAATGAGCTGAAAAGCGATTGCGCGAAGGCCGATCTAGTTTTGAACAGCACATCTGACAAATCACTCGTGTCCAACAGTGAAGAATCCCGAGAGGAAAGGTTTTGTCCAGCTTCAAATCTCCTGGACATGAATAATGGGGATGCATCTAACCTCACAAGCACTGTCGAAGAGCCAAAGGAAATGGGAATAAAACCAGAGAAGAGACAGAAGAACAAAGTCATTGGTTCTCCACTGGAGCATGACAGGATTTTTAATGAACTCTCAAACAGCAGCTGGTCGGAGACGTCCCCGTGGGTCATCGGCACAAACTACCATCTCTTTCCCTTGACGCCTGGGGTGCAACAAAGAATTATCTTCCAATATCTTACCCCATTAGGGGAATACCAGGAGGTGTGTTTTGCATTTACCCTCCATACATGATGTTTTGCATGATCATCTCCATCTTGCTAGTATTAGGATCGGTATATTCTGACATTTGTGTTTTATCATTGTTAAGCCATGTTGAGGCTCATTCGTCGCAGTGTCGATTGAGGTTGGGCCACTAACTTTTGGGTTAGCTCATTAATGTTTGCCTGTTGTGCCAAGAGACACATTGTACCATACCCAAAAAGTAAATGCACATTCTCTTTTGACAGATGACAACCTGCCAAATGAGGGTTACAGATAGCAACAACTTCCAAACACTCAGGGGAAGGGGTTTGTGGGCAGGGGAGGGGGGAGGGGGCGGCGGCATTGGTGGTGATAATATTTTGCAGGGCAATGAATATGCAGATCTCCGAGGGTCAGTTGTGAAAGTAATGCCTCATTTTATTTCTCCCAAAATACAATTCCAATTACTGGCATTCCTTGCTATACAAACTTGAAGCGTTTCACAAAAGTTGCGTTTATCGCGAAAAAGATTTTCCTATATATATATATATATGTATATATACACACAAACGAAAAACACGGTCTATTTGTCCATCTATGAAGCCGTCCGTGATTCCGTGTGACTATATGTCTATTACATCAGTTCACACATGTACATCTATTAATGACGTTCACGGCAGAATTCAAATGAATTCACGTGGTTCTCTTACAACAGCCAGAAAGACGTCTACTTTGACAAGCATGTGCTCAGAAGAACCAATTGGAGCGGAGGAAGAACAGCAGAAGTTTTCTGGGAAATTGGTCAAAATCAGATCCAGCAGAGATGGAATACCGTTGGTTGAGATCCAGGTCAGGAAGTTGACAGATTGTTTCAGTCCCAATGAATCACAGATGTCTTTTGCTGAGGAGAATGGCAGGTGAGAGAGGGACCCACACCCAGCTAACTGGCATAATGGCAATTGAAGTCACCACATATGACAAAGAGAGAGTTGGGATGAGAGGATAGAAGTTGGTCCATATTTTCGGAGAGTGAGATGTAAACGGAGTCATTAGTGTTTGGTGGACGGTACAGCACACAAATAAACATGAGGTGGGAGTGGAAGGGAAGCCGTAGCCAGAGGTATTCCTGGGGCTGTGGTGGAGAGAGGGCAGTGCATGGTGAGGTGAGGAATGGAGTCTTTGATGGAGAGCAACTCCATCGCCAGGACGAGGCTCAGGTCTGTCATACTGGAGGAGGGAGTAACCAGGGAGAGATATGAGGGAGTCAGAGATGTCTTGAAGGAGGAAAGTTTCTGTTTAGCAGATTATGTCTGGTTTGTCAGTGGAAACCTCTTTAGAAAGATCTGTCAGGTTTGAGCGAAGGCCCCAGATGTTTGAGATCTACACTGTTAAGGAAGAGGGAGGGAGGAGGTTTTGGGTGCAGGGAAGGGAGAGGTGGGGATGAAGGAGAAGGGGGGAGGTAAGGAGAGTTGCTGAAAAAGTGTGGGAGATTCTAGAAGAGATAGGGGAGAGGGCAGGATAAGGAGGAGAAAAGGCCTGCTGGTCATAGATTGAGGTACAGTTGGGAGTAATATGAGAGGGGGCAGAGGGCAGTTGAAGAATGGAGGGGGCGGAGTGATGAGATGGGAGAGAGCGGTTGGGGGAAAGGGGTAGCTTTGTGGATGTGAAGGGGGAAACTTTGGGAAGGGGGAGTGAGGGGGAAGATTAGAGGGAGAAGGGTGAGGGGCAGTTATTGAGAAAGGTGAGAGGGAAGCTTGGAGGGGTGATAGTGTGAAGGTTGCTTTGAGAGGGAGGGGAGACGATGACAGAAGGTGCAGGAGGGTGATGGGAGAGGTGTGGAGAGGGGAAGGATGAGAGTTGTAGAAGTATGGTGAAGAAGGGAGTGGGCAGAGGCAGGTACAAGGTTTGAGGGGTTGGAAAGAGGATGAGATTTACTGAGAGGAAGGAAGGAGCATGTTTGTGGTGATGAGTCGAATGATTGAGAGAGTGAGATATCTGTTGGGTGAGAATGGAGCCCAAAGATGTTAGAACACCACACACTTTGGGACAACTAAACAGAAGAGGAGCTGATACTGAAGCAGAAGACAGCGAAGAGGTGCCAAGAGTGGAGGTAGGATGAGGGGAAAGATAGGAGGGGATAACAGGTGAGGGGTTCAGAAGAGGTAGATTTAAGTTGATGGGGTGAATTCGCACCGAAGTTGGGGGAAAAGAAAAACAGAAAGAAAAAGGACGCTTGATGGAACACGAACATGCATTGCAAATTGGGATTTTAAATGTTTTTCAGTCAGAGATGTGATTAATGGCATTATGTGAGGGATGCAACAAAGGAGAAGTAAGAGAATGGAGAAAAGAAACGTAACCGCTGGACTTTTTCCACATGGGATGAAGGAAAGGTTGAATTGAAAACAGCCTTTTGAAGAAGAAATAGAGTCGCGAATTATGATACAATTCCGAGAACCACACGTGCAAAAGAGGAAGTTGGAACATTTTAAGAAACTTTTTTTTGTTTCGTTTTGTTGTTTTTTGTTTTTTTTTTATAAAGATTACATCAGAATTGGAAAAGGAAGGGTTGAAGAAAAATTGTGAAGGTGTTTGGTTAATTTGGATCGGCAAATGCAGAAGGAAGCTGATAGTTCAACGAAAGTTACAGGAAGAAGAAGAGGTGGAAGAGAAACGCGTGTTTATACGAGGTGTAACATGAGGTTGAAAGAATAAATGCTTGTGTTTTTTTCTTTTTTTCTTAAAGATCAAGTGGGATTAGGTAAAGGAAAGGTTGAAGAAAAAAGATCGTGAAATTGTATGGTCAATGTGGGTCTGCAAAAGTGGAAGATGGGAGATCAGCAGAAGGAGGAGAAAGAAGTAGAGTGGGTTCAGGAAGTCACGGTACGGGGTATTATGTGAGGGAAAAGGTATTTTTTGTTGTAATTTTTTTATATTTTAAGACATGAAACAGAGGGTATCGTTGAGAGGGATAGAAGGAGGGTGGAGGGAAAAGTGGAGAAATAGAAACTGATGCTAATGAGGAGAAAATACAACAAACACGATTGTGCACCCAAACGGGGGGAAGAAGGGTTGGCCTCAAGAAAACCCGAAATGAAAAGACGTGAAACTCAACAATTAGCACAAGTTTTATCACAAGACCGAACTAAAAACGCACAGGAAGCACAACGATAATAAAATGACAGTAAAACCACGACTAAAACGACCGGAAAACTTATCTTTGAGAAAGTCGGCAGAGACCCTGAAGAGGAACCGCCACCGTCGCTGAAGAACTGGAACCGGAAGTATCACCACATCTCACAGCACTCTCAGTACCAGAGTAGAGTTCAGACATCAGATTAATCAGTTTTGGTGGCATCCCACGAAGACCAAGAATCCTCCAGAGGGCAACCCGATTCACTGAATCAAATGCTTTACAGAGATCAACATAAGCTGCAAGCAGCCCCTGCCGAAACTCTCGTCTGTGTTCGGTGAGGACCCGAAGGGGAAGAATACGGTCAATCGTTGACCTCTAGTGTAAAGACTGACTGCTCTGGGTGCTGGTGCTCAAAAGATGGTGGCGAACCCAAACAAGAATTATCTGAGCAAAGACCTTGCCCGGCACTGAGGGCAGCTTCACCCCGTGGTAGTTGTTGCAGTCCAGGCGATCACCCTTCCCTTTCCAGAGGGACAACAAGGCCCCTCTTACAGTCAGTTGGGATGATGCCTGTGTTCCAGGCAGGGCACAGAACTGCATGCAGTGACATGAGTACAGCATTTCCACCAGCCTTGAGAAGTTCAGCATGGATGCCACAGATCCAAGGGGCTTTACCCAATTTTAACTGGTTCACTACAGCCTGTATTTCCGCAAAGAAAGGCGGATCACAGTTGATTGGAGGGTCAGCAATAGGGATAGTGACTCCCCTTACATCCAACTCCACAGCTGGTGCTTCAGCCTGGTACAGCCGTTCAAAGTAACCGGCCCAGCGGGCCTTCCCTTTGGACTCCTCTGTCATTTGCCCACCACCCTCCGCTCTAACTGCAGTATACCGAGGTACGGACTTTGATGAACGCAATGCACAAATTCCCCTGTAAGCAAGACGATAATCACAACCACAGGTGATGCTTTACCTCCTCATAGATTCCTCGCACATAGGCCTCCTTGTCCACCCTCACCGCACGTAGTTTTACACCTCAACTCCCTGAACAGTTCAGCTCTGTCATTAAGCATGGCCCTGTGACTGGTCAATGGTATCCAGTGTCCCGTGAGAGACAAAATTCTTCTTTGCCCTTCGGTGAGTTCCAAGACGTCCACTGGCAATATCAAGGATGGTGGTTTTGAAGGCACTCCAAAACTTTTCAGGATTCCCCAAAGCACCCAGACCCCCCCCCCCCACAAAATCTCCACTCAGCCTGTTCTCAAACTCCTCAACGACACACTCATCCATGAGCTTGCCAACATCCAGCCTAGGCTGAGATGGTACCATTCTCCCAGATTTAAGCTGCAACTTCAGAGTTGCTACAACAAGCCGGTGGTCGGTATTGAGGAACTGAGCACTGCGGTAGACCCTGCAGTTTTGGATCATTCTCCAGTGACCATCAAAGAGCACATGGACAATCTCCTTTTCCACACCAACAGCGTTGGAAAACAAAGTCCAGCGATGAGCTTGTGGGCGCTGAAACCATGAACCAGCCACCCTTAGTCCATGACTTCTTGTAAAGTCAGGGAACTTAGTGCTATTTTGGTTCACAGTTACAGACCCATGGGGACCAACACACGTCTCATAACCATCCCTATCAGTTCCAGTCGATGTATTGAAATCCCCAATGACTGGAAGAGTATCTCACCTGGGGCAGTGGTCAACCACAGACTCGAGCGTGGCATAGAATATGACCCTCACGGTGAGATCACTTGCCTCAGTTGGGGCATATACAGAGACCAGGGAAATGACACCTGAAGAGTGAGGAATCCTTAGTCTCATAATCCGCTCATTGACCGGTGTTACCTCAATTATCATTGGAGTCAGCTTATTGGACACAGCTATAGCAACTCCTTGGGCATGGTAACCATCAGAGTGCCCAGACCAATAGTAGGTGTAACCACCGCCATGATCTCGCTACTATCCAGTCTCTGAACCTCAGAGAGTGCTGCAATACTGATGTTCAAATGCTTGAGCTCAGATGATAACAGAGACAGATTATCATCCTCTCTTAAGGATAGAACATTCCAAGCACCCACCCCAAGGGACCACCTCAGGTTAACCCAAGGAGACACCGTCTGGTCGACGACACCTCAGCACCACTCCGCCACACACCACCGCAATCTGACCCAGGAAGTTTGCCCCATGCTTTTCCTCCTATCATCAAGGAATGGGGGTCCCGAAGGCTTTGGGGAACATGTGGGTGAAGCTTCCCCTCGATCTGTCAAGCCGTTCTGGAGAAGAAGATTTATTTAAAGGTTTATTCTTCAAAAAAAACCATAGCTGCCAAACCATGTGACCTATGACATCATAGATGGAGGACTTTTTTTCCTCATGGATACGTGATCATCCATGTAAAGTTTCGCATCGATCTGTTCAGCTGATTCGGAGAAGATTTTTTTCAAGGTTTTTATGTTAAAAAAAAAAAGGCTGCTAAACCACGTTACCAATGACGTCATCAATCCCCCACCCCAACCACATACAATTCCGTCCTAGATGACCCTCAAAATTTTTCATACTGATCCGATAAAATGTTCGTGTGCAATTATGACATCATACCGAAACGACGTACCTATGACGTCATCACCACAAAACCATCCACCTATGAAAATCGCCCTTGTTTCCCATGGGGAGTACTTGACGTGCGAAGTTTCAATTTTTTTCCCTAGAGTGATTTCTGACATGCAGAGGTCCAAAGTTTTTGCTTTTTTTTTTTCCAACATGGCTGCCACCCCACGTGACCTATAATGTCATTATCATTAAAATATTCTACATGAGTCGTACCAAATATGGTGAAAATTTTGTGTCAATCGCATGAGCAGTTGCAGAGAAAATGGAGAAAATTAGCACGGACAGACGTACGTGCGTACGGATGAACAGACAACCCGAAAACATAATGCCTTCGGTGACTTAGTCAGTGGAGGCATAATTACTGGGTACAGAACTGTATTCACTACTGTACTCACCAATAATAGAAGAGATTGTGTGGGGAGTGGTTATTGTGGTGGTCAGGCAGGCTATCTGCTTTCTTGTCTGCACATATCTGTGTTGATGGTGACTGAGTTTCATGCGCTGATGTAAGGGTCGGTGACTTTAAAATAAGATTACAAATAATAAAAAAAACCCGTTTGATGGATGTCAATTTATCATACAATAGTGCTGTTATATTTATACCCTTCACTTTACAATGGAACTATGACCTTCCGTCGTCCTCGATAATACATCTCCTTCCCCTTTCGTTATCAAAGTTGCAACACATACGCTACCCCTTTAGACAGGGGAGTGGGGTGTGGGGGGGGATGCATAGGATGTGTATCAGAAAAACAGGGAATATGTATACATATGTCGTAAATATAAAGTAATTTTTCCACATAGTCTCCATCAACAGCAATGCATCTTCCTGAGTGCATCAATCCGACTCTTGTTTTCCGGTGTCACTGCGGTTGCAGGCTGACCACTTTGAGGCTCATCTTCGATATCGGTTTCCTCGCTCTCGAAACGCTTTGCCCAACGTGTATCGGTGCTCACATCAATGGTAGAGTCGCCGTACACATACTTTAAACACCTATGAATATCCACTGGAGGAACTTCTTCCGCAGTAAGAAATTCAGTAACTGTTCTCTGCTTCGTACACACATCGAGTGGGTCAGCCATTTGGAAAGCTTGTTACTTGGCGAAAAAAAAATGTTTGCCAAGTATGTTGGTCTGTAGCATTTGTCTGTCTGTCTATCTTTGTTTTTGTCTGTTTGTCACACGATTTTTGGCCACAGTTTTCAAGAAGTCGTTTTGAAAGTTTTTTTTTGGTGTGTGTAGGTGACCGGCCAAGGACAGCAACGCTAAATTTTGGTGAAGATCTGAATCCAGATCCGGATCTGAGAATTTTTTTTAAGTGATTCTTCACCATTGAGAGAGATGGCCAAAAAGGATATACCGTATAGCACAATTTCTCAAAAAATTATGGATGGATTCACACGAAATTTTGTGGACAGATTGAGAGTGCCACTCGGAAGAATTGATTCAATTTTGGTGAAGATGCAAGAATTATTTAATTTCGAACTGATACTTCACTATTGAGAGATGGGGCTAAAAGCGACATTGCATAATATCTCAAAAAGTTGAGGACGGATTCGGATGAAACTTTGTGGATAGGTTGGGTGTGGGAAAAGGATTCATTGATTCGATTTTAGTGAAGATCTGAATCCGGATACGGATTCGAGAGTTTCTCCGGTGATTCTTCACCATTGCGAGATGGGGCCAAACCTATGTATATCATGTTCTCTCAAAGTTGTGGACGACTTGTGACAAAACGAGGTGGAAGAGTTGGTTTGGTGAGAAGAACAAGCCGATTCTATTTTGGTTAAGGTCCAGAATCAGATCTGACCTATCAATGGCATACAAAATGTAAACTATTCAGCCTGGCGGAGGTATGTTCTCTACGGAGTGCCGTTCCGTTTCGCCAATTTGTCACTCGAGGAGTGATTTTTCATTTGTCTGTTTGCTGACCGATCACAGTGCCACTCCAATTAAAATGGGTGGGAGATACAAACCTTTCATTGGGATATCACATAAGCTTTCCTCCGATGCTTTGATTACGAACTGAAAAATAAGAGACATTACTTTTGTATAGACGCTCGTACTTCAGGATGAGGAATTTTTGCGTAGGCCATGTCGAACTGCGCTCTCCAAGTGTGTCGTGTGCGTATTCGATACCCCGTACACTTGGGAAATGGCCCCGGATAACCGAGCGGTGATTGGTTTAATTTAACCTCGAGTGTGGGAAGAAATCGACACTTTTTGCTGATGACTCCCTATTTGAAATTTTGAGATGGCAGGACAAAGGAGATTCCTTCATTTGAACAATTTGCCAGTTTTTAATGATGAAAATGACAATCATGTGACAGCAAGAATAAACCAGAGTTGGTGTCAAAGCCACCCAATGCTCGCCTGTTTATACATTTATTGTTTTTAAAAAACTACTCTAATAATATTTTTTATAAAGGATTGCAGTGAAGTCTGATCCAAATAATTTTAAAGCAATATATGTATTTGTATATTGTAATCAGTAAACCAGTACACATATTAAATGAATGGCAAGCGTCTAGTATAAACAGGCAAGCATTGGGTGGCTTTGACACCATCTTAGGTTGAAATTAAAAAAAAAAAAAAAATTAAAATCATTTGTTAATTTCAACTTCACGACACCAATAGTATACCCAAAAAGGAACATCCATGCCAAATATCAACATCCTAGTACACATATTAAATGAATGGCAAGCATCTAAATAACTTGCACCAAAAACTTTAACGTTGATGTGCTACAAAAAAGTTAAGTTCAAAACAGGTCAAAAATTTTAAACATTTGAAATTATTTTTTTAATTTCAACTTCACTACATTAATATTATACCCCAAAGGAACCTCCATGCCAAATATCAGCATCCTAGTACACATATTAAATGAATGGCAAGCTTCTAAATAACTTGCACCAAAAACTTTAACATTTTCATGCTCACACTCACGCCGGGGGGTATCGCTATAGCTCTCTGTTCTTCGAACAGGTGAGCTAATAAGGAACCACTAATTTATTCTTATCCTATTCAATGACCTGACAAAATGATCTATGCACTCACTTGCTGCCAGAAACCTGCTAATGAACAGAGGATGGGTAGGGATCGTCATATTTGTAAATTGAGAAATAATTCTCAAGCGGGGACGCATGAAATGGAGGGCGTGAAATGTGGTTGTAAATAGGGAAGACTATTTGACGTGAGCTCGTGGCTCTAATGATTTGACGGGTGGCCTTTTACACAGCATTGGAAGCCCCACCTCACAAAGGTGGTGCTGACGGCACAAAGATTAAAACGATTCTTCTTGCACTTTTACACTATTGGTGGCCTTTCATCCTTTCCTATGTCTGGTGTTGGCATAATGGCGAGAGTGGTGGGCTTGCGATCCTAGGATTCTGAGTTTAAATCCCACTTGGCTGTTGATTTAATACCAGGTGGGGTTGACTCTGCCTGTGATCCTTCTGAGATCAGCAAAATGAGTCCCAGCTTGCTGGTGTCATGTGTCGGAGTGGCGACCCGTCCAGGATTGTGCCAAATAGCCAAGGAGACTGCTTTGGCAGCACCAACCCTCTGCACAGAGTATGGTCCCAATAGATGGATGGATCCTTTCTAATGCAATCTATAAAATTGCTTGATGGCATATCTTTAAACGTTTGCGACAAGGCTGAGCATGCACAGATCATGGATCCAGTTCAGCAAGTTTATGTACCTTTAAGCACCCTGCAACAGCAGGACTTGCTGGTACTTACGAGGTGTTGGTTCGCTTCGTGTTGAGCCAAATGACATCGCCCCTCACTCCCATTGAGCCTGTGTTTTGGTTTGTTTTTACATTGTGCACCTATTTATTGTTCCAATCCCAAGTTGGAATTTTATTTTGATTTTTCTTTGTCCATTTCGTAAGACTTTCCTTCAAATCATGTGAACGTTCACTGAGGTCTTCCAACATCATCATCATCTTGCATGTGGTAGTTCTCTCGTTTATGAGCTTAAGGACGTGGTTTAGAAGCAAAAATATTATGTCTCGTCTCGTGTTTGAACTCGTGCTTGCATATTTTGTGTATTCGATGTGTGTTCCTTTTTCTACCCAGTTGCTGGCTGCTTTCATGCAGCTTGGTGCATGTGAACTGCTAATGTATTACATGGATCTGAAGCAGACCAACGATGCGCGTCTGACGTTTGAAGCCCTGAAGGTTAGTGTGGTTCTACGCTGGATATCCCGTTGGTTTGGTATTTTGATGTTGCTTTTTTTTTTTTTTAACTTTAGCCATTCTACCTCATGTCCAGTGCTAAAACCTATGGTGGATGGGAGACCGTGTTGTTACCTCGCCACCGAAGGTGAAGGACGTTATGTTTTCACCCCTTTCTTTCTGTTTGTTTGTGTGCGGGATATCTCAAAAAGTTGTGGATGGCTCCGGATTAAATTTTGTGGACAGGTTCATTTTGTCATAAGGACAAACTGATGAGATTTTGGTGAAGATCCGAATCCGACTACTAATTTTTAAAGTGATTGTTCACCATTGAGAGATTGGGCCAAAAATGATATATAGCACGATATCGCAAAAAGTTGTGGACAGATTCGGACAAAACTTGGTGGGCATGTTGGGTGTGTGACAAGGAAGAATTGATTCAATTTTGGTGAAGATCCGAATCCGAATCCGGATCCGGATCTGATTCTGGATACGAGAATTATTTAATTTTTACGTGATTCTTCACCATTGAGAGATCGGGCCAAAAACGATATAGTTCTGCATAGCATGATATTTCAAAAATGTATTGGGCCCGGTATGTTCTCGTGGATCAGGTATTACGTGGCGGATGTATGTACTCTACCGAGTGCCCTTCCAGTTTTATTAGTTATGTGACATTGAGAATGCGCTGATTTTTGCTGGAGTTTACTTTGAAAAGCTGCCCCAGACGTGTTGTTTCGTCTTATGCTCTTGCTCATTGTGTTCTTCTCGAGTCCACACTCATAACGATTCTAATTCTCACTTTTTGAAGCATTCAGCTACTGTGTCCAGCATTTTGAGTCAATTGTTGCTGTACTCGGGTACACTTATTTTTTCGTTTTTTTTTTTTTGTATCCTGCACAATAATAGAGAAAGGGGGAAACACCAAAGGTAGTGTAGAAGTGAGAGAGGTCAAGGGGAGGGGGAGAATGACACATGGGAGTGAACAAACTGCACACAAGAAGAAGAACAAGAGGAAGGGGGAAGTGGAGATGAAACCATCTGACAACGAACAAACAGAGCTGAGAGGGGGTGGCGGCGGGGGGGGGGGCAAAATCACAATAACCTGGAAAAGTGAAGTGCTTGGAAATGTGGTCATTTGGGGTAGAAGACATGAGTATGAATGGGGGGTGACCTGATGTGCTTGCGTGCGTGTTATACCTTGGATATTAAAAAGAGAAAGGGAGGGAAATATTTTGGAAAGTGGAGTGGGATTCCACCACTTTTACATTGGTAATATGTAGACAGCCGTGCCAGTTTGTGAAAGTGTGACAATTCCATATTTCCTTGAGGTTCCACGAGTTTTCCAATTGAGTTTCCGATCAGGATTCTGACGATGGTCAACCTGGAAGCACACAGAGCCTTGTGCTATTAGAAGCTTTTGGGTGATAACCAAAAACATATTTTCCAACTCTTGGCATGTCCTCCCTTGATGTGTTCATATCTGATGCACTTCTGTACTTTAATTCTTATTCTTTCTTTGTGAAATGTGTTCCAGTGAACTCCGAAGTGCCCATCTTCAAACTTGTATGCGACCTTAATTTTAAAAGTCTGCTTTCGCAAAGTTTCCCCAGACTCTCCCAGAGGGATCTGCAGAATTAAAAAATAATAATAACAAAATTTTGTGCTGCTTCTCAAAAGCTTGGTAGAGTGTAAAACTTATGATAAAATTGTTCGTGCCTGTAGTTCCTAGCTTCACTGCTGCTGCACAAAAAGTTTGCGGCCGAGTTCGTGGCTGAGGGTGGAGTTCAGCAGATGGTGACCGTCCCTCGGCCTTCCATGGCGGCTACTGGAGTCTCTCTCTGCTTTTACTACCTCGCCTACAACCAGGACGCAATGGAGAGGGTGAGGCAAGCTTTGTCGTAGAACCTCATGTGTTGAGTTGCCTGTACGATTGTAGATTGCTTGAAGGTAAAACGATGAGCATGTGTAACCTGGAGAGTCTGCGCTGAGTTGGAGTCGAAATTATCTTGAAAGGTTGTCAAGTTTGACCTGCTAAACAGTAAGTGGTGTATTTCAACGACCTTGACAAAAAGGCTCTTTGTAGCATTTGAAATCCAAGAAAACATAACTTTTGGAACATACTAATACAATCACCTGTATGGGAGTTGCATTCTGAGATGAAAGCGTCTTTGAGGAAATGAACCGAAGTTTAAAAAAAATAATAATAATAAATCCCAACCATGCCAAGGAGTCTGCTCGTGATCATTGCACAATGATGAGTGGTTATAAATTGCCTGTGATATGAAAGTTTGTTGAAAATATAAAATAAAGCCAAAAAACAGCAAGTTCAAGCTCTAAGCAAGTTCAGGTGTTTTTTATTCATTTATTGGGAGGTTTGTAAAACTTGTAGCACACATAATTTGCTCTTGGTGGACTGGAGCAGTTGAAATGCTTTCCTCTTTTGAAAAGGTTTTGGAGCTAAAATCTCAGTTTATTATTCCAATGGCATCAGGAAACTCGTCAGAAAGCTGCTGGCTAGAAACGCCAAAGAAAAGGACTTGTCTGGACCTGTTTGTGTCAAGGTCTCTCTTTATTCATTTATGGCCACGACTATTGCCTGGTTCTTGTGGGGTTGGCCAGGGGGAATTTGGCCCAAGTCTTTCACAAACCGGCTGGCCAGGCCTGATGTTCGACGAAAGTTAGGGCAGGAATTTGTAATTTGTTCAGGGTGCCGACGATAGCTCGCCGACTCGCCGCGAAGGACACCGTGGTGTGTTTAATGTCCATCAACTAATGCCAGCAGGTGGGATGCTCAGATGAATGTCCATGTGAGGAACCACACACACTGATGTATCATCCTGCCAAGGAAACACCAGGATGACAGTTTATAGCTGGGTCGGGATTCAAACCCAGGATAGACGGCTTCGAGGCGAGTGTGCATACCTCTCGGCTGTCCTGCCAGCCCCCGTTTTGGTTTTAAGGTATAAATATTGAAATTGTCCTGATACTGTTAGTTGAGGGTTGTATTTGTGCGTGCGTGTGTGTGTGTGTGTGTGCATGTGTAGGTGTGCATGTTACCACAAGCGGTTCTAAGTGACCTGGTGGGATACGCCCTCTGGCTGCTGGAATGTTCTCACGAGTCTGGCCGCTGTCATGCAACGATGTTCTTCTCCATCTCGTTTGGCTTTCGTGTTATCCTTGACCTGTTTGATTGGCATGGTGGATTACGGCGTTTGGTCAACTTGGTCAGTGGTTTTTCTCTGCATCCTGTTTCTGCTAGTTTCCCTGTAATTGAACATGATCATTGCATGTCCAGCAGTGGTTAATATACAGTTGCATTGCAGGTGAGTACACTGGAGATATTAAACCTGGAGGATCAGGGTGCGCTGCTTAGTGATGACGAGATCTTTGCAAGTCGTCAGACGGCCAAGCACACCTGTCTCGCACTGCGAAAGTACTTTGAGGCCCACCTGGCCATTAAGGTGGACTATGTACGCCGCTCGCTGCAGCGCACTGAGGGTGGAGCACTCATTCCAGCCCAACCGCCATACAAGGTCTGGGTTTCGTGTAAGGTTGAATTGTCATCTTTTATGGGATATTCCCTCTCCCTCTCTCCCCCTCACCCTCTATGACTTTTTAACGATGAAGAGATAAATTTACGCTGTAATAGGCAGGTGAAACAATGCATGCATGTCCCTGTGCCCTGACGATTCCTGTTTTGGCCCTGACAAATAATTATTTTTTTCTTTTCACTTGCTCTTATAATTACTTGAATCCAACATGCCTTTAAGTGGAAACCTCTTTTTTGATTCCGATTCCCTAAAGAGTTAATCAAACACTTTCTTATCACATGTGTAGGTCATGGCATTCATTCACGACCAAGTCGTAGAGATGGAGGAGTTTCTCATCGAGTTTGGCCCAGGCCGGCTCTACTGGGAAGCTGCGGAAGCATTTCACCGGCTCTCCGGGGTTCCACTGCTACTGCAGCTCATCGATTTTGCTTGTGACTGGCGCACCTATTATGGCAGGTGAGGGCATAACAAAGGTACGAAAAGTACCTTGTTTGTGTTGAAACACTCAACCCTGTATTCTGTATCACAATCTGAATGTTCTTCGTTTTGCTTCATTACATACTGTTCGAAGTTTTCTGATAGTCTTGCTCGGCAGTTGTATTTCACAAAACCACAGAGCTCAACTGGAATATATTCCATTGATAAATGGGCTTATAACAGACATGGTGGTTGGTGTTGACACATAGGCTAATCCTTACTTAAAGCTATCTTTCTCATTATATTGATTTGAAGGTTTCTGATCAATTTAACTGTCTATTTAGGAGAGTGTCTGTTGTACACTGCTCCTTCCCCAATTCCATATCCAGGCGATGCATGACGTCATCGCCGGGTGCCGAAGGAAGGGAGTACTCAGTTTTTACTCCGGTTGTTTGTTTGTTTTTCTTGTTTGTCTGGGCGATATCTCAGCCATCCTTTGACATAGGAAACTGAAATAGGAAAGGACATAGGAAAGGAAGGAAATAGGACATAGGAAAGGATGAAACTGGGAACAAAAGTGAAGATGTGCTTTGGCAAAAACAGTATTTTTATTATTTTTTGATTAATTATTTAATTGTCGGGTTTTTTTTCTTTATTTATTTTTTATTCCTTATTTATTTTCTTTCTCATCTGGGCAATATCTCGGGCACCCGTTTGTGCTTTGAAGCTCATATTTGGACACAACAATGATTTCGCTTTAAAGGGTATTTTTTATTGATTATTTATTTATTTATTTTATTTCTCATCTTGGCAATATCTCAGGTACCTTTTGAGCTATGCAGCTCATATTTGGACATGACAGTGACCAAGTGATTTGGTTAGAAATAGTATTTTTGATGATTAATCAATTAATTATTCATTTTTCGATTAAGTACTGAAATTTCAAAAAGTCACAGATTCAGATGAAACATTGATGGTTTAGGTATGCTATTTGGCAATTGATTAAGAAATTAAAATATTTTACGATTATTTATTTATTTATTTTAATTCTGCAATTAATCAATCAATTATTTACACCACACCCTCCCAATTCTGACTCCGCGTGCTGCAAGGTGGCATCGCCGGGCGCTGAAGGCACCCAGGCGATGTCGCGTTGCAGGATTGTTATTTATTTGGCATGGGAGCGGTGTACTTTATATGTACCGCTACTTATTTGTCTTGGGTCATTCCATGTCAAATCATCAAAGAATCTGCCGTCATCTCTCAGATTTTTGTAAAACTTTGGGAACCAATTGGGACCCATGAAAAACGGCAAGAACTCAAATATTTTTGCGAACAGCCTCTTAATTAGTGAGATACAGACTAACGAACTTTGGACTAATTATCACGACGTCGCGAATTCAAATGGCCATATCTCTAAAAGTATAACACCTAGAGAGCTGGTTTTGGTGTCATTTTAAAGGTATTTTCATGCCCTATGAATTTGTCTGGGCAACATTTTCCTACCTCCAACCACAAAAAAGTTATCACAAAATATAAACTTCAATCGTGAATCCCCAAAAAATGTATCCTTCAAATTTCCTCAAATTCATCCCAGAGGTACCTTATGATGTCAAGAAGCTTCCACATAAGTTTTGTGATGGGCACTCCAATAGTTTCTGAGATATGAGCAATAATTTACATGTACGTATGGCATATAGGTTTGAAAATCAGCATTTGTAATGTATTATACAATCATTCTAACCTAGCCATGACAGGGAACACAGGGAACGACCATCAATTGCTTTGAAGTATCATATACTTTCATTTTCAACTGGGCCTGAGGGGAAGAAACAAGTGCTGCTGTTGCTGCATTGAAGAGGAAATTGAAAGCCTAAGTCAGGTTAGTGAACACTGTGTACTTGAACTCACTTATTGATTGTATAATACATTTCAAATGCTGATTTTCAAACCGATATGCCATACGTACATGTAAATTATTGCTCATATCTCAGAAACTATTGGAGTGCCCATCACAAAACTTTTTTGGAAGCTTCTTGACATCATAAGGTACCTCTGGGATGAATTTGAGGAAATTTGAAGGATACATTTTTTGGGGATTCACGATTGAAGTTTATATTTTGTGATAACTTTTTTGTGGTTGGAGGTAGGAAAATGTTGCCCAGACAAATTCATAGGGCATGAAAATACCTTTAAAATGACACCAAAACCAGCTCTCGAGGTGTTATACTTTTAGAGATATGGCCATTTGAATTCGCGACGTCGTGCGAATTAGTCCAAACTTCGTTAGTCTGTATTTCACTAATTAAGAGGCTGTTCGCAAAAATATTTGAGTTCTTGCCGTTTTTCATGGGTCCCAATTGGTTCCCAAAGTTTTACAAAAATCTGAGAGATGACGGCAGATTCTTTGATGATTTGACATGGAATGACCCTCTTTCTGTTTGTCCAGGGGGTTTTATTTATTTTTTTGAGGGTTGCAAATTGAGTTTGGCCCTGCACCTTATCTTTGGATGAAAGGCATGGTTAAGCTGTGGCTTCACCCACAAATCTGTGGTGTGTGCTTTCAGGAGCGAGACTGTGCGGTCGGCACTGGACGTTCTGGCAATCCTTTCTGTGGTGCCAAAGACTCAACTCCTCTTGGCCGAACCCATTAACGTGCCAGATGAAAATGGCTCGTACGTCTCCACAGTCGGTCAGCAAAGCTTTTCTCTCTCGCTCGTTTTTGTGTCAGTTCTCGCTTTTTTTCATGAATGGGATGAAAAATGAGGTAGAAGATTGTTCAGTAACAAGAATGAACTCCAAATCTCTTCATAAAACATTGTTCTGTCCATTTTCCATTTTAATGTTTGGCCATTAAAGGATGAATACCAGAGCTGTTTGGGTTGTGAAGCCTTTAGAGAAAAATAAAACAACTTGTTTTGAAGTGCAGTTGCATTCTTTCAAGTTGGAATCTCTGAGAAACCCATATACAGTACTCTGAAAATTGTTTTTTAATCAAATTTCCATTGAAAATAATATACTGTAAAAACAGCCTTTTTACAGCCATTTTTCCCTGCTGAGCAGGAGTTAGCTTTTTGCGGGCTCCATGCAATCATGGTTCCCTTATTGAGGCAATTTTTTTTATGGCTGGATGTCCTTCCTGACCCCAAACCTGGTCGCCTCTTACAACGCACAGGGATATGGTCCACCTATTCTAACCGGGGCATATTCTAACTCATTTCGCGAAATATATTTCGCATATTCTAACTCATTTCGCCGACCTCAGAAGGATGGCAGGCTGAGTCAACCCGCTGGTGTTAATTCAAGTGGCCAACGGGGCTCAAACTCAGGACCCGAGGATCCCAAGCCAGCCACCCTAACCACCAAGCCAACACCAGGCTCATGAAAATAATATACTGTAAAAAGAAGTTAAAAGTTTAGTTTTGTGAAACCTTTTTAATTTTGATTTCTACATTCATAATGAGGTGGAATTGCCAAGTTTAACAAAGCAACTTGCACTGGTGATATGATATGATGTGCACTGACCTGTGTCACCTTCTCGCTGGCAGGCATGAGCATAATTCTGGGTGTGGCAGAAGGAGACGTGTTCCAGAATGATGCGGAAGCTCAGAAGTCTGCTTTGCAGGTTGTCATCAACTGTGTGTGCGGCCCAGATAAGCGCCTCTGCACGCTCGGGCGTTTTATGGGTGGCACACCCCGACGCAAAACCATTCAAGGCTCGCGCACTGCCGAGAACACCTTGTCCCGCATGTGGAACATGGTACGTGGCAACAATGGCATCAAGGTGCTACTTTCGTTGCTGTCCGTGAAAACACCCATTACCGATGCAGATCGGATCAGAGCTTTAGCGTGCCGTGCACTTGTGGGGCTGGCTCGTAGCAGTACTGTGAGGCAGATCATCAGCAAGCTGCCCCTGTTCAGCAGCGGGCACATCCAGCAGCTGATCCGTGAGCCGGTGCTGCAGGACAAACGACAAGAGCATGCGCGGTTCTGCCGCTTTGCCTCCGAGCTTATTGAACGTGTGTCCGGTCGTCCGCTCTCCCTCGGCACGGATGTGTCTCTTGCTCGCCTGCAAAAGGCTGATGTCGTTGCACAGACTCGCATCATGTTCTCCGAGAAGGAGTTGTTGATGCTCATTCGTAACCACCTTCAAGCGCATGGACTGACTGAGACTGCCAGCATTCTTACAAAAGAGGCAGATTTGCCCAAAATCACAGTACCTCTCACCCCCACTAATTTGCATTCTCTTCCACCATCTGGACCACCTACTTCCCTGCACCGATCACCGAGGCATGTAAACGGGCTGCCGGCACGAGTGACTGGATCGATTGCTTCGTCCTGGGCCCCTCACCCCCAACCCTCCTTTTCGAATTGCCCGTCCCAAATTCAGGTGTCTGTTCCTCCCCCAGCCACACGCATAAGCTTCAGCAAGGAACGTGGAGCACCTTGCCTAGCTTTGAGTGGTGCCGCAAGGAGGCAAAGACTTTTACGGCCTAAACCTGACCGTGGCGCTTACAACCAGTCTCCTGCAATCCGTAAAGAGTTGGATTACAAACAAGCACCCTCTCCTCCAGCATTAGATGGCATCATCACAGAATATCTCCGTGAGCAGCACTCGCGCTGCAGGAATCCTATCGTCACTTGCCCCGTATTTTCTCTGTTTAGCCCACACCAGTGTCCTGAACCAAAGCGGCGGAGTCAAGCTCCGGGAAATTTCACTGCTCGGCTCTCACGTCGGGCAGTGCTGCCTGCGTATGGAGGCTTCGATGGAGCTAACTTTAATCGAAGGCTTGTGTTCAGCAGGTGCATATTTTCTCATTTTCTCCTTCCTTTCCCACCTTATTCCATAATCCATCTTCCATGTACTTTATAATAATCATATAAAATAACTAAATGTGAAGGTTCCAAGCCGCAAGTTGTTTACTTTGTGCAGGTTTCGACCGGTGTCAGTATTCCGCGAGAGTGACGAAGATGGCAGCGATTTCACCTGCTGCGCATTTTCGGCGCGTGAGCGATTTATCATGCTCGGCACTTCGACTGGCGAGCTCAAACTGTACAACCTGTTCTCCGGGCAAGAAGAGGCCACTTACGTGTGCCACACAGCCCCGGTCATGCATTGCCAGCCATCCAGGGTAACTAGCGTACCAGACAATCCGAGCAGGCTGGTGAACAGAATACGATCCTAACCAGATCATGCAAAACTCTATATTTAGTACTACTGACGTGGATATTTTGAGGTGGTTTTCAAGAACGATCATTTTGAAGACATTTGAATGGATTATGAAAAGAATGAATTTTTAAACATTTCGGATGAGCTGCCCTCATTGTAATTTCTTTCTTTCTTTCTTCGTCAGGACGGTATGTTACTGCTAACCTCTTCCATTTGGGGTCAACCGCTTTCAGCTCTTTGGGGTATGAAAGACGTGTTCGACATGAAGTGAGTATATTTGTATGATTGTTTCCTCTGACGTTTTCCATTCGCTGATGATAAAAGGATTTGTACCTGAGACTTTGCTTTTGGTACGAGATACTTTGAATGTGATATTATGAATATGCCTGAATCCCAAAGGCTGTTGAGTGGTCGGGAATGTTCACATGTAGGATTCATGGTCACATGGGCATTGTTTGCAGACATGGCTTTGTGGATGATCACTATGTAGAGTTCAGTAAGCTGTGCCAAGATCGCATCATTGGGACCAAAGCTGAGACTGCTCATGTAAGTTGGACAAAAAAAAAAACCCAGAAACTGTCAACATCACTTGTTGCCAAACTGTCAGCATCACTTGGTCCAGGATGGTTGATGTTTATTATTGTTGGAGAAAATGAACTTGATGTGTGTGATGTGCATGGCAGGTTTATGATGTGCAGACAGGGCAACTTCTGTCATCTCTCTATAATGCTGATCTTGCAAACAACTACAAAAGAAACTGTGCTTCATTCAACCCAACGGATGAGCTGATTCTGAATGATGGTGTTCTTTGGGACGTACGCTCCTCACAAGCCATTCACAAGTTTGACAAGTTCAACATGAACCTGAGTGGAGTGTTCCATCCAAATGGACTTGAGATTGTCATCAACACTGAAATTGTATCCTTACATCGTATGGTGCTGTGTATAGTTATTCCCTTATGGTCAGTATACCTGTCCCGGGTCCCCTGCCCATCACCGACCCCCTGCCTCCTCTTGTCATACTTTCCCCAATCTAATTTGTTAATCAATTTGCATTGTCTGTAAAATGTTTAAAGATAGTCGGTGCTGCTGCAGCAGTTTCTTTGCAAGTGTGATGCTGGCAGGCATTTGGAATTTGTTAAGGATGCCTTTCATCAAGGACGTTATGGGATCCTTAATGTCCACGAACTAATGCCAGGAGACGGGATTCTCAATTTAACGTCCATCCGAGAGACGGCACCTACAAATTGGCTAATCTAATTGCGTGCAAAACACCTGGATGACAATGTATATCTGGGCCAAGAGATTCGAACCCAGGCGAGACGGCTGCAGAGGTGAATGCACGCATCTCTTGGCTATCTTGCCAGCTCCACTTTTTCCATTCAAACAGAAGCACTCATGCCGACTGCGTTGTGCCTTACCTGCCCTGTCTACTTTCCGCCCTGCCCTGTGCCAGATGTTTAAGTTTTGGTTTTCAGTGCACCAAATACATGTCATTGCATTTGTGATTTTCCCTGACTGTGCTAGTGGGACATTCGTACCTTCCACCTGTTGCATACGGTGCCTGCATTAGATCAGTGTCGTCTCGTGTTCAACCACAGTGGCTCTACCATTTACGGAGGTAGGATGCAACACATGTTTGAAAAACATCATAAATGTCCAGTATTTTATTTTATTTTAAACTTTCATTTGATCTGAAGCTCAAATTGGGGCTTGTAAATACATCACGTGCAAGACACAGATGGTAGACAGACAATGTGAATTACAAGAACTTCTTTGTAGACAATGGACACATGTATATGGGATTTGTACCAGGGTTCCGAATATTCTGCCCATAAATGGAAGAACCACAGTACAGGCATATCCATTTTTGTCGAATTTTAGCCTTTACATGAAATTACATTTACAGTATCTCCTCTATCTTTACATAAAAGTCATAGTTCCCTCGATCAGTGGACTCAGTGAAACAGTAACTCCGCATGAGGTGGCATTGAATAAACAAAACAATACATTATCTCGAAATCGGGAAATTGGACATGCTGTTCTTCCATTTTTGGGCAGCATTGTGAACCATCGGTTAAGTTAAGAACATTAATCAGGTCAACCCCTGTTGTAATAATTTTTCCATCTACATACTATGTATGCATAAATGGCAGGTTTATTTATTTGTTTTTTTTTAATATAAAAGTTTTGTCACTCTCGGTTGATGTTTGTCTGATAAATTATAACTTGTCTTTCAATCCTGGCAAATCTCGGTCTGACCCTATCTCTCCTGAAAGATTATCAAAGGAACCCCACCCATCCAATTCCATAATCGGCCACTGGATGAGGTTCCCTTAGGCCTCGGTCACATTTGCCACGGCGGCCGTGGGGTCTCCAAAATCTACGGCCACTAGCAATTATACGGCAGCCGCAGTATTTCCACGGTCACACAATGTAGCAGTCACATATGTTTGTATTTTTCGGGGAGCCGCACGGCGTATTTATAAATTGTGGAGACCGAAAACGTGGGGTTGCCGTACGGTCTTTGATTTGATGTCGCACGGTGACCTTAGGGCGTTCCTGCGGCGGCCATATAATTTTCAAGGCAGACGCAAGGCGACCGCAGGGGGACCACAGGAGGGCCCTAAGGCGAACGTGCGGCCAGACGGACGGTAACGAATGGGTTAATTTTTTTTTTTTTACCAGTTTTTTTTTTTTCGGCTTGTCGAATTGCTACGCGAACGTAGAAATGAAGAAAGTTATAACTCCGTGTTATATTTCCACGGTGACCTTACGGCCTGTAAAATATAGCCATATGGCGTAGGGCCACCCTGAGGCCACCTCAGAAACTCTGCGGCCGCCGCACTTTTCTGTCAATTCAGAGGGCGTACGGCCGCCGTATCCTCGCCGTAGAGCAAATGTGACTTCGGCCTTAGGTCTTATAAATTGTGGAGACCGAAAACGTGGGGTTGCCGTACGGTCTTTGATTTGATGTCGCACGGTGACCTTAAGGGGGCCCTGCGGCAGCCAGAGAATTTTCAAGGCAGACGCAAGGTAGCCTCAAGGTGCCCGCAAGGCGACCGCAGGGGGCCCTAAGGCGAACGTGCGGCCAGATGGACGGTAACGAATGGGTAAATTTTTTTTTTCTTTTCTTTACCAGTTTTTTTTTTTTCGGCTTGTCGAATTGCTACGGCGAACGTAGAAATGAAAAAAAGTTATAATTCCACGGCGACCTTACGACCTGTAAAATATAGCCAAACGGCGTAGGGCCACCCTGAGGCCACCGCAGAAACTCTGCGGCCGCCGCACGTTTCTGTCAATTCAGAGGGCGTACGGCCGCCGTATCCTCGCCGTAGAGCAAATGTGACAGGCCTTAGATGCACAATCCTTGAAATTCCTGGGAAAATGAAAAAGCATTTTCCAGTACCAGAAAGTGCTGAAAAGCTTCTCCAAATCCTTGCAACTCCTGGAAAATCAAGAAACATCACGCAAATATAAATAATTTGTCAAGCCCCTACACAGAATTGTTAATTCCAGCGTTCTCTTTAAGAGAACCTTTCCAATTTTACTCTACACCAGGGATTTACCATTAAAGCTGTGCAGAAATGGTTTCTCACGTGCAAAATCTGCAATGGCGGGTCATCACACGAAACATGTTTTTATGGAATAACAGTTTATTATTACATGAAGGCAAGAGATGACGAAAACGGAATCTCGGGACCAAAGATAGACAGGCAGAGAAATGGATATATAAAACGCACTTGATACAGGAAATAAAATGGAATGGAAGGGTGCTCGGCTGGGTCTTTTTAAAAGGGTACCGGAGACCAGGGATCAAAAATGCTCCACCATGAACAAGTCTCCAGCACTCCGCAAAAAAGAGAAGCATCCAGCAGCTGAAGGAATAGCAGATAAAATGAAGCGGCCAGGCCAGGGAGATCAGCGTGCTACACGTGGAGAGTGGAGAACATGTGGCTGAGCAGTTTTATGACATGACGTGGGTCGTGCATCCATTATGCAAGTGCTTACGGAAACTCCCGATTTGGCAAGAAGTAGCTTCTTAGTCTGCGCACTGCCAATTGTGAAGGGAAAGGAAACTAGAATTTGAAGAATGTCAAAGCTTTGCTATTTTAATTCCTTGTGGCTGAGGCACGTCAACCGCCGGGATTGGCTCGTGAAGGAGTCCGTTCACAAGACCAGATGAAGGGTCTGTGAGAAGACATTATATATCGGGATATGGGGAAAGCGCAATTCGGAGTTATGCGAGAGGTGCCAAGTACCAAAGCATGATGTCACATGTGATTGCAAATAACCCGTATTATGAAATTGTTTGGCTCCATGACAAGTATTTAGACTTGAGTTGTATTTCATTTATATTGTGTTTCCCCAAATCTAATCCAACCATTGTTTTATGCAGTAAACCCTTGTTTTACACGATTTTTGTTTTACGCCAGGCATACCAGTGTGTGTGTGTGTGTGTGTGTGTGTGTTGTTATGTCTGGCTCTCTTCTTGGGACTACGGTGCAGTTATTGGTCTTCAATTTGATTTGGTTTGCAGTTTGGTTTACGCAATTTCAACTTTACACTTATCATTTTCTGCAACCTGTTCTGTTTTTACTTGGGTCCGGTCTCACGTTTACCCGGTGTTTTTTGCTTTGTGCGGGCTGGTATTATTATTATTATTGTTATTATTATTATTATTCTTCCTCCGTCATGGTGTCGTGCACTCAGCGGTGCTGCTGAAGTACAGGTGGCAACTGAGACACGCAGCACATACAGTAATGTACTGCACCTATTTCCACATCAACGCTGTGCTCCGTGAAATCGTAATCAATTCCTTTGTTTTCAGTTATTTCCCGAAGTGATTATTATTTTGATTTTTTTAACCATGGCTCCCAAGAGGAAAACTGTCGCTAGTGGTGAACCAAGTGCACGGAAGTCGGGGAAAGTGATGTCTTTGACACACAACGTGGAGGTTTTGGATAAGCTTGGTCGAGGCGAGGTGTGTGCGGTGTCGATGGGCAGACATTGTGATGTTATGAGGCCAGTGTTGGCCAAGTAAATAATTGTGCTGGAAACATAAGGGGAAAGGAATACTGTGTTTTTTCACTGCGCGTGAGGGTGATTCCGGTAAACCACTTCAGTACGTGACATGAGTTTATAGGTGAGAATAAAATTAACCTCTCACGACGTAAAACAAGGGTTTTCTGTCGTCCCAAAAATCCACCTCGTACGTGGAGCATAATTTGTTGACTTCAATTACTTTATGAAAATGAGGATAATTATTAATTGTGGTTTACTCCATGTAAGCAATTCAAAATTTCAAAATATTTTTAGGTTGTTTCTCCGAAATAATCTCAGAGTGGGTCCCGATGTCTGGCAATACATATGTCCATTAACATTTGACCAAAACATCTTCTCACAAACTACCTGACAGATATGGACCAAATTTGGTATGATGCATCAGGACAGCAAGATCTCATGAGGTTGTGCTCCCCATCCAGATGCACCACCTATATTGGTATTTTATTCAAAAATCTTCTCAGAAACTGCCACACAGATCCAGACCAAACAAGCCGCGAGGCATCGGGACCACGCCCTAACCCTAAGATGTGCTCCCCATGGCTGTGTATCCCTGGAAATGGGGCCATGACCTCCTTCCCCAATCTCGCATATTTATTGAAAAGATTTTCCTCACAGAGTACATGACCAATATGGACCAAAATTGGTCTTATAGGGTTGTACTCCCCATCCCGATCTGCCCCCTATAAGAGGCTGAAAAGGGGGGTTTCGCCTCAAATTCAGGTAATTTATTTTTAAAATATTCTGAGACACCGATGGTTATTTGCAGACCAAACTCTTCATGAAATATGACCAAGCCGTTAACTTAAGTTGTGCTCCCCATGACTGGACTACTTCAGGAATGGGGGCCACGACCCCTTTTCCCTAATGCCTCATTTTCACCCCGCTTGTTGGGGGAAATAACTGTTTGTCCCCCATAGAGATATTTATTTTCATCATGGTTACAATTTAAATGAGTGACAGATTAGGCTGAATCATTCTGAAATGTTGATTCATTGCAGATCCATCCCAGCCACAGACTACCCAGATCAAAGTTCAAATAAGTGCAGTCAGTACAAGTATCAGCTCATCCATTGCAGACTATGCAACAAGAGATGACATTTTCAAAGTCGAGATACTTTGCACCGTGAAAGTGACAGTCTCACTATTCGTACAAGTCGTGTGAGGACATGAGTCTTCTGTTTCATAAACTGTTTCTGGATCGCAGCTTTGTTCCCCGGTTTGTGCGCTGAAAGGAAGACTGCCTATTTGAATGTCTTTGGTCTTGCACCCCATTTCCAAAGCCTCTTGAAACAGAACGTAGACAGCAAACGTGTGCTCCGATTTGACGAGCCACTGAACAAAAAGATTCAAAAGCAACTGGACTTCCACAAAAGACTGGGAAAATGATTAAGTTAAGTCCAGACATCTTGATTCCAAGTTTATTGGACACTGCACAACTGAAGACGTGCACGCTGAATTTCATTCCCAACAGGTGTGGAGAAGTTTGGCATTGGTATCGACAAGCTCTTGCATGCACTCCACGCATTGTTCTATGACTCACCTGCTTGTAGAGAAGACTACATGAATGTCACAGAGGGTGCCAAAGTCCCTTTGAAGTTTTGCAAAATTAGGTGGTTAGACAACAGCCACTGTTCGTCGAGAGGCATTGAAATCTGAGACACCGTCTGTTTGCATGTGAACATGGTAAACAAGAAGATTACAATCCAGCTAATCAGTCCTTTACCACCATGCAGGAATTAGTCAAATCACATCTTACCTGAGCTCGACTGAAATTCTTCTCATCGTAGGGAGGTGCAGACCTAAAATTTTCACTTTCGTTTTATCAGAGAGAGACAGAGAGAGAGAGAGAGCAAGCACCATGCTTAAATTATTCCCCCTCATCACTTTCCATGGTGGTGGTCTCCTCAGTAACTGTGGCAAGGTCCTTCCAGAGGTCATTAAGTGCAACCGGCCCCAGACTCTTCCATTTTTATCATTCTTACGTCATTCAGACCAAGACAGTTCATGGGCATCAAAACCGAGGGTAATGGTGAACACGTATGGAAATGGGACCAAAGTGATTGCAATGAGATGGAGGATGTTGATTTAATTTCAGGGCAGTTTGAGCATTTGACCACTTAGAACTTGAACTTTGTGCATATCTACAAATGTTGCAACAGAGGAAGTGAAGAATGACCTGCTGAATGAGGGGACACATGGACAGCGGAGTTCAAGAGTTTGTGGAACAGTGCTCATCAGAAAACAATGGCATAAATTATTTGAAAGAATCAAGAAGAGCAACTCAAAGACATTTTCAGCCATGAAAGCCAAGTCTGCTGTGGTGTCCAAGAGTTAATCAAAATATTATACCATAAATAATTTGCGCTGCCAGACCATGCGTCCGATCAGATTGAAATTTAAAAAAAAACATATTCCCCATCACAACTCGATCCTAATTTTGAAATTTGGCACCAGTTGATGCAGCGGTTTAAGAGAATTTTTAATATATTTCCCATTAATCCAATATGGCTTCCAAACCATGTGACCTATCAATAATTCATGAACACTCTGGTATCTCCAAGGCTTGGGGAACGTGTGACAATTCCCCTCTTTGTCCAGCTGTTCTGGAGAAGATTTTAAAGGTTTGAAGGTAAATCCAATATGACTGCCAAACCATGTGACCTATGGCATCATTGGGGGGGAAGTTTTGTTCCTCATGGAGAGGCGGTAATATCTGTAAAGTTTCGCCTTTAACTGTTCAGCCATCTTGGAGAGGATTATTGAATAAAAAAAAATACTTATAAATGGCTGCCGAACCACATAACCGATGACGACATCAATTTTTTCTGTTGACCAATTTATCCCTAGATGACCTTCAAATTTTCTTACTGATCGAATGTAACGTTCGATGTATGCAATTATGATGTCATAACAGAGGCACCTATGACATTAAAAAAATCAAACTTATTCCCCATTGGGAGTGTTTGAAAGGTGCCAAGTTTCAATTTTTTTTTTCCGTGGAGTGGTTTCGGAGATGGAGATCCAACATTTCTCCTTTTTTTCCAACATGGCTGCCACACCCTGTGACCTCTGACATAATTAGCATTTGAACGTTCTGCATGAGCAGTTGCACATATCGTGAAAAATTTCGTGTCAATCCGACAAGCGGTTGCAGGGAAAAGGGAATAACAATGGTCTACGTACATGGCCAGTTGCTTAACGCCGCATTTCACTTCGCGAGTGCGGGTTAAAAAGTGTTCGATAATGATTCATAAGGGATGCAGTGGCAAATTGTCAAATTTTGCACTTAAGGACCTCTTGAAGGACCTTGCTACAGTTGAGGAGACGACCACCCTGGGAGTGATGAGAGGAGTATATAGAATCATTTCAGCATGGTGGTCGCTTTTCCTCTCTCGGATCAAACAAACTCAAAATTTTGGTCCCTTTTTTCCAGTCGCTTCCCTCCTATTATCTATCAACAAATTACACCAATTTGGACCAAATATCAAACAGATCAACTTATGCTCCCTTACATCACCAATGATGTGAAGAGCGTTACCCAGTATCCGAGAGAGATTCATGAAAGCAGTGAGAAAAGTTCCCTGACAGCATTTCAGTTGTCTTCCTTTAATGCCAGTGACCAAAATCATTTTGCAGAGCTTTCAAAGATAGATGTGGGACTGGCTGCGGACAAGCATTCGAAGAAAGCCATTCATACCAAAAAGGTGTCTGACAGAGGTGTATTGGAATTTTTCATGGAATGCAGAATTCTTCTTGCCAAAATGATGCAAGCTGGTTGAGAAATCTCCCATAAAGTAGCCCCTTGCTCGAAGCTTGGCATGTCTTGACTCGAGGAATTTCGAGAAGAAAGACTCGGTGAAATTGATGAAAGCCCTCACAACCTTGGTCGATGCAAAGTGTATCACTGCTGAAATAGCGGACAAGGCCTTCAGTTGATACCCCCTTCAGATGCACAAACTTTGACACAAAGAAAGATGGACTCGATCATTTGTGGCATTCTCATTTAACACAGAAACAGGATTTTGGCAAACTGTGGTCTGTTGTGAAACAGCTGTTACTATTATCCCATGGCCAAGCAACAGTGGAAAGAAAGAGGGTTTTCAGTGAATAGAGAGAATGAGGTCGAAAAACTGAAAGAGGAATCAACCAGAGCCCGAATAATCATCTGTGATCATATTAATGCTGTGGGAGGAGTTCAAAACATACAACTGGGCAAGAAAGTGATAATTTCTGCTGCTGGTGCATGTACAAAATATAAACTCTATCTTGATGAGCAAGAGCATGCAAAATAATGTAACCCAGCTCTGGCAAGAAAAAGGAAACCAGAAGAAGAAGAAACGGCTGGCTTGAAATCTCACCAGAAATGTCTGAAGACTGACATTGATGTTATGACAGAATCTGCTGATGAACTAGTACTAAAGGTCGAGAAGAACAGTATTTTAACATGCATCAGCAAATCTAACAGCTTGCACAGTTCTGCGGAGAAAGAAGAGTTGAAGGAACTAAAAAAAAAAAAAAAAAAAAAATACTTTTTGAGAAGACCCTCCAGTTGATGAGTATCTGATGTTTTCATGTATCATACTGTTCACACAGAATTATTATTGGGAGGAAAGTGACCAGACTGTTGATATGATTCAATCTGTGAACTGTATTTATAATCGGTAGATTGTTTGTAAAATCTTCTGAGAGTCCAAGAGCTATTGCCCTTGGGCTTGTTTCACCATACTGCTGCCATTCGTTCTGTATTATTACGCAGACCATGATTATCCACCGTGTCATCTCATGCTTCATGCCCTGCAGCAATGCTACAGCCTGATGATGAAGATGACATCAGAGAAGAACAAGTAAAGAGTCCTTTTGGCTCTTCATTCCGAACATTCGATGCAATAGATTACAAGCCAATTGGTAGGTAACCACGATGAATACGAATGCACAGTGAGATACGTGGAATGTGAAGTTGAAGGTCTGATTTGATTAACTTGTTGATTATGGTACAAAAAAAAAAGCAATGACAACCGTCTTACAATCGGTCTTGCTTTAAGAAAAAGTGCATCCCTAACGTGCTCCTCCTGACATTGGCAGCCACGGTTGATGTGAAGAAGAACATATTCGACCTTTGCACGGACACTAAAGACTGCTACCTCGCTGTAATAGAGGTGTGTACGGTCATTTCCAGCTGTGATAGCTATACACCAGGAACTTTAAACACCGAAAGAGGCCGTTTGGCCAATCATGACCATGCGACATCAACACCACATTAATCCAATTTTATCCCTGTGTTGCTGCAATAAGGGTGGTGGCGATTAATACATCATGTTTTTTGTGCTAAAAACGTTTGCATTCTGACAGTCATTCAGGGCATGTACTTTTGTGAAGATAAAAAGTGTAAAGTAGGAATTGGTTGATCTTTATCATTTATGCCTTTGGCGACTCATGTTTTCAGGTTGTCCGTCCGTGATAGGTTTTCATTAGAGCGATAACTTAAGAACAGCTGAAGAAATCCAAGTCAAACTTGGTACAAGTATGTATAATGATGCAAAGATGGACTTATTCGATTATGGGGGCAAGAGGTCAAAAGGTCAGAGGTCTTGTTCGGCAAAAATTGTGTTACGACGCTAACTTGTGAACCATTGATGGGATTTGGACCAAACTTCGTTCAAGTTTATATTATGATGCAAAGATGAACCGGTTAGATGTTGGCATCAAGAGGTCAAAGGTCAGAGATCATGTCATGTAAAAATGTGATACTTGAGAACAGCTAAAGGGATTTGAATCTACCTTGAAAAGAGTATTATAATGATGTAATAATGTGGACGGAGGCATATCAGTCGATGTTGAAGAGTGCCGTTCTAGTAATGTATGAAATTATTTCTTCCTGAGGCCTCAGCCTTCGGACTGTCCTTTCTTGCTTTTAGAACCAGCAAGGGTTGGATTCATTGCCCATGGACAGTGTCTGTCGCCTCTATGAGGTTGGACGGCAACGTTTAGCTGAGGAAGAAGAGGAGGAGGAGGAGCAGGTGGGTTTGGACCGAAAGGAAATAACGGTGTTGATGCCTCTGATTGAAAGTGATTCCAGTGAAATGAGCCAGCTGCAACAAATTTCCTACTTTTCACTGTCAGGAAGAAGAGGAAGAAGAGGATGATGATGATGAAGATGACTCTGAGGATGATTTAGAGGAAGAGTTGGAAGAGCTGGACTCTGAGGATTTGCCTACAGGAGAAGAGAATGCTCGTGAAGAGCAGAGTGTTGATAATGCAGTGGATGAAGCAGACGACGAGGATTTTGATCAGTCCGACATGGAGGAACTGGAAGGCTTGCTTGGAGGAGATGACGATGATGACGACGACGACGGCGGCGGTGGTGGTGGTGGTGATGATGGTGACTATGATGACCAACAGGATGATGGAGCAGACCTGGACCTCAACATCAGTGGAGGAAATGATGACTGTAAGTGTAGTTTCAGAAACAGCCGGCATTTTGTGGCAAACCCTCAATTGCTTTTTTTTGGAAAAACTTCGGAGCAAATTAACGATTTAAATGGATGATTGTGAGGGGATGTTAAAACTGGATGTCCTGGCACACGGAAACTAAAAATTAAAGATCCCATATTTCCCCACACCACAACTTTAGGCTCGTACCATGGTCAGATTCTAACCTGTGGGGGTTTAACTTGGGGTTGGCCACTGTGCCTCCAAATGCCTTTTTATTTTTTGGCATAATCATGGGATGGTCCTATTGGTTGTGGTAAACCCCAAACGGAAGATGCTGAATTTGCAAGGTTTGGGCAACCAAATGGTCTAAATTCTGCAAAAATATGTGGTGTAAAGTCTGTCTGGTCCTTAATTAATCATATAAAGCTTCCTCCTGTTTGTGCTTTGAGCAGCATTTAAAAACAAGCCTCATCAATAAAGAAAACAAAGAAAAAGAAATGTATACTCCCTGCCCAGTTGGCCCCTCATCATGCGTACATCAATTGCAAATGTTTTTATTTTATTTTAACAATCCTTCAGCAATGTCTCGAACACACTTTTATTCTCCCACAGCCGATGATGACACATCTGACCTGGAGGATGACATCATATTGTCCTTGAACGAGTGAAGCTTTCATGAAAAATGTTCCCTGGACTTTGCTCCTTCTGGCTTGTATTTATTTAGTTTTTAATTTCCCAGTAAGTGAGTGGAATAAGCAATCGGAATGAAGTGGGAAGAGGAGGAAAAAAACAAAAACAAAAAAGGTTCAAATTAACTTTTGCTTCTTGTGACTTTTAGTCATTGTTCTCCACTGGAGATTGTGTATTTAAAGTGACAATATTTGTATGTATTATATGGACTATTTTTGTAAGTAGGATTTGAATTTTTTGAGTCTCGATGAACCTTTGGCTAGAACCTTAATAAATGTTCTTTTTATTTTACCTTTTGAGCTTAACATCCATCACCTGACTACCCATGCTTCGTATTAACGAAGGATTCTTGTTGGAGAGTGTTCTATGTATTCTTGAGTTGAGTTAAAAAAAAAAAAAAAAAAAAAAACAATCAAAATGACAATTCAAAATTGTTTATCAAATGCAAGCAAACAGTTGAACACTGACAATAGCAATGCACCACTCCAAACTTGTAAAAAAGTGCAAAACTGCTGGAAGTGTCCCAGGTATTACTTCCAAAAGATGATGATGCCGGGATCATGTTCAGTTTTTTCCTCGAGCTCTTTGTAACTTAAACCTGAGAGAAACCAGAACGCAGTGTTAATGCAGTGACAAAAGATCTGTGTCGAAGCGTTTCAAAAGGATCAGGAATACCTTTCTTGCAGCAGATTTCATCATAGCAATGACAGCCGTTAAACCAACGTGATATTTTTCCCCGACCTTCAGCTGGCAGCTTCAGTGGTATCTTGTGCAGCCGACGAATGAAGCCCTTCATGAGACCAAACTGCACAAGTTTCCTTGAAAGGTAGCAATATTCAACATGAGGGTGGATCAGGTGAGTATCTCAATTTTAATGACTTGCAATCGTATACCCTTTGCCAGAGCATCCATTGGCTCACAAGATGTTTCTGTATCTGAAGATTGAGCTGGACAGATCACCACTCCGTTCAGGATAATGTAACTTAGGGCACGAATTGGGAATTTGTTCAGGGGAATGCACACAATTGCCTGTCCTTTTAAAACGAGATTCATTCTCTGTCTGTCTCTCCCCCCCCCCCCCAACCAACTACTGTTTCACTCCACTCCGCTATCCCCAATCCCTTTCCCTCCTTTCTCCACTTGCCTTTAACCCACCCCCCCCCCCAACAACCTGCACCTTCCCCAGTTCCTCCCCGCACCCCTCACCTCCCCCAGTTCCTTCCTTCCCCTTCCACCTCCTTTCCCCCAGTTCCTCACCCCCCCAATCTCCACGATCCTTATTCCTCCTTTGCTCCACCTCACCCCCTCCTTCCACCTTTCCCCATTCCTCCACCCCCAACTTTGCCCCCATCCCAACCTTTCACTTCTCCTCTCCCACCACCTCCCGTCTACAAAGAAAAACAGTACGAAGAAAGCAATGGGCCATGTGATACAGGCCACCAGGAAAGATACAGGTGTTTTGATTGTTCATTCACTCTGAAAGAGTGTTTTGCCAATCCAAACCAAATATGGCTTGAAGGGGGTAATAACCAAATATAGCCTTAATTCTTAAGGGGGAATATAAGATTTGAACTATCACTGAAAGCTGCAACTGTAGAAACAGCCTTTGAAAAGGGGATCAACCGTTGAAAGGTGGAATGGGATATGGAAACAAATGCCTCATCTTGGCAAGACACAAAGGTGACAAAAAATGGGTGTGACAACCTGTTTCCTGAACCTTGAGAATAGACATGCTCTCAAACCTCAATGCACATATATATCCCTCCTTCCTATCTACTTCCTCCCCATTTCCTGTATCTCATACAGGTAAATTTCATTATTTTATCAAAAAAGGAGAGGAAGAAGGAAAGAAAAAAAATTGTATTTTGGCACCTTTCATCAATGTGTTGCAGGTGTGGTGCGTGTCGACAACACAGGTCCCGCACCGTCGTGCCTGGACTGAGGCTTGAGTACAACAGGAAAGCAGCACGTAATGTCGCTTTTCTGTATCCTGAAAAAGGGGAAGGGGGTTAACTTCCTTTGAGCACTCACTTTCTTATTTGTTCTGGCGTTCAAAAATAAACGAGAAGGGCACTTGGTTGAGCACATACCTCCACCCCGCAATGCTTGATCCATAAAGACATATCGGGCTCAATACATTTTTGAAATATCATGCTATAATATCGTTTTTGGCCCTACCTCTCAATGGTGAGGAATCCCTTTGTGAAATTAAATAATTCTCGTATCTGGATTTTGATATTCACCAAAATCTAACCAATTATTTCTTGTCACACACCCAACCTGCCCACAAAATTTCGTGCGGATCCGTCCACAACTTTGAGATATCTTGCTACATATCATTTTGGCCCTATCTCTCGATGGTGAAGAATCACTTAAATTCTAGGAATCGGATCCGGATCCAGATCTTCACCAAAATCCAATCAGTTCGTCCTTGTCACACACCCAACCTGCCCACCAAATTTCATCCGGATCCGTCCACAACTTTTTGGGATATCCTTCACACAGACAGACAAAAGGGTGAAAACATAATGTCCTTCGGTGGCGGGCGCAATTATTTAAACAAATTATTTAATTAATAAGACACGTCACAATGTTTTCAGGGTGATTGCATTCCTGCCTTGCCTTCACTTCCTCTATACACGCTCTTCATCTGATGTGTTTTGTGCAAACGGGCTATTTATTTTCAAACGCATAGGTAGGAAGGGGGTGTTTGGAGGAGTGAAGTAATTTGAGAAGGGATGGGGGTGTGAGATGAGGACAGAGGTCAAAAGAAAAGAGGAACAAGTCAAGTGTGATGTGTATGAGAGAATAAGGGATAAAAAATCTGCCACTTTTGCAGATGTCATGGCTCTTGTGACAGTTTGTAGCTAAAACGTCCTGACATGAGTAATGCAACACCCCCCTCCCCCCACCCCCAAATAATAACCAGAACTACATGTCAATTCTGGTTGGATGTTCTCGACTGCTGCGTCACCTCCCAATGGTCTCGGTGGGAGAAGCCTGTTCAGTGTTCAGCTCTCCAATTGGAGGTTGCAGAGTCTGAGGCGGAGCCACTAAGGCTGTTGTGGAATCTTCTTCATAACCATCCGTGATCATGAGACGAGTTTGTGTTCCTCTTCTTGTTTGCACAAACAACAGCCTTAGCAGCTCTGCCTCAGACTCTGCAACCTCCAATTGGAGAGCTGAACACTGAACAGGCTTCTCCCACCTAGACCACTGGGAGGTGATGACACATTAGGAGAGAACATCCAATCAGAATTGACTTTGTTGAAAGGCGTCTATTCGACAGAACTACATGTATGTGCTGTACAAGAAATAGCAGGATTAACTCGGGAGCTCAGAGAACACCTTACCCGACACAGTCTTGGGAAATAAGGACATGGGCGGCAGGGTCTGCGAATAGCAAATTTGATTGGTTGAGATTATTTAAAATGTAATATTTTGTCCAAGTATTGCTAAACAAAAGGTTTTTGAAAATGACAATAAGACCATTTGTGTTCTACAGTGTTTAAGTATACAATTCAATTGGAATAAAAAAAAGATTTCAAAGGTTGTAGAATTTCTTTTTTTGAAAGTTTAACGCCGTCGATGCAGCACCTCTTCCACCACCTTGTTTAACACGTTACATTAGTTATTCGTGCTTGTTGTTTGTGTCCTTTATAACATCCTTAAAAACAGTAAATTTCCTGTTTGGAATGATTTTCAATTTTGTTTGACTGCCAGATAGACATGCAGAGTTCAACAATTATCTCACTTCTCTTTACGCATACGCGATCGAGACATTCAGAGCCAAAGTAATGCTAAGCTCCAGTTTGTTTTCCGATTGGTATTCAAAATATAACATTCAATTTAAGTCAAGTTGTTGCTCAATCATAAACTGACATTTGTGAACAGAGACAGACCAATTGCTTAACTCCGTTTTCACTTCGGGCACGCACGGGTTAAAAATTATAAAAGGAAACGTGTTTTTTTTTTTCCTGGTGTTTACTGTAATATCCGAATGTAGAGTTAAGAGCAAAGTCACGCTTCGGTGACTGATGTGTCAAGCTCATTGCAATTGCTCTGATGAAAAACCAGTATGTTGTTTTGGTGAGAGTGAGCCCAATGAGCGCCTTGCCTGGTTTAGTGATGTAGGTTAAACACTCATCCTGCAATGAAGCATCTTCGGCAAGCAGTTGCAGTCTTGGTGTGGCACAGTACACGTTTGAGTACTAAGGAAAGGGCAGACAGACCGTCATCTTTCTCGTGTCAGTTTTTGCTACAAATAAATAAAACTAAACAGGTGTGTGCACAATAAACAGTCATTTACCATTTACGACCCAAATAAATACTCCAAAATTTACAAAGTTAAAAAGAAAATGGAAGCTTAAGGCACCTGGAAGATGGGCACGATTGCAACGACGCCATAATATCTGCAACAAGATAATCATGAAATGTGGAAACCGTGTGTATTGGAGAAAAGTACGTGGAAAAGAAATTAAGGCGACCACACTTTGGTAAATCTCACAAACCACTCACAGCAGGTTTTGCACTGCAATTCTAACCAAGTTCAATTCCACGTCGGCTTCGTCGGAGATTTTTCGCAAATGGCGGAAACCGTCGATGCAAGGTAATATCTGGAAGAGCAAAAGAACAAGTCTTGGGGAAACGAAACAGAGATGTACAGGCCAGTGTTGTAGTCAAGTCAAATTAGGCCAAATAAGGCGTTAACCCACCACAAATTGCAATAGTAACGAGTACTATATTATTTGACACAGAAAAGTGACTTGAAATACATATCAAAAGTTTTGGTGAATCAAATTATGGGAAGACTGTCAAATTTGTATAAATCCAAGATGGTCGCCACCAAAATCTTGAAACCATCTAACTTCATACAATTGTTTCCTTATCAGTCTGTAGGTGTTGCAATAATGACAAAACTGTTATATGAGTAACTAAATATTCGTTTGTATTGTATATTAATCCAAATTGAAATATTTTTATTTGTAACTATGAAACAAATCCAAGATGGCCACCATTAAAAGGGCTTTTTGTAGTTATTTTGATGTAAATATGACATACATTGGTCCTGAACATTTCTATGGAGTCATTCACAAGGTAAAACACCCCAGTCCATATCTCTGATTATTTTTTTACCAGTCATGTTATGTTAAATAGAATATTGTGGGGGATTTATGGCCATTCAGAAACACAAAAACGTGTGACATGGGCAGATGCTGTAATCAGTAATAGTGAGAAACTACATATAAATATCTATACATTTATCAACAACCAAATGTTTTAGAAGCTTCATTTTGGTGTCACATTTTGTTTTACAATCAACGAAACGTTTAGAATCAACTTAATGGTCATTAATAAAATCCAGTATTGCTATTGTTAAGAAAGATTACTTGTCATAATGGGGACAATAGGTCATGATGCCCAGCTGGAGATGACATTACACATGGATTGAGGTTGAGAGTGTATGGAAGTTTTATGAGAGAATGAGAGACAAAAAAAAGCATATTATAAAGTTTAATGTCAAAACATTATTTTGCATGTGCATGTCAAACAAGGTAAGTTCAATCATCTGATACAGAATTAGCTCGAAAGTTTGAATAAGCTACCAATTTCAATCATTATCGCCTTGTATTGAAATTATAACTGACCTTTGACATATTTAATAATTTATTTGGTTCACAATGGATTATTGCCAAAAATTGAATTTGGAATATACCTGTATCACATATAGAATATATTTAAATGATTCATCCACACATCTGACCTAAGATATGAATAAGGAAGCTCATGTTCAAATACATAATCGTACAAATAAGAATCTATATCACATATACTTCGTTATATGGCATACATGTATATTGAAGTTAGATATACAAATTAACACTTCATGAGTAGAAAGTAGATTAATCATGAAAATGAAACATGCGGCTCGATGTCAACGTAACCATATGACTTATTGTCACATATAACTTATATAATATAATACAGCAAAGACATGGTTCTACTTGAATCAATAGTCTTATATGTTGCTCATTCATTCATCAACATCGTCATCTTCGATCTGTGACATATCTGTACACATGCCTCGGCAGTGTCCACAACCCGTGGAGCATTCCAGTCCATTTTTGCGATATGTGCACTGTCTGGTACTGCAACCAGATTTACAGTTACATCTCACCAACTCGAGCAATGATGTTGGAGCTGGTTCTTTGTCGGTCAGGATGGGCAACAATTTATCACCTTGTTTGTACCAGCCCCAATCTTCTGGTGACATATCAGCTGCTTTACCCATCCACTCCTGAACTTGAAGGTACACACGTTGACTATGGTATGCCGCAGCAGCTGATGTTGGTGGCAGCACTTCTCTGTGATGATGACTTTATCTCCGAACTTCTTCTGTATTTGGTCTTTCATGTAAGTGTGATAATATGGTGGAACGTTGGAGTCTGAAAGGAACTCTGCCATATTGTCGATAAGATATTTTATGGTGGTCTGTTCATCATCATTGTGTCCAAAGTTATGCATTACATCTTTAAATGCTTCAGCTTGCATGACATGATGTGGTCTTCCCCATTTCATACGTTTCACAGATGTATTATCATCATGTTGAAATTTTACAGGAATATCTTTGTTGGTTCTGAAATTATTGCTGCACGTCTTGTGATATACGGCATCCGCAGCATGTAAATCATGGACAGCTTTGATTCTCCCCTGGACTGTTTTTGACCATTCATCATTTCTTTTGTCACATACTTGTAGAATACTCTCCTGGAAATCTAATGTTCTGATGGGTATGAGTTTCAAATCGGGATTCCTGCCTTCTCGGGAATCACCCTGGCCACAAAAGAGGCAGTGACTGGCATAATCAAATAAACCCACTGATGATCGCAAAGATGGTTTGTCATTGGATGAAGGAAGATCACCAAGTCTCTTACGGTTGGATTGCTCTATGTAATGAAGGTTTGTATAAACTTGGCGACAGTTCTGGTGGACATGTTGTCCAGGTAGAACATTAATGTTAATGTGTCTGGCTGTACTTGCTCGATTGATGCCATCACAACCCTTTGCAGTGAGTTGGGAGCTTGGTTGGTCTTACGATATGGATTTCTGGCATAAAACACAACTCAGCTCTTCATACATCATGACTCACCCTGGAAATAGAGAGGGTTCACAATAATACAATGAATACGTGCCTTATCTAGTACATAGCACTGATGGATCACATACATATATCAATCCATTAGTCATGTTAGCCCTGTTAACATTGCTGGAGTAACTGACATGAGGGGCCACATGCAGAGGATCGTCGCATAAAAGTTTCATATTTGTCATAACCCAATATCCATTTTTATATGTACACCATTAACAATATCATGCTTAAAAGTGATTTACCTGTATTTATGATTTTGTATGATGTATTTATCTGAATAGAGTAACAGATATCCTGTGTGGTGTAGCGGGCCTGCGGGGGCAGGGCATGATGTGGAGAAGTGGTGGGCGTGATCACGTGCGTGCAGGGGGTATAGGAGTGCGCGCCGCCTTAGGCGTTGTAGTGGTTGCTGTAGTCGTTGTGGCTTGTAGAGTGCATCGAGTACGTAATAAAGGGGAGTTACGGGCAACGTACGCTCACGCTCCCGCTCGTGCAACAAAGCCGGGTTGAACTGTTCCCCCGCTCGTGTCTGCCTTCGAAGCACCACTATCACGACACTACAGTTAGCCCTGTTAACATTGCTGGAGCAACTGACATGAGGGGCCACATGCAGAGGATCGTCGCATAAAAGTTTCATATTTGTCATAACCCAATATCCATTTTATACGTACACCATTAACAATATCATGCTTAAAAGTGATTTACCTGTATTTATGATTTTGTATGATGTATTTATCTGAATAGAGTAACAGATATCCTGTGTAGGGATATGCATCATCATGTTATGACCAGTGTAATTTAATGACAAATGAATGTTTCATTATTCATCGATCATACTCTTTTACAATTTTTCACTTATAATTTAGCCATTTTTATTGATTATTGTTTTAATTGTTTTTTTGCAGATTTCCAAAATTCCATGTATACATTGCCCCAGCTATACGCTGGCCTTCTATTTGTGATACCACCAACAACAATAGTCAGTTATCACCATGATAATAGCTTAAATAATGGCTGAAACTTCGATTAAACCGGTTTCTGGCGACCATTTTGCATTTATGCAAATTAGACACTGTTCCCAACTGTGTATTCAATTACATTTTGGATATGTTATTTCAGACATATTTCTGAGTTGAATAGTCTTGGAATCATTACTATTGCAATTTGTGACGGGTTATTTCCTAATTTGACTGGACTATTGATCGAATAATTTCAGCTTCTACATGATTAAAGAGTTACCGAAATAGTTTTGACCTTTGGAAACAACTGGGAAATGCATCTAAAAACTTTACATCAAATGCATGTCCAAGATGAGTGATGAAAGGTGGGTACAAAACAATTTCACGCAAACCCTGTGAAAAAAAAAATCTTTCTTCCATTGTTGAGAAGTGATTCAAAAGTCGTTTTTAAAATGGAAATACATTTCCCAAAACAAAAAAACCTGAAAGCCTGTCTGGTGGGTCGAGGGAGGGGGTGTGTTCCACAAACACAACACATTTCAAGGATACTTGACTGCAAGTGCAGGGATTTGTCATTTGTTCACGGTACCGGCAAGAGCTTGCCTTCTCTTCATGAATGACACTGTGGGGGCCGTTCATGTCCAACTAATGCTAGCAAACAGGACAGCCAGTTTAACGGCCAAACAGGACAGCCAGTTTAACGGCCATCCGAGGAATAGAACACACATCGATGAATCACCCTGCATGCAAAACGCCAGGTAGGTGGTTTATCGATGGGTCGAGATTCAAATCCATGCAAGACAGTTCAGAAGCAAGTCTGCATCCCTCTACGTTATCCTGCCATCCCTTCCTACATAATCGCAACTAAATATACAGTACTGAACTTTTCTCTCTTTCTGTGACCAAGTGGGAATTATCAAGACGTTATGTGGGCCAGACGTTTCCTGTGCCCAATTTAAATAACACACAAGGAGGAAAATGAACAAATTCCCAACTTAAATGAACCACAGTTAAGCATGTAGAACAGGTCACCTGTTGTGTAGTGAGATCCCACTGGCTGGCATCATAATCCCAGCACTGTGTAAACACAGGGACTTCATACTCCTGCACAGTGGCTGGAGTTCGCCGGTGTTCAATGACCTTCAAATTAATAGTGTTTGAGTTGTCTGTGAAAGTAGAGAAACCCAAACGTTAGGGATTTATTTTTCACGATTACCATACCTTTGGTAATCAAGCTCATGGTACTGATTTACTGTTTTGAAACTATGACAAATTATGCGAATGCTCATTAATCTTCAGGTACATGTTGTACTAACAAGTGCCAATACATGAGAAGTGTAGCTGCAGAAAGCAAGAAACATCATCTTACACCAGAATGATTTTGACATTACTCCATAAAGATCGCAATCTTCAGTGATGCTAATGAATTATTATGTTCGCCACCGAAGGTGGAGGGAGGTTATGTTTTCACCCCTGTTTGTCAGCAGGATATCTCAAAAACTTAACTGATTCAGATGAAACTTCATGGGCAGCTTGGGTGTGTGATAACAAGGAATTGATTCGATTTTGGTGCAGATCTGGATATGGATCCGAATTTTTTTTATTTTCTCAGCGATTCTTCACCAGCGAGAGTTATTGCCAAAAACTATATACAGTACAGTATACAGTATCACACAATATTTCAAACAGTTATGGTCGGATTCGGAAGAAACCTGGTGGATGAGTTGAGTAGGTGACAAGAACAAGCTGATTAGATTTTGGTAAAGGTTCAGATGCAGATCCAGCCTATCAGGGGAATACAAAACGAAAACTGCTCAGCCTGGTGGAGGTACACGCTCCACCGCGTGCCGTTCTAGTTGGAAAATGGGTTGGTATTTCAGCAAAAAAACATGTCTATTGGCTTTGCTGAAAGCCTTAACATTTGGTGGTACCATTTTAGTATAAAAATGTTTTGATCAATACATGAACTCAAGCCTCAAAAAAAGAGAAAATCCAGGCATGGAAGAATGCTGATGCAGGATGAAAATGAAAAGTGAGTTGAGAAATGCTTCTGCAGGACTTCCTGATCAAAATAAGATCAGACTTTTAACTAATCATATAAAAACCACTAATTTTCTCAACGGAGTGCAATAATATCTCAGCACTCAGGATGTGTTCCTGGAGAAGAGAACACTAATCGAAAATGTGGTAAAAGGGGTCATTATACCATTGTTTATATGGAGATGCATTCCTGAAAATGTCATTTCTTACACTTGAGCGAGAAACGAGGGCTTCATTGGTGGTATCGGAAATAGCGCTAATAATAGTACAGATAATAATAGTACTAAACATCTAATTTTAAAAATACTGAAATGCAGATGGTAAATAACAACTCGGGGAATTCAAGGGATGACCGGTTTTCAGCGCTTGCAGTGTTGCCACTGATATGGATGCTGTGCAAGTTGCTGCGGCACTTAAACCTCTCTTTGATGTAAAACTAACAAGTAACTCAAAAGTTCATAGAAAACCTTACCCCACGCAGTCTTGAGAAACGAGGACATGGGCGGGGTCTGGAAACGGCAAATACGATTGGTCATAATGACACAAAAATGCCATAATATTTTGGCCAAGTACTGCTAAATGAAGGGTTCTGAAAGTGTCAAAAAGACAATTTGAGTTCGGCAGGATTCACGTGCTGCATTTAACTAAATTGAAATAAATAAAGATTTAAAGGTGGTGGAGGAAAAGAAAAAAAAACATTCCTGAAGTTTATCACCGTTGATGCAGCGTCTTTTACACCACCTTATTTAACAAGTTACGTGAGTTCTTTGTCCCTGTTGTTTGTGTCCTTTATGACGTAGTTACAAACAGTGAGTTTCCTGTTTGGAGTTATTTTCAATTTTGTTTGACATTCAGGCGGGCAGACAGAGTAAAAAAAATTATCTCGCTCTTTGTGCATGCACGATCAGGACAAATTAAGAGCCAAAGTACTGCTATACAGTACTTCAAGTTCGTTTTCCGATTCGTGTTCAAAATATAACGTTCTCTTGAAATCGAATTGTTCTCCAATCATAAAGTGACGTTTGTGGAAGGACGGACGGACAGAAGTGATCCAATTGCTTGAAATTGAGCTGTTCTCCAATCATAAAGTGACGTTTGTGGAAGGACGGACGGACAGAAGTGATCCAATTGCTTAAACCTGGTTTTCGCTTTGTGTGCGTGGGATAATAACGACGGGAAAGCTGTCATAATAGATTGTTTTAATCTCACTTTGAAGGAGCGGCTGAACAATGTTTCCCAATTGGGAGGATAGACCAAGACTGGTCAAACATGGGTTTATATTATTCAATTTATAGTATTGCGGATGAATACAACACCACCATTTATTCTTCAATCAAAGCATTAACAAAATTGTTTACTGTATGCTATTCGTCGTAGAAAGCAAGGGGAAGTTGACGTTTCGGGCATTAACCCTTCATCGGAGCAAAAGAGGGTTCACAACAGAAAGGTCACCTTCTCCTTGCTTCTCACAGTGGTTAGCATACTTCGAATAGCGTTCTTTTGATTCCATCCACTGCTCAACCAGTGTATGGATTGGTACACTAAGGTGTTTAAAATTTACACTGAAAGTGTTTAAAAACATTTAAGGTTCATTTCATGAAGATGTGCATAAACCTAAATCCAGGTGAGGTGCACCTGTCCCTAAAGTTCTATGACACAGGTGGCACAGCATTCAATGTACTGTTGTGTCTGGGGGGGGGGGAAGGGGGGAGTCCCCTTCCTGGACGGATGGCCAAATGGTTTTCTCCTTTGGAGTCTTATTGCTGAGATTCTCGGGAGATTTTGGTGTGTGCAGGATGGGAAGGCGGCAAAGCACGTAGCAGAAGCGTTCACCCGGATGGAGGACACGGGGTTATACTCAAACCCACGACAAATAAACAACACAAACAACTTAAATAAATACGGGGTTTTATTGAAAATAAATCAAACAAGTCTGGAGACGGCAATGGTTCACGAGCGGTATTTGACGATGTAGATTGTTTCAGAAGTCAAGGATGAGACAATATGATAATTTTTGACCAAGTTATAAAAATGATCAACATGATGTGGTACGGGTGACAGGTTATTTGCTGCAAAATGTCGAAAACCCGGTTTCGTTCAACAACTTTCAAAATTTGACCTTTGCATAACCTTTAAAGGTCAAAAAACAATGTTGTGGACATTAAAATAAGGAAACAGGATACGTGCAATAGCTTATTGGAGTTAGTTCGTCGAAGGTCGAAAACCTGGTTCGATTCCCACAACTTTGAAAATTTGACCATTGTGTACTTTAAAGGTCAAAGGTCAAGGATTTCAAAATTTGACCTTTGCATAGCCTTTAAAGGTTACAAAACAATGTTGTGGACATTAAAATAAGGAAACAGGATACGTGCAATAGCTTATTGGAGTTAGTTCGTCGAAGAAGGTCGAAAACCCGGTTTGAGTCCCACAACTTTGAAAATTTGACCTTTGTGAACTTTAAAGGTCAAAGGTCAAGGATTATGACCTTTGGTGCAAAACTTCCTCCGGAACATTCCAGGAACAATATAACGTCATATAGGCTATATAGCATTTCGCATTCCTCAGATTATCCATACTTTGATGAAATTAGCGTGAAAACAAACTTGAAGGGGGCGCCACGGGGAAGGTGTTTGAGATAGAGCAAAATGTTTTCAAGACTTTAGGTGGGGAATGACCCCAAAATTATGCATAAAAAATATTGTCATCCGAGCTCTCCAAGTTTGGGCGGTCGCATGATTTTTAAGTCAAAATTCGCAATTTTCTAAGTTCGTGACCTTGTGACCTTGACCTTGGGACGAAAATGAAAAATCGAGCTCCGTGGGGCTATGCAGGTGCCATTGGGCTAACCAAATACCAAAACCCCTGCCAGATTCGACAAAGCCTCTCAGAGAAGATGGATTTTTATGTAAAAATTCGCAATTTTCTAAGTTCGTGGCCTTGTGACCTTGACCTTGGGACAAAAATGAAAAATCGAGCTATGTGGGGCTATGCAGGTGCCATTGGGCGAACCAAATACCGAAACCCGTCAGATTCGACAAACCCCCTCGGAGAAGATGCAAATTGAAATCGGCTACCCCCTAAAAACACGTTTTTTGGGCGTGGCTCCGCCCATAATGGGCGCAGCACGCCCATTCTCATGAAAACACAACTACATCATGATATAAACCTCCCACCAAAATTTTATCAGGATCGGATCAAAACCCATGGAGCTATGCTCGGGACAGACAGACAGACAGACAAGCCGGTAGGCGGACATGAGTAGTCGACTACCCAATAGAACCTGACGCGATGGGCCTGTTCGATGGGGAATGACCTGAGGATTAAGCACAAGAAAATTCATGATTCTAGCTTCAAGGGTTAATGCTGCAGATTGTTTTTTCGTTAAAATACCCCCACATTTAGAGGTTTTTCGGCCGTTGCTAGCCAACGGAGGGGTCCATAGCAACGGTTCTTTCTCACACATAACTAGGACATACCATGAACCTAGCATACCAGTTTCATGTATATCTGACTCATAGTCTCTGAGATATAACGAACTTCATTTTTTTGTTAAGCCTGGTGTTGGCGCAGTGGTTAGGGCAGCGGCTTGGGACCCAAAAAGTCCTGAGTTCAAGCCCTGTTGGGCCACTGAATATATATATATATATATATATATATATATATATATATATATATATATATATATATATATATATATATATATATATATATATATATATATATATATATGTGGATGTGTGTGTGTATGTGTATGTATATGTGTATGTGTCGGGGATTGTATGTACTCTAACAGCAACCAAACATGTCTACTAGTGTTTGGTTAAAACTCTTGAGTTAATTGGAAATGGGGAAAGGATAAATCTTCCCAATGTTTATCTGTGCACTGTCAAGGAACTTGTTTTTCCAGCCAAAGGGCTGGCACTGTTACAACACAGCTGGTCTTGTTGACTGTTTGAAATGGCCTTGCTGATCGGGCAGCTGGGCTACCTGGAATCTGTTGGATCACTGCCCAGAACTGCTAAGGCCCAACAACATGTAGGAGGCTACCTTTTAAAATTCTTTAAGGGAATCAAGGGTGTTGTTTCTGCACTTTCTGTGCTCTCTTATCAGCAGTACTGACAGGAGAATGCTATAAATTAATGAATGGTAATAAATCCTCTTTGACACACAGTTATTCAGAGGTTGCAGTAAACTGAATATAAGGCAGTGCCGAAAGACAGCTCACCAGAGGATTAGGCTGGGTGGACTATTGTGTTCAAAGCCTGTTGTCCTCCATATGCATATGTCTGATGTGTAATAAAACCTTCTCTACCAAGATCGGTGGGAACAAAGCTTGAACTTAATCATTGTGGACCTCACCTGGATCTCAACATAAGTGTATGCATGTATATGTATGTATATATACTGCATACGTGTATGTATGTATATGTGTATATATATATATATATATATATATATATATATATATATATATATATATATATATATATATATATATATATATATATACACATGTATGTATGTGTATATATGTATATACCAAGTCGTATAACACCAGGGGGTCGACTCAGCCTGTCATCCTTCCGAGGTCTGCGAAATGAGAACCAGTGTACTGGGCCGGTGTATACCCCGGTTAAAATAGGTGTACCAGATCCCTGTGTCGTAAGAGGCGACCAGGGTTGCGTCAGGAAGGGCATCCGGTGTAAAACGTGCCAAATCACTATATTGATCATATGGATGATCCGCTGTGGTGACCCCTAACGGGAGCAGCCGAAATAAGAAGAAGAAGAAGAAGAAGAAGAAGAAGAAGAAGAAGAAGAAGAAGAAGAAGAGTTTCTGAGATATAACGAACTTCGTTTTTTTATTGTTTTCGACCAGGGTTCATTCAAAGTCTATCTTCTCTGACAGTTTTCATAGGATCCGGCTGGAAATTTTTGACAATATGGCTGAATGTCCTGCCCACAGTCGCTCGTGGCCCGATTTTTGATTTTCGAAAAAATTAATTTTTTTATGATTTTTCAAAACTTTTATAGTCCCGTTGCTCGGCAACGGTGGTGTCCATAGCAACAGTTCTCTTTTGCACACAACTAGGTCATGGTATGAACCTACCAACCAAGTTTCATCGAAATCGCCATTGTATTAACTGAAATCGCCATTTTAAATACTGATAAGGGTAGAACAAATCTCAAAAAAAATTTTTTTTTTTTGACTAGATCGACTACCCAACAAACATATTGTTGTGGTTACCAGATTCGCAAACCACCATTCAGGTCCCTTAGGTGAGGTATCTCGGTAAGTGCATGTGTAGTTAGGCCCAAACCCGTTGTCTAGTGGGAATACATGTCATTTATACGTGCTGCGACTCTTCAGGATAGCCGTTTTTCTTTTACTATCTTTATTTTGGACCAATCGCCACCATCACAACCACAACATCAACCACCAACCACAACGCCGCTTCACCACAACCGCCATGACCTTTACCGTCACAACTCGCCACCATCGCATCGCCGTCGTCTCGCGCCACTCATGGGCACCGATGCTGGACTCATGCAGAGCGCACGTGGAACAGCGTGTACAAAACCACGGATTTTCTGCTTCAAAAACGGATCCAAAACGACACACGCCCACTTTTTGCCGTCCAATCGGTGAGCGAGGGGCGAATTGGCCCCGCCCCCAGGGCGATCGATATATGCAAATTTGTGGATCAAAAAGCCTTCACGCCCACTTTTTCTCGGGCCAATGGGGAGCGAGTTGAAAGGTCAAAGGGAGGGGGTCAAAGGGGAAGTTACGGGGGGATAAAAGGACGGTGTTCGTCAGTCAGAGGGGAGAAAAAAGGGGAACGAGTAGTAAGAAGTCGGAACGAGGAAGAAGGAGAGTCGCAAACAAGAACGAACGAGAGAGTCAGTAAGTAGTAAAGGTCGGAACGAGGCGAAGGAGTCGGAACAGAGAGTCAAGACTTCGCGGGCGGTGGAGCTGCTCGTCGTGTGCGTTGAAGTCGGAACGGAGGGGACGAGCTGTGGAGAGGCGGCGAGGGCGGACGAGGGGGTGCTCGCGTCGTGCAGGGGGCTGCACCCTGGGAGGCCGGCAGCGCGACCCTGGCCGAGGTGGAGACGCTCGTCGCGCACATAATAAAGATCCTCTATACCCCGAGCATCAGCAACCCTCCTGTTTCCCCCCGCGCTGAGATAGTGCGACCAAGGGGGCCCCGTTCCCACCCCCTGCCAGGCACTGTCCACGAGGCCCGCGGGTTGTGGGCCATCGCCGCTCCGCGTCTCATCACCAGACGGGTAGGCCCGACCAGGTCTCGGCCCCAGGCCTACCTCATTCTTGAGGGTATTTCTTTTCCTTGGTTTTGGGTATGTGTTGTCGGCGCCGTCTGTGAAGTAGAATTGTATAAGTGTTGCCGTGTGCTCGGTAGTCGGTATTAGCTCTGCACTGTGTTTTCACTTTTATGTTTGCTTTTTGTGTAAATGGAATTGTGTTTTCTTTTTTTTGTGTGCATTTGGTGGAATTGTATTTGTGTGCTTTCCGTTCGTCGCGAATAAATGTGCTTTATTGTTGAACTGTCTCCCGCTTCGCTTCGTCTTTTCCCCATTGAATCCCCATCTTGCTTCACGTAAAGGGTTGGGAGTGGGCTGAGTACGCCCGATAATTAATCGAACCGTCGAGGTCGACGATAACACCGCTCGGTTATTCTGATAGTACGGAACGGGTCGCTTAAGTGGCCCGTGTCCGAAGTCGACCTGCGGCGAGGTGCGATCGCCCGGTCTACCCTCCGCGTGGGTACTTAGGTAGTTCGAATTTGGCGAGCAACCCTATCCCACGCGGGGGCTGATTGGCTCGATCGCGGTGAGACCGAAAGGTCCACCCGTGACTGGTTCCCGGCGTTAGTCCGAGAGGGTCACGACTGGATTGTCCGTCCGGTGGGCGACGTGCCGCGATTCGAGTTACGTGGCCGTCGCACGCCGGCGGGCGCGAAAACCGCAACACTGGTGTCAGGTCGTGCGATACAAATCCATCGCCCTCCTCGCGGCACTGGTATCGGAGAACAGGAAAACGGGCTCTCCTGTCTCCGGCTAAATTTACGGGAATCGGTCCAGGGGTGAGAGAAGCGACCCCCGATTCCCTCCAAATTACGAGCGAGCAAATTAACCCTTCACGAGAAGCAAGATGGCGTCTCAAGGCGAGCGGGAGCCGGGGGTATTAGAAATGTATATGTGTAGTAATGTAGAATCCATGGTCCAGGATGGAATCCCCGAGCAGGAAATGTTGATTGTGCAGGAACACGGACTCGCCCAACTGAACCCAGGGCCCGAGGTGGGTGCGGCAGCGGCCGCGGTGTATGACACCTCCCCCCCTCTCCACCAAGACCCTTCCCCAACCCCTGCCGAAACGGCTCACTTGAGTGCATCCGACATGGCCCAGCTATTCACCATGGTGGCACAAATGAATGCAGAAATAAAAAGCATGAACGAAAAGATTGATGCGAGTACACAGCAAATGAGGGAAGAAACGAAAAAGCTGCGGGGTGAGACGCAGAACATGGGCCGATGCCTGCAGGCGGGCATGAAGGCCGTGAGCAGGGAACTTAAAATGGCGACTCCACGTGTCGGAACAAACGAGCTGGAAGGGGGTGCAACGGCTGACAGGCCCGCGGTGGAGGCGGGTAAGGAAAAAGTAATTCGGGAGACAAGAGCCGAGGTGAAAGTAATTGCGAGGGAGAGAAAAGAACAATTAATACGGAGAGCAAGGATGAGGTACGCGGAGATCGTGAAAGAGCAAGGAGTGAAAAACAGGGAAGGACGGGAGCGACTTAAAGAGAAAGCAAGGTTGACCTACTTAAAGATAAGGGAAAGACGCCAGGAAGAAGCGGAGACTAATAGACAGGAGGGGACAACAGAAATTTATAAATGTATAGAGACACGGGAGACAGAAAAAATAGGGGAGAGACAACACGATGAAGACGGGGTAAGTGACGCGCACGCACACACGGAGGTAGTGGAGGACAATGGGGTTGAGCTCGCGGAGCGTGTTGGGACCCGGTGCGAGCACCTGGATGGCCTCCTCCAGGAACGAGGGGAGGGAGTATTCCCCCTTGAGGCGAGTCACGACCAGGTGGGTTCGGTCGTGCTTTGCGAGGTTGAGGGGACGGGTGCACGGAGAGCTTGGGGGGTATAGAGGCCCCGGAGACCCTTGTGGGGACACAAATCCCCAGTGTAGTTGTCCCTGTGTGTGTGGTGCAAGGCGTGAGTGCGTCCCCGTGTGTGGAAGCGACCCCGTGTGTGAGTGGTGTGGTGGCGATGGTGCCGGAGTACGTGCTTCCCAGCACGCCGTGTGTGGATGAGGCACCGTGTGTGAGTGTCGCCGTGTGTGTGAATGAGGCACCGCGGGTGAGTGCCCTCGCGTGTGTGAGTGAGGCACGGTGTGTGAGTGAGGCACCGCGGGTGAGTGCCCCCGCGTGTGTGAGTGAGGCACGGTGTGTGGATGAGGCACCGCGGTTGAGTTCCCCCGCGTGTATGAGTGAGGCACGGTGTGTGGATGAGGAACAGCGGTTGAGTGCCCCCGCGTGTGTGAGTAGTATGGTTTGTGTGAGTAGTGAGGCACGCGTGAGTGAACGGCCGTGTGCAAGGTCGCTGTGTGCAAGGGAGACCGTGTGTGTGAGAGAGCGGTATGTGAGGGAGATGTCGGTTGGCATGCGGGAGCACGCAGCCGCGTCTCCCCGTGTGAATGTGATGGAGTGGACTGTGTGCGTCGTGACACGCAGGTATGCGTGTGTGGAATGGAGACGGAGACGGCGACAGAGGAGAGAAAGCCGAGTAGCGGCTGTAGTTGTTTCGAGGACCGTGCCGGGTTCACCCAGCAGTGAGCACGCGGTTCGTGCTGTGCAACGCACGAGACCGCCACGTGCTCGCTTGCGAGAGTGAAGTCCCGGTCCGGAAACGCACGCGGTGGATTTGCCGATCCCGCGGACGGACAAAGTTTAGGCAGGTAAATGGATTTGGACCGGATGGGTTCTCCACGCGATCGTGTGTGTTGAGCTCCAACGGGCAAAGCACATGTGTTCGCGTGGGAAACCCCTCGAGACGTGGGGCTTGTTTTTTTTTATGCGCACGGTGACGTCATGGCTGCACGTGGGGTTGGAATCCGGCAGGAGGGGTATCTCTGCCGGATGGTCCCGTCCAAGGAGGGACGAGGAACACGTGCAGCTGCATGACGTCACGGGCAGGTGCAAAGTGCGCGAGCTCTGAGTTGCCGCGCAGGTGCTGCGCATGGGAAAAAAAGAAAGCCAAGCCTCACTTTCGGGTGCAAAGGATTCCTGGGCAAGGGGTGAAAGACCCCCTTACCTGGGCACAGGATGGAAACTAGTTAGGGGGAAGGGTTAGCTTAGTTAGACCGACTTCATGGGGCAGGGGTAAGTCCTCATGGAGTCCGTGGAATGGATTAGGTAGAGGGATTTAGTGAGCTTTAGGTTGGGAAATAAAATGAATTTTTTGAGTTAGGAGACAGAGACAGACTGGTGGGTGTGTAGAGGGGACGTAGTTTAGCTACGTAGGTTAAAAGGAACGTGCTACTAGTTTAAGGGACGACGTGGGAGCACGAGTTAGTTAGGGGAGGTAGTTAGAAGGATGGCAGAGTTCAGCGGTGTGTGTGTTGAAGAGTTGGGAGGTGATACATGATGAGTGAGTGAGGCCAGCGGGTCTGTGTGTATGGAGTGAATGGGGAATGCATGGTGCGATGAGTGATTGGGGGGAGGAGTGACTCCCGCCCAAGGGACCCCGGGGTCAGTGTAGAGTGAGTTAGCTGGGTTAGTCAAATTGAAAAATGGAGGTCGTTTTGTTGTTGGTGGGAAAGTAGGCTCGAGACCCATTTGGAGGGGTGCAGGAGCCCTGTTGACGGGCTTGGGAGCGTGGCTGCGAAAGGTGAGTATCGCTGAGTGGGTACCCCGGGCACCGGGCTAGTCGGCCGTGGTAGGCCATGGGCCCATGGGGGGCCGGGATAGAGTAGTGGGCACGGGTGCGCCTGCTTGGTGCGGGGGCCCGGGGCGCCATTAGCCGCGTGGGCAGTGTTGTGGGCACGGGTGACCCTCGGAAAGGGGCCCGGGAGGCCGACCTGCCACGTGTGCGTTTCAGGGAGGTGCCATGGGGGCACTCCCGGTGTTAGGGAGCTGGTAGGGTCGGAGGCAGTGTAGTGCCCAGGGGTGCCATAGCGGGAGATTCGGCAGAGGGTCGTGCCTGCCAAAGGGAGCCACGTGTCCCAGCCAGGAGACCGTGTGAGGGCACGGAGAGAAAATTGGGGGGCGAGGCCCGAAATTGTAAGGACACCAACACAGGCGACGGGAATCTGGGTTGTTAGAACCAATAGTTTAAGCGAGAGGCGCTTGTTGAAAGCCCCGGGGTAGTTTAACAGTTAAATGGTTAGGATAGATTAGGAGATGTACCCCTCCGCACCATCCATCCCCTCGCTGTCGTTGTGGGCCGCTGGACCCACTTGGTGTTAAGATCGCCGAACTCTGGGGAGGCCATTCTGAGGCTTCGTTGGGCCTCGACACAGGATGTTAGCTCTCCCTTGTTCCCCTCCGGGAAGGGAACGTAGGGGTTGGGAGTAGGCTAGGTGACAGGATAGGTTAGCCGAACAAAGACGATAAAGGGGGTTAGGGGACGATTTATAGTGGGGAAGTAAAAATAAAAACAACAAAAAAATAAGTTGGGGCTAAATTGGTTTTTCACAAATTAAGGGAGTGGGTATGTACAGTGACAGGCAAAGGCGATAGGTGGGAGGGAGACAGGTAGGTAGGTCTGAGCCCGCCCTCCAAGTGGCCAGCACCACCGCACTCCCTCCACCAACCTCCACTGAACGGCAAAGGCTAGCCAACTCCATCGGCTGGCCGTGTTTTTCTTCGAGGCGGAGGCCGGCCAACTTCATCGGCAGCTGTTGTTTTGCTGCAAGGCCTGTGCCGGCCAGTTCATCTGCCAGCTGTGTTTGCCTGCAACGGTCTTCTTCTGCGGGCTGTGTTTGCCTGCAGCGGCCTTCTTCTGCGGGCTGTGTTTGCCTGCAGCAGCCTTCTTCTGCGGGCTGTGTTTGCCTGCTTGCCTTTGCCATGCCATGCCCACTGCCCACGTTCACCAGTCCCGTTCAATTTTTGCTTTGCCCCCCCCCCCTGTTCATTTCCATGTGCGCCAGGATCAAAGCAACAGTTTGCAAGCTGCAAGAACTGCCCTGTTGGCAGCTACAACACGGGCCTGCAGTGGCGGCCCGTGCACCGTGTTTGTGTTCATGCATCCATTCGTTGTGCTCATTGCGTGTGCCACTTGAGCTGGCACGGAGACTACGTTTGTGCGGCCCATGCACCGTTGTGGTTCACTGCGTTCAGTTCAAAAGGGAAGGCCTTGGACTGCGTGTGAGCAGCCAGCCACGTTCCCTGTCACCTGCATTGTTTTGAGCCAGAGACTGCATGCGGGCAGCCTGGCTCCCTGCTAACTGCTTTCTTTTGCAGAGTTCAATGATCCTGGGCCATGGTTTAGTGTAAAATTTGTAAGTTAAGGTTAAGATGTCATGTAAATATGAGTGCGCCCCCGGCATGTCTGTCTAGCGCCGGCAATTTTATTTAAGTCGTCCGTGTGAGTGAGTTTGTTTAGGTAGTTACGCAGCCCTTAGGTTATTTATTTTGGGGACACGAATACCATGAATGTCGCACTCAGGGATCCGTAGGTAAAATGTACTAGGGGAAAACTACACATGATGGCACACGAAAATTTGACGACTCGGGACGAGTCTGTAAAAAGGGAAGGGGGTAGTGTTGTGGTTACCAGATTCGCAAACCACCATTCAGGTCCCTTAGGTGAGGTATCTCGGTAAGTGCATGTGTAGTTAGGCCCAAACCCGTTGTCTAGTGGGAATACATGTCATTTATACGTGCTGCGACTCTTCAGGATAGCCGTTTTTCTTTTACTATCTTTATTTTGGACCAATCGCCACCATCACAACCACAACATCAACCACCAACCACAACGCCGCTTCACCACAACCGCCATGACCTTTACCGTCACAACTCGCCACCATCGCATCGCCGTCGTCTCGCGCCACTCATGGGCACCGATGCTGGACTCATGCAGAGCGCACGTGGAACAGCGTGTACAAAACCACGGATTTTCTGCTTCAAAAACGGATCCAAAACGACACACGCCCACTTTTTGCCGTCCAATCGGTGAGCGAGGGGCGAATTGGCCCCGCCCCCAGGGCGATCGATATATGCAAATTTGTGGATCAAAAAGCCTTCACGCCCACTTTTTCTCGGGCCAATGGGGAGCGAGTTGAAAGGTCAAAGGGAGGGGGTCAAAGGCGAAGTTACGGGGGGATAAAAGGACGGTGTTCGTCAGTCAGAGGGGAGAAAAAAGGGGAACGAGTAGTAAGAAGTCGGAACGAGGAAGAAGGAGAGTCGCAAACAAGAACGAACGAGAGAGTCAGTAAGTAGTAAAGGTCGGAACGAGGCGAAGGAGTCGGAACAGAGAGTCAAGACTTCGCGGGCGGTGGAGCTGCTCGTCGTGTGCGTTGAAGTCGGAACGGAGGGGACGAGCTGTGGAGAGGCGGCGAGGGCGGACGAGGGGGTGCTCGCGTCGTGCAGGGAGCTGCACCCCTGGGAGGCCGGCAGCGCGACCTGGCCGAGGTGGAGACGCTCGTCGCGCACATAATAAAGATCCTCTATACCCCGAGCATCAGCAACCCCCTCCTGTTTCCCCCCGCGCTGAGATAGTGCGACCAAAGGGCCCCGTTCCCACCCCCTGCCAGGCACTGTCCACGAGGCCCGCGGGTTGCGGGGCCATCGCCGCTCCGCGTCTCATCACCAGACGGGTAGGCCCGACCAGGTCTCGGCCCCAGGCCTACCTCATTCTTGAGGGTATTTCTTTTCCTTGGTTTTGGGTATGTGTTGTCGGCGCCGTCTGTGAAGTAGAATTGTATAAGTGTTGCCGTGTGCTCGGTAGTCGGTATTAGCTCTGCACTGTGTTTTCACTTTTATGTTTGCTTTTTGTGTAAATGGAATTGTGTTTTCTTTTTTTGTGTGCATTTGGTGGAATTGTATTTGTGTGCTTTCCGTTCGTCGCGAATAAATGTGCTTTATTGTTGAACTGTCTCCCGCTTCGCTTCGTCTTTTCCCCCATTGAATCCCCATCTTGCTTCACGTAAAGGGTTGGGAGTGGGCTGAGTACGCCCGATAATTAATCGAACCGTCGAGGTCGACGATAACACCGCTCGGTTATTCTGATAGTACGGAACGGGTCGCTTAAGTGGCCCGTGTCCGAAGTCGACCTGCGGCGAGGTGCGATCGCCCGGTCTACCCTCCGCGTGGGTACTTAGGTAGTTCGAATTTGGCGAGCAACCCTATCCCACGCGGGGGCTGATTGGCTCGATCGCGGTGAGACCGAAAGGTCCACCCGTGACTGGTTCCCGGCGTTAGTCCGAGAGGGTCACGACTGGATTGTCCGTCCGGTGGGCGACGTGCCGCGATTCGAGTTACGTGGCCGTCGCACGCCGGCGGGCGCGAAAACCGCAACAATATCGATGGAAAAAGTTTTTTTTTAAGTTTTTTTTTTTTAAAAAAGGTAGAACAAATTTCAAAAAAAATTTTTGGGAAATTTTTTTTTTTCGACTACATCGACTACCCAACAGACAGACAGACAGACAGACACACACCAATAACGAATATAGTGGTCACTTACTTTTTCCTGAACCAATATTTGCAATGGTAATAATTCAAAGTGTAATTATAAAAACGGAACGTGAGGTAAACTAAATCTAATTCCGAGGCACCTCCACACAGACTTTAATACAGACAAGGGGACAGAATAAATAAAATTAAAATCTTCCCTTTCTCCCGGCACTAAACTTCGGGTCGAAAAGCGAGCTTTTAGAGCTTGATGATCGAACCGCAGCACGTGGGAAACCGCACCCAAAATGCCACCAAGTCGCTCTCTGGGCAAGAAACGTATGTGAGGTATTCATGTGGCTGTATTCAACACCAGGGCTCAGAAACCGCGGTGCAGCAGTTTTTCACATTCAAATATACCGACCGTTCCTCTGTTGCACCAGGTCCGTGCACCACGATCACCCTCCTTCCTCCTAACAGCTGTTTGGAAGACTTGGAGGGAAGAGTGGGATTGAAGAGAGTGGGAATTTGTTCCAAAGGCAGGAAAAAAAGAGGAATGAAAGAGTGAAGGTGATCAGTGATTCTTGATTTTGGTAGTTTGCCAGAAGGGAGTTGCTGGTGGACCTTGAGTGTCCTGCGGAAGTATGAGGGGACATATCTCAGACAGAGTGGGGGGGGGCGAGCCCGGAGAGGAGACGGTAGAAGACAGAAAGACCACCGACCTGCCTTCAGTGAGAGTGAGAGGCCCAAAGACTCAGCCTCATCACAGGAGATACCAATGATCCTAAATAACTTGGTTTCTACAGCGTGAAGCCGAGAAAGGTGAGGCAAGAGCACCAACTCAGAGAGGAGAGCAGTACTCCATCAGGCTGTGGCCGAAAGCTTTGTATGTGGTCAGGAGCTCAGGCGTGCCAAGGAAGGACTTTGCACGATGGAGGATGCCCAGTAGGTGACTGGCTTTGGTGGCCAGGTTGGAAATGTGGGTTTCCCAGGAAAGATCATGACAGATAGTGAGACCAGAAGCTTGAATGAAAGGACTTCTTCCAGAGGATTGTTGAGAAAGTAGATTGGGGGAGGGGTTGTTGTTGGGAGAGCAGAAGCAGCACCATTGTTGGTGGGAGAGTAGAATAAAACACCACAGTTGGGAGAGTAGAAGCAGCATGTCCAAGGGGCTGAATCCAAATTGATACGAGATGAGGCTGTTGGAGAAAAGGAATTAATTTATGTCAACTGCGATCATGGATTCCATGGCCTTGCTGATGATTGGAAGTAAGCTAATTGGGTTGTATTAAAAGGGATCCATTTTTGCACCTTTTTATGTAATTCTGTAATGTTGGCTGGTTTCCAATTTCCCAGGTGGATATCGAAGACCAGTTTTGAAGTGTAAAAAAAAAACATTTTAATAATAATAACTAAAAGGGCACTCGGTCGAGCGCATACCTCCACCACGTAATGCCTAATCCACGAGAACATATCGGGCCCAATACATTTGTGACATATCATGCTATATATCGTTTTTGGCCCTATCGCAATGGTGAAGAATCACTTTCAGAATTAAATAATTATTGTATCCAGATCCGGATTCAGATCTTCACCAAAATCGAATCAATTCGTCCTTGCGACACACCCAACATGTCCACCAAGTTTGTCTGGATCCGTCCACAACTTTTTGAGATATCCTGTACACAGACAAACAGACAGAAAGGGGTGAAAATTTAAGACAGTGCTGATAATGATTCTGTCTCTTGTTTTAAATACTTGTACTGTACCTCTGTATGATGACAAACATGTTAAAAAAAACTATTTCCATTCCTAATTTATGCAGAAGGTCATCCCAGAAAGCAATTCAAATAATATGCACAAAACAGTCATTAATATTCAGGGCCCTGGAAGTACCGTAGCTCACGATGTGTTGTGAGTGTCAAGGAGGAATTAACAAATCTATTTTTCTTCTCCTTGTGCCATTGGCTGGGGGCCTGGCTGTGCCGCTGATGCAATAATGGCCCTGTTACCAATACACTGGTACTCATTTTGTCAACCTCGGAAGGATGACAGGCTCAATCAACCCAACCTGCTGTTAATTCAAACCAGCCACCTTAACCGTTCGGCCAACACCAGGCCTATCTATCGTTCTGATTGACAGTTTTGATAACTACCGTAACTGATCTAGCTTCGTCTTGTACTCCAAATCGACTTATCCATGAGTGACAGAAAGAAAAATGGGAAAATTCGCAAATTTGACTTGTAGTCCACGTCGACTTGTACGCTAAAAGCATACGGTACATCACATAACCACAAGATAGGTACATGTTGACAAGGAAAGGCCAAGAGCAAGTGAAATGGGCACAACGCCGTCACACAATACTTGTTCCATCATGCAAACCAAACATGTATTTTGGTGATGAACGAGTATCCTTACCGATAGGCAAAGTACATTTTCCACTTTCATTTATCTCCTTCAGCAACACTTCCATCAATTTTGGCAACTGCTGTTTACTCGATTCATTGGAGACAAAACCATTTTCGAGCTGCCGGTTGAAAGAACACGTGTAAAGAACCATTGTTGAATATGCTGAGTGTTTTGCACATTCAATTTGCTAAAAAAAAATAATAATAATAATAATAATCACTGTACCTTTATGTGATTAATTGGCAAGTATTATTATTATTTCATATGCAATTTGGGCTACTGCTTGCATCATTGCTGGGAGTGCGGCTGTGCCACTGATGCAGTGCCCCTGTTACCAGCAAGCTGGTGAAATATTTTATCGACCTCAGAAGGATGACGGGCTGAGTAAGTCCACCTGATGTTATTTATTTAACTGCTCAACAGGGGCTCAAACTCAAGATGCTAGGATCATAAGCCAGCCACCTGAACCGTTAAGCCAACACCAGGCTTATTGGCAAGTATTATATGGATGAACTGCAGGAATAATTGAGAAATAATTCTCACCTCTAGGGTTTTGAGGTATCCTGCAAGCTTTTTCACCAATGGTTCCAGAGAGCACGTTTTTGTCTTTGCATCGCACACCATGCCGAGGTTGAACAGCAGTGCGTTCCGAGAATACTTTTTGTGTTCTATGCAGACGGGACACCCAACAAGTTTTTTGTCCAAGGCGGTCCTGAAGATGACAAGCAGTTGGAGAAACTTTTTTTTGTTTGTTTTAACAACACTTCAAACCATGAGCAGTGATAGAAAAAAAAACACCTGGTTTATCTCGCATCAAATCCAGCTCTTATGTCATGATATTATCAAATCAATCGGTGCCATACTCTATACAGAGCATCGGTTCTGCCCAAGAAGTTTCGAGGCTAAGTTAACAATCCTGGATGGGCTGTCACTCCGACACACAAAGTTAAGGCAGGAAGTTGTTCAAGGGGCCAGTGATAGCTCGCCGTGTCTCTAAGCGAAGGACACAACGTAATCTTTAACGTCCAACTAATACCGACAGACGGGACACCAGTTGAAATAGCAAATGCATTGATGAATCGCCCTGCATGCGAAACACCAGGATGACAGTTTATAGCTGGGTCGGGAATCAAACCCAGGCACACGATTATAGTCATGGATAAGAATGGCTTACATTAGTGCATTCAAGGAGACACAGCAGGACGAAAACGCAGGATTACGACAGGAAGGTTTTGTGTACTTACACAGTTATGAGCTTATTCTGCAGTTCGGGCTTTGTAATGATATAAACGTGAACCATGTCAAACAATTCCCTCGAGAGATAATCTTCCGGCACCTGTGAAGATACAAAAATAACCACTTGTGGGAATCGCACTCAAAAGAGAAATGACGTCATGATGACCGCAATGACAAGTGATGGTTGAACATGATTGATTCATGAACATGATTGAACATGAACATGATGAACATGAACAGGTTGATGAAGTATAAAGTACTTATGTCAATGAGAAATATCTCACAATCGCAAATAATGGATGAGAGAAAAGAAAGATATGATTACAAAAACAAACATCGTTATGTCTGTGTCTAAACCTATCAACGCTTTTGGACATGTTTTTCTGGGTTATTTTCCCCCCTCTGTAATGTCATTTATATGTCTTTTTCACGTTCACGAGGCTGCCAGGCGCAAGTCCAGGGGGTAAAGTAAAACAAGAAAAAGAGCAATCAGAGATTGCAGACCTTTGCCAGGACTTCTTCTGAGTGGTGTATTTTTATAAGTTTGAGGGTAAATCCAATATGGCTGCCAAACCATGTGACCTATCAATTATTCCTTAACACACTTGTACACCCATGGCTTGGGGAACACTTGTGTGAAGCTTCCCCTCGATTTGTCCAGCTGTTCTAGAGAAGACTTTTATAGGTTTTAGGGTAAATCCAATATGGCTGCCAAACCATGTGACCAATGACATCATATGTGTGAACTTTTCTTCCTCATAGATAGGCGGCCATACGTGTAAAGTTTCGCCTTGAACTGTTCAGCCACTTCAAAGATTTTTGAAGGTTTAATTTTCAAAAAAATTTTTAAGAATATGGCTGCCGAATAACGTGACCGATGACGTCATGAATTTTTTTTCTGTGGGCCATTTTATCCCAAGACTCTCAAAAATGTTCATACTGATTGGATGTGGCGTTCTACATATGCAATGATGATGTCATAACGAGGGCACCTGTGACGTCATAAAAAAAAATCACTCATTCCCCATGAGGAGTACTTGCCATGTACGAAGTTTCAATTTTTTCCTTGGTGCAGTTTCAGAGATAGAGGTCCAAAGCTTTTCCATTTTTCCAATATGGCCACCACACCACGTGACCTATGACGTCATAATTATCATTGAAACATTCTACATGAGTAGTCGCACCAATGGTGCAAATTTCGTCTCAATCCGACAAGCGGTTGTGGAGAAAAACACAAAAGTTCTGTGCGGACAAACAGACAGACAGACAAACGGACCCAGATGCAATACCCTCTCCTTTGGTGAGGGTAACAAGCGTTGTGATTACCACAAATTGCCTCCGAGCTATTGGGTGGGGGAGGTGGAGAGGTCAAGGCAGGGTCGCTCCACCCACTAGGACGATCGGCACACAATCTTCTACATCGAGTGAGCGTGTTGAGGCGCAGGAAGTCATGGCGTGAGATGAAGGCACGGGACATCACAATGCGCAGCAACGGAGTGGGGGGAGGCGGTGGAGGAGGAGATGCGCGGGACGACTAAGGAGGAAGGCTGCTTAGTTTAATCTGCTCGCACTGCAAAAAGCCATGCTCCCACGCAGCTGGCCACACCTCTCCTCAGGACATCATGGAGCACAGACAAGAGGGCCCTTCTACAGCCACGGATAGGCCTGGTTCCCGGACACGGTTCGCCTCCTTCCCACCAGTTCTGTCAGGTTTGGCAACTCTCTTCTGTGTTGTCTGTCCCCACTTTGTCTATCTCTCATGGCATGACTGAGGCTTTAAGATAGACAAAGAATCCCGATTGTTCGTTGATACCGTGGGCATGTATTCAGTAGTGGGTTAAGGGGAGTGTTTGTTGAAACATTTATTTGTGTATTGCTGCTTTTGTTTTCGGCCCTCAAGCCATTATTTATTGTTCTTTATTATATCCTAGGGGGTGGAGGGGGGGGAGAAAAATAGAGGGGGGAGAATGAGGAAGGGTGGGGGAAGGGAAGGCAGTGAGAGGTGGAGCATCAATTACGATTCATAATGTTTTATCAAAATTATTCTGCATCGAATAACAGTGAAGATGGAAACAAAATAATGTCTGAAATCCATTTTCTATCGGTCATGTTACAAATACTGCCCAGAGACAACACCGCCCAGATACAAACACCACCCAGACACGTCCGGAGACAAACAAACACTGTCCAGATACAAACACCGCCCAGACACGTCCGGAGCAAACACCGCCCGGATACAAACAAACAACATCCGGACAGAGAGATGTGTGGGAGGATACTGCTCTGTATTAGGCGGGAGCGGAGTGAGAATGGGGGGGAGGGAGAGAGAGGGAGAGAGAGGGAGAGGGAGGGGGAGAGGGAGGGAGAGAGGGAGAGAGAGAGAGAGAGGGAGAGGGAGAGGGAGACGGAGACGGAGACGGAGACGGAGACGGAGACGGAGGAAATCTGCAAATCTTCAGGAATTGGCAGATTGGAGTCAGTGTGATTACCGACTACAGTACATACTAGATACAACCCAAAAAACCTTGAGAATCTTTCACCCTTGTTTTGGGGGAATTTCCATAAACGAATCATAAAAACAACGTAGCATTATAGACGTTTCAGAGAGATGTGCATAAACATTAATGTTTATAAACAAACAGCTGCCAATCGTCATGTGACGGGTGGAAAAAAAAATTTGGCTCTGTAATTTAGAAAATACGTTAGGATGGCAAACGGCTCGGAAATCGGAATTATAAAATATATTTTGCTTTGGAACTCACAAAGATAAACATATAACATTTGTAAATCATGTACTTCTACCTTGTAGCAACTGCCAATTGTACATCCCGATTGGGAGACTAACTATACCGCTTTCAACTGTTGGGCACTCAGCAAGAGGCTTTTATTATTATTATTATTATTATTATTATTATTATTATTATTATTATTATTAGTTTTGTATATACTGTCAAGGCTTAAGCACCCAAGGAAACACTCCAATTAAATGGTTGATAAGGAACAGCTGGCCAGGCTGTGGCTGTATGCCATATAGGATCCCTTTAACTTTAAAGCCAGTCTTCACCATGCCCACAGCAGTTAAAGAAATAAAATGAATTCCTTCAAATCATGACTTTATCCACAAAAGAGTTGCTGTTTAATGTAGAACAACCCTGGGGACGTCGCAAAGTTTAATCCAACCATCGGGACCATACTATGTACAGAGCGTCGGTGCTGCCGAAGCGGTCTCCTGGGCTATTGGACACAATCCTGGACGGGTCACCACTCCAACACAGGATACTCAAATGGCTCAACCATCCCAGCAACTGGTACTCATTTTGCCAGCCTTGGAAGGATGAGGTGTTTAATTAGTTATTCTCCAATTGTGGCCAGTTTATAATTGCACAGCTGTGTTGTAATACCGGCACTGCAAGATGGTTTATAGTTTTGGTTTTGTTTCTTGGGGAGAGGGATGACTTCAGAATTAGTCTTATTCTGCATAAGTATTCTTTGCTGATTATTTTACGTATTGTTTTGTGTTGTACCTGGGGGCCTTCTTCTATTCCTAAGTATTTGCACAATGCTTCGTTTTCTAGTTCCTGCATTGTTGTGCTTTCATACATTGAGATGTTGTCTGTTCTTATTGTTTTTCCTTGTACAAATGTGCACTTGGCACATTTGTCAAGACCAAACTCCCTTCGGATGTCCTCAGAGTACTGCTTTACCAGTTTCACTTGATCTGCCAATTTCTTATCATGAAGGGCGAAGAGTTATATTTCAATAATGTGCAGGTGTCACCTTTCTTGTTTATTTAGCCGTTTTTTTTTCAGCCGTGAAATAAACACTGCAGATAATCCGCCACGTTGCCTGCTCGTCTGTCCACGTGTCACGTGGTACATCGGTTCGCAGTCCGCGCAAACATTACAATTTTATTTTAAAACGCCCGTTTTTCACCAGATTTACTTTGATTCCCTGTGGAGCACATTGTGAAACCTCTGAAAATATAGACACAGATCTGGCAGATGCTATGGATAAGTAGTCCCTCTGGGGAACAGGGCACGAGGTCAAGCAGTGAATGCATTAAATCAAATACAGTGCCTGCAGAAAGTCTACACCCCTTTCAAAATTTACATCTTTTGTTGCCTTATGGCCTGGAATTAAATTGCATTAAACCAGACTTTTCCCATCTTTATTTACACATTGTAACCCACAACTTCCAGGTGAAAAAGAAATTCCACAAATTTCAGAATATTAATTAAAAATACAAAACTACAATATCTTGGATGGATAAGTGTCCACCCCCTTATAACAGCATTTGTAAATGAGTTCAGGTGTAACAAATCACCTTCAATATCACACACCAAGTTAATTGGCCTCCACCTGTGTTAAATTGTAGTAATTCTGATTATTTCAGAGTAAAATCAGCTCTTCCTGTAGGTTTCCTCTGCTGAGTAGTGCATTTCACAGCAAAGACTCAACAATGAGCACCAAGGAGGTTTCAAAACCACTCCGAGATAAAGTTGTGGAAAGGCACAGATCAGGGGATGGGAATAAAAAATATTTCAAAGGCCTCGAATATCCCTTGGAGTACAGTCAAGGCAATCATTAAGAAGTGGAAGGCATATGATACCACCAAGATCCTGCCTTGATCAGGCCATCCCTCTAAACTGGATGACTAAACAAGGAAGATACTGATTAGAGAGGCCATCAAGAGGCCAATGGCAACTTTAAAAGAGCTACATGCCTTTATGGCAAAGACTCGTCACTGTGTGTATGTGACAACAATATCCCAAGCACTCCACAAGTCTGCCCGGCTGTACGGTATATAGAGTGGCAATAAGGAAGCAATTACTCAAAATAGCCCACCTTGAGTCCCATTTGAGATTAGCAAAAAAAACACTGGAGATTCTGAAGCCATGTGGCAAAAAGATCTGTGGTCTGACAAAACCAAGATGGAACTTTTTGGACAAAGTACAAAACGTTAAGGCCCTGACACACCTTGACCGATTTAGCCAGCGTATGAAGGACATATGCAAAATTTGGCTAAAACACTGGCACGTCGAATACGTTATGGGTAAGTTTGTATACGTTAAGAGCACACTGACATACGTTGTAGTACGCTGGCTTTTTTTCGTAGTACGCTGGCATACGTCTTTGTACGCCGTGGTGTTAGAGAAATTTTCCATGCTTGAAATTTTCAGACGTATGCCAGCGTATGACTCACACGTTCCGCATACGCTTGGCCATAACTTGTAGGCACATTACGCAATCATTGACACACGTCGACACACGTTACTTGTAAGTTACTCATAAGTCGAAACACGTCGAGGTAATGTTTAGCGTACCCGAAACTTATTTCTTACCTATGAGTAACGTGTTGTAGGCACGTTACGCGATCGTTGACACACGTTACTTGTAAGTTACTCATAAGTTGAAACATGTCAAGGTAATGGTTAGCGTCAGTGTTCCAGACTTCTTGGTTTTTTTTTTTCTTTTTTTTTTCTTCGGTATGACAGTGATGTTGACACTTCGATTTCTAGTGTGGTTATAATATAATTAATAGGCTGCCGCTCAACGATTTAAATCGTAACCGCGCTAGAAATCAAAGTGTTAACATCACCGTCATACCGAAGAAAGAAAGAAAAAAAAAAACCAGGGAGTCTGGAACACTGACACTAACCATTACATTGACGTGTTTCGACTTATGAGTAACGTACAAGTAACGTGTGTCGATGTGTGTCAACGATCGCGTAGCGTGCCTACAACTTATGCCAGCGTATGCGGAACGTGTGTCATACGTCGAGAAATTATCAACATGCTGAAAATTTATCGGCGTATGATGACATATGCCAGAAAACTACGACGTATGCCAGTGTGCTCTTAACGTATACAAAACTTACCCATAACGTATTCAACGTGTGCCAGCTTGGTTCGGCAAATTTTTCATACGCTGGCTAAAACGTCAAGGTGTGACAGTGGCTTCACACTTCGATGTCTAGTGCTGTTATGATTTGAATCGTCGAGCCACAGCCTATTAATAGCCTACGCCACGTGATCATCGGCGATCCGCTGCTGCGCGCTATGCATAAGTTAGACTATCATTGGGCACAGGTTGTGAACGCTGACAACACGCTCAGCATTCGTTGGTATAAATTAGCTATATGTGATTAAAACCTTCTGTGTACGTTACTAATACGTTATGCATACGTCCAACACGTTATTATACACCCAAAACTTAAAAAAACATCAATAGTTCAGCGTACGCCAGCGTTTTACACACATTTTGAGACCTTGCCATACGCTGGCTAAAACGTCAAGGTGTGACAGCCCCTTTACATTGGCGCAAACCCAACACAGCACATCCACCAAAGAACACCATCCCTACTGTAAAGCATGATGGTGGCAGCATCATGTTATGGAGATGTTTCTCATCAGCAGGGACTGGGGCACTTGTCAGGATAGAAGATCAAATGGATGGAGCAAAATACAGAAAAATCCTTGAGGAAAACCTGCTGCTCTCTGAAAGAAAGCTGAAATTGGGACTGAAGTTCACCTTTCAGCATGAAAGTGACACGAAACACAGTCAGAGCTCTGACCGAAATCTAATTGAAAATCTGTGGCACAATTTGAAGATTGCTGTCCATCAACACTCCCCATGCAACTTGACTGAGCGAGAACAGTTTTGTACAGAAGAATGGGCCAATCTTGCCCAATCAAGGTGTGTAAAGTTGATACAGACCTATCCCAACAGACTCCTAGCTGTAATTGTTGTCACAGGTGCTTCCACCAAGTATTAACTCGGGGGGGGGGGGGGGAGGTGGACATTTCTCCAACCGAAATATTCTAGTTTTGTATTTTTAATTAATTTTCTGAAATTTGTGTATGTAATTTCTTTTTCACTTGAAGGTTGTGGGTTACAATGTGTAAGTAAAGGTGTAAAAAGTCTGATTTAATGCAATTTCATGCAGGGCTATAAGGCAACAAAAGGTGAAAATTTTGAAAGGGGGTGTAGACTTTCTTTAGGCACTGTAGCTCAATGAAGGTGGTTAATTTTGTTACTGTGGTGGTGTAGCCTGCAGGCATGCAGGGCGGGGCATGATGATGGGAGGAGGGGTCGTTGTGGTCATCGTATCTGCAAGGAATATAAGGTGTGCGCGCCGCCTGAGGCGTCGTAGTAATGCTGGAGTCGCCTGGCTCGTGAGTGTGCTGAATACGCAATAAAGGAGAGCCACGGGCAAAGTACGCTCGCGCTCGCGCTTGTGCACCACAGCCCGGCTCGACTGTTCCCCCGCATCGTGTCTGCCTGCTAAGCATCTTCTATCAGTACACCACAGTTGGCTGACGAGGATCTTCGGATCGGCGTGTGCAGGGCGGCAAATAACCCGTGCGGTTCCAGGCTACGGAGCCAAGGGTCTCGCCAGCACGAGCATGGCAGAAGGTCGGGGCACGGCGCACGGCCGCGTACCCGTTTTCGGGGGAGATGAGTTCGAGTTGTTTTCTGAACAGTTAGGTTGCTACTTTCACGCGAATGATGTAGATGATGGAGAGAAACGCAAGGCGATCTTGCTCGCCTCGCTATCAACGGAGCACTACCGGCTGCTGAGTGATTTGGTGGCTCCGAATAAGCCCAGTGATGACGGGCTATCGTTTCAGGACATCGTGGCGAAAATGAAGACCCACTTGGCGCCAGAGAAGTCATTGCATCTCGCGCGGTTCCAGTTCGATCACCTCGCTAAAGGTGGCGAGGAGCGCGTTGCAGACTTCGTAGCACGGGTGAAGCATTCGGCTGTGCCTTGCAAGTTCACGACAGAGGAGCGTCCGGCACGGCTCAGAGATCGTTTTATTTCTGGTCTGCGAGACGCAAAGATGGTAGCAGCCATCCTGCGGTTGACCGACATCACATTCGACTCGGCGGTCGGGACTGCTTCGTCTGTCGAGCAGACACTCACGGATGTCCGCACCATCGCTGGCCAGGACGTAATGAGTAGCTCCAGCTGGGGCATGTCGGCTGATCCCGAGGTCCACGCGGTGACCGCGCAAGTGCCGCAGGTCGCGCAGCCCGGAGTCCGCGCGATGACTCAAGTGCCGCAGGTCGCACGCGCGCCTGGCGGTGTGGGACGAGGGCGCGCACCGCAGCACGGTCGCACCGGGAGCGAAGTGGCTTTCCAGGGGTGCTGGGGGTGTGGGGGTCCGCACCTGCGACAAATGTGCCCGTATAAGAACACCGTGTGTTTGCATTGTCACAAGGTGGGACATTTGAAGCGTGTGTGTCGGATGGCGGGGGCCTCCGTTGGGGTCTTGGATGACGAGGTGCGGGAGGACCCCAGTGACCTGGAGATCGGCCTGCAACCGGGGCATGGCGATGCCGGCGGGCCGGAGCAGGAGATGCAACCACGGTTGAGTCTGTTTTCCGTTGGTTCGGAGATGACCACGCTGTTCACGGTGGAGGTCGAAGTGAATGGCGAGCCGACCGTGTTTTGCGTGGACACCGGGGCTGCGGTGTCGGTCATGGGTGAGCAGGCGGCTCGTGGTCTTCGCGGTGTTCGCCTGGTCTAGACGGCCTTGTCGCTGCACACGTACACCGGTGAAGCGATTGCACCGCTTGCGAGGGCCGACGTCTCAGTGCGCTACCGAGGTCGACGCGCCCGGCTCTCGGTGTTCGTGGTGCGAGGGGAGGGGCCCGTCCTTTTGGGTCGGGACTGGCTGGCGCACCTCGGGCTGGATCTCCGGTTCGTACCTCCAGGTGTGCCAGTGCTCTCTTCGATGCCTTCGTCGAGTACCGAGGGCGAGGTTCTGGCGGCGGGGGCCGCGTCGATGCAACGGGAGCGGCCGTTCGTTGCTGCCTGCGGCGGTGATGTACGGTTCGGGAGCGGCGAGAGCCGTATCAGCTCTCGCGATGAGTTCCCGCGCTTCGGTAGCGTTCGTGAGGAAATGCGCGCCGGTGTTGTTCGGACAGCTTCAACAGGTTGCGGTGAGCCCGTGGCGTTAAAGGAAGTCGCGAGTCACAACATCGAGTCGACAACCAAAAGACGGACTCGTGATGTGGGTTGTGGGTTGCTGTTCATTGCATATGTGTTTTTCCTTGCTCTAGTGATGCAGTTTAACGTTGTTGAAATAAATGCCAGCAGTTCCCGTGTGAGAGTGGGTTTGGCGGAGATCAATCAATGGGATTTGTATTATGATCAATGTGATGTGGTGGCTTTGGGAGCGGTGGTGGCGAATAAAAAGGTTGGGTTGGCCTTCCATTGTCCCGGGCCGCGGGTAGTTGCTTTGTCATGTGCTGGGATTTTATCAAAAGAACGCGCTGTACGGAAACATGAGTTTGCAATGGTTCGAATGATGTTCGTAGTGATTTATAACGAGCCTATGATTGAAGTGTGGTTTAAATGGAATTGCTACCGTCTAACTGCCGTGTGGGTCTCGAAGATCGACTCGGAGCCAAGACTGGTGCGCTGGTCGGCGTTACCCCCACCTCTGGTTGCGGGCGCAGCTCTCTGTGTTCGCTCAAGGCCGTTTAGACGGGCGTTGGCGTCTCAACTGATTGTGGTGCGTGGGTTGTTTTGGAGCCTTGAGTGCGTCCAGCCAGCGGCGCTGTTCAGCGCCCCCATCCAAGGTCAATCGAGGCTGGCGCTGGCGCCACGGCTTCCAGACAGCGGGCTTCCGGCCTCGGAATGTTTATCTGCGTCAGGTCTGCCTGGGGGAAGTGGGCCAGAGGCGTTTGATGGTGCCGGGGGAGGTTATCTATCTATGTCAGGTCAGGTTCGATCTGTGACCTGCTACAGGTACCATGTAAACCTGTACTAACCTGTTCCATGGTCAGGTTGTCGGCGACTAAACCGTCTCCCCCACCAGGTTTTCTGGTGAGGAGGGTGTTTGGATATGGACACCCAGCAGGATTAAAAACAAAACCTGTCAAAGGGCGGAGGAGCTCCTTGTGAGCCAACGGCCATCCATATCTAGTGCCCAACTGTGTCTGCGGACGTCCTCCTGCAGTTGGGTCACTTCTTATTAGGAGGTTGGTGGCAGGATTTGCACTCCGGCCACCGTAAAACCCTTCATTCCGCAAAACGCAAAAACGCAAAAAAATCTGAAAACCCACTCCGTGGGAGTACCTCCTGTGCAGCTTCCCTCGCAGGGCAGCTCACCGGATGACGGGATTGGGGCAAAGCCTTCGGGACCCCCAATCTTTGATAGGAGGGAAACCACGGGGTAACATCCCTGGGTCAGATTGCGGGAGAGTGCGTCGGAGTGGTGCTGAGGTGTCGTCCACCAGACGGCGGTCTCCTTGGGTTAACCTGAGGCGGTCCCTTCGGGTGGGTGCCTGGAATGTCCTATCCCTAAGAGAGGATGATCACCTGTCTCTGTTATCATCTGAGCTCAAGCATTTGGACATCGGGATTGCAGCTCTCTCTCTGAGGTTCGGAGACCGGATTGCGGCGAGATAATGGTGGGTGGTTACACCTACTATTGGTCTGGTCGCTCTGATGGTTACCATACCCAAGGAGTTGCTGTAGCTGTGTCCAATAAGCTGACCCCAATGATAATTGAGGTAACACCGGTCAACGAGCGTATTATGAGATTAAGGATTCGTCACTCCTTAGGTGTCATTTCCCTGGTCTCTGTTTATGCTCCGACTGAGGCGAGTGATCTCACCGTGAAGGATGCATTCTACGCCACACTCGAGTCTGTGGTTGATCAGTGCCCCAGACGAGATACACTTCTAGTCTTGGGGGATTTCAATGCATCGACTGGAACTGATAGGGACGGTTATGAGGTGTGTGTTGGTCCCCATGGGTCAGGAACTATGAACCAGAATAGCACTAAGTTCCTTGACTTTGCAAGAAGTCATGGACTTAGGGTGGCTGGTTCATGGTTTCAGCGCCCACAAGCTCATCGCTGGATTTGGTATTCCAACGCTGGCGGTGTGGCAAAGGAGATTGACCATGTCCTCATTGACGGTCGTTGGAGGATGATCCAGAACTGCAGGGTCTACCGGAGTGCTCAGTTCCTCAATGCTGACCACAGGCTTGTTGTAGCAACTCTAAAGCTGCACCTTAAATCCTGGAGAATGGTACCATCCCAGCCGAGGCTGGATGTTGCCAAGCTCAGGGATGAGAGAGTAGCTGAGGAGTTTGCGAACAGGCTGAGTGGACAGTTGGGGGGTCTGGGTGCTTTGGGGGGTCCTGAAGAGTTGTGGAACGCCTTCAAGACCACCGTCCTTGATGTTGCCGGTGGATGCCTTGGAGCTCACCGCAGGGCAAAGAAGAATTTTGTCTCTCAAGGGACACTGGATACCATTGACCAGAGTCGCAGGGCCAGGCTGAATGGCAGAGCTGAGCTGTTCAGGGAGCTGAGGCGTAAAACTGTACGTGCACTGAGGGTGGACAAGGAGGCCTATGTGCGAGGAATCTGTGAGGGGGTAGAGCATCACCTGTGGACAGGTGATTCTCGTCCCGCTTACAGGGGAATTCGCGCATTACGTTCATCCAAGCCCATCCCTCGGAGCACTACAGTTCGAGCAGAGAGTGGTAGGCTCTTGACAGAGGAGTCTGAAGTGAAGGCCCGCTGGGCCGGTTACTTTGAGCGGTTGTACCAGGCTGATCCCCCAACTGTCGAGTTGGACGTCAAGGGTGTTACAATCCCTGCTGCTGACCCTCGAATCAACTGTGGTCCACCTACGCTTGTGGAAACACGGGCTGCGGTGAACCAGTTGAAACGGGGCAAAGCTCCAGGGATCTGTGGCATCCATGCTGAACTTCTCAAGGCTGGTGGAAATGCTGCACTCGTGTCGTTGCATGCAGTTTTGTGCTCTGCCTGGAACACAGGCATCATCCCAACTGACTGGAAGAGGGGCCTTGTTGTCCCGCTCTGGAAAGGGAAGGGTGATCGCCAAGACTGCAACAACTACCGAGGGGTGACGCTGCTCTCAGTGCCGGGCAAGGTCTTTGCTCGGATAATTCTCGATAGGGTTCGCCACCATCTGCTTGAGCACCAGCGTCCAGAGCAGTCAGGCTTTACACCAAAGAGGTCAACGATTGACCGTATCCTTGCACTTCGTGTCCTCACCGAACGCAGACGAGAGTTTCGGCAGGGGCTGCTTGCAGCCTATGTTGATCTCTGTAAAGCGTTCGATTCAGTGAATCGGGATGTCCTCTGGAGGATTCTTGGTTTTCGTGGGGTGCCACCAAAACTGATCGATCTGATGTCTGAACTCTACTCTGGTACTGAGAGTGCTGTGAAGTGTGGTGGTACCATCTCTGACTTATTTCCAGTTGTTACTGGAGTTCGTCAGGGATGTGTACTTGCCCCCACACTTTTCAGCACTTGTATGGACTGGATTCTAGGGAGGATGTCGGAGAGATCAAGTTGCGGTGCGTCATTTGGGAATGTCAAGATCTCGGACCTTGACTTTGCAGATGATGCAGTCATCTTTGCGGAGACTTTAGACATCCTCTTGGGGGCCCTCGAGGTGCTGAATGAGGAGTCGGAGCCGTTGGGATTACGGGTTTCTTGGGTCAAAACTAAGATCCAGGCTTTCGGTGACATCTTGGATGCTGCTGTCCTGTCTGTGTCTGTTTGTGGTGAGGATGTTGAGGTCGTGGAGAGATTCACTTACCTTGGCAGTGATATTCATGTCTCTGCTGGCTGCGAGTCAGAGGTCAATAGACGTCTGGGTCGGGCCTGGGGAGTCATGGATTCACTGGATCATGGGGTGTGGCGCTGCCGGTACCTGTGCGGGAGGACGAAAGTCCGAGTCTTCAGGTCCTTGGTACTTCCAGTCTTGCTCTATGGGTGCGAGACTTGGACTCTGACCAAGGATCTGAGACGGATACTTAATTCCTTTGGTACCAGGTCTCTTCGGAGAATCCTTGGCTATTGCTGGTCGGATTTTGTGTCCAACGAGCGGTTGCTGAGAGAGACTCGGATGAGATTTGTTACCTGCATAGTCCGTGAGCGTCAGTTGCGGCTGTATGGACATGTGGCTCGTTTTCCTGACTCTGATCCTGCTCACCAGATTCTCTCAGCGAGGGAGTCTCATGAGTGGAGGAGGCCAGTGGGTCGACCACGTGCCTCATGGTTGCAACAGGTTGAACATCATCTCAAGGAGATGGGGATGGGCCTGGCATCTGCCTGGGGGATGGCCAGACGGAGGCCCCTGGAGTACCGGCGGAAAGTGGACACAGCGACGTGCTGTTCTGGCACATGCTCCCATACCTGACCTGACCTGGGGGAGGTTTGCTCGGGAGATCGCCACGGCCTCGCCGAGGGCCATGTCAGCATGAGCCGCCTGGGGGCGTTTCCGCTGTGTAGGGCTGCTGTGCTTTTCGCCTTGCTGCTTCATATCGGTAACGCGGCCAGAGTTTGGGAGGTGCTGTGTGCACCTCCGTCTTCGGAACCTGGCCGGGGCAGCTCCATTAGCTCGCTTTCACGCATTATATGATGTGATGTGCTGTTATACTTCGCTGTTTTCATTTTTTGTGCCTTGTCTACTATTATACCGTAGTCCTTCGTGCTGGTTATGCTTATTATGATGGTGATCATTTAATAATCATAGTTTTAGGAGGGAGGAGTGTGGTGGTGTAGCCTGCGGGCATGCAGGGCGGGGCATGATGATGGGAGGAGGGGTCGTTGTGGTCACCGTATCTGCAAGGAATATAAGGTGTGCGCGCCGCCTGAGGCGTCGTAGTAATGCTGGAGTCGCCCGGCTCGTGAGTGTGCTGAATACGCAATAAAGGAGAGCCACGGGCAAAGTACGCTCGTGCTCGCGCTTGTGCACCACAGCCCGGCTCGACTGTTCCCCCGCATCGTGTCTGCCTGCTAAGCATCTTCTATCAGTACACCACAGTTACGTTCCTAAATTTTTTGTTCACTGAATATTGTTGCGGGGCCAGGTATCGGCTGCAAGCACGACCACCAGATAGAGCAGTAGAGTCGGCTCGACCGATCGCCCGGAATTTAGATCGTACCTTTTCGGAAAACTCCGGGTCCCTTATCGGACCGTGAAGCGTCAATATTTCTGCCATGTGGTACAGGGTTATTCATCAATTTTCAAAATACCTAGAGACCACATGGCGATTTACCGAGTCTCCACACCCTCGACGGTACCTGTACGGAACGATCCGCTTAGCGTACTCGAACCGTGTGCGATCCGAGCTGTTTGATCGCCGAGATCCGTCGGTCCCAAATATCCCATTACAGCGGCAACAGCCTGGCTAATTTCCCAACACACAGCACGCTAAGCCAATGGAGGAAAAGACATGAACGAGCTGAAACATTTAACAATCGGGGTATTTATTAACAATAATAATTGGGGAACGAGGGAAGCACGCAAGAGCAGAGTTAAACCGATTATTAAAGGCACGTATGTACAGCACGGCACTTATACAATTCACTACTTAACTGACTGGCGCCACAAACACACATACGCACACACCCAAGAGAATCGGATCAAAATGGTCTTTATTGAGGCCTGTCTCGGACCTGTCCGCCTCGTGCGGTCTTCAAGGACCAGGTCTTCGGGGCAGAACTGGACCGCCAGCTCGATCCAGATGCCCTCACGACCGGGATCCAGGCGAACGAAATCGGCAGGGCGAAAGCTGGCAGGAGAAGACCCTCCGTGGCACCGACCACTCTGTGCACAGACGCTTTTTTCACCCCACCAGCTTGCGTGCAGATGTTCACTTCTTGCCAGAACTCTCAGAACCCTCAAACGCACAGACCGCACCTATAATTATACCCCCCTCTTCAGAGGGGGGGGCTCCTCGCGATCCTCCCTCTCTCACTGGCTGGTTTTGGCGCGCAAATCGCTCTTCGTCTCTTTCACTGGCCAAAACGGGCGGCAAGCTCCTTGATTGGCCCGAGGGTGTGGTGACATAACGCGGAGCTCTTTCCTCCTGTCGTGGGATCTGATTGGCCGGGCGACGGTCACCTCACTCGTTGCATGCTCGTTGGTCGAGGGCCGCCGCGCGGCTCCTCCTTGAACTCCGCCCACCATGACGTCGGCCAGAGCGAGGTGATGGAAGTGAAGTGAAGGTGAGGGTGATGCGGTGTCGTCGGCATTGATGTTGGTGGTGTAAAAATAAACGAAAAGAAAACCTGACTATTAAAATAACTCCACAGCGCAGGAACATTTAATTACCCATTAGACTAGGGTCGGGACCCGAACTGACAACATGTACTAACCGATATAACTGATCTATAGGACCTGTATGTTGTGTGCTCATGGCTTCCAGATTCGCAACAATATAACTCTCCAAACAGTAGAAAAGGATAAGTTTAATGATTTGGAAATTTCACATTTTCTTGTGTATATATGTGGAGAAGGAGGGAATATAGCCTTGCTTGCTGAAAGTAAATAGGTATCCACTATACAGGCTTAGTTATAGGACTTATTATTTCTTTAAAGTATCACATTTCACTCCAGATTTTGACCCTTATTTAGTCTGGACGCTATCCGATCCTCAAAGCCAAAATCATATTTCGAGGATATACAGTACTTTAATTCGTCCATGAGAGTAGTTCGTGGAAAATTGAATCATATTATGCATAAAATCGCTCCAAGCTCCTGATTTGAAAACTATAGCATTTACAAAAACGATGTACCCAGCAATTTGGAGCTATGATGAGCAGGCATTCGATAATATGAGTGAGGAAAGTGAGAAAAAAACTTTATCGAAAAGAAATCGTTGCGGCTTATTCCAAGTCAAGACGTGGTTGAGCAGGCCAAAAAAACATGGCGGCTTCAGATCCCATCGAGGTAATCTGGGATATGCCTCAATACCCAATGGAGAGCGAGATGGCAAAGGATGGTGCCTGATAAAGGATATTAATATGGAATAGGCAAAGCCTAGAAGCGAACGTAGAATTCTTCTTACATTCACGTCTGACTTTACCTATAACATGTTCACAACTGTACACTTGCCAACTATACCGTGGTACGTGTAAGAGCCGCACAGCTGATGATTTTGACGCAATTTCCGGTTAATTCGGCCTGGATTCGGGATCAGCGATCAAATAATGTAAATCACAATGAAAAATTATTTTTTGATGATGCGGGAGATATCTTCATTAAAATTAACTTTGGGAAAAAAATAATTGAATAAATAAACAATCACTTATTGTCAAGAATAAAAGAAAACATAAGTTCCGGAAAGAGTTTCAAAATTACTCCCGGTAATGTTAAATACAATATAAACACTTTCTGTCATGAAAAAATCACTTTCGGAAGTATAAAATTAACTTTGGGAAAAAAAAATTATTGAACAAATAAATAAACACTTCCGGTCATGATCTCCCGGCATGCATCATTCCCCATGACAAAAACCGGAAACAAAAAAAACCCAGAAACAAAACAAAAACGGAACCAAAAGGGTCATAGCCAACGACACGGATTCACAATTGGCAGGCTATTGTGTTGTTTTTGTTGTTTCCTATTCTCTCATGTGCACGCGTTAAGTAATATTCACAAGATAGAAATAAAACCCAATCGTGTTTATACACCGCACAGTGTTTAAAAACAACCAGAAGCAAAAGGTCATAGCCAACGACACGGATTCCAAATAGCCAGGGGTATTGTGTTGTTGTTGTTTCCTATTCTCTCACATGCACGCGTTAAGTATTAAGCTCACTTCGTTCGCTATTAAATAAGGCCGTTAACCATCTTCAAAAGGAGTGTTTTACTTAACCTAAACACCCAATTTTCAGTCATGTACTTCCTTGGCATTTTCTTTGTGTGCTTGCAAAGTTTCAGGCTGCTAGATTTCATGGTTTTGGAGTTATGGAGGACACGCACACTGACAAACAAACACACACTTATTAGTGTAGATACCTCGTCTTGAGGTGATTCTGACTGTGGTGGCTGCTTCATTTGGTGGTGCAAGAATCTTGAGGACCTGTTCAGGGAATAATTGGTTGCAATCTCCACACCAGAGAGAAGACTGCATCACTTGACTGGTTGCTCAGCCTTATTAGATTAAGTCACGTGACACCTATCACTGGACCGTTTTGGGGATCCTAATCTGTACAGTAACACGGCATTCATTCCATCCCTGATGGGGAGTTGCCATTGCGGTCGCTTTGCTGCGACCTGCTGGATTTCAACCAGACAACCGGGATAAGTCTGAGGGCTGCAGGCTAAGCGCATGTAAGTGGTTACCACCCCTATTTTATGGCATACCCTGACTTGAGTGGCATTTTTGAAAGTCACAAAGACTACTACTGGTCATGAAATTTTGTTCATTGCACAGACAGTGTTCCATAGGACCTTAAAATATATAGGTTCATGGGTCTATGATGTATATTACTGAACATACAGGATTTTTATTGAATATACATGTGGCATCCATGCTGAACTTCTCAAGGCTGGTGGAAATGCTGCACTCGTGTTGTTGCATACAGTTTTGTATTCTGCCTGGAACACAGGCATCATCCCAACTGACTGGAAGAGGGGCCTTGTTGTCCCTCTCTGGAAAGGGAAGGGTGATCGCCAAGACTGCAACAACTACCGAGGGGTGACGCTGCTCTCAGTGCCCGGCAAGGTCTTTGCTCGGATAATTCTTGATGGGGTTCGCCACCATCTGCTTGAGCACCAGCGACCAGAGCAGTCAGGCTTTACACCAAAGAGATCAACGATTGACCGTATCCTTGCCCTTCGTGTCCTCACCGAACGCAGACGAGAGTTTCGGCAGGGGCTGCTTGCAGCCTATGTTGATCTCTGTAAAGCGTTCGATTCAGTGAATCGGGATGTCCTCTGGAGGATTCTTGGTCTTCGTGGGGTGCCACCAAAACTGATCGATCTGATGTCTGAACTCTACTCTGGTACTGAGAGTGCTATGAAGTGTGGTGGTACCATCTCTGACTTATTTCCAGTTGTTACTGGAGTTCGTCAAGGGTGTGTACTGCCCCCCACACTTTTCAGCACTTGTATGGACTGGATTTTAGGGAGGATGTCAGAGAGATCAATCTGCGGTGCATCGTTTGGGAATGTCAAGATCTCGGACCTTGATTTTGCAGATGATGCAGTCATCTTTGCGGAGACTTTAGACATCCTTTTGGGGGCCCTCGAGGTGCTGAAAGAGGAGTCGGAGCCGCTGGGATTACGGGTTTCTTGGGTCAAAACTAAGATCCAGGCTTTCGGTGACATCTTGGATGCTGCTGTCCTGTCTGTGTCTGTTAGTGGTGAGGATGTTGAGGTCGTGGAGAGATTCACTTACATTGGCAGTGATATTCATGTCTCTGCTGGCTGTGAGTCAGAGGTCAATAGACGTCTGGGTCGGGCCTGGGGAGTCATGGATTCACTGGATCATGGGGTGTGGCGCTGCCGGTACCTATGCGGGAGGACGAAAGTCCGAGTCTTCAGGTCCTTGCTACTTCCAGTCTTGCTCTATGGGTGCGAGACTTGGACTCTGACCAAGGATCTGAGATGGAGACTTAATTCCTTTGGTACCAGGTCTCTTCGGAGAATCCTTGGCTATCGCTGGTCGGATTTTGTGTCCGACGAGCGGTTGCTGAGAGAGACTCGGATGAGATTTGTTACCTGCATAGTCCGTGAGCGTCAGTTGCGGCTGTATGGACATGTGGCTCGTTTTCCTGACGCTGATCCTGCTCACCAGATTCTCTCAGCGAGGGAGTCTCATGAGTGGAGGAGGCCAGTGGGCCGACCACATGCCTCGTGGTTGCAGCAGGTTGACCATCATCTCAAGGAGATGGGGATGGGCCTGGCATCTGCCTGGGGGATGGCCAGACGGAGGCCCCTGGAGTACCGGCGGAAAGTGGACGCAGCGACGCGCTGTTCTGGCACATGCTCCCACACCTGACCTGATACATGCCCTGTATTGGCCTTTTTTCTTGTTTCACCTTAAAATATGACATATATTGACCATGCAAAAATACAACGTATAAAACATTCTATATGAAATTTCTCATCTAATCAAAAGGTTGTCACCCACCGTCTGAGAAAATCAGCATTTGTGTCGGTCAGTGGTGGATTCGCATGATATATGCACATTCTGGCATATTTTTATTAACCTCCGCCATCGAAGATCGGAGGTTACTGTTTTCACCCCTTTCTGTTTGTTTGTTTGTGTTTGTTTGTTTGTTTGTGAACAGTATTACGGAAAAACTCCTCGACGGATTTCGACGAAACTTGGTGGGGGGATTAGGTCTAGTCCAAGGATCATGCCATTAGATTTTGGACTTCGTCCAAAATCCAATATGGCCGCTATGGCGGCAATTTTGAAAAACTATTTGAATTTTTTTTTTTGCATTTCTACATATTTTAAGTGATTTCCAACCCCCCCCCAAAAGAATTGTTTGAGAAAAAAAAATTTTTGCAACTTTTTTTTCAACAAAATTTCGATTTTTTTTTTTTTTTTGCATTTCTACATGTTATAAGTGATTTCCAACAAAAAACATGCCAAAATTATAATTGCGGCTGATTTTGGAACTTCAGGTGGATGTACCCACATAAAATCAATTTCTGTCTCAAGGAATCTAGTTATGATGAATGAATTGAGTATGTAAAAGTTAAAAGTAAAAGGGAAAGTTGCAAACTATAACTCTGTGAGCACTGTTGACGTCAAATTGAATGAATAGGATATCAGGTTCATTTGAGTGACCTAGCAGTATTGGCGGCGGAGGTTTTGCACTCTACTGAGTGCTCCCCCTCTAGTTTTTTCTTGTTTTATTGCCCTTTTAGAGCCTGGGACTATGAAATCCCCTAACAAAATGACTAGTTTCTCAATAACTCATATTTACGTGTCTTAAATTATTCAAGTTATTACCAATAATCAATGTAAAAAAATTGAGATGATCCGGGTGGATAGTTAATTACAGCGGCTTGACTGAACTTTCAAACCCAAATGTCCGACTGCACGTCACGTTTTTTAAAAAAATGCTTTTATTCATCTGTGCGTCAGATTATTTTCACCAAAATTTATTTACAAATGGGGCACAGTGATATAGATATAAAAGGAAAAAAAATATTGAAAACATGCATGGCTTTGTTTTAGAGTAATTTTGCATTTTTGTCCGACTGCACGTCACACTTTTTTGAATTTGATTAAAAAATTAATTTTCTTTAAAAATATTTTTCCAGGTATTTAAAAAATATTTTATTAACTCAGAAGGCAGTTAAAACAGTTTTGGAGAATTTAGAGAGCTTTTTGTTACTCCCAGAATTGATTGAATTGAAAATTTACGTCCAAGAATTTGTTCGATAAATCTTCTCTCTTTTAGTGCTTTTCAGCATCTGACAGTCACTGAATAGAGCAGTAATAAAAAATAGGTATGTATTATTTCTTAATAATCCCAGAAATTGGTATTTTGATTATCACATTAGTTTGTAGAATAAGTTACATACTATGACCTTCATTTATTTTGCCAAAAAAGAAAAAAAAAAGAAAAATTAGGTAATTTCATTGAAAACTCGCAAAACCATCAGAATAGTATCATATTTCAAAGTATCATATTTCTTCAAAGTATCATATTTCGGTATATATATATATATATATATATATATATATATATATATATATATATATATATATATATATATATATATATATATATATATATATATATATATGTAATTAAGCAATACGGTTTTTTGTTCTGAACTCATTAAGACTTACACTTTCAGGAAAATGTAGTGAGAAGGCAATGGAACAAACTTCATTTTTTGACATTTTTGAAACAGAGTGGTAACCACTTACATGCGCTTAGCCTGCAGGAATATCAAAGGTTTGAAAAATGTACAGGAAGGTCTCGAAATATGCGTGATCGTTGTCTGTATATTCAGAGATCTGCAGTTTTTTTTTTTTTTTTTTTTTTTTTTTTTTTTGTATACCTTGGTCGAGGCTCGTATGAGAGCTAACACACAACTCACAGCAAGGAGGCATGAGACAAGAGGGGTGGGAGTGGAAGGGACAAAACATTGAGGAACAGACACAGGTGAACTGTGGAAGGGAGAGGGATGGGGATGGGACGGGGAACATGGCGAGGAGAAGATGGACATTACAGGGACTTTCAGGAAGGAAAGCAGGAGAATTGAAGGAAGTGGGCTTGGGTGGATTATCGGGGGTAGAAAAGATCGAGGATTTGGATGGGGGAAGATAAGAGGTGGTGGTGAACAGCTGTTTTGAAAGCCTGGAGGGAAGAATGGGAAAGAATAGAGTGAGGAAGTTTATTCCAAAGGCGGGAAAAAAGAGGAATGAAAGAGTGAAGATGAGCAGTGATTCGTGATTTTGGTAGTTTTACCAGAATGGGGTTGTTGGCGGACCTTGAGCGCCCTGTGGAAATGTGGTTGGGACAAATCGCAGAGAGAGCAGGGGGGCAAGGCTGGAGAGGAGTCGGTAGAAGACAGAAAGACCACCGACCAACCTGCGGTGATTGAGTGAGAGGCCCAAAGACTCAGCTTCATTGCGGGAGATGCCAATGATCTTAAAAGCCCTGGTTTCGACAGCGTGAAGTCGAGAAAGGTGGGAGGCAGGAGCACCAGCCCAGAGGGGAGAGCAGTACTCCATCAGGCTACGGACAAAAGCTTTGTAAGTAGTCAGGAGCTCAAGAGGGCCGAGGAAGGACTTTGCACGACGGAGGATTCCCAGTCGGCGACTGGCTTTTGAGGCAAGGTTGGAAATGTGACTTTCCCAGGAAAGGTCATGGCAGATAGTGAGACCTAGAAGCTTGAAAGAAAAGACTTCTTCCAGAGGATTGTTGAGAAAGTGGATGGGGGGGTTTTGTAAACGGTCCTTTCGAAGAGACATAGTGAGAGTGTGAGATTTGTCTGGATTGAAAGACATGTTCCACGTGTTGGACCAGTTTGTGATTTTATCCAGATCTGCAGTGAGCGAAGAAGCTGCTGCTTGCCGGTCTGAGGGATGACAGATGGTACGGCAGAGGGTGGAGTCGTCGGCAAAGAGAAATAGAGGATTTTCCAGAGAGTCCGAGAGATCATTGATGAAAACCAGAAAAAGAACAGGGCCCAGAACGCTACCTTGAGGAACTCCAGCCTGCACAGGAAGAGGGGATGAAAGAACTCCATTTAGGGCCACACGTTGACTGCGACAGGAGAGGAAGTCTGCGAGCCATGAGTGGAGATGGCCTTGAATACCATGGGAAGAGAGTTTGGTGAGTAGGGCAGGGTGCCAGACTGTGTCAAAAGCACGTGATATGTCCAGGGATACGGCTCGGATTTCCTGTCTGGCATTGAGGATGTTAACATATTTACACCAAAATTCGATATATGCAGGAAAAATTCAGTGATGCAATATTAAATTCCCATGATATTTAACCGTTCTTTGCATAATATTGTTGAAGTCACATTTTAAACAAGAAGGGCACTCGGTAGATCACATACCTCCACCACACAATACCTGATGCAATAGAACATATCAGGCCCAATAAATTCTTGACATAGCATGCTGTATATCGTTTTGAGCCTGCTTGCTTCAAATTTATCCAAATCTACTGGAAAGTTATAAAAAAAATTTCAATGAGAAAGGATATTGAACTGGGCAGTCTATATGGAACTCCCCCCCCCCCCCCCCGCCTCCAATTTTTGAGCTCTTTAAACCAGCCAAATAATAAAAGGATTCCTTTTTTTCTTCTCCTTTTTTACCACGGGCTTCCACTCGTATACGGTAATTCCTCTCTCGAGAGGAATTGATGAAATTTTACATGAGGTACAGGTCCGAGAGAGATTATTTTTTACACACTCGCCTGGAATGTAATCTTTGGTCCCGCCGTTGGGTGGAATTCGCTAAAAAAGATACATTCCACTCTCTTGTCCTTCTGCATCCTCCTGAACACCAACAAGAAAGGAAAAGGTCATCAGTAATAATCAATACTCACACAAACTGTGCAGTTTCCATCATGCCCAAAGTGATTAATACTTCGACAAAAAGGCAGATTCAGTATTGTCGTCATTACCTTGAATACAAGGTCATCGCAAGCAGTGGTTGCAAGACCAATTTTGACTTGCATTGTAAAGTGTGCATACTCAATTTATTTAAAACTGAACCTGCTGGGTTTAAGTTAACAAGCCGTGTTGTAACTTCACTCTTAAAGTTGTTTGCAGACTGACTGGGCATTCAGTCGATACTGGTAGTCGGCTACTGAAACACAGAAACTGTTTGCTCAAAGATTGAACCTACAATGTGGTGTGATCAGTTTGTGTCGAGTCTGAGTGTTTGCTTCATCAAAACCTTAAATCATCTTCAACTGAACCATGTCACCACGTTCATGCATCTATAGGTCTTGCACCCTCTGCCCTCTCCTGGCTCTGTCCCTGAAACGTTTCCGCAGGATTCACACGGTGTGCCGGTAACCCTCTTCTTGTTCAATCCCCCAAATCCAGGTTCACTGCCCACCTCCACTCATTTGTTGCTCTCTTCTCTCACCTGTGGAACCAACTCCCCCAATCTGTTCAGTCCCATTCTTCCCTCGAAGTCTAAGGCTTCAAGACAGCTGTTCGTCCCCCATCCATAGTCATGACCTATTCGACCCCCAAATGACCCCATTCCCAAACACTCCCCTTTTCCAGGTCATTCTGTCCCTTTGTCTTGGTTAGTTGTGGGTTGGTTTGTTCATTTTCTGTTTCATCCTTTCCCCTTCCTCTTCTGCGTTTCGTTCAGTTTGTTCACCCCCCCCCCCCCCGCTTGATGTCCTTCTCGCCCCTCTTTATCTCACTCTCAACTTCCACTCTGTTGTTGGTGTTTCCCCATTTCCATGAGCCTCGACCATTGTATACAACTACACCCAATGTTCCAAGCCGTTCCTCATAGCTCAGTTCCCCCAACTTCTTAACAACTTAACGACGCTGTCAACACAACAGCCGAGCTTTTCTCCAATGAAACCTCAGATGTATACCTGTCATACCTGTACCCCGTCAAGGTGTTTTCATAGTTTGGATGAGATATAATGCCAAGATGCACACTGTTTTCTGTGGCCTGAACCCGAGCCGTCACATGACGGAGCAGTCAGTAGAGCTATTGATATCTTTTTGAAAGTCTCTCATCAATTCGATGCCACCAGGTTTATCACCTGCAGGTACAGGTAACCAACCAACTGTCAACTGCCTTGGACTCTGGAGAGGTTATTTATTTAAATATGGGAACGCACTCGTCCCAAAACTCTCCCATGTGAATCTGCACTGATTTACCTCGAACCAAGGAGCACATTGAGCAGTCCCCAATGAACCATCCGTGCAAGCACCGGAGCATCGATTCCGTATGAACCGAGTTTGTGTCATTTTAAACATCAACCAAAATATTGTACCTTGTTTTTCCAAGACGGTGTTCCGTGCAATCGTATTTACTCAAACTAAAGCCGAAGCAGACACAAACCAGCTCGGTATTTTGCCGTTACCCTTTAACCCCTGTAACCACAACAACGCCAGTACTTCCGGATCAGGGTTTTTGTTTTTTTTTGACATATCCCGCATTTTAAAACGTTTTAAAATCCACCACACGTTCCGTGGATATAGCAACTCGAAAGGAGGGGAGAGGAAAAAAAATCAACGCAAAGTAACGTGAACCAAATGCATCAGTACAATACACCGCCCAAAAAAAACATCGTCGATTACGTCGAAACCGTGGAGCGAATCCACAAACAAAACACAATGTTGTTATAAACACGTAAAGCAATTACGGCACTTAATCTTAGCTGGTGAAATCCGTAGGTAGTCGGTAGTGAGGATCCCCCATGACAATAAGAGGAACGGTGCCACCAAATACACCGCCACAACACAATTTCGATTGGCAATAAATATTTTTATACAAATTATTTTCAGGAAGGATTAAAATTAAAAAAAATACACAATTCTGGATCCGGATCTTCACCGAAATCGAATCAATTCTTCCTCATCACACACCCAAAGTGTCCACCGAGTTTCGTCATAACCCGTGACAATTTTTTTTGACATACTGTGCTTTACACTTTACAGTGCCTTCAGCGAGTATTCACACCCTGTGGTATTGAAGAGTTATATGAATATTAATGAATGCATGAGGAACCGGAAATGACGAGGCGGAACCGGAAATGACGTCAGAGAGCTGTGGGGAAAGGACAGCAGGAGACGTCATTGAAAACGGTTGAGTTGAAGAACCCACATGTGGGCCTGACTTTGCGACACAACACCCCCCCCCCCTTGGCTTTTTCACATTTTGATGTGTTCCGGGCTGAATTTATTAAATGGATTAAATTTAAATAATTCGTCACCGATCGACGCAAAATTCCACACAATGACAAAATGAAAGCATGTTTTGAGAAATGTTTACAAATTAATAAAAAAAATTAAAAGCCGAAATGTCTTGCGTCAATAAGTATTCAACCCCTTTGTGATGACACTCCGAATTGAGCTCGGGTGTTGTATCCCGACGGAAAGACCACACGGACACACTACACGGGACAAGAGGTAACACGACTGTGTATTACAGCCAACCTGGCGGAACCTCAACCCCTGGCGGCCAGGTCACATGACCTGTGATCCGGTGGAGTGTCATGTGACTATGCAAACACAACACTCAGGTGCATCCCTTTTCCTTTAATCACCCTTGAGATGTCTCCACAACTTCATTGGAATTCCCCTGTTGATTCAATTGATGGGACGTGATTGAGAAAGAAACACACCTTTCTATATGAGGTCCCACAGTTGACAGTGCATGGAAGGATCGAAACTCCACCATGAAATCCAAGGGACTGTCCGTAGAACTGGAAGGAAGCATTGATCTTGGAAAAGGGTATAAAACAAGCTCAAATGAGCTAAGATCCTGGTCCTCTTAATGATGACGTCATAAAAACGAATATGACATCATTGTGATGTATCAGGTTTGCGATAAATTATCTGTGCTAATGCCCGGCTTGATTCCCGCAAACAAAATTCAAACAGCTTGCCGAGTTTCGGAGATAATGGTATAGGCGATTTCCATTAGCGGCGATATTATGTCAACTTTTTTTCTCATAAGAATTTCCAAAATCGGAGATGGTTACTGCCTGCGCGTGGGCTTTCTGCATATACATGGCAAGTTTCACGAAGATCCGATGAAAACTCTGGGTTGTGAAACAAAAAATGTCAAAAAGTAGGAATGACGTCATTAAAATTGATATGACGTCATAGTGATGTATCATGTGTGCGGTAATTCATCTCTGTTAATGCCCTGTTCGATTCCCGCAAACAGAATTCAAAAAGCTTACCTCGTTTCGGAGATTTTTTTTCGGCGATTTCCATTAGTGGAGATATTTAGACGTCATAACTTTTTTTTCTCGGAAGAATTTTCAAAATCGGAGATGGTTACTGTCTGCGGAGGGTATTTTTACATATATCCACCAAGTTTCAGGAAGTTTCGATGAAAACTGTAGGATGTGAAACAAAAAGTCCACAAGAAGAAGATGAAGAACAACAACGTGAGTAAGACTTAGAGATCCTCCACGAGGATCTAAAAATTTCTCGAGTGTTGTAAATTCCCAAGAGCACAGTGAGCTCCATCATTTGGAAATGGAAAGAATATGGAACTACCCAGACACTTCCTGGAGTTGGCTGTCTGACCAAACTGAACAACTGGGAAGAAGGACCTTGGTCAGGGAGGTGAGCAAGAACCCAATGACCACTCTGACAGAACTGCAGAGTTCCTTGGATGAGATGAGAGAACCTTCCGGAAAGACAGTCTCTGCAGCACTTCACAGATCTAGGCTTTATGGGAGAGTGACCAGACAGAAGCCACGCCTGATAAAAAGACACATTACAGCACACCTGGAGTTTGCAAAAAGCCACGTGAAAGACTGTGAGAGCACGAGGCAAAACATTCTGTGGGCTGGTGAGACGAAAATTGAACTCTTTGGCCTCAATGCAAAGTGCAACGTCGGGTGGGAACTGAGCACGACTCATCACCCATCTAACACTATCCCTAGCGTGAAGCTTGGTGGTGGCAGCATCATGCTATCGGGATGCTTTTCAGCAGCAGGGACTGGGAGACTTGTAAGGACGGAAGGAACAACGAATGGAGCCAAATACAGGCAAATCCTTGAGGAGAACCTGCTCCAGAGTGCAAAAGTCCTTAGACTGCGATGAGATTTACATTCCAACAGGACAATGACGCCAACAGGACAATGTCAACGCATTGGATAAAGAGTGGCAACAACAGTGCACCACCTTTCCCAAGCAAGCCAGAGCTATGACACCAGCTGTAAATCATGAAGGGCAACAGAAAAGCTCTACTCGGCGTGTGTGTGAGTACTGTGGCAAGAAGCACAATCCTGTGCCGCGCAGGTGTCCAGAATTTGGCAAAACGTGTACCAATTGTGTGGAGGCAAGAATCACGGGGCTGCAGTATGCAAGGGTGGAGGCATTAGTTGGGTACGTCTTCTGGATGTAGATGCCGAGCAAGGTACTGAAGAGTTTTGCGTCATAGATTCAATGCTCATTGGTAACCTGGATGATGTCATCACCCAGCCTACTGGCAGATGGCAACAACAGCTCACAGTAGGCCAGAGAATGGTGAATTTCAAGCGAGATACGGTTGCCTAGATAAACATAATTTCTCTTGCCACCGAGATGACAGCAATGCCTGAGCACAGCATAATGCCCACCAATGTCATTCTCACTGCTTTTGGTGAGGGTAGGTTCCAGCCATTGGGGACAACAGTAGTTCCCTGCAAACGTAAATGGCAAGAAAGGAGAATCAGATGCTGCGTGACTGAGAAAACCACTGTTCATGTAACAGGGCAAAACGCATTGTGAAAAGCTGGGCCTTATCAAGCGTATGGATTCACTACATGCTCCACTGCCCAATGAGAGGCTGCTCAAGCAATACACAGATGTGTACACAGGCACTGGTCAGTACTGGCGGGAGTATGGAATTGAGTTGAATTCAGATGTCACGCCAACTGCTCAGCCAGCCAGACGTGTTGTCTATGCCAAGTATGAGAAATGCAGTGTGGTGGCCAAGGTCGACAAGCCCTCTGACTGGGTTAGTAACCTTGTAGTCACCCCCCAAAAAAGAGATGGCCGCATGAGAATCTGCCAAGACACAAAACCGTTGAACTGTGCAATCAAACGAGAGAGATACACAATGCCTACACCAAGCGACGTGCAGATGAAGCTGAACAACAACAAGGTGTTCACAGTGATTGACATGGCAGATGGCTACTGGCATGTGAGGCTGACTGAGAAGTCCTCCTACCTGTGCACATTCAATACACCCTGGGGAAGGAGGAGATTCTGCCGCATGTCTGTCGACACACTCTCAGCCGGTGAACTCATGCACAAGAAGAACCAGGAAGCCTTCGGAGACATTCCTGATGTACAGGTCATTGCCGATGACATGATCATTGCCACTGAGACTGTGGCAGAGCATGACCAACTCCTGCGTAAGGTCATGCAGAAAGCTCGCCAACAACAGCTGAAATTCAATAGGACCAACGTACAGTTCCGAGTGCCCAAAATGCTGTACATTGGCAACATAATCACTCCGGAGGGACTGACTCCAGACAAATCCAAGGTCCAAGCGATTGCTGACATACCTACACCAGAAGACAGGCCAGGACTTCAGCACCTGTTGGGCATTGTCAAATATCTAGCACAGTATCTACCAAACGAGTCGGAGATAATGGCACTGCTCCATGCACTGCTCCAGAAAGATGCAGCCTGGAGCTGGGAAGCAGAGCACGCACAAAGTCTCCACAAGGTTAAAGAGGCACTGGCAACGGAACCTGTTCTGAGATACTGTGACATCTCCAAGCCGGTGACAGTCCAAGTAGATGCTAGCCAGAGTCGGCTTGGTTGTTGTCTACTCAAGGAGGGACGGCTGGTTCACGATGTATCAAGGTCCATGCTGGAAACTGAAATCTGAGATCAAAAAGGAAGTGTTGGCAACCTGCTATGCGTGCCACAAGTTCCACCAGAATATGTACGGGAAGCCCTTGAATGTGTAGACGGATCACCGTCCTCTAGAGGCAATTTCCAAGTAACCCCAGGGCAACGCGACTCCACGACTGCAGCGAATACTCCTGTGACTGCAGTGCAATGAGCTGGATGTGAGGTATGTCCCAGGGAAGTACATGTACAGTCGTGGACAAAAATATTGGCACCCTTGCATGTTTTTTCAAAACATAAGTTGAAATTGACAAAAGTTTTTTGGTCTCCACAATTCTTTATTTCACCGTTAATATTACAGAACCTTTGTTTTTGATTCAGAACTTAATATATCCTTTTAAATCAGAAAAGAAAAATAAATGGCATTGACAAAATTATTGACACCTTAGACTTAATATTTGGTATCACAGCTTTTCAATAAAATACCTACAGTTAAACACTTCCTATAGCCATGAATGAGCTTCCGACACCTCTCTACTGGTAGTTTGGTCCACTCTTCTTGTGCAAATTGCTCCAGTTCTCCCAGATTTGAAGGTTGCCTTCTCCCAACTGCTGTTTTCAGATCTCCCCACAGGTGTTCAATGGGATTTAGATCGAGAATCATTGCTGGCCACTTCAGAACAGTCTAGCATTTTGTCTTGAACCATTCCTGGGTGATTCTTGAAGTGTGTTTGGGGTCGTTGTCCTGTGACAAGACCCATGACCTTCGACAGAGACCCAGCTTTCTGACGCTGGGTTGAACATTGTGCTCCAAAATGCCTCCTTGTAATCTCCTGATTTCATGATGCCATGCACACATTAAAGGCACCCAGCGCCTGAGGCAGCACAGCAACACCAAAACACCACTGGACCTCCTCCATGTTTGACTACAGGGAAGGTGTTCTTTTCTTTGAAGGCTTAATTATGTTTTCTGTAAACATAGAGATGATGTGCTTTACCAAAAAGCTCTAATTTGGTCTCATCTGTCCACAGCAGTGGGGTCTCCTGGATCTCCTACCATAGAACCCCCTTTCATTGAGTTGGTGACGGATGGTGCGAGTTGAAACTGTTGTGCCTTGTGTCTGAAGGTCAGCTTCAATCTGCTTGGCAGTTGATCGAGGTGCTTTCTCCACCATTCGAACAATCCTTCGCTGCAATTTTCGATGAAGTTTTCTCTTGCGGCCACGTCCAGGGAGGTTGGCTACAGTGCCATGGGTCTTAAACTTCCTGATAACATTGTGTGCAGTGGACACAGGTACATCAAGGTCTCTAGAGATGGCCTTGTGGCCTTGAGATTGTCCATGTTTGACTACAATCTTGTGTCTGACCTCCTCAAAAAAAATCCCCTGGTTTTCTTCCTTTTGTCCCTGCTCATTGCACAGTGGCCCAAAACAGCAGAATGTCTCCTTTTCTCTATTCAAACTGGTTGAAGGAGTGATTTTTATATTGCCAGCACCTGCAACTCACCACAGGTGAGTACAATTCTGGGTAAAGGAGAATCACCTGCTTGAAATCTAATTATTTCTCACAACTTATAAAAGGTGCCAAAATATTGTCCGGGCCATTTTAGGATTTATGTGTGGAATAAGCTCAGATTTAGGAATTTTTTTCAGCTTTTTAACATTTGTTCCAACGCAAACCAAAGAAGCACATTTGTGGATTGCAAAATATTTTTTTAATTTCAACAATTTTCTGGAAGAAATGGTGCATTATTTGAAAAAAGAACAAGGGTGCCAATATTTTTGGCCATGACAGTGTGTGGTTGACACATTGGTTGACATGTGGTTGACAAAAAAGATACATTCCACTCTCTTGTCCTTCTGCATCCTCCTGAACACCAACAAGAAAGGAAAAGGTCATCAGTAATAATCAATACTCACACAAACTGTGCAGTTTCCATCATGCCCAAAGTGATTAATACTTCGACAAAAAGGCAGATTCAGTATTGTCGTCATTACCTTGAATACAAGGGCATCGCAAGCAGTGGTTGCAAGACCAATTTTGACTTGCATTGTAAAGTGTGCATACTCAATTTATTTAAAACTGAACCTGCTGGGTTTAAGTTAACAAGCCGTGTTGTAACTTCACTCTTAAAGTTGTTTGCAGACTGACTGGGCATTCAGTCGATACTGGTAGTCGGCTACTGAAACACAGAAACTGTTTGCTCAAAGATTGAACCTACAATGTGGTGTGATCAGTTTGTGTCGAGTCTGAGTGTTTGCTTCATCAAAACCTTAAATCATCTTCAACTGAACCATGTCACCACGTTCATGCATCTATAGGTCTTGCACCCTCTGCCCTCTCCTGGCTCTGTCCCTGAAACGTTTCCGCAGGATTCACACGGTGTGCCGGTAACCCTCTTCTTGTTCAATTCCCCAAATCCAGGTTCACTGCCCACCTCCACTCATTTGTTGCTCTCTTCTCTCACCTGTGGAACCAACTCCCCCAATCTGTTCAGTCCCATTCTTCCCTCGAAGTCTAAGGCTTCAAGACAGCTGTTCGTCCCCCATCCATAGTCATGACCTATTCGACCCCCAAATGACCCCATTCCCAAACACTCCCCTTTTCCAGGTCATTCTGTCCCTTTGGCTTGGTTAGTTGTGGGTTGGTTTGTTCATTTTCTGTTTCATCCTTTCCCCTTCTTCTTCTGTGTTTCGTTCAGTTTGTTCACCCCCCCCCCCCCGCCTGGTGTCCTCGCCTCTCTTTATCTCACTCTCAACTTCCACTCTGTTGTTGGTGTTTCCCCATTTCCATGAGCCTCGACCATTGTATACAACTACACCCAATGTTCCAAGCCGTTCCTCATAGCTCAGTTCCCCCAACTTCTGAACAACTTAACGACGCTGTCAACACAACAGCCGAGCTTTTCTCCAATGAAACCTCAGATGTATACCTGTCATACCTGTACCCCGTCAAGGTGTTTTCATAGTTTGGATGAGATATAATGCCAAGATGCACACTGTTTTCTGTGGCCTGAACCCGAGCCGTCACATGACGGAGCAGTCAGTAGAGCTATTGATATCTTTTTGAAAGTCTCTCATCAATTCGATACCACCAGGTTTATCACCTGCAGGTACAGGTAACCAACCAACTGTCAACTGCCTTGGACTCTGGAGAGGTTATTTATTTAAATATGGGAACGCACTCGTCCCAAAACTCTCCCATGTGAATCTGCACTGATTTACCTCGAACCAAGGAGCACATTGAGCAGTCCCCAATGAACCATCCGTGCAAGCACCGGAGCATCGATTCCGTATGAACCGAGTTTGTGTCATTTTAAACATCAACCAAAATATTGTACCTTGTTTTTCCAAGACGGTGTTCCGTGCAATCGTATTTACTCAAACTAAAGCCGAAGCAGACACAAACCAGCTCGGTATTTTGCCGTTACCCTTTAACCCCTGTAACCACAACAACGCCAGTACTTCCGGATCAGGGTTTTTTTTTTTGACATATCCCGCATATTAAAACGTTTTAAAATCCACCACACGTTCCGTGGATATAGCAACTCGAATGGAGGGGAGAGGAAAAAAAATCAACGCAAAGTAACGTGAACCAAATGCATCAGTACAATACACCGCCCAAAAAAAACATCGTCGATTACGTCGAAACCGTGGAGCGAATCCACAAACAAAACACAATGTTGTTATAAACACGTAAAGCAATTACGGCACTTAATCTTAGCTGGTGAAATCCGTAGGTAGTCGGTAGTGAGGATCCCCCATGACAATAAGAGGAACGGTGCCACCAAATACACCGCCACAACACAATTTCGATTGGCAATAAATATTTTTACACAAATTATTTTCAGGAAGGATTAAAATTAAAAAAAAATACACAATTCTGGATCCGGATCTTCACTGAAATCGAATCAATTCTTCCTCATCACACACCCAAAGTGTCCACCGAGTTTCGTCATAACCCGTGACAATTTTTTTTGACATACTGTGCTTTACACTTTACAGTGCCTTCAGCGAGTATTCACACCCTGTGGTATTGAAGAGTTATATGAATATTAATGAATGCATGAGGAACCGGAAATGACGAGGCGGAACCGGAAATGACGTCAGAGAGCTGTGGGGAAAGGACAGCAGGAGACGTCATTGAAAACGGTTGAGTTGAAGAACCCACATGTGGGCCTGACTTTGCGACACAACACCCCCCCCCCCTTGGCTTTTTCACATTTTGATGTGTTCCGGGCTGAATTTATTAAATGGATTAAATTTAAATAATTCGTCACCGATCGACGCAAAATTCCACACAATGACAAAATGAAAGCATGTTTTGAGAAATGTTTACAAATTAATAAAAAAAATTAAAAGCCGAAATGTCTTGCGTCAATAAGTATTCAACCCCTTTGTGATGACACTCCGAATTGAGCTCGGGTGTTGTATCCCGACGGAAAGACCACACGGACACACTACACGGGACAAGAGGTAACACGACTGTGTATTACAGCCAACCTGGCGGAACCTCAACCCCTGGCGGCCAGGTCACATGACCTGTGATCCGGTGGAGTGTCATGTGACTATGCAAACACAACACTCAGGTGCATCCCTTTTCCTTTAATCACCCTTGAGATGTCTCCACAACTTCATTGGAATTCCCCTGTTGATTCAATTGATGGGACGTGATTGAGAAAGAAACACACCTTTCTATATGAGGTCCCACAGTTGACAGTGCATGGAAGGATCGAAACTCCACCATGAAATCCAAGGGACTGTCCGTAGAACTGGAAGGAAGCATTGATCTTGGAAAAGGGTATAAAACAAGCTCAAATGAGCTAAGATCCTGGTCCTCTTAATGATGACGTCATAAAAACGAATATGACATCATTGTGATGTATCAGGTTTGCGATAAATTATCTGTGCTAATGCCCGGCTTGATTCCCGCAAACAAAATTCAAACAGCTTGCCGAGTTTCGGAGATAATGGTATAGGCGATTTCCATTAGCGGCGATATTATGCCAACTTTTTTTCTCGGAAGAATTTCCAAAATCGGAGATGGTTGCTGCCTGCGCGTGGGCTTTCTGCATATACATGGCAAGTTTCACGAAGATCCGATGAAAACTCTGGGTTGTGAAACAAAAAATGTCTAAAAATAGGAATGACGTCATTAAAATTGATATGACGTCATAGTGGTGTATCATGTGTGCGGTAATTCATCTCTGCTAATGCCCTGTTCGATTCCCGCAAACAGAATTCAAAAAGCTTACCTCGTTTCGGAGATTTTTTTTCGGCGATTTCCATTAGTGGAGATATTTAGACGTCATAACTTTTTTTTCTCGGAAGAATTTTCAAAATCGGAGATGGTTACTGTCTGCGGAGGGTATTTTTACATATATCCACCAAGTTTCAGGAAGTTTCGATGAAAACTGTAGGATGTGAAACAAAAAAGTCCACAAGAAGAAGATGAAGAACAACAACGTGAGTAAGACTTAGAGATCCTCCACGAGGATCTAAAAATTTCTCGAGTGTTGTAAATTCCCAAGAGCACAGTGAGCTCCATCATTTGGAAATGGAAAGAATATGGAACTACCCAGACACTTCCTGGAGTTGGCTGTCTGACCACACTGAACAACTGGGAAGAAGGACCTTGGTCAGGGAGGTGAGCAAGAACCCAATGACCACTCTGACAGAACTGCAGAGTTCCTTGGATGAGATGAGAGAACCTTCCGGAAGGACAACAGTCTCTGCAGCACTTCACAGATCTAGGCTTTATGGGAGAGTGACCAGACAGAAGCCACGCCTGATAAAAAGACACATTACAGCACACCTGGAGTTTGCAAAAAGCCACGTGAAAGACTGTGAGAGCACGAGGCAAAACATTCTGTGGGCTGGTGAGACGAAAATTGAACTCTTTGGCCTCAATGCAAAGTGCAACGTCGGGTGGGAACTGAGCACGACTCATCACCCATCTAACACTATCCCTAGCGTGAAGCTTGGTGGTGGCAGCATCATGCTATCGGGATGCTTTTCAGCAGCAGGGACTGGGAGACTTGTAAGGACGGAAGGAACAACGAATGGAGCCAAATACAGGCAAATCCTTGAGGAGAACCTGCTCCAGAGTGCAAAAGTCCTTAGACTGCGATGAGATTTACATTCCAACAGGACAATGACGCCAACAGGACAATGTCAACGCATTGGATAAAGAGTGGCAACAACAGTGCACCACCTTTCCCAAGCAAGCCAGAGCTATGACACCAGCTGTAAATCATGAAGGGCAACAGAAAAGCTCTACTCGGCGTGTGTGTGAGTACTGTGGCAAGAAGCACAATCCTGTGCCGCGCAGGTGTCCAGAATTTGGCAAAACGTGTACCAATTGTGTGGAGGCAAGAATCACGGGGCTGCAGTATGCAAGGGTGGAGGCATTAGTTGGGTACGTCTTCTGGATGTAGATGCCGAGCAAGGTACTGAAGAGTTTTGCGTCATAGATTCAATGCTCATTGGTAACCTGGATGATGTCATCACCCAGCCTACTGGCAGATGGCAACAACAGCTCACAGTAGGCCAGAGAATGGTGAATTTCAAGCGAGATACGGTTGCCTAGATAAACATAATTTCTCTTGCCACCGAGATGACAGCAATGCCTGAGCACAGCATAATGCCCACCAATGTCATTCTCACTGCTTTTGGTGAGGGTAGGTTCCAGCCATTGGGGACAACAGTAGTTCCCTGCAAACGTAAATGGCAAGAAAGGAGAATCAGATGCTGCGTGACTGAGAAAACCACTGTTCATGTAACAGGGCAAAACGCATTGTGAAAAGCTGGGCCTTATCAAGCGTATGGATTCACTACATGCTCCACTGCCCAATGAGAGGCTGCTCAAGCAATACACAGATGTGTACACAGGCACTGGTCAGTACTGGCGGGAGTATGGAATTGAGTTGAATTCAGATGTCACGCCAACTGCTCAGCCAGCCAGACGTGTTGTCTATGCCAAGTATGAGAAATGCAGTGTGGTGGCCAAGGTCGACAAGCCCTCTGACTGGGTTAGTAACCTTGTAGTCACCCCCCAAAAAAGAGATGGCCGCATGAGAATCTGCCAAGACACAAAACCGTTGAACTGTGCAATCAAACGAGAGATACACAATGCCTACACCAAGCGACGTGCAGATGAAGCTGAACAACAACAAGGTGTTCACAGTGATTGACATGGCAGATGGCTACTGGCATGTGAGGCTGACTGAGAAGTCCTCCTACCTGTGCACATTCAATACACCCTGGGGAAGGAGGAGATTCTGCCGCATGTCTGTCGACACACTCTCAGCCGGTGAACTCATGCACAAGAAGAACCAGGAAGCCTTCGGCGACATTCCTGATGTACAGGTCATTGCCGATGACATGATCATTGCCACTGAGACTGTGGCAGAGCATGACCAACTCCTGCGTAAGGTCATGCAGAAAGCTCGCCAACAACAGCTGAAATTCAATAGGACCAACGTACAGTTCCGAGTGCCCAAAATGCTGTACATTGGCAACATAATCACTCCGGAGGGACTGACTCCAGACAAATCCAAGGTCCAAGCGATTGCTGACATACCTACACCAGAAGACAGGCCAGGACTTCAGCACCTGTTGGGCATTGTCAAATATCTAGCACAGTATCTACCAAACGAGTCGGAGATAATGGCACTGCTCCATGCACTGCTCCAGAAAGATGCAGCCTGGAGCTGGGAAGCAGAGCACGCACAAAGTCTCCACAAGGTTAAAGAGGCACTGGCAACGGAACCTGTTCTGAGATACTGTGACATCTCCAAGCCGGTGACAGTCCAAGTAGATGCTAGCCAGAGTCGGCTTGGTTGTTGTCTACTCAAGGAGGGACGGCTGGTTCACGATGTATCAAGGTCCATGCTGGACACTGAAATCTGAGATCAAAAAGGAAGTGTTGGCAACCTGCTATGCGTGCCACAAGTTCCACCAGAATATGTACGGGAAGCCCTTGAATGTGTAGACGGATCACCGTCCTCTAGAGGCAATTTCCAAGTAACCCCAGGGCAACGCGACTCCACGACTGCAGCGAATACTCCTGTGACTGCAGTGCAATGAGCTGGATGTGAGGTATGTCCCAGGGAAGTACATGTACAGTCGTGGACAAAAATATTGGCACCCTTGCATGTTTTTTCAAAACATAAGTTGAAATTGACAAAAGTTTTTTGGTCTCCACAATTCTTTATTTCACCGTTAATATTACAGAACCTTTGTTTTTGATTCAGAACTTAATATATCCTTTGAAATCAGAAAAGAAAAATAAATGGCATTGACAAAATTATTGACACCTTAGACTTAATATTTGGTATCACAGCTTTTCAATAAAATACCTACAGTTAAACACTTCCTATAGCCATGAATGAGCTTCCGACACCTCTCTACTGGTAGTTTGGTCCACTCTTCTTGTGCAAATTGCTCCAGTTCTCCCAGATTTGAAGGTTGCCTTCTCCCAACTGCTGTTTTCAGATCTCCCCACAGGTGTTCAATGGGATTTAGATCGAGAATCATTGCTGGCCACTTCAGAACAGTCTAGCATTTTGTCTTGAACCATTCCTGGGTGATTCTTGAAGTGTGTTTGGGGTCGTTGTCCTGTGACAAGACCCATGACCTTCGACGGAGACCCAGCTTTCTGACGCTGGGTTGAACATTGTGCTCCAAAATGCCTCCTTGTAATCTCCTGATTTCATGATGCCATGCACACATTAAAGGCACCCAGCGCCTGAGGCAGCACAGCAACACCAAAACACCACTGGACCTCCTCCATGTTTGACTACAGGGAAGGTGTTCTTTTCTTTGAAGGCTTAATTATGTTTTCTGTAAACATAGAGATGATGTGCTTTACCAAAAAGCTCTAATTTGGTCTCATCTGTCCACAGCAGTGGGGTCTCCTGGATCTCCTACCATAGAACCCCCTTTCATTGAGTTGGTGACGGATGGTGCGAGTTGAAACTGTTGTGCCTTGTGTCTGAAGGTCAGCTTCAATCTGCTTGGCAGTTGATCGAGGTGCTTTCTCCACCATTCGAACAATCCTTCGCTGCAATTTTCGATGAAGTTTTCTCTTGCGGCCACGTCCAGGGAGGTTGGCTACAGTGCCATGGGTCTTAAACTTCCTGATAACATTGTGTGCAGTGGACACAGGTACATCAAGGTCTCTAGAGATGGCCTTGTGGCCTTGAGATTGTCCATGTTTGACTACAATCTTGTGTCTGACCTCCTCAAAAAAAATCCCCTGGTTTTCTTCCTTTTGTCCCTGCTCATTGCACAGTGGCCCAAAACAGCAGAATGTCTCCTTTTCTCTATTCAAACTGGTTGAAGGAGTGATTTTTATATTGCCAGCACCTGCAACTCACCACAGGTGAGTACAATTCTGGGTAAAGGAGAATCACCTGCTTGAAATCTAATTATTTCTCACAACTTATAAAAGGTGCCAAAATATTGTCCGGGCCATTTTAGGATTTATGTGTGGAATAAGCTCAGATTTAGGAATTTTTTTCAGCTTTTTAACATTTGTTCCAACGCAAACCAAAGAAGCACATTTGTGGATTGCAAAAGATTTTTTAATTTCAACAATTTTCTGGAAGAAATGGTGCATTATTTGAAAAAAGAACAAGGGTGCCAATATTTTTGGCCATGACAGTGTGTGGTTGACACATTGAGTCATGCATACTTACCATCCAGATGGAGGAGGACATAGGTCTGGTTCACTGTCTGATGCGAGACATGCCGGTGAGTGCCATGAGGCAATCGCAGGTGCGACCTGCAGCGGTGAGGACCCTGACATCCACATGGTGAAGCAGGCAGTCATGGTGGGATGGTCCAACAGGAAGCACAATGCTTCGAGCGTCCTTCAAGACTCCTGGCCGGTCAAAGTTGAAGTACACCGAACTTACGGACTGCTCTGTGTCAGGGACCGCTCACTCAGGAATACGATTGTGGTTCTGCGACATGAGAGTCACGTGCGAGCTGATCAAATGAAAGCCAGGGCCACAGGCGCTCTGTTTAGGCCCAACATGGCCGCACACATTGAATAACAGGAGCTGACTGCGCAGTTTGCCTCAGCCATTGGAATTCACATCTCATACCTGAGCTGGCATGGCAAAAGGTGGGAGCAGACATCCTCACATATCAAGTCAAAGACTATCTCCTGGTGGTTGATGACTATAGCAAGTACCTGGAGGTGGTGGAGATCAAGGACAAGGACAAGGCTGTCACCATTATCATCACCAAGATGAAAGAGGGTTTGAGGAAAACACTGAGAGGAGGAGAGAGGAGGAGAGAGGAGGGGAGAGGAGGGGAGAGGAGAGAGGAGGAGAGAGGAGGGGGGAGGAGAGGAGAGAGGAGGAGGGGAGGGGAGAGGAGAAAGGAGGAGAGAGGAGGGGGGAGGAGAGGAGAGAGGAGGAGAGGAGGGGAGAGGAGGAGAGAGGAGAGAGAGGAGGGGAGAGGAGGAGAGGGGAGAGGAGAGAGGAGGAGAGAGGAGGGGGAGGAGAGGAGATAGGAGGAGAGGAGGGGAGAGGAGAGAGAGGAGGGGAGAGGAGGAGAGAGGAGGGGGAGGAGAGGAGAGAGGAGGAGAGGAGGGGAGAGTAGAGAGAGGAGGGGAGAGGAGGAGAGGGGAGAGAGAGGGGAGAGAGGAGGGGAGAGGAGGAGAGAGAGGAGGGGAGAGGAGGGGGAGGCAGTGAGAGGAGGGTTCACGTCTGGAACTCACATTCCCCATCACGTACATGGAATCACTGGTCCCAGGTGTTAAAGTATAATTCACTTTCTGGTTCTCAAATCTTTCAGCACCTTTCACTCAGTGAGCGCTTTATCATTTGCTGTGCATTTCCGAGTTTGAACCCACGTGTGATCAACGAAGTACGGAATTAAAGTTGAACGTTTTAATAGTTAAACATTTTTAACTATATTTTTTTACAATGATTTGACACCACAATATGGAAGAAACGAAGTGAACGAAAAGCTTTGATAATAATATTTAATTTAACGCGATATGAATGGTCACGTGATATGCGCGAGAGGGGTTTAAGATCGCGATTGTGGAAGCATTTTGATCTCGCGCGGACGCCGTAGGTCCGGAGGGTAAAGGTCAAGCGGACACGTGCGTCTGCTCGCTCCCCGTACCTGGGGGTTTTGAGTTTTCCAACCTGTGAGTGATCATTGATCATGTCCTTCTTCATAAAAGGGAAGAAAAAGGATCGAGGTGGAAGCGCATCCCGGGGGATAAAGAGAAAGGTGCTTGTTCGTCGGGATGTACTCGAGTTCACTACATGTGTGGTGGATCCAGTGTGGTGCGGGTACTTTGTTAGGTACAGTGTAACTCACTAAGATTTAAAAAAAACTACGTGTGGTACAGCGTGATAGCGTGTGGTAGATTGTCATACAGTGTGATAGCGTGTGGTAGAGTGTCATACAATGTGATAGCGTGTGGTAGAGTGTCATACAGTGTGGTGGAGTGTCATACAGTGTGGTGGAGTGTCATACAGTGTGGTGGAGTGTCATACAGTGTGGTGGAGTGTCATACAGTGTGGTGGAGTGTCATACAGTGTGGTGGAGTGTCATACAGTGTGGTGGAGTGTCATACAGTGTGGTGGAGTGTCATACAGTGTGGTGGAGTGTCATACAGTGTGGTGGAGTGTCATACAGTGTGGTGGAGTGTCATACAGTGTGGTGGAGTGTCATACAGTGTGGTGGAGTGTCATACAGTGTGGTGGAGTGTCATACAGTGTGGTGGAGTGTCATACAGTGTGGTGGAGTGTCATAGAGTGTGATAGCGTGTGGTGGAGTGTCATACAGTGTGATAGCGTGTGGTAGAGTGTCATACAATGTGATAGCGTGTGGTGGAGTGTCATACAGTGTGGTGGAGTGTCATACAGTGTGGTGGAGTGTCATACAGTGTGGTGGAGTGTCATACAGTGTGGTGGAGTGTCAAACAGTGTGGTGGAGTGTCATACAGTGTGGTGGAGTGTCATACAGTGTGGTGGAGTGTCATACAGTGTGGTGGAGTGTCATACAGTGTGGTGGAGTGTCATACAGTGTGGTGGAGTGTCATACAGTGTGGTGGAGTGTCATACAGTGTGGTGGAGTGTCATACAGTGTGGTGGAGTGTCATACAGTGTGGTGGAGTGTCATACAGTGTGGTAGAGTGTCATACAGTGTGATAGCGTGTGGTAGAGCGTCATACAGTGTGATAGCGTGTGGTAGAGCGTCATACAGTGTCATAGCGTGTGGTAGAGCGTCATACAGTCATACAGTGTGATAGTGTGTGGTAGAGTGTCATACAGTGTGGTAGCGTGTCATACAGTGTGGTAGAGTGTCATACAATGTGATAGCGTGTGGTGGAGTGTCATACAGTGTGGTGGAGTGTCATACAATGTGATAGCGTGTGGTGGAGTGTCATACAGTGTGGTGGAGTGTCATACAATGTGATAGCGTGTGGTGGAGTGTCATACAGTGTGGTGGAGTGTCATACAATGTGATAGCGTGTGGTGGAGTGTCATACAATGTGATAGCGTGTGGTGGAGTGTCATACAGTGTGGTGGAGTGTCATACAGTGTGGTGGAGTGTCATACAGTGTGGTGGAGTGTCATACAGTGTGGTTGCGTGTCATACAGTGTGGTGGAGTGTGGTAGCGTGTCATACAGTGTGGTGGAGTGTGGTAGCGTGTCATAGTGTGGTAGCGTGTGGTAGAGTGTCATACAATGTGATAGCGTGTGGTGGAGTGTCATACAGTGTGGTGGAGTGTCATACAGTGTGGTGGAGTGTCATACAGTGTGGTGGAGTGTCATACAGTGTGGTGGAGTGTCATACAGTGTGGTGGAGTGTCATACAGTGTGGTGGAGTGTCATACAGTGTGGTGGAGTGTCATACAGTGTGGTAGCGTGTGGTAGAGCGTCATACAGTGTGATAGCGTGTGGTAGAGCGTCATACAGTGTGGTAGAGCGTCATACAGTGTGGTAGAGTGTCATACAGTGTGGTAGCGTGTGGTAGCGTGTCATACAGTGTGGTAGCGTGTCATACAATGTGATAGCGTGTGGTAGAGTGTCATACAATGTGATAGCGTGTGGTAGAGTGTCATACAGTGTGGTGGAGTGTCATACAGTGTTATAGCGTGTGGTAGAGTGTCATACAGTGTGATAGCGTGTGGTAGAGTGTCATACAGTGTGATAGCGTGTGGTAGAGTGTCATACAGTGTGGTAGAGTGTCATACAATGTGATAGCGTGTGGTGGAGTGTCATACAGTGTGGTGGAGTGTCATACAATGTGATAGCGTGTGGTGGAGTGTCATACAGTGTGGTGGAGTGTCATACAATGTGATAGCGTGTGGTGGAGTGTCATACAGTGTGGTGGAGTGTCATAGTGTGATAGCGTGTGGTAGAGTGTCATACAGTGTGGTAGTGTCATACAGTGTGGTAGAGTGTCATACAGTGTGATAGCGTGTGGTAAAGTGTCATACAGTGTGATAGCGTGTGGTAGAGTGTCATACAGTGTGGTAGAGTGTCATACAATGTGATAGCGTGTGGTGGAGTGTCATACAATGTGATAGCGTGTGGTGGAGTGTCATACAGTGTGGTGGAGTGTCATACAGTGTGGTAGTGTCACACAATGTGATAGCGTGTGGTAGAGTGTTATACAGTGTGATAGCATGTGGTAGAGTGTCATACAGTGTGGTAGAGTGTCATACAATGTGACAGCGTGTGGTGGAGTGTCGTACAGTGTGGTGGAGTGTCATACAATGTGATAGCGTTTGGTGGAGTGTCATACAGTGTGGTGGAGTGTCATACAGTGTGATAGCGTGTGGTAGAGTGTCATACAGTGTGATAGCGTGTGGTAGAGTGTCATACAGTGTGATAGCGTGTGGTAGAGTGTCATACAGTGTGATAGCGTGTGGTAGAGTGTCATACAGTGTGATAGCGTGTGGTAGAGTGTCATACAGTGTTATAGCGTGTGGTAGAGTCATACAGTGTGATAGCGTGTGGTAGAGTGTCATACAGTGTGATAGCGTGTGGTAGAGTGTCATACAGTGTGGTAGTGTCATACAATGTGATAGCGTGTGGTGGAGTGTCATACAGTGTGGTGGAGTGTCATACAATGTGATAGCGTGTGGTGGAGTGTCATACAGTGTGGTGGAGTGTCATACAATGTGATAGCGTGTGGTGGAGTGTCATACAGTGTGGTAGAGTGTCATACAGTGTGGTAGAGTGTCATACAGTGTGATAGCGTGTCATACAGTGTGATAGCGTGTGGTAGAGTGTCATACAGTGTGGTAGAGTGTCATACAATGTGATAGCGTGTGGTGGAGTGTCATACAGTGTGGTGGAGTGTCATACAGTGTGGTAGTGTCATACAATGTGATAGCGTGTGGTAGAGTGTCATACAGTGTGATAGCGTGTGGTAGAGTGTCACACAGTGTGGTAGAGCGTCACACAGTGTGATAGCATGTGGTAGAGTGTCATACAGTGTGGTAGAGTGTCATACAGTGTGGTAGAGTGTCATACAGTGTGGTAGCGTGTGGTAGAGTGTCATACAGTGTGGTAGAGTGTCATACAGTGTGGTAGAGTGTCATACAGTGTGGTAGAGTGTCATACAATGTGATAGCGTGTGGTAGAGTGTCATACAATGTGATAGCGTGTGGTAGAGTGTCATACAGTGTGGTGGAGTGTCATAGTGTCATAGAGTGTGATAGCGTGTGGTAGAGTGTCATACAGTGTGATAGAGTGTCATACAATGTGATAGCGTGTGGTGGAGTGTCATACAGTGTGGTGGAGTGTCATACAATGTGATAGCGTGTGGTGGAGTGTCATACAGTGTGGTGGAGTGTCATACAGTGTGGTAGTGTCATACAATGTGATAGCGTGTGGTAGAGTGTCATACAGTGTGATAGCGTGTGGTAGAGTGTCACACAGTGTGGTAGAGCGTCACACAGTGTGATAGCATGTGGTAGAGTGTCATACAGTGTGGTAGAGTGTCATACAGTGTGGTAGAGTGTCATACAGTGTGGTAGCGTGTGGTAGAGTGTCATACAGTGTGGTAGAGTGTCATACAGTGTGGTAGAGTGTCATACAGTGTGGTAGAGTGTCATACAATGTGATAGCGTGTGGTAGAGTGTCATACAATGTGATAGCGTGTGGTAGAGTGTCATACAGTGTGGTGGAGTGTCATAGTGTCATAGAGTGTGGTAGCGTGTGGTAGAGTGTCATACAGTGTGATAGCGTGTGGTAGAGTGTCATACAGTGTGATAGAGTGTCATACAATGTGATAGCGTGTGGTGGAGTGTCATACAGTGTGGTGGAGTGTCATACAATGTGATAGCGTGTGGTGGAGTGTCATACAGTGTGGTGGAGTGTCATACAATGTGATAGCGTGTGGTGGAGTGTCATACAGTGTGGTGGAGTGTCATACAGTGTGATAGCGTGTGGTAGAGTGTCATACAGTGTGGTAGTGTCATACAGTGTGGTAGAGTGTCATACAGTGTGATAGCGTGTGGTAAAGTGTCATACAGTGTGATAGCGTGTGGTAGAGTGTCATACAGTGTGGTAGAGTGTCATACAATGTGATAGCGTGTGGTGGAGTGTCATACAATGTGATAGCGTGTGGTGGAGTGTCATACAGTGTGGTGGAGTGTCATACAGTCTGGTAGTGTCATACAATGTGATAGCGTGTGGTAGAGTGTCATACAGTGTGATAGCGTGTGGTAGAGTGTCATACAGTGTGGTAGAGTGTCATACAATGTGACAGCGTGTGGTGGAGTGTCATACAGTGTGGTGGAGTGTCATACAATGTGATAGTGTGTGGTGGAGTGTCATACAGTGTGGTGGAGTGTCATACAATGTGATAGCGTGTGGTGGAGTGTCATACAGTGTGGTGGAGTGTCATACAATGTGATAGCGTGTGGTGGAGTGTCATACAGTGTGGTAGTGTCATAGTGTGGTAGAGTGTCATACAGTGTGATAGCGTGTGGTAAAGTGTCATACAGTGTGATAGCGTGTGGTAGAGTGTCATACAGTGTGGTAGAGTGTCATACAATGTGATAGCGTGTGGTGGAGTGTCATACAATGTGATAGCGTGTGGTGGAGTGTCATACAGTGTGGTAGTGTCATACAATGTGATAGCGTGTGGTAGAGTGTCATACAGTGTGATAGCGTGTGGTAGAGTGTCATACAGTGTGGTAGAGTGTCATACAATGTGACAGCGTGTGGTGGAGTGTCATACAGTGTGGTGGAGTGTCATACAATGTGATAGCGTGTGGTGGAGTGTCATACAGTGTGGTGGAGTGTCATACAGTGTGATAGCGTGTGGTAGAGTGTCATACAGTGTGGTGTCATACAGTGTGGTAGAGTGTCATACAGTGTGATAGCGTGTGGTAAAGTGTCATTCAGTGTGATAGCGTGTGGTAGAGTGTCATACAGTGTGGTAGAGTGTCATACAATGTGATAGCGTGTGGTGGAGTGTCATACAATGTGATAGCGTGTGGTGGAGTGTCATACAGTGTGGTGGAGTGTCATACAGTGTGGTAGTGTCATACAATGTGATAGCGTGTGGTAGAGTGTCATACAGTGTGATAGCGTGTGGTAGAGTGTCATACAGTGTGGTAGAGTGTCATACAATGTGACAGCGTGTGGTGGAGTGTCATACAGTGTGGTGGAGTGTCATACAATGTGATAGCGTGTGGTGGAGTGTCATACAGTGTGGTGGAGTGTCATACAATGTGATAGCGTGTGGTAGAGTGTCATACAGTGTGGTAGTGTCATAGTGTGGTAGAGTGTCATACAGTGTGATAGCGTGTGGTAAAGTGTCATACAGTGTGATAGCGTGTGGTAGAGTGTCATACAGTCTGGTAGTGTCATACAATGTGATAGCGTGTGGTAGAGTGTCATACAGTGTGATAGCGTGTGGTAGAGTGTCATACAGTGTGGTAGAGTGTCATACAATGTGACAGCGTGTGGTGGAGTGTCATACAGTGTGGTGGAGTGTCATACAATGTGATAGTGTGTGGTGGAGTGTCATACAGTGTGGTGGAGTGTCATACAATGTGATAGCGTGTGGTGGAGTGTCATACAGTGTGGTGGAGTGTCATACAATGTGATAGCGTGTGGTGGAGTGTCATACAGTGTGGTGGAGTGTCATACAGTGTGATAGCGTGTGGTAGAGTGTCATACAGTGTGGTAGTGTCATAGTGTGGTAGAGTGTCATACAGTGTGATAGCGTGTGGTAAAGTGTCATACAGTGTGATAGCGTGTGGTAGAGTGTCATACAGTGTGGTAGAGTGTCATACAATGTGATAGCGTGTGGTGGAGTGTCATACAATGTGATAGCGTGTGGTGGAGTGTCATACAGTGTGGTAGTGTCATACAATGTGATAGCGTGTGGTAGAGTGTCATACAGTGTGATAGCGTGTGGTAGAGTGTCATACAGTGTGGTAGAGTGTCATACAATGTGACAGCGTGTGGTGGAGTGTCATACAGTGTGGTGGAGTGTCATACAATGTGATAGCGTGTGGTGGAGTGTCATACAGTGTGGTGGAGTGTCATACAATGTGATAGCGTGTGGTGGAGTGTCATACAGTGTGGTGGAGTGTCATACAATGTGATAGCGTGTGGTGGAGTGTCATACAGTGTGGTGGAGTGTCATACAGTGTGATAGCGTGTGGTAGAGTGTCATACAGTGTGGTGTCATACAGTGTGGTAGAGTGTCATACAGTGTGATAGCGTGTGGTAAAGTGTCATTCAGTGTGATAGCGTGTGGTAGAGTGTCATACAGTGTGGTAGAGTGTCATACAATGTGATAGCGTGTGGTGGAGTGTCATACAATGTGATAGCGTGTGGTGGAGTGTCATACAGTGTGGTGGAGTGTCATACAGTGTGGTAGTGTCATACAATGTGATAGCGTGTGGTAGAGTGTCATACAGTGTGATAGCGTGTGGTAGAGTGTCATACAGTGTGGTAGAGTGTCATACAATGTGACAGCGTGTGGTGGAGTGTCATACAGTGTGGTGGAGTGTCATACAATGTGATAGCGTGTGGTGGAGTGTCATACAGTGTGGTGGAGTGTCATACAGTGTGATAGCGTGTGGTAGAGTGTCATACAGTGTGGTAGTGTCATAGTGTGGTAGAGTGTCATACAGTGTGATAGCGTGTGGTAAAGTGTCATACAGTGTGATAGCATGTGGTAGAGTGTCATACAGTGTGGTAGAGTGTCATACAATGTGATAGCGTGTGGTGGAGTGTCATACAATGTGATAGCGTGTGGTGGAGTGTCATACAGTGTGGTAGTGTCATACAATGTGATAGCGTGTGGTAGAGTGTCATACAGTGTGATAGCGTGTGGTAGAGTGTCATACAGTGTGGTAGAGTGTCATACAATGTGACAGCGTGTGGTGGAGTGTCATACAGTGTGGTGGAGTGTCATACAATGTGATAGTGTGTGGTGGAGTGTCATACAGTGTGGTGGAGTGTCATACAATGTGATAGCGTGTGGTGGAGTGTCATACAGTGTGGTGGAGTGTCATACAATGTGATAGCGTGTGGTGGAGTGTCATACAGTGTGGTGGAGTGTCATACAGTGTGATAGCGTGTGGTGGAGTGTCATACAGTGTGGTGGAGTGTCATACAATGTGATAGCGTGTGGTGGAGTGTCATACAGTGTGGTGGAGTGTCATACAGTGTGATAGCGTGTGGTAGAGTGTCATACAGTGTGGTAGTGTCATAGTGTGGTAGAGTGTCATACAGTGTGATAGCGTGTGGTAAAGTGTCATACAGTGTGATAGCGTGTGGTAGAGTGTCATACAGTGTGGTAGAGTGTCATACAATGTGATAGCGTGTGGTGGAGTGTCATACAATGTGATAGCGTGTGGTGGAGTGTCATACAGTGTGGTAGTGTCATACAATGTGATAGCGTGTGGTAGAGTGTCATACAGTGTGATAGCGTGTGGTAGAGTGTCATACAGTGTGGTAGAGTGTCATACAATGTGACAGCGTGTGGTGGAGTGTCATACAGTGTGGTGGAGTGTCATACAATGTGATAGCGTGTGGTGGAGTGTCATACAGTGTGGTGGAGTGTCATACAATGTGATAGCGTGTGGTGGAGTGTCATACAGTGTGGTGGAGTGTCATACAATGTGATAGCGTGTGGTGGAGTGTCATACAGTGTGGTGGAGTGTCATACAGTGTGATAGCGTGTGGTAGAGTGTCATACAGTGTGGTGTCATACAGTGTGGTAGAGTGTCATACAGTGTGATAGCGTGTGGTAAAGTGTCATTCAGTGTGATAGCGTGTGGTAGAGTGTCATACAGTGTGGTAGAGTGTCATACAATGTGATAGCGTGTGGTGGAGTGTCATACAATGTGATAGCGTGTGGTGGAGTGTCATACAGTGTGGTGGAGTGTCATACAGTGTGGTAGTGTCATACAATGTGATAGCGTGTGGTAGAGTGTCATACAGTGTGATAGCGTGTGGTAGAGTGTCATACAGTGTGGTAGAGTGTCATACAATGTGACAGCGTGTGGTGGAGTGTCATACAGTGTGGTGGAGTGTCATACAATGTGATAGCGTGTGGTGGAGTGTCATACAGTGTGGTGGAGTGTCATACAGTGTGATAGCGTGTGGTAGAGTGTCATACAGTGTGGTAGTGTCATAGTGTGGTAGAGTGTCATACAGTGTGATAGCGTGTGGTAAAGTGTCATACAGTGTGATAGCGTGTGGTAGAGTGTCATACAGTGTGGTAGAGTGTCATACAATGTGATAGCGTGTGGTGGAGTGTCATACAATGTGATAGCGTGTGGTGGAGTGTCATACAGTGTGGTAGTGTCATACAATGTGATAGCGTGTGGTAGAGTGTCATACAATGTGACAGCGTGTGGTGGAGTGTCATACAGTGTGGTGGAGTGTCATACAATGTGATAGCGTGTGGTGGAGTGTCATACAGTGTGGTGGAGTGTCATACAATGTGATAGCGTGTGGTGGAGTGTCATACAGTGTGGTGGAGTGTCATACAATGTGATAGCGTGTGGTGGAGTGTCATACAGTGTGGTGGAGTGTCATACAGTGTGATAGCGTGTGGTAGAGTGTCATACAGTGTGGTGTCATACAGTGTGGTAGAGTGTCATACAGTGTGATAGCGTGTGGTAAAGTGTCATTCAGTGTGATAGCGTGTGGTAGAGTGTCATACAGTGTGGTAGAGTGTCATACAATGTGATAGCGTGTGGTGGAGTGTCATACAATGTGATAGCGTGTGGTGGAGTGTCATACAGTGTGGTGGAGTGTCATACAGTGTGGTAGTGTCATACAATGTGATAGCGTGTGGTAGAGTGTCATACAGTGTGATAGCGTGTGGTAGAGTGTCATACAGTGTGGTAGAGTGTCATACAATGTGACAGCGTGTGGTGGAGTGTCATACAGTGTGGTGGAGTGTCATACAATGTGATAGCGTGTGGTGGAGTGTCATACAGTGTGGTGGAGTGTCATACAATGTGATAGCGTGTGGTGGAGTGTCATACAGTGTGGTGGAGTGTCATACAGTGTGATAGCGTGTGCTAGAGTGTCATACAGTGTGGTAGAGTGTCATACAGTGTGGTAGAGTGTCATACAGTGTGATAGCGTGTGGTAGAGTGTCATACAGTGTGATAGCGTGTGGTAGAGTGTCATACAGTGTGGTAGAGTGTCATACAGTGTGGTAGAGTGTCATACAATGTGATAGCGTGTGGTGGAGTGTCATACAATGTGATAGCGTGTGGTGGAGTGTCATACAGTGTGGTGGAGTGTCATACAGTGTGGTAGTGTCATACAATGTGATAGCGTGTGGTAGAGTGTCACACTGTGTGGTAGAGCGTCACACAGTGTGATAGCGTGTGGTCGCGTGTCATACAGTGTGATAGTGTGTGGTAGAGTGTCATACAGTGTGGTAGTGTCATACAGTGTGGTAGTGTCATACAGTGTGGTAGCGTGTGGTGGTGTGTCATACAGTGTGGTGGTGTCATACAGTGTGGTGGTGTCATACAGTGTGGTGGAGTGTCATACAATGTGATAGCGTGTGGTAGAGTGTCATACAGTGTGATAGCGTGTGGTAGTGTGTCACACAGTGTGGTAGAGCGTCACACAGTGTGATAGCGTGTGGTCGCGTGTCATACAGTGTGATAGTGTGTGGTAGAGTGTCATACAGTGTGGTAGCGTGTGGTGGAGTGTCATACAGTGTGGTGGAGTGTCATACAATGTGATAGCGTGTGGTAGAGTGTCACACAGTGTGGTGGAGTGTCATACAATGTGATAGCGTGTGGTAGAGTGTCACACAGTGTGGTAGAGCGTCACACAGTGTGATAGCGTGTGGTCGCGTGTCATACAGTGTGATAGTGTGTGGTAGAGTGTCATACAGTGTGGTAGAGTGTCATACAGTGTGGTAGCGTGTGGTCGCGTGTCATACAGTGTGGTGGAGTGTCATACAGTGTGGTGGAGTGTCATACAGTGTGGTGGAGTGTCATACAATGTGATAGCGTGTGGTAGAGTGTCATACAGTGTGATAGCGTGTGGTAGTGTCACACAGTGTGGTAGAGCGTCACACAGTGTGATAGCGTGTGGTCGCGTGTCATACAGTGTGATAGTGTGTGGTAGAGTGTCATACAGTGTGGTAGCGTGTGGTGGAGTGTCATAGTGTGGTGGAGTGTCATACAATGTGATAGCGTGTGGTGGAGTGTCACACAGTGTGGTAGAGCGTCACACAGTGTGATAGCGTGTGGTCGCGTGTCATACAGTGTGATAGTGTGTGGTAGAGTGTCATACAGTGTGGTAGAGTGTCATACAGTGTGGTGGAGTGTCATACAATGTGATAGCGTGTGGTAGAGTGTCATACAGTGTGATAGCGTGTGGTAGTGTCACACAGTGTGGTAGAGCGTCACACAGTGTGATAGCGTGTGGTCGCGTGTCATACAGTGTGATAGTGTGTGGTAGAGTGTCATACAGTGTGGTAGCGTGTGGTGGAGTGTCATAGTGTGGTGGAGTGTCATACAATGTGATAGCGTGTGGTAGCGTGTCATACAGTGTGGTAGAGTGTCATAGAGTGTGGTAGAGTCATACAGTGTGATAGCGTGTGGTAGAGTGTCTTACAGTGTGGTAGAGTGTCATACAATGTGATAGCGTGTGGTAGAGTGTCATACAGTGTGGTGGAGTGTCATACAGTGTGGTAGAGTGTCATACAATGTGCTAGCGTGTGGTAGAGTGTCACACAGTGTGGTAGAGCGTCACACAGTGTGATAGCGTGTGGTAGTGTCATACAGTGTGGTCGCGTGTCATACAGTGTGATAGTGTGTGGTAGAGTGTCATACAGTGTGGTAGAGCGTGTGGTAGATTGTCATACAGTGTGGTAGAGCATCATACAGTGTGATAGCGTGTGGTAGAGTGTCAGACAGTGTGATAGCGTGTGGTCGAGTGTCACACAGTGTGGCAGAGCGTCATACAGTGTGGTAGAGTGTCATACAATGTGATAGCAGGTGGTCGAGTGTCATAGAGTGTGATAGCGTGTGGTAGAGCGTCATACAGTGTGATAGCGTGTGGTAGAGCGTCATACAGTGTGATAGCGTGTGGTAGAGCGTCATACAGTGTGATAGCGTGTGGTAGAGCGTCATACAGTGTGATAGCGTGTGGTAGAGCGTCATACAGTGTGATAGCGTGTGGTAGAGCGTCATACAGTCATACAGTCATACAGTGTGATAGCGTGTGGTAGAGCGTCATACAGTGTGATAGAGCGTCATACAGTGTCATAGCGTGTGGTAGAGCGTCATACAGTGTCATACAGTGTGGTAGAGCGTCATACAGTGTGGTGGAGTGTCACACAGTGTGATAGCGTGTGGTAGAGTGTCACACAGTGTGATAGCGTGTGGTAGAGTGTCATACAGTGTGATAGCATGTGGTAGAGTGTCATACAGTGTGGTAGAGCGTCATACAGTGTGATAGCGTGTGGTGGAGTGTCATACAGTGTGATAGCGTGTGGTAGAGTGTCATACAGTGTGATAGCGTGTGGTAGAGTGTCATACAGTGTGATAGCGTGAGGTAGAGTGTCATACAGTGTGATAGCATGTGGTAGTGTCATACAGTGTGATAGTGTGTGGTAGAGCGTCATACAGTGTGGTAGAGCGTCACACGGTGTGATTGCGTGTGGTAGAGTGTCAGACAGTGTGATAGCGTGTGGTCGAGTGTCATACAGTGTGGCAGAGCGTCATACAGTGTGGTAGAGTGTCATACAATGTGATAGAGTGTGGTCGAGTGTCACACAGTGTGATAGCGTGTGGTAGAGTGTCATACAGTGTGATAGCGTGTGGTAGAGTGTCATACAGTGTGATAGCGTGTGGTAGAGTCATACAGTGTGATAGCGTGAGGTAGAGTGTCATACAGTGTGATAGCGTGTGGTAGAGTGTCATACAGTGTGATAGCGTGTGGTAGAGCGTCATACAGTGTGGTAGAGCGTCACACGGTGTGATTGCGTGTGGTAGAGTGTCAGACAGTGTGATAGCGTGTGGTCGAGTGTCATACAGTGTGGTAGAGTGTCATACAATGTGATAGAGTGTGGTCGAGTGTCACACAGTGTGATAGCGTGTGGTAGAGTGTCATACAGTGTGATAGCGTGTGGTAGAGTGTCATACAGTGTGATAGCGTGTGGTAGAGTGTCATACAGTGTGGTAGAGCGTCATACAGTGTGATAGCGTGTGGTAGTGTCATACAGTGTGATAGCATGTGGTAGAGTGTCATACAATGTGATAGCGTGTGGTGGAGTGTCATACAGTGTGGTGGAGTGTCATACAGTGTGATAGCGTGTGGTAGAGTGTCATACAGTGTGGTGGAGTGTCATACAATGTGATAGCGTGTGGTAGAGTGTCATACAGTGTGGTAGAGTGTCATACAATGTGATAGCGTGTGGTAGAGCGTCATACAGTGTGATAGCGTGTGGTAGAGCGTCATACAGTGTGATAGCGTGTGGTAGAGCGTCATACAGTGTGATAGCGTGTGGTAGAGCGTCATACAGTGTGATAGCGTGTGGTAGAGCGTCATACAGTGTGATAGCGTGTGGTAGAGCGTCATACAGTGTGATAGCGTGTGGTAGAGCGTCATACAGTGTGATAGCGTGTGGTAGAGCGTCATACAGTGTGGTAGAGTGTCATACAGTGTGGTGGAGTGTCATACAGTGTGATAGCGTGTGGTAGAGCATCATAGCGTGTGGTAGAGCGTCATACAGTGTGGTAGAGCGTCACATGGTGTGATTGCGTGTGGTAGAGTGTCAGACAGTGTGATAGCGTGTGGTCGAGTGTCACACAGTGTGGCAGAGCGTCATACAGTGTGGCAGAGCGTCATACAGTGTGGTCGAGTGTCACACAGTGTGATAGCGTGTGGTAGAGTGTCATACAGTGTGGTAGAGCATCATACAGTGTGATAGCCTGTGGTAGAGTGTCATACAGTGTGATAGCGTGTGGTGGAGTGTCATACAGTGTGATAGCGTGTGGTCGAGTCATACAGTGTGATAGCGTGTGGTGGAGCGTCATACAGTGTGATAGCGTGTGGTGGAGCGTCATACAGTGTGATAGCGTGTGGTGGAGCGTCATACAGTGTGATAGCGTGTGGTGGAGCGTCATACAGTGTGGTGGAGCGTCATACAGTGTGATAGCGTGTGGTGGAGCGTCATACAGTGTGATAGCGTGTGGTGGAGTGTCATACAGTGTGGTAGAGTGTGATAGTGTCACACAGTGTGATAGCGTGTGGTGGAGTGTCATACAGTGTGGTAGAGTGTGATAGTGTCACACTGTGATAGCGTGTGGTAGAGTGTGGTAGAGTGTCACACAGTGTGATAGCGTGTGGTAGAGTGTGGTAGAGTGTCACACAGTGTGGTAGAGTGTCACACAGTGTGGTAGAGTGTGGTAGAGTGTCACACAGTGTGATAGAGTGTGGTAGAGTGTCACACAGTGTGATAGCGTGTGGTAGAGTGTCACACAGTGTGATAGCGTGTGGTAGAGCGTGGTAGAGTGTCACACAGTGTGGTAGAGTGTGGTAGAGTGTCACACAGTGTGATAGCGTGTGGTAGAGTGTCACACAGTGTGATAGCGTGTGGTAGAGTGTGGTAGAGTGTCACACAGTGTGGTAGAGTGTGGTAGAGTGTCACACAGTGTGATAGCGTGTGGTAGAGTGTCACACAGTGTGATAGCGTGTGGTAGAGTGTCACACAGTGTGATAGCGTGTGGTAGAGCGTGGTAGCACGTGTGTTTTAAGGTACTGTAGCGCAAATGTGGTATTTTCAAATTTACTCACAGAGAGCGTGAAACTGGGTTCTCGCGGTGTGCGCCCCGTGCGTTGGTTCTCGCGGTGTGCGCCCCGTGCGTTGGTTCTCGCGGGGTGCTCCCCGTGCGTTGGTTCTCGCGGTGTGCTCCCCGTGCTTGGTTCTCGCGGGGTGCTCCCCGTGCGTTGGTTCTCGCGGGGTGCTCCCCGTGCGTTGGTTCTCGCGGGGTGCTCCCCGTGCGTTGGTTCTCGCGGGGTGCTCCCCGTGCGTTGGTTCTCGCGGGGTGCTCCCCGTGCGTTGGTTCTCGCGGGGTGCTCCCCGTGCGTTGGTTCTCGCGGGGTGCTCCCCGTGCGTTGGTTCTCGCGGGGTGCTTCCCGTGCGTTGGTTCTCGCGGGGTGCTTCCCGTGCGTTGGTTCTCGCGGGGTGCTCCCCGTGCGTTGGTTCTCGCGGGGTGCTCCCCGTGCGTTGGTTCTCGCGGGGTGCTCCATGATCATGTTGATATTGCCTTTTATGTTTGTTCTTCTTTTGTAAAATGGTCCTTTTTAATGAGTGCTCTTCTCACAGATTGGAAGACCTCAGAATGGCAGGAATGAGGAGGTGTCGAGCGAGTCTGAAAATGAAGGGTATGCATTTTATGATTATGAAGGCTTAATTTTTCCACTTTCGGTATTGACAAGCCTTTCATGACGTATGATTCAGGTTCACTTCATCATTGACCTCGCATGATGTGAAGATTATTTTACGTTGGAAATATGACTGATGGTGAACTGTGCTGATACGTGTGTTCACCAGGGAGCAAGTCCAGACAAAAGTGTCAGAAGAAGCAGAATTGCAAGAGACTGCCCAGGAGAAAAGGCTTCGACTGACCAAGCTGTACCTGGAGCAGCTGCGCAAGGAAGGTACTCGAGGCAAAGAAAGATTCAATCTCATTGTTCCATGTTCGGTGTCTGCCGATCTTCAACAAGGAGCTGATACTCTTGGTCCCTTGTCTTTTGGGTGTTATGAGGAATAGATTATGTGTAATATGAAAGCTAATTGTTGCACAGTTTTTGAAATATTGTGTACACAAACCAAGTTACTGGGGTGGTTGACATGGCAGCAAAATGCTGCCATGATGTCATCAGGAATAGATATGTACAATATGAAAGCTAAATGTTCAAGTTATTTTTATTTTTATTTGAAATATCTGTACACAAAAGTACATGGACGGATGATTTGTCTGTCAGACGGAGCTCACTTTTTTGTCCCCCGTCTATGACCTTGTTGGAGGGGCAGGGTACATCTCGATTGGATCAGTGATCCATAAAGAGAATTCCAACATCTGGCCATCGTTGAATCTTTTCTTTGTGTTCTTGTATGAAAAATAATAATACACCAACATGTCGTAAATTTTCTAACGTGTCCAAATTTCCTTGTAGGTATCGCTGAGAACGTTGTTCTCCAGAGTACAGGTGTATATGCATCATCTGTAAGGCACATGACCAAATCATCTTTACAGTGGAGTGTGTGATGGTGCCGCCATGTTTGTGTTCATATTGTTGACTTTTGCGTGTAATGTCTCGTGTTGTGTTATCTTGTAAATAATTGTCATTTTCTGTCTCTGTGTGTGAAATGCCAGTTATGCTCAAACTACTGGCACAGTTGTCACTAAAGTTAACATATCGACCAAATTTGACCTCCAGATGAACATGTCCTGGAGCACAAGAGCACAGTCCTGGACGGGTCGCCACTCCGACGCAGGATGAATCTGTGCATGCACAGAACTACCTCTTTAATCCTTTTATCTAGGAAACTCAAACCTTGTAGGATGAAAGCTCAAGCGTAACAATGACAATTGTGCACGCCGTTGGTCGTGCTATCCAGGTGGCCATTGTGTTAAAACTACTTTATGGAGGTTCTTTTAATGTGGGACAATTATTTTTATTTATTATTATTTTGTTTGTTTATATCCGCTATGGATAGATGGCCGTTCTGTTGAGGTGGCCTTTAAGATATGTTTGACTATATACATACATCCTCTTCTACACGCCAGACTTTTTAGTGGGGTTATGCAATTGGTTCTTGTCCGTCTATCTTTTATTCGTTTATGATCGATGAACAGCCTCTTGACATGAAACGTTATATTTTGTCTTTCAAAAGCGAAGATTTCTTTCTGCCTCGGATACCTATCATCCCAACTGAACCAGCCATTGAATTCAAGAGCCTTCAATTCTCCCTCCAACTCAGCATTGCAATGTCCATTAACAAGGCTTGAGGACAGTCTTTACAGGTGGTTGGACTAAATTTGACAGCAACTTTCTTTTCTCAAGGACAGCTTTGTTAGATGGTTTCATATAGGTGGAATGAAAATTTACATTACTTTGACCCAGGAACATTGTTACCCTCGCCGGAGGAGAGGGTATTGCGTTGGGTCTGTTTGTTTGTTTGTTTGTTTGTCCTCACAGAACTTTCGTGTTTTTCTCTGCAACCGCTTGTAGGATTGAGACAAAATTTTCACCAGAGGTGCGACTACGCATGTAGAATGTTTAAATGATGATTATGTCATTGGTCATATGGTGTGGCAGCCATGTTGGAAAAAAAACTTTGGACCTCTGTATCTGAAACTGCAAAAGGAAAAAATTGAAACTTGGCACATCGCAAGTACTTCTCATGGGGAATAAGGGTGTTTTTAAAATTTATTTATTTTTATTTGAAAATGATGTCATAATTGCATATGTCAGAACGCCGCATCTGATCAGTATGAAAATTTTTGATGGTCATCTCGGGATAACGTGTTCCCCAGAAAAAAAATATTTGGGGACTCCATCAGTCACATGATTCGGCAGCCACATTGTTAAATTAAAAAATAAAAAAAAATAAAAAAAACCTTCAAGAATATTCTTCTCTGAAGTGGGCTGGACACATCAAGGGGAAACTTCACACAAATGTTCCCCAAGCCTTAGATGTACAAGTTTAAGGAATATTGATCGGTCACATGGTTTGGCAGCCATTTTGGATTGATGAAAAGTATGAAATCGTGTTTTCGCTGGAACCGCTTAATCGACATGAAACTTCACAATTATGATCTACTGGGTGCCCCACAGAAAACCAGGAAATTTGGTACAGTTTATTTAAAACAAAAGCAAACTTAGATGTAGTGTAAAACAAAGATACACTTTATTTTCAAACAAAAGCAAACTTAAATGTAGTGTAAAACAAAGATACACTTTATTATATGGTAGTTTATTGATATGGCAAAATAAATCTCAAAATCTCAAATTTCCTGGTTTTCTGTGGGGCACCCTGTAGTTGTGGTGGGGAAATACATGTTTTAAATTTCAACTTGATCGGACACATGGTCTGGCAGCCAGAATTATTAAAAAAAATTGATCTGGGTTTTTTATTTTGGTTTATTTTATTTATTTTTGAATAATGCTAAATTGGCTGTGCCTGGATGGATTTGAGGGTAGATATAGAGGAATAGCAGCTGAAATGGGAATGTGATCCAGGTTCCTCCTGATGACTATCGTTTTTTAATTTTTTTTATTTTTTATTTTTTATTTTTTTGCTTGTTTGGGTTCTTTTATGCCTGGTGTTGACTTGATGGTTAGAGTGGTGGGCTTAAGATCCTAGGGTCCTGAGTTCAAATCCTGCTTGGCTGTTGAATTAATACCAGGTGGGGTTTACTTAGCCTGTCATCCTTCTGAGGTTGGCAAAATGAGATTCAGCTTGCTGGTATCCTGTGTCAGAGTGGTCACCTGTCCAGGATTGTGCCCAAGAGCCTAGGAGACTACTTGGGCAGCACCAATGCTCTGCATAGAGTATGGTCCTGTAGAAGAAATTCTTAAGTTGTCCTGTACATTTGTCATTTATTTAACAATCAACATAAACAAATGCATACATATGCACTGTAGATATGGAGTAATCTGTAGAGAAGAACAGAGTCTTGCTCCAGATCTCTGAAATACATGGAGAAATTTAGTTCTTTATATAGTGTTCAGTCAGACGCAGCTCTTTGTCATTTTGAAACGCTGGCACCACAGTTTGTCAGGTTGATGTATTTCCAGGTGGAAATCATTTTCAGCTTTTGTGCAGCAATCAGCCTATTTTTGAAGGATTGTAGCATACATTTTAAGACCAGATGTGTAAAATCTCTCCCAGCACAGAATGACGTCAAGACTAAAACCTTTGGGGACATTGGACCACATACAATTTATGGTATGGAAGGGGAAAAGTTCAGTCCGTTTTGTAACAGACTCGGGAATTGTATATAATACGAAGCACTCGGTTTAGTGAATACATCTGGACATTTTCCTGAGACCAACATTCCAGTTGAGTTGTAATAACATTCTCCTCTCAAGCTTGCTGGAACCTTGTAGCTTTCATTTCATAAAATCCCTTGGTAAGTAAAATATATTTAAATAGGCAATTCTTTTATACTGCATTAAAGCTTATTTGAAAGGTCGGCCTGCTTATCATATCTTACGAGACCGGTCGATTATCTTTCAACACAGAGGAAAGATGGTTTGATTGTTAATTATAATTTAAAACGGATACCATATTTGAGTACATTTTCCATTTCAGATTTAATACATTTATTTTAATATTAAGTTAAATTTAACAACATTTTATTATTGTTTTTATCACCCTTAAACCCATCATGCTAATTTCGGATAAATTGCACCGACAGTCCCAATGGATGGATGGTTCCTTTTGATTTCTCCATTGCAGAACTGTACCTATTTGGTCTTCCATGTGATTTGAATTTATTTTAATCCCATTCAGAATTCAATTGAATGATAATGAAAAACATCATGGGTCAGGGTCAGGTGTCCATTCAAAATGAGACGTCTTGGGACCTGGTTATCACTGCCAGCATTTATAAAGTGGCAGTTGTAATTGTCTCATTAATTACATAATACACCACACAAAATAAGAACTGGTGAGGGTCTGCAATCTCTGATTGCTCTTTATCTTGTTTATAAAGAGGCTCTTATATAGTTACTACTTCATTTTTTGGTCGTAGTGTTTGTGGAGTAAATATGTACATGTTTTTGTCATCTTTTTCTTTTCGTTGTCAATTCTCAATTTTTTTTCACCCGAGCAACTCTTGGTATGCTTGCGTGCGCGCGCGCGTCTCCTCCGCAACTCCACCACTATGGAACCTAGCAGCCTGAAACCCTCGGACACCTTGCTTTCTGGGGTCTTGAGGCGTATCCTGGGTTACCTCACTGGGGTCTGAAGTTACCATGTTTTTTTTTTTGCATGCTCAACAATACATTGACTTAGAGCAGGCCGCAACAATTTCCTAACGATCGTTTTTTAAAATTTGATTCCCCCCAACTTTCCTCACTCGTATTATTGAATGCCTGCTCATCATACCTACAAATTGCTGGGTACATTGCAATGCTTATAAACACCTGGAGACGCCAGCGTTTGTGGCTTTATTTCATTTCTGCACATGTCATAACCTCAAGAATCTCTTAAACTAAGCCAAATTACAAGATTTGAGCTTAGCAGCAGTTACGACTCCTAAAATTGTTCATATCTCCAATTCGGACATTGCTTGGGTGTTTCCAGGTGCATGGGTTTACCAAAATTTCAGTGTATACTGAAGGGTGGAGGGGGTCCTTACTTGGGTTTTCCATGTTTTATTTTTTTCTTAAATTCCGAAAAATATTTTTTAAATATTTATTTATTTATTTTTTCGGCAGACTGTGCTGAGAAGAGCATTCCTTCCTGAAGTGTGGCTGTACCTGCTAGTAATGAATGAATGAAATGCTCCTCCCCATGACGTTTTTTCCAATCATGCTCCCCTTTTTCTTTTCTTATTTACAGGATCTAAGGCTTGCTGAGTTGCCCCACACGTCTCGCACACATAAACCTGCAGTCGATTACACGAACCACAACACAAGACTGTTAGATGAGATAAACAGAGCTCCTGAGCACAGGGGAAGTGCCATCACTTCCTGGGGCACTCTGGGTATCATCAGCATAAAAACGATGGCATCGCATTTTTCACCTCTCAGTGGGGCATTTCTTCCTCCATATAGGGGTTGTCCATGCTCTTATCGTTTTAAATGCTGAACATCAAGCAGGCAAGCTGCACATACCATTTTCAAGTCTTTGGTATGACTCGGTCAGGGATTGAACTGCCGTTCTACCAGACTCAGAGCAGGCACTCCAACCATTTCACCACCACCCTTCTTTTGATTCTCTCAACTTGGATCTCACCCACCACTGAGTACATGATAAGTAGATAGCCTCCTTGTGGCTAATCTTTTGTAGCACTGGGGAGCATGCACCAGGATATCTGATTGAGCACTTCCATTTGTAAAATGTTTTGGAAAAGGCACTATTGAGTTGGTATGTAGAGATTGGCGTTTCTGTGGAGGCAGCCAAGTCGGTCCTGTTTTTTTTGAATCCCTGATTGGTTGAGAAAAATGCAACATGTGTGGCACTTGCATACACTGTGGGCTGTTTGGGTTCAGGTTAGGGAAGCATAGACTGCTTCCTTTACATATGATGCAAGGAAATCGGACACAGGTGGATGCCATTCAGCCCATCATGCCTGCTTGACATCAACGCCACACTAATTTATCAACATAAGATCCAAAGAAGAAAATGCAAAATTTATTATTTTTAAATCGTGTTTGTGGGATTTTTTTTTTATTCATCAATTTATTTATTGTGTTTTGTTTTTTCTTTCTTTCTTTCTTTTTCTTTCTTTCTTCCCTTCAGAGGAGGGGGCCTGGGCTTGGTTAAAACACACACAACACCCCTTGACAAGATCACTACCAACAGCACACCGTACACATGCACACAATCAATGCTCAAACTACCTAAAAGTCATGTCAACCTAACATCCCTTTTCCCCTCTATCTCCATAACTTCCAGGTACCCACCTAATTCGAATTTGAACTTATCTGCTGTTTCTACTGCCACTACCTTTCCAGGGAGGACATTCCATGCATTAACTACTCTGAGTAAAAGTCCCCTGCCTTGCTACCGTCTTAACTCTCCTCCTCTTTACTCTCAAGCTATGGCCCCTGGTCCTGTCACTGTCTACTCTAATATATAATTAATCTGTACATATTTTATCTTTACCTTTCATTATCTTAAACATCTCGATCATATCTCCTCATAACCGCCTCCTTTCTCGTGTATAAAGCCCTGTCTCCTTCAGCCGCTCCTCATAGCTGAGTCTCGCTAGGCCTGGAATCTATCGAGTAGCCCTGCGCTGAACCCACTATGTCTATGGCATCCATGTCCTTCCTGAGTTGTGGTGACCAAAATTGCACACAATATTCTAGATGTAGCCCTCACTAAATTCCTGTACAATGTTAACACCACCTTTTTTGATTTGTGAATGATCCCCCCTCCGAATACAACCTAAAACACTATTTGCTCTACCTATAGCTGCTTGCCTGGCATTGTGCTACCTGCTTACCTCCTGTATCTATTACCACCTCCAGATCTTTCTGGGAGTGGTAATAGATATGGGATCTTTCTGGTTTGGTGATGCTGGAGAATTCAACAAGACATATTTCTTACTTGACCTTTGATGATGTAAATTGAGAAACTGTTCAGTTGTTGAAGCCTGAGGTTTATGGTTTTTTTAAATTAATTAATTTTTCCCCCTTTTTCCTTTTCTTCACTCCCCCTTCTGCACACGCAATGTTTGTCTAGTCTCCTGTGGTGGTGATTACCAAATGTACCTTCTCAAACCAAGATATGAAGGCTGTTTTGTTCTGTTGTATCCATATTGGATAAGTGGTGATGAATAGCTGCAAAAGTCAGCATGTGAAATGCTTAACCATGTTTGTCATTTGTTTCCTTCAGAAGAGGAGAAGGCAGAGAATGATGATTTGCACAAGGATGCTGTTGCAGATCGTTTGAAGGAGCACCTGGTATGTATCTTGACTCTCTGACACATCTACCATCTTCTCAATAATGGACGGGAAATTTGTTGTATTGACCTTGAAAGAATCTCCCATCCCCCCCCCCCCCCCACACACGGACACACACACTCGTGTGTTTTCTTCCTTTAGGGGGTGGTTGGGTGCGATTAGAACTTTCTGAGCTAGACAACCACAGTGTATTGTTGCGAGTTTCCGGCATGTGGACGACCGTTTTAGCCAAATCGCGATTGTGCGCCCACCGAAGGCCGCAATCCAGTCGTGGCTTTCCGGAATCCAGCCACGGATGCCTTAACGCATCATAAACTAGTCAATTATTACCTTCGCATTCTGCGAAAGGTTATGTTTTGGTCGGCGTGTATTTATTTATTTATTTGTAATCTTGTGATTCGTATAACTCAAAAAGTATTAAACCGAATTGCATGAAATTTGGTGGGATGATTGGTGATTAGCCAGGAAACATTCGATTAGATTTTGGGATCGTTCAGGTCAAAGGTCAAGGCCAAGGTCACGAAAAGGTCAAAATCGTCTTTTTACGATAACACGGTCAATTTTTATTCAATTTGCATGCAACTAACGCCAAAATGTTCAGAATTCAACGCCTCATCTTGTGATATGCAATATGACACAATGACGCCCATACTCTTGTTACCGGTTAGGGGTCAAAGGTCAGGGGGGTCACGACCTTGAAAAATATGTGGTTTTTGTCATGACGCGGTCAATTCTTGTCCGCTTTACATGAACCCAGCAACAAAATGTTCAGAATTTAATGACCAATCTTGTGACACAATGACGTCATAACACATGTCACCGGTTGGGGTAAAATGTCGGGGGGGGGGGTCACGCCCTTGAAAAATATGCGGTTTTCGGCTTAACTCAGTCAATTCTTATTCAATTTGCATGAAACCAGCATCAAACGAGATTACCTTCTCTTGTTGAAACGTTGTATTCACCGAGCTTGCGAGTGAAGACTCGCCAAAACGACGTGAGTTGATTGTTGTTTAGTCCGTAGCCCCCGAAAGTCGGGGGGGGGTTATGACATTATAGATATGTGGTTTGTGTCGTAAGACCATTCATATGAAACCAGTTCCCCACACTCGTACCAAGAACAAAAAAAGTAGTGGCAGCGAAGGTATGCGCTCTATGAGTGCCCGTTCTAGTTCTGTCCATGCACTACAGGGTCAATCGCCGAATTGTCGATATACCTAACTATTCGCGCGGACAGAAATACCGAGAGTTTATACCTCGACGGGACTTGTACGAAAACGAGCCGCCTAAGCGTGCTCGTTCCGTGTACGAAACCGAGCCGTTTTAAATCGCCAAATCCAGTCGGACCAGATTTACTTTTATCTGCGTTAAAAGCCAGCTAATTCTCCGAACGCACCATGGCAGTCGATGTGAGGAAATGACACGACGAGCAGGTTCACGTACAACATTGGGGGACATTTATTTAAACAAGCACATAAGCAATCAATGGGGGGATGGGGACATGACACGAGCAAAAAGCCTACAACCGGTTCTATGCGGAATGTACAAACGCGCATGCACTTAACAATAATTCTACTTATCCAGACTGGCGACACAAACAGGCACACGCAGATAGAGATGGTGGCAATCGCCTTTATTAATACCTCCAGCTCAGAGGGAAGGTGAGCTGGAGGTAAGGGTCTATCTTGGACCTGGTCCTCGGGGCCGAACGGGACCCCTTGCACAATCCGGAGGATCCAAGCTGGCAAAGCCAGCAGGGTGCAGGCTGGTGGAAGAAGACCCGCACCGACCGACCGAATCTCCTCAGACTCTCGTCAATCTCCTCGGAGCTCTGTCTCCTTCACAGAGGATTCGTTGATCTCCTCAGAGCTCTGTCTCCTTCACAGACCGACCCGTCTATCTCCTCGGAGCTCTGTCTCCTTCACAGAGGATTCGTTGATCTCCTCAGAGCTCTGTCTCCTTCACAGACCGACCCGTCTATCTCCTCGGAGCTCTGTCTCCTTCACAGAGCTCTGTCTCCTTCACAGACTGACCCGTCTATCTCCTCAGAGCTCTGTCTCCTTCACAGACCGACCCATTGATCTCCTAAGAGCTCTGTCTCCTTCACAGACCGACCCGTCTATCTCCTCAGAGCTCTGTCTCCTTCACAGACTGACCCATTGATCTCCTAAGAGCTCTGTCTCCTTCACAGACCGACGCCCTTCTGCGCATGCGCCCCCCGCACACTCCTCCCACCCACCAAATTGAGCGGAAAACCCTGCGACCAGCCAGGTGGAGGAGCGAGGGCTATGCGGTGCGGTCGCTGGCGACCCGGCGGCGCTGGTGGTGGTGCAACCCCGAACAAAAGGGAAACCCAACCATTATAACAAACCAAAACGCAAGAACATTTAAATACCCGTTAGACTAGGGGAAAGGGCTATCTATAAAACACGTACTTACCGAGATAACTACTCTATAGGAACCTGAATAGTGTTCTGTGAATTCCCATAACCGCAACAGTATTTTATATATGCACACTAGTACGCATGGTTTTGCTTCATATGCATAACCTGGGTTATTTTTCTTTTTGGGAGTGATCGAGGCAGTGGTCTGTTGCCTATACACTGCCCAGATAGAGGGATGTGTCAGAAGAATGTGTTGCACGCTTGGAACAACATGAGCCAGAAGGCGGGCACTCTGCTCACCTATATAACGATCTGAAATTTTTGCTCTGAGTTGATTGTTGTTACATTTGTTTTGGAACCACCGCCTCTGCTGCAGTTTCTAAAGTCATTGTGCATTTTACCCGCTGTTAACTTGCTTTGGCTATAATGGGACATCTACATATGTACCCAATGGTAGTTTTGTGGGGACTAAAAAGATCTTTCTTTCTTTCCCCCTCACCTGCTGTAATATGTACAGGTAGTAGGAAAAAAAATGGAAACACCTGGGTAAATGAGGGACACCTGGCAACGGCTTCCAGGCAGATGTGGCCCACGTGTTAATTAAGCATGTAACATCCCAGCATGCTTTGGGTCTTGAATAAAAATTATACTCAGACCTGGTTGCATATAATTGTGGCCAGAGATGCCGCCATCCACGGAGCACGTGTGGTCACCCAATGGTTTGATGAGCGTGACACTGTTATCTATACATCATGGCCTTCTAAGTCACCAGATCTGAACCCAATCGAGCATTTATGGGATATTCTGGAACGATGCCTGAGACAGCCTTTTCCACCTCCATCAAACAGGTGTGAGTTGATTGACTTTTTCCTGGAATAATGGTGCTGCATCCCTCCTGCAGAGTTCCAGACGTTGGTGGACTCCATGCCACAGTGCATACAGTCAGTACTGGCTGCATGTGTTGGCCCAACGCCCTATTAAGTTACTTTATGTTGGTGTTTCCATTTCTTTGTGCACTTCCTGTAGATTGCACTTAAAAGTGCATTTAAGCCCTGAAAAGTTTTGGTGCCTTACATAGTTTATTCCTTGCAAATATATAGTTTTATTTTTAATTGTGTTTTGTTATTCTGTCATTCTATTTGCTTTCTTTGTGCAGATGGAGCAAAGAGGATGCTTGATGAGACTGGTGGCAAAAGAGGTTCGGAATTGGTCTTTATGTTTTTATTTCTGCACTTTGTCGCATTGTGTGTTCATTTTGTATTGAATACAGGATTTATATAATTGTCGAAGGCAATTAGCCTGGTGCACACTTGGTGGTTCGGGTGGCGGCTTGGGATCCGAGGGTCCTGAGTTCAATCCCTGTTGGGCCGCTGAATTAATATACACCAGGAGGTTGACTTAGCCTGTCATCCTTCTGAGGTCGGCAAAATGAGTACCAGTGCACTGGTAAGGGGGACTGCATCAGCGGCATAACCGCGTCCCAACCGATGATGCACACAGTTGCCACAGGCTGCACTCGATAGAGGGAGAGAAGGCAATTCTGCCAAATTCCATCCAAATTTATCCTGATGCATATGCCAAAACCAAAGGTTTGCAACAGATTTGACAGCAAATTTAGTGTTTGTATTTATTATTTTATTTGCTACAAAAGTGGGAAGTGAGGATTGGTATAAGAGACACAAAGCAATGCCAGGGTGCTCATGACGAGTCGTGAACATTTGTCAAAAATAAAAATCCTGGACAGTTGCACCCTGCTTTCTGCCACACAGACATAGGAATCAGACCCACGACAGTTACGGCAATGCAACAACTCTTCACCAACTCCAGAATGTCTTTGGTGGAGCCGATAAACAAGAGTGCACATCTGTGGATTGGCCAAAGGGCAGAGTGTCATGAGGTTTATATGCTGGCCATGATGGGGGGGGGGGGGGTGGGGGGCTTCTTTTGTGAATGGAAAATGTAAGGACTGTTGATTGATTTATGATGTTCAGGATGGTGAGCTGATAAATTGAGCTGTGCTACCTTGCCCTGTACCACAGGTACAACAGCCCGATCCCTCATCTTTGCGCCTCCTCCGAGGTCATAAACTCCCCGTAACGTGCCTCGTCATCACGCCAGATGACTCGCACATCATCTCTGGTAGCAAGGATGGTGCCATCATTAAATGTAATCAGAAAGATCCACCATTCTCTCCCCTGTTTTTTCTGTGCTTCACCATAATAGCCGAGACCGATATTTGACCGGTACTCCGTTAATTTTACAGGGAATGTGCAGAGTGGGAAGAAGGTGAGCACCATCGCGGGACTGAAAAAGGGTGATGCAACTCGGGCAGGTCACCGCACTCAAGTTCTATGTATGTCAATTTCGTCAGATGGCAAGTACCTGGTAAGACTCCGGAAAGGCTAATTCGAGTTGCTTGTCCATACGGTTGCGAATGAAGTGACCAAGTGCAAGTCAGACTCCGTTTACCCGCTGTGATTGCAATATTCAGAATGTCGAGTTCGCTCTCCTCATGGAATAGTTTTGTACATTCATGCCCTTTGGGTGTTGTACAAACCAGGCATTATAAAAGGCAGCCCCTGCTTATGACTTCTTTTATGTTATTTAAAGATGATTGTCTGCAAAAATATTCTGACAAAATCTAGGCTTGTGGAAGAGGAGAAAAAAGATAATGTACTAGCAATGGGGCCATAGTTGGCCACAACAAGCAGGAAACGAGGAAAGAAAATGGTTAAATGTAATTAAGGGGCAGGTTTTCATAGGGGTAGAAAAGGTCACTGGTCAGGCTGGCAGATGACAGGAGGAGATGATCATGTACTGCCAACTTGAAGCCCTGGAGGGAAGGCTGTGATTGAACCGTAAAGCAGTTCAACAAATGGGAGAAAGTTGTGAGGTGTCTAAAGCCTGAACTTTTGGAGCTTAACCAACAACGATCATGGAATAGCATGTGATCCTGATGGAGCTGGAGGGTGGAGGTGTGTTAACGGAGCTAGACCATGGGCTCTCTCTCTCTCTCTTTCTCTCTCTCTCTGTCTGTGTGTCTGTCTCTGTCTCTCTCTCTGTCTCTCTCTCTGTCTGTCTCTGTCTCTCTCTGTCTGTCTGTCTCTGTCTGTCTCTTTCTCTCTCTCTCTGTCTGTCTCTGTCTCTCTCTCTCTCTGTCTGTCTCTGCCTCTCTCTCTGTCTGTCTCTGCCTCTCTCTCTCTCTGTCTGTCTCTCTGTCTCTCTCTCTCTGTCTGTCTCTCTGTCTCTCTCTCTCTGTCTGTCTGTCTGTCTGTCTGTCTGTCTGTCTGTCTGTCTGTCTGTCTGTCTGTCTGTCTGTCTGTCTGTCTGTCTGTCTGTCTGTCTGTCTGTCTCTGTGTCTGTCTGTCTCTGTGTCTGTCTGTCTCTGTGTCTGTCTGTCTCTGTGTCTGTCTGTCTCTGTGTCTGTCTGTCTCTGTGTCTGTCTGTCTCTGTGTCTGTCTGTCTCTGTGTCTGTCTGTCTCTGTGTCTGTCTGTCTCTGTGTCTGTCTGTCTCTGTGTCTGTCTGTCTCTGTGTCTGTCTGTCTCTGTGTCTGTCTGTCTCTGTGTCTGTCTGTCTCTGTGTCTGTCTGTCTCTGTGTCTGTCTGTCTCTGTGTCTGTCTGTCTCTGTGTCTGTCTGTCTCTGTGTCTGTCTGTCTCTGTGTCTGTCTGTCTCTGTGTCTGTCTGTCTCTGTGTCTGTCTGTCTCTGTGTCTGTCTGTCTCTGTGTCTGTCTGTCTCTGTGTCTGTCTGTCTCTGTGTCTGTCTGTCTGTCTCTGTCTGTCTGTCTCTGTGTCTGTCTGTCTCTGTGTCTGTCTGTCTCTGTGTCTGTCTGTCTCTGTGTCTGTCTGTCTCTGTGTCTGTCTGTCTCTGTGTCTGTCTGTCTCTGTGTCTGTCTGTCTCTGTGTCTGTCTGTCTCTGTGTCTGTCTGTCTCTGTGTCTGTCTGTCTCTGTGTCTGTCTGTCTCTGTGTCTGTCTGTCTCTGTGTCTGTCTGTCTCTGTGTCTGTCTGTCTCTGTGTCTGTCTGTCTCTGTGTCTGTCTGTCTCTGTGTCTGTCTGTCTCTGTGTCTGTCTGTCTCTGTGTCTGTCTCTGTGTCTGTCTCTGTGTCTGTCTGTCTCTGTGTCTGTCTGTCTCTGTGTCTGTCTGTCTCTGTGTCTGTCTGTCTCTGTGTCTGTCTGTCTCTGTGTCTGTCTGTCTCTGTGTCTGTCTGTCTCTGTGTCTGTCTCTGTGTCTGTGTCTGTGTCTGTCTCTGTGTCTGTCTGTCTCTGTGTCTGTCTGTCTCTGTGTCTGTCTGTCTCTGTGTCTGTCTGTCTCTGTGTCTGTCTGTCTCTGTGTCTGTCTGTCTCTGTGTCTGTCTGTCTCTGTGTCTGTCTGTCTCTGTGTCTGTCTGTCTCTGTGTCTGTCTGTCTCTGTGTCTGTCTCTGTCTCTGTGTCTGTGTCTGTCTCTGTGTCTGTCTGTCTCTGTGTCTGCCTGTCTCTGTGTCTGTCTGTCTCTGTGTCTGTCTGTCTCTGTGTCTGTCTGTCTCTGTGTCTGTCTGTCTCTGTGTCTGTCTGTCTCTGTGTCTGTCTGTCTCTGTGTCTGTCTGTCTCTGTGTCTGTCTGTCTCTGTGTCTGTCTGTCTCTGTGTCTGTCTGTCTCTGTGTCTGTCTGTCTCTGTGTCTGTCTGTCTCTGTGTCTGTCTGTCTCTGTGTCTGTCTGTCTCTGTGTCTGTCTGTCTCTGTGTCTGTCTGTCTCTGTGTCTGTCTGTCTCTGTGTCTGTCTGTCTCTGTGTCTGTCTGTCTCTGTGTCTGTCTGTCTCTGTGTCTGTCTGTCTCTGTGTCTGTCTGTCTCTGTGTCTGTCTGTCTCTGTGTCTGTCTGTCTCTGTGTCTGTCTGTCTCTGTGTCTGTCTGTCTCTGTGTCTGTCTGTCTCTGTGTCTGTCTGTCTCTGTGTCTGTCTGTCTCTGTGTCTGTCTGTCTCTGTGTCTGTCTGTCTCTGTGTCTGTCTGTCTCTGTGTCTGTCTGTCTCTGTGTCTGTCTGTCTCTGTGTCTGTCTGTCTCTGTGTCTGTCTGTCTCTGTGTCTGTCTGTCTCTGTGTCTGTCTGTCTCTGTGTCTGTCTGTCTCTGTGTCTGTCTGTCTCTGTGTCTGTCTGTCTCTGTGTCTGTCTGTCTCTGTGTCTGTCTGTCTCTGTGTCTGTCTGTCTCTGTGTCTGTCTGTCTCTGTGTCTGTCTGTCTCTGTGTCTGTCTGTCTCTGTGTCTGTCTCTGTGTCTCTGTCTCTGTCTCTGTGTCTGTGTCTGTCTGTCTCTGTGTCTGTCTGTCTCTGTGTCTGTCTGTCTCTGTGTCTGTCTGTCTCTGTGTCTGTCTGTCTCTGTGTCTGTCTGTCTCTGTGTCTGTCTGTCTCTGTGTCTGTCTCTCTCTCTGTGTCTGTCTGTCTCTGTGTCTCTCTCTCTCTCTGTGTCTGTGTCTGTCTCTGTGTCTGTCTGTCTCTGTGTCTGTCTGTCTCTGTGTCTGTCTGTCTCTGTGTCTGTCTGTCTCTGTGTCTGTCTGTCTCTGTGTCTGTCTGTCTCTGTGTCTGTCTGTCTCTGTGTCTGTCTGTCTCTGTGTCTGTCTGTCTCTGTGTCTGTCTGTCTCTGTGTCTGTCTGTCTCTGTGTCTGTCTGTCTCTGTGTCTCTCTCTCTCTCTGTGTCTGTCTGTCTCTGTGTCTCTCTCTCTCTCTGTGTCTGTCTGTCTCTGTGCCTGCCTGTCTCTGTGTCTGTCTGTCTCTGTGTCTGTCTGTCTCTGTGTCTGTCTGTCTCTGTGTCTGTCTGTCTCTGTGTCTGTCTGTCTCTGTGTCTGTCTGTCTCTGTGTCTGTCTGTCTCTGTGTCTGTCTGTCCCTGTGTCTCTCTCTGTGTCTGTGTCTGTCTGTCCCTGTGTCTGTCTCTGTCTGTCTCTGTGTCTGCCTGGCTCTGTGTCTGTCTGTCTCTGTGCCTGTCTGTCCCTGTGTCTGTCTGTCTCTGTGTCTGTCTGTCTCTGTGTCTGTCTGTCTCTGTGTCTGTCTGTCTCTGTGTCTGTCTGTCTGTCTGTCTCTGTGTCTGTCTGTCTCTGTGTGTGTCTGTCTCTGTGTCTGTCTGTCTCTGTGTCTGTCTGTCTCTGTGTCTGTCTGTCTCTGTGTCTGCCTGTCTCTGCGCCTGTCTGTCTCTGTGACTGTCTGTCTCTGTGTCTGTCTGTCTCTGTGTCTGTCTCTGTCTCTGTGTCTGTGTCTGTCTCTGTGTCTGTCTGTCTCTGTGTCTGTCTGTCTCTGTGTCTGTCTGTCTCTGTGTCTGTCTCTGTCTCTGTGTCTGTGTCTGTCTCTGTGTCTGTCTGTCTCTGTGTCTGTCTGTCTCTGTGTCTGTCTGTCTCTGTGTCTGTCTGTCTCTGTGTCTGTCTGTCTCTGTGTCTGTCTCTGTCTCTGTGTCTGTGTCTGTCTCTGTGTCTGTCTGTCTCTGTGTCTGTCTGTCTCTGTGTCTGTCTGTCTCTGTGTCTGTCTGTCTCTGTGTCTGTCTGTCTCTGTGTCTGTCTGTCTCTGTGTCTGTCTGTCTCTGTGTCTGTCTGTCTCTGTGTCTGTCTGTCTCTGTGTCTGTCTGTCTCTGTGTCTGTCTGTCTCTGTGTCTGTCTCTGTCTCTGTGTCTGTGTCTGTCTCTGTGTCTGTCTGTCTCTGTGTCTGTCTGTCTCTGTGTCTGTCTGTCTCTGTGTCTGTCTGTCTCTGTGTCTGTCTGTCTCTGTGTCTGTCTGTCTCTGTGTCTGTCTGTCTCTGTGTCTGTCTGTCTCTGTGTCTGTCTGTCTCTGTGTCTGTCTGTCTCTGTGTCTGTCTGTCTCTGTGTCTGTCTGTCTCTGTGTCTGTCTGTCTCTGTGTCTGTCTGTCTCTGTGTCTGTCTGTCTCTGTGTCTGTCTCTGTGTCTGTGTCTGTCTGTGTCTGTGTCTGTCTGTCTCTGTGTCTGTCTCTGTCTCTGTCTCTGTCTCTGTGTCTGTCTGTGTCTGTGTCTGTCTGTCTCTGTGTCTGTCTCTGTCTCTGTCTCTGTCTCTGTCTCTGTGTCTGTGTCTGTGTCTGTGTCTGTGTCTGTGTCTGTGTCTGTCTGTCTCTGTGTCTGTCTCTGTCTCTGTCTCTGTCTCTGTGTCTGTCTGTGTCTGTGTCTGTCTGTCTCTGTGTCTGTCTCTGTGTCTGTCTCTGTCTCTGTCTCTGTCTCTG
>NC_140978.1:23525500-23565500 GCF_056783735.1 Eptatretus burgeri
GGTTGGTCCAGGCCCCGCCGTGCGGCCTTGGTGGATCGCCTAGCCGACGCCGCCTCAGAGGAACGAACAGGCCTTTGCTCTTTCGAGAGTTGATGCTCTTTTAAGAGCCCGTCCGTTCCTCAGCGTTGGCGACCTCTCTCCGGCTTTCTCCAAAGGAACTCAGTTCTGCACGGCAGGCTGGCTGCGCTCCGAGCTCCGACTCCCCTTCGCTGCACTCGCTCCTTGGCTTCAAGCTCCAGTCTCCTCGGCTCTTTCCGACTGAACTCCACGGCAAACCCAGACCTGCACCTACTGCAGCTCCCTGACCGACCGCAGGCAAAACCTCAACTCCTTCGCTTGGCGTTCCAGCGTGCCTTTTTATGGGGTCTGTGGGTGAGGTCTGATCCTTGACCTCTCACCCTTCACCCCTCGCTAGCTCCGCCCCTTTTGATCTGATCGCAAGTCATGCGAAGAAAGCAGACGTTGCAGAGATCATCCTTCCCACGCGGACGTTGCAGAGATCATCGGCCCTCGCCCCAACTAGGGAGTCCCCGCGTCTGGTGGCAGAGATGTTGTTCGTTGGTAGGATTTGCCGTGGCTGGTGAAAAGATGGCGGCGTTTGTGGAGATGAAGGTGAGGCGATGTTGTGGCTGCTCCGTGGTGGTGATGGCGTGGTTGTTCCAAAATAATGATGGCAAAAGAATAACGGATGACTCAAAGATCACAGCCCGGTTACACGAATAATACCCTTTAGACCTCGGTGGGGAAATCTAATCTGAACACACACTTATCGACATAACTGATCTCTGGGATACCTGAATGGTGTTCTGTGAATTTCCACCACCGTAGCAATATTATGACGTGTTGTGACAATTCTGCGTGGTTTAGTATGCCTTCGTGTACAGTTTGTTTCTCCTCATGTATTTTGAATTGGTGGCATTGTGAAAGATAATTGTTTTGATCTTTGTTAGCTGGAATAATCTTTTAAAATAGGAATTCCCAACTGATCACATGACGTATAAATTTCCTGGGTTCAAATCCTACATACTCTGTTGACTTGTCTCGTCTAACAATATCCTTTTATTTTTGGAAAGGTGTGTGTGTGTGTTTTATTTTATATATATATATATATATATATATATATATATATATATATATATATATATATATATATATATATATATATATATATATATATATATATATATATATATATATATATATACAGATACAGTAAGTCCTCGCTTTTCGCAAGGGTTGCGTTCCTGGAAAACCTTATGATAAGCGAAACTGTGTTAAACAAAACATATTTTCCCATAGAAAGCAATGTGTTTTTGGCTCGAAATTTTTTGGACATAAACACAAATAAACAAAACATACTCCTCGAGTAGTGGCGACTTACCCCGAGGCTGGAGGAACGGAGTTGATTGCGGTGGACAAGTCACACTTGCGGAGTGGCAGAATCGTCCCCTCTTCACTTGACACTGTGCTGTCACTTTCTTCACCAGTGGGAACGGTCTCTTGGCAGCTGGTTGAAGGAGCATCCTGGATGGTGGATGGAGTTGGTGCTGCATCTTTTGGCTTGAAAAATGCATGGAGAGTGGGCTGGATGGCTTTCTTTTTCTTTGCTGCATAAAGTTCCTTGTAGCAACAAAGGGCATCATTAACAACACGGCTAAAATCAGTGCTCCTTTTAAGATTTGGATCTTTCTCGATAACAAATTCTATGGCATTTTCAAACGAGCTGAGGATTTGGCTGAGGTTTTTCATGGTAAGATGCTTGGATGAAGGTGTCACAGCATCTTCTTCTTCCTCAAGAGCCCACTGCTGTTCCAACTCCATAAGATCTTCATTGCTTAAAGGTTCTGCATGAGACTCCAGTAAGTCATCCACATCCTCTTCGTCAACCTCTTCAAAACCAGCCTCCTGCGCCAGGTCTACAATTTGACTTGTAATCAACGGAACATCAGCAAACCCCGTGAAATTGTGGACACACTCAGGCCACACTTTCTTCCACACAGCGTTCATTGTGGAGGCACTCACCTCCGCCCATGAATCCTTCATGTTTTCCAAAGCCATTTTTATGTTGTATGTTTGCCAAAACTCCTTGATTGATAGCTTGTCCTTATCAGTTTTTTTGATAAGCTGCAGCATGGTATGCTTAACATAATAGGCTTTAAAAGCAGCAATAACTCCCTGATCCATAGGCTGTAAAAGTGAGGTAGTATTTGGTGGTAAAAATACTACCTGCACGTTTTCACACCAGTCTTCCATTTGCTGAGGATGGGCAGGAGCATTGTCTACAAGCAGCAAAGATTTGTTGTCAATGTTGTTCTCCTTGGAGTACTTCTCAACATGATTGGAGAAGTAATTGATCACGTAATCGTGGGTCAATGCCCCAGTCATCCAAGCCTTTGTATTTGACCGCCATATTACGGGAAGTTGTGGCTTGAGGAAACCCTTTAGCGCTCGTGGGTTTTCAGAAACGTAAACAAGAAGCGGCTTGAGTTTTATATCCCCTTCTGCATTTCCACCGAGTAATAAGGTCAGCCTGTCCTTTGCTGCTTTAAACCCTGGAGCAGTCTTTTCTCGTGCGATGGATGTACGGGAGGGCATTCTTTTCCAAAACAATCCGGTTTCGTCAATATTGTAGACTTGCTTCGTTGAGTAACCCCCCTCCTCAATCATCTTTTTCAACTTTGCTGGAAACTCTGGTGTGGCAGCATGGTCCGCACTTGCTGCCTCACCGCTACACTTCAGGTTGTGGAGGTTGGCGCGATGACAAAACCTCATGAACCAGCCTCGGCTAGCTGTGAAGGTCTCTGCGCCTTCACCCTTTCCTTCAGATTCCTGTTTCTTCTTTAAATCGTTCCACAAACTACGCGCTTTTTCTTGTATCACAGCAAGAGATAAAGGCATGCGACGTTTAGTTTGATCTTCTATCCACACACATAATAAATGCTTCATGTTGTGCATGGCACCATCTCTCATTTTCGTTAGTGTCGTTGCACTCAAACTGGTCGCAATCTGTGATATTTTCTTTATCTTTGCCGAACTTTGAACGATCGAATGTACAGTCGATGCAGCGATTGCTGCGCGCGGCCGATTTCCGTTGTCCCTTCACCTCGTTCATGTCTTTTAATTATATCCAATTTCACCTTCAATGTGACAGCCTTTCGTTGTCTCTTGAAACGAGGTGTGCTCGGCAAAAGACTTGCGGGTCGCTTGGGGTTCACGGGTTCACGGGTCCTCTAGTATATTACTAAAAACTCTCATCTTGTATGTATGTACGTTCCCGAAATACAGCCAAAATCTTTACAGAACTAGGATAGGTGCACGATAGCACAAAAATTTTAGGGCCACTTTACTCACCATTCTCCTGTGGTGTGCAGTATCAAGTTTAGTTCAAATCTGGCAACGAAAAAAAATATTTTAAAAATCAATTCCCGATTCAGTCAAGTTCTCTTCGGGAGTATTTGATCAATGCAAACATCCTCAGCGGTATAGTTCGCTGGAGCAATTTTGTTTTTTTTTCATCAACCGCTGTCACAACAGGAACCCAACGGGTTCACGTGTCTTCTAGTATGTATATGTATATGTATATATATATATATATATATATATATATATATATATATATATATATATATATATATGTAATTCTGTGATGGAATGTCATTTGTATGTAATACACAAGAACAGAAGTAAAAAGAGAGGGGTGAAATCTCAAAACGACAACCAAGGTCGGAATGGCACCACGATCTCCTTATGGATTACCATCATAACATCTTTTTACATTTAACTTTTGTTGTGATGGAACGTTAAAAGATATTGTTGTGTCGTATTGTGGTATCATAATGTGGTGTCATTCTTCTTCATCCATTACAATCCCACAACAAAAGTAAAATGTCAAAAGATGTGATTGTAATCCATAAGAGGATTGATTATCCTATCATATTGTAGCAATGTGGTGTCATTCCTACCTTGTTTGGTTGTCTTTTTGAGATTTCATCCCTCTTTGGTTTTACTTTTTTTTTTTTTTCATTTTTTAAGTAATAAAATGCTTCATGTTTTATATATTTTAGTATGGATTAAATGCATCTATGTTATTAAATTCACCTTGTGGTACATCCTCGTCCTCCCCGCCTCAATCCTGGCTTTTGTTTCAGTCCACTGTGCATTGCTGCATATGCAAAACAATGCGGTTATCATTTTAAAATAATAATAATAAAATGCTTCATGTTTTGTACATTTTCTTGTTTTGGTATGGGTTGAATCCATCTGTTATTAAATTGTTTTCAGACTTGTTTCAGTTGATTTAGGGGATGGTTTGGATATGTATCGCTTTTGGAATGGTATTGTCCACCCCCCCCCCAACCCCCACAATCCTGACCTGGTTTGGTTGAGTCCACATTTACGTTAAATTAATTTTCCTGATAAAACTATTCCTAAAATTTTGGACTGTGTGCACTTACCCAGAGATGAAGTAACTTCCTCACGTTGGAATTGCAATCTTAATTTCAGCAGTTGTTGAGGTAGGTAGGGCTATAGTTTTACATTGTTTTGAGAGGGGAAGAATAAGAAGAAGTAGTACAAATTGGCATTTTTGCGATTATATTCTGACATCTTTTTAAATCTTGGTCGTTTAGAAAATGCTCGAATATAAGTTATGGCTTTTAAGTGCTTATGACTTCACTCCATAGTAGTTTACCAGCATATCATTGTGTACACATTTGAATGCATGGCCATTCCCCCCCCCCCATATCATCCCTCTGATATATTAATTATATAAGTATGTTAATGTGTGTCAGTATGTCTCCTCCATAACTCCAAAACATTAAAACCTAGCAGCCTGAAACTTTGTATGCATAGTAAAAACCCCAAGGAAGTGCATGTCTGAAAATTGCATCTTTGGGTTAATTAAAACCCCTTTTTGAAGATAATTAACGGCCTTATTTAATTATATCCATCATCAGGTGAGCCTCAGCCACCTCACTCTCTGGGGTCTAAAGGTGTTTCCTGGGTAACCTTGCTGAGGTCTGAAGCTGCCATGTTTTTTGGCCTACTCAACCATGCCATGGAATGGGCCCACAACAATATCTTTACGATAGTTTTCTTTTTTTTCCCCGCTTTCCTCGCTCGTATTATCGAATGCCTGTTGATCATCGCTACAAATAATTGTATACATCACTTTTGTAAAGTGCTATCGTTTTCAAATTAGGGGCTTGGAATGATTTTATGCATTATATGATACAATTTTCCACAATGTATTCTCACGGACCAATTAAAACGCATCATTGAAATATTTATGTTTTCAGGATTGGATATCATCCGGATTAAATACGTGTCAATCTGTTGTGAAAATCTGAGAATTTAAAGACATAACTATGCTGATATTCCTATTTACTTTAAGCAAGCAATGCTATGTTCCCTCCTTCTCTGTAGATTCACAAGAAAATGTGAAATTTCCATCGCATTGCACTTATCTTTTTCTACTATTTGGAGAATTGTATTGAGTGAACAAAAAATGTAAGAACGTAACAAAATTAACTTGCTTCATTGAGCTATACGATTTAATGCATTCACTGCTAGACCTCATGCCCTGTCCCCCATCGGGACTGCCTATCCATAGCATCTGCCAGATCTGTGTCTATATTTTCAGAGGTTTCGTGAGGTGCTCTATGGGGAATCAAAGCAAATCTGGTGAAAAACGGAATCCGTTTTTTGTTATATAAAAAAGTTATCACCTTGCGTGGTCCTGAACCAATGTACCACGTGACGCGTGCGCAGACGAGCAGGCAAAATAGCGGATTATCTGCAATGTTTATTTCACGGGCGATTGAACTTTGCGATGTCTCCAGGGTTGTTCTGTATTAAGCTGCAAAGCTTTTGTGGATGAAGTTGTTATTTGAACCAATTCATTTGATTTTATTAAGTGCTGTGTGCGTGGTGAAGACTGGCTTTAAAGTTAACAGGATCCTTTAATATGCAGCGACAGCCTAGCGAACCGTTCCTTATCAACCATTTAATTGGAGTGCTTGCATAAGTGCTTCAGCCACCTACCAAATGGCTCACAGTCTACAGCGGGACTGCGTTGTGTCCTCCTGTGCGAATTGTTCACTTGCTGCCGACGCTTTTGCCCACCATGTCACCCTGAGCAAGTGGCCAGTGCTCCATCACCCTGAGTGAGTGGCTGTGAAATAACACCCGATATCCGGGCCATTTGCTGTGCTGATGTTTCCTAAATTGCAAAGCCAAATTTATTTATTTATTTTCCACCCATCACACGCAGCTGTTTATAAAGAACTAGACGACCCGTGGACCCGTTGTGACAGCGGTTGATAAAAAAATCATTTCAAAAAAAAAAAAAAAGATAGCTCCAGCGAACTGTACACTGAGGTTGTTTGTATTGATAAAATTCTCCCGGAGTACTTGACTGAATCAGGAATTGATTTTTTAATAACTTTTTTTTGTTGCCCAATTTGAACGAAACTTGATACTGCTCACCACAGGAGAATGGTGAGTGAGGTGGCCCTAAATTTTTGTGCTCTCGTGTCCCGTTTTGGCTGTATTTTAGGAACATGCATATATACAAGATGAGTTTTAGTAATATATATATATATATATATATATATATATATATATATATATATATATATATATATATATATATATATATATATAGATAGATAATGTTTGTGAACTTATCCCTGAAACGTCGAAGTAGATGCAACGTTGTTTTTTGGTGAAAGCTACTCAAGGTTTCTGGGTTGTATACAGTTCGTACTGTCGTTGGTAATCACACTGATTCCAACCTGCCAATTCCCGATAGTGGTTGTTTTTTTTCATAAAGCACAACATATTCACCCTGCTAACTCTCTTCTCTCTACTAACTCCCCTACCCTCACCTCTCTCTGTGTCTGTGTCTGTCTCTGGACGGTGTTTGGGCAGGGTTTTTCTCCGGACGTGTCCAGGTGGTGTTTGTCTCCAGACAACTTGGCTCCGGGTGGTATTTGTCTGAAAGGGAGTTTGTCTCCAGACTTGTCCAGACTGGAGTTTGTCTCCAGGTCGTGTTTATAGTTTAACCGGTAGAAAATGGATTTCAGATATTATTTTGTTTCCATATTCACTGTTCCATGCAGAATCATTTTGTTGAAATAGTGTGAATCGTAATTATCGCTCCACCGCACGTCTGCCTTCCCTTCCCCCACCCCAACTTGCTCCCCCACCCTCCTCCCTCTCTCCTTTCCCCTCCACCTCTTCACTCTCTCTGCTCTCTCTCCCTCTCCCCCCCCCACTCCTTTTTTTTAACCTCCCCTTTTAGTATTACTGTCAGTGAAGTGATGGGTGGTATTTGCTGGTATATAAATAAACCATTTCTTTTCAGGGCTTATCATTTAGGAAGGGAACGCATGAACTGTACAGTGCATCTTATGATCGTTCTGTCAAGGTGTGGAATGTTGACGAGATGGCCTACGTGGAAACGCTGTAAGTTGTAAATCTCTCCGCCTCGTCCTCATTCATTTATTTATTTGTTTTAATTATTTTGACTTTGTCCATCTTCGCTTCTACACGTATTGTATATGTTTGTGCGCATGCAGTCTGTTCGTGTTTTGCAATGCAAGACGGATTAACCACAAATAAGTCCTGGATTTTGAAGCCCATAATGTTACTGAATCTCCTTGTTCAGGTTTGGCCACCAAGATGCCATCACGGGCCTGGATAGCCTGGGCCGTGAGTGCTGTGTGACTGCGGGAGGTCGTGATGGAACCCTGCGCGTTTGGAAAATCGTGGAGGAATCGCAGCTTGTATTTCAAGCGCCAAGGTGAGCCGGGCAGGATTTCTCCTTATGTATTTTGAATTGGTGGCATTGTGAAAGATAATTGTTTTGATCTTTGTTAGCTGGAATAATATTTTAAAATAGGAATTCCCAACTGATCACATGACGTATAAATTTCCTGGGTTCAATTCCTACATACTCTGTTGACTTGTCTTGTCTAACAATATCCTTTTTATTTTTGGAAAGGTGTGCGTCCTGAATACCTCAAAAAGTGGTCATAAGTTAAAACATTGCTTGTTCAAAACCTTCCACATCTTGTGGAATTATTTATTTTATTCCTGACATTTCTGTGGCATCTGAAGTGGCACTCATGTGTGTTGTGTTGTGTTCCAGGGCTTCTGTTGACTGTGTGCAGCTCATAAATGAGATGCACATGGTATCTGGTGACGATGATGGGTAATGTAATCCCTCCTAACTTGATTGGATATACCTTTATAGTTTCTGGCTAGAAAAACGCAGAATCTACATGAATATTCCATTTGACTGTCAAAAGCCTGATTGATGACAGCTCCCCGGTTATGCCATCACTTCCACAAGGTGGTTCGTGATAGTGTTTGGTTTTGTTCCCCAGGAGTGTTTGGCGTAATTGTGTCAGAGGATGGCATATAGTTGGTATGACATATGGTCTACACATGACTTATATTCTATAGAATGACTGTGCACTCTTTCTTCCCCTTGATGGTGGCCATTCTGCACCTGAAACCTCAGGTCGAGCTTTCAATCTCACGATAATTACATGGTAAACTGCAAAACCCAATGGTGTGGTGCATTTTACTTCATGTAATTGCAGGTACTAATGTGATCGACAAGCAGGATTACTTGTGCTTGGCTCTTCTAGAGATGTATTGGACAGGAAGACTGGCATGTGAAGCATTGAAGAGGATAGCCTTTTGTCTTTGTAACCACTCGGTGTTCCTGAACAAGATACAGATTTGGAAAGTGATTGATTGATTTGAGGTCCTCTGTTTACAGTTCCTTGATGCTCTGGAATGTCCAAAAGAAAAAGCCACTTGTGATTGTGCCACATGTGCATGGGTCCATTCAAGGAGAAGCTGGACAGATGCGCTGGGTGACATCGGTGGCAGCCCTTCTGAACAGTGATTTGGTTGCATCTGGTGGGTTGTGGTCTGTCTGTCTGTCTGTCTGTCTGGTTGCCCTCCCTCTGTCCCTCCCACCCCTACTTTAATTTCAAGACGGTCTTCTGTACAATTAAAACGGTGATGGTTGATTACTTATTATATATATATATATATATATATATATATATATATATATATATATATATATATATGTATATATGTATACGAAAGTAGCACACTGACCCTATATTTGACATGTTACTGATGTCCTACACATAAATTATGCCAAGGTCTTTGAAGACTGATTTATGCCTCTATGGTCACAAGTAAATGAAAGCAGAGCTCATATCACATCTTGGGTCAGTGTGTTTCTTTCGTTAAATTTATTATTCCTGACTGCAAACCTTCTACTTGGTGATAGCAGGGTCGAGACAGTGTGTTAGTGTGACAGACGGCACTTGTTGCTAACACGTCTTGCAGCGAGTTCCGTGATGGGACTCGTGTGTGTGTGTGTGTGTGTGTGTGTGTGTGTGTGTGTGTGTGTGTGTGTGTGTGTGTGTGTGTGTGTGTGTGTGTGTGTGTGTGTGTGTGTGTGTGTGTGTGTGTGTGCACATATATATATATATATATAATATTTTCAACATTCCCGTTTTATTCATGTAACTAATATATCGCCCTTTCAAGCAGTATTTCTGATTATACACCGCCTTTTAAAGCATCATAAAGCAGGTCGCTCTATTTGCAACACAGGTGAGAAAAGGATCCAAACAAAAAAGCAGCTGATGTTCAATAAATTATTCACACGATTTCCTAAGGGTTGAGCAAAGATTGGAATTCCCGTCAGTCAAGCAGCAGGTCTCTCATCCTAGTTTATTAATGTTTTGGATGAAATGCAAATTGAAATCTGTAAGGTTGTGCCAATCTCCTGGCCTGTGTGTGCAGGTTCATACGATGGTTTTTTACGCCTGTGGCAATGTGGGAAATTCTTCAAGTCCTTGGTGCCCATTTTGAAGATCGAGCTGGTATGCTGGATTATAATGCCTTGGAGGCTGAGTACTTTAAGATTTATTCTGCACATCAATCTTCTCGACATACCTGTTGCTACAGAGTGCAAGTGGGCATGCGCTTGCTTCCAAGAAAGTATTGCTGGAAAGCTATTGTTACTCCGAGCACGCGAAGCAGTGAGTTAGTCCCAGTCTAGTTTCTCGTTGATATAAATGACCTCTCTGATGCTCTGGAAAAACCTTATCTTCCTTTTTGCTGACTATTCCACATTGTGTTGTACAGTACACCATCCCACTGCTCGGCAGACAGCAACTGTACAAACATAATGTTGAATAGTCTGCAAAAAAGGAAGATAAGGTTTTCCAGAGCATCAAGAGAACACACCTGTCTATTTCCATCACCAGCCACTGCAGCAGGTTCAGTCTCTTAAACCTCTAAGACATGACCTTTCCTGTGCCAACCACGTAGCAAAACTGGCCTCCAAAGCCAGTCGTGGACTGCATACTTCATCGATCCAAGTATTTCCTTGAAAAATCAGAACTACAGTCAAGAAGGCCTTTGTCTGTGGCTCAATGGAGTACTGCTTTCCCCTATGGGCTAGCTGCCCCAGCATCACATCTGTGCCCAATTGTTTCCCGGCTATCCCCAGTGTAACTTTAACCTTGTTCTTCCATGAGCTTCACTTCTGAAGGCAGTTTTGAATGAATTTATAAAATTACCATTTGACTTGGTGGATTATCCCTTTTTAGTCCTTAGGCAGGGTCTGAGGTCATTATTCGTGGTTTTTATTGATCAGTTAATGAATGGCTTGTGATTAATTTCACCAACATAGTTTTCTTATTTCTACAGAACTCGGCACCATAAGGTCTTTTTGTTTTGCCTTTACATTCACTATTTCGCACCTTGCATCGCCATCATTTATATCATCACATTTGCCCTGAATGGTTAAAATCAACCTGTGGAACAAAAAGCAAGGCGAGCCGCATGCAATGCATGGACAGTACTCTCACAGCCTTATCTGATTTCATTGTGGGTTTATCTGTGTGCCATTATTTTCTTTCGTTGACTGAGACATGTGGTTTGTGGTGTTGTGTAATCATCTTTTTCAAATCATGATCGAGGTGATGTTTTGTTTCAGGCTGGTTTCATCAATGCACTAAAATTCTCTAGTGATGGGAAGTTTATTGTGGCCGGAGTTGGACAGGAGCACAGGTTTGTCGCACTTATCTCTTCGAAGATGACTTCAGTTATTTTTATTTTTTTCTCTCCATGGCATCATGCGACTGTTGTATTGCCTTTGGTTCACTTTGTTGATTTTGAAGGCTACTATCAATGTTGACCATGCAAAGGAAAAAAAAAAAGTTCTTCTGACTTGAGGAGTCTCGTGTTTTTGGTTTGTTGCCGACTTTGTGCAAACGAGTAATACGCACTCCCTTAAACCACTTGCACTGTTCCAGATGTACAGACAAAAATAGTTGTTTTCCCACCCCGATGGTAAGGGAGTGTCGTGGTGGTATTTTGTAACGAACCTGGCCCTGGGTACCCTGAACAAGTATGCAAAATTTGATGGAGATTGGTCGGGCTCTTGATTCTATAAGATGTGTGCATACATACATGTAGTGGACTAAAAAAATGGAAACACCTGGTTAAATGAGGGACATCAAGCAATGGCTTCCCACATAAATGTGCCCAGCGTGTTACTTAAGCAAATTGCATCCCAACGTGCCAAGGGTCATGTCTAAAATGCTGCACAGGCCTGATTGCCTATAATTGTGTCTGCAAGAGGAGACCCCCATCCACAGCATGTGTGGTCGTGCAATGGTTTGATGGGCATGGCATTCTCAGTCACCAGATTTGAACCCAATCGAGCATTTATGGGATATTCTGGAACAACGCCTTAAACAGCATTTTCCACCTTCATCAAACAGGAGCAAGTTGATTGACTTTCTCGTGGAAGAATGATGACGCATAATTCCAGGTGCTGGTGGATTCTATGTCACGATGCATACTGGTCGCACATGGTGGCCCATTACTCTATTAAGTGACTTTACATTGGTGTTTCCTTTTCTTTATTTATTTATTTTTGTCTGCTACCTGTGTGTATGCACTGAAAACAGTATCTGTTATCACAGTTATTCTTTGTGTGCTCCTTCCATGTCTTTCAAAAGGGTTCCTGTTGTCGTTGAAAAGTAAACGTTACCATTGGAACCTCTGCATTCAGCTCTCACTCCCGCTTCGTCTTCAGTACCAGAAAGACGGGTTTTTTTAAAACGGGCATCTTTATGATGAAACGGACACAAATTTTGTTCCCGTAAATAATTGTTAGCTTTCCAACAGTACCATTTTGTTACTCTGACAGCAGGAATTGCTCCATTAAAGCTCGGTTCTGCTTCCTCAGGACCAAGCCGAGTAACAACCGTTCCCTGTGGGAGTGAAAAAAAAAAGTGTCTATATCCACTCCCTCCGGTTGGGATTGGTGGTTAAACCAGTTACACTCTTCTCTGTGTACAGGTGTAAATTGCAAGTGGTCTCCCCATTCTTGTTGGGGGGGGGGGATTATTTTGTGGCCATGACCTGACCCTGGATATACCAAGCAAGTATGCAAAACTTGGTGGTGATTGGCCCAGCCATTTTCACTTCTGCAATTATCAGATGTACATCGAGCATTGCCTTATTTTAGTGTGATTGCAATTTTTAAAAGCACATTTTGCCAAAGATGACAAATGCATCATAATGTAAAGTGAAGTGGTGTCGTGTTTGTGTCATTTATTGAATTGAGGCAGTTGGCTACATAGGAGGGTAGTTTTTGGATGACATCCCAATTTATTGGCTTTGGACCTAGTTGATAAAACTGCATATATAGACTGTTGAAGTGAGATTGATCGGCCCATCTTGCTTGGTATGACGAGTTGTCACAACATTGTTCTGGTTGCAATCGATTTTAACCAATTAGGATTGATTATTCCACATCAACGAACCATCGCTTTGAGCGTCAAACGGCAGTTCCTGCTTTCTGCACTGAGGATCGGCACCATTTGTGATGGTTGCAGCATTTCTGCAGACTCGTGCTCATCATTTCTCCTCCCTGGGCCCCTCTTAAATGCCGAGACCTTTCTTATAAAGCACCTTTCACAAAGCCTTCTCCACTGGTTCTCTTATAGAATACATCTCACAATTATGATTGATTTGGAGGCAAACTTATGGAGCAAGTGGCCACGATGTGGTGCAATGACGGTTAATAAGATTCCCAGGAACGGTTGTGGGCAGAAGCGAAACTTGTTAAATTGATATATTTGTTCCAACGACATGTGTTGAGGAATCTGCCATTGCAGCAGGCAGTTTCAAACAGATCCAATGATCTCCTGACACTTTGATTAAATTTTTGTTTTTTGTTTTTTTTAAAGCCAGCGTTGAATAGAGTACTAAATGCGTTGTTAAATGACTGCTCGTGCTTTGGTGCAGACTGGGCCGCTGGTGGCGGTACAAGGATGTGAAGAATGGCGTGCTCATTATCCCCTTGTCCCAGGAGATGCCCCCGCTGCAGGCTGATGAGGATGAGGCAAGAGAATCAAACTCATGATCCACCTAATGTCTCTTGCCTTGAGGATGTCCTTGTACAATAGTCTTGTTACAGATCGTTACATTCTTGTTGCCGCTGGTTCATAAAATGTACACTTTGTGAGGAAAGGGGAGGATGGAGATCTGAGGAAAAGGAAGGTTGTAAACTTTCAATCAAACAAGTTTGCCTTTGTACATGTCATCTTTGAGCGGTCACCATGTTGAAGAGCATCGAGGCATTAAAAGCTTGTTATCCTCCTTGTACCCCCTCCCTCCCCCCCCCAACGTCCTCTCTGCTGTGAATATATACATTTGGAGTATGGTATTTATCCATGATTAGAATCCTTTAATTCGTATTTTGTTATCCTGTTTCTGACTGTGTCTTCGAAATTTTTTTACCATGCAGATAGTTTTTGTTTCTTTCCCCGTGTTTATTGCAATGGAATGGTCTCTGCAACCACTACCGTCAACAAAAGATGTCTTGCCACCATAAAGGGGGTCTATCGTTTGTATTTGGGGTCGAGCATTGAGAATATCTAAATTGTTAAAATAAAAAAAGGAACAGCACAAGGGTATATTTTGGGAGGTGTGTGCATATGTAATACACTGTTTATGTTCAACTCGTGATTTCTTCAACAGAAGTGAAATGTGATAAATTGTGTTGAATACAAGAAGCTGTTGACACGAGCATCTTAAGGTAATTGATGATGTTGAAAAGGAGGCTGGAAGGGTTTAGGGATAAGAAGGGAAGAAAACAGCATTCTGACAATACTTGGGGGGGGGGAGGAAGATTGGTCAAAGTTTCTCTCAATTTACACAAGTATTGTGTTGTGGCCTTTTCTCTTCCTTCCTACAATTCCTTGCTCAGATACCAAAAGGGTCGTGCTATGTCTAAGTTGCTATGAAAATTGTAGCACCGCTGCCCCCCCCCCCCCCAAACCAAGAAAATGCTAACAGACAGGACAGTTGTCTTCACTACCTGAAAGCTGGAATGTGCTTCTTCATTTGTTTGCAGCACAGGCCTAGGGGTGCATCCGTGCTGAAGGAGATGCCAGTTTGTCGGATTAGACACATCAGGGGGTTAAACCATGATGGTTGGGAGGCGAGAGAACTAATCATTCGTTTTACATTTGTCAGGAGGTCATACTGGGAGAAAGTTGCGAGTGATTCGACATAATTTTTTTTTCTTGATTGTCCCCATGCCAAGCACCACTGATGTGCCGACGTTCCAATAACATATTTGACTGATTACGGGAGGAATAAAAGAGCATACCCCGATTGCAGTCATTTTTATCGAATTTTGGAGCAGTCGTTCCTGAACTGTTGGACATAAGGTCGTCGACTGTGTACGTCTGCATCTTCTGGTTTATCTTGTCTACTTTCAACAAACGCATGGGATTTTGTTCAGTTTTTGACTATCTTACTTTTCCATACTGGTGATGATGTGTGAGAGTTGCCTGTTGTTTTGATTTGATTTCTCTGGCACATCGTAATATGAAAAATCAGAAGTTCAAGATCGATATTGTTTTGGCATTTTGATGCAGTGCCTCGTACACTCCAGCACATCTCATTTTCTTGTCAAGAGAGTAAAAGGTAACATATCATCATGTTAAGAGGGTAAAAAAAATATATAGGAGGGAGTGTTTTTATTTATTTATTTTAACTTGCTTCATCTAATTAGTTCTGTATGCAGGACTTTGTCCACAGGAGTGAGTGAGTGACCAGGCAAGTGGGTGGGGGACTCAAACTGTACATTTGTGATAAGGCTGAGAATTTTAAACTCTTCCTTCACATTTATATTTTGTCAGAGGCAAATCATGTCATTTATTTACTATAAATTATTGCACGGTCTATTTTGTATGTGAATTGTACAAGCAGTGAGCTTGACCTGATCCGTGCATTGGTTTGAAATAAAAATGAAATCGCCTTTTTTTTTTGCCACTTTTCACTTCGTTTTGACAGTTACATACTCGCAGAGTATCTTTCCAACGGGTAATCTTGTGCAACACTTTCTTCTGCCATAATCCCTTTATTTGGGTGGTGTATATGCTACAGCCCGCTGCCTCGATCGCTTCCAAAAATAAAACGAGAAAAAGACCAATCAGATTGCAAACCTTTGCCAGGACTTCTTTTGAGTGGTGCATTTTTATAGGTTTTCAGGTAAATTCAATATGGCTGCCAAACCGTGTGAACCTTTTGTTCCTCATGGGCAGGTGGTCATATGTGTAAAGTTTCGCCTCAAACTTCAGCCACTTCAGAGAAGATTTTTTTTTCCTCAAACAATATGGCTGCTGAATCACATGACTTATGTGATTAAATTTTTTTTTTTCTGTAGACCATTTTATCCCCAGATGACCCTCAAAAGTTTTCATACTAATCGGATGTGGTGTTCTGCATATGCAATTATGACGTCATAATGGCACCTATGATGTAATTTAAAAAAATCACTCATTCCCCATGAGGAGTACTGGCCATGTGCCAAGTTTCAATTGTTTTTTTTCCCTTGGTGCAGTTTCAGAGTTTGAAGTGCAAAGTGTTTTTTTTTGTTTTTTTTTCCCCCATTTTTCCAATATAGCCGCCACACCACGTGACCTATGACGTCATAATTATCATTGAAACGTTCTTCATGAATAATCTCACCAATGGTGAAAATGTTGTCTCAATCCGCCAAGTGTTTGCGGAGAAAAACATGAAAGTTCTGTGCGGACAAACGGACCCAAACGCAATACCCTCTCCGATTCCTTCGGCGAGGATAATAACCCAGGTTGTGTATATAAAGCATGCGTACTGCTTATGTACATATATAATACATCATGATTATATCGCTCCGATAGTTCCAATTGTGGATGAAAAAAAATATATTTTCAAAACTTGATGGAATCGAGCAAAATTTGCACATGCACAACTTCAGGGTACTCTTATTAATCGCTGAAAGTTTCAGCTTGCTCGGTCCATTCCTCCGGGAGGAGATGAAACGTGCAACATACTCGTACTTCCCCTCCATTATGTATACATGACGGTTCAAACAAAAATTCCGTCACTCTGCTTGTACATTTATTTATTGATTTCTTAAGTATATTGATGACTTCCGTCCTCTGTGTGTTTGTGTGTTTGTTTGTAGGCACGATAACTCGAGAACGGAAGAAGCTACCAATGTCAAATTACACCACGTGATTCAGGAGGGTGATGGCTAGTGCTGATTAGATTTTGGTCAATCGGTCAAAGGTCAAGGTCAGTGAGGTCAAACATAATTCCGTAAATTCCTGTGGAGAAATGGAGTATTTTTGCTTTGGTCGACGTTACGAGTTCGTTTTAACTTCTATTTTAATTTTGTCTTCGGTTTTTGCGATCGCTTAGGACGCTTAACACTCGGTTGTCGAAATTCTGGTAAAAATCAGATGTTTTGGAGACGTTTTAAGATTGTATTAAAAAAATTTCACTCGCCACGTCACGGCTCGTCACATGGTGCGGCACGCTCGCGCAGACGCGTCGTTGAGTCACGTAAAGGTTTTGCGTGTGCGCGCTGACGGTGTTTTCGATAAAGATGGTGTTTCAAGGTCATTTTTTTATCCCAATAAAGGTTATCGTCGCATGCCTGACTCACTAAGCCGTCGGATTATGTAAAGATTGTTGGTGGATGGCCGAATATTACGGTTTTGTGACTGATAAAATAATATTAAATTATTGCGTGGAGAAATTGGAGACTTTTGCTTCAGTCGACGTTACGAGTTCGTTTTAACTCTGATCGCAATTCCGTTTTCACTTTTGGTAATGGCTAAGTATGCTTAGCATGCAGTTGTCGAAATTCTGGTAAAATCGGATGTTTTATGAGAGGTTTGGTACAGAATCATCGTAGAAACTTCTGGTTTGCGTCGCTACCTTCTCCAGAGACAGCTTTTATTAGACAAGGTCAGAGATCAAGTTGACGATTTCGTAAGTACCAGTCTATGACTGCTTGTTTATTCATTTATTTATTTTTCAAGAGTGAAGAGTTGATGATCGCCAAAGTTGCGTGTACACCACCTTATTTGCCGATAAGTCTGGTAAATAGTTTTTCATGCTATTTGTTTTGTTTTGGGAATTAAAAAAGTATTTTAAATAAGACCTCCAATCCCTCGTGTGCATCATAGTGCACATGGAATGCATCACACCCAGGACGGGACGTTTTGCGTGAAATTTAAACACCGATCTGTCCACCGCTTTCAGAACACTTCAGAAGGAAGGCTTCAGTGCTTTGATTTAATGTAAGTCAGTTGGCTGCTTGATGAAGTGAATTTTGAGGATAGAGATCATGTAGAAATTTTTGGGACGACCCTCCAAATTAATTAGAGGTATCAGGCTTCCAGAAGTTCAATGGACTGTGCTGGTGTGCAAGACATGCTTATTAGTTCACCAACTCACAAGGTTAGTGTGTGTGTGGCTAATTGCTGCTTGAGGCAGAGCAATTTAGATTTGTAATCTTAATGAAATTGTCTGGTTTCGCCCAATATCTTTGCTTCATATAAAGGAAAAGAGATCTAATTAATTGTCGTACGACCTTCCAACCACCACTGTGTATCGAAACTTGCCAGCTGCCAGTCTGGCTTCATGTTGCGATCTTGATGGCCGGGTGGGCGTAGCGGCATTAGCTGCTGCAGCCCTGGTGAGAAATCCCTGAGGTTTTTGAGTGTGATGGGTGAAAACGATGTTGAATGGTGCTCAGCTGATTAACGACCTCGCCCACATGCTTGTGTAACAACATTTTCTTGCCAAGTTTAATTTTATGATGAAACATGAGTGTCTATAGTTACCCCCTCTGCGCCGCACACACGACAAGTGAATGCGCCTGCAGTGATTGATGAAACACTTCCTTTTGGGAAATATTAGAACAATTGTTTACATTATGATTAATTTTTTTTGAAAGAGGGATTCATTACAGGTGGATTTTGAACAGGGAACACTTCACAGTATAGTAGTCCATATATCCATCAATGTAATGACAATACGTTACATAGAGGGTAGATATTGATGTTACCACACCTGTAGTACAAATGTGAACATCTTTTCCTTTTTTTTTATAATTCATGGTATAACATTTGTAAGATAGATATATTATTGCATTTTCAAAGTTCTCACAAAAGTCTTACATGTGCTTTGTCCAATGCATGTGATTGGAAGTCTACAAACAATACTAAATACATTGTTATTAGAAAGGTCAGTACAAAATGTATTCTACATCTAGTTCGAACACCAAATGTCACCCGAGTGCTACTGCACTCCTCATCTTGCCCGACAGTTTTGGATGTGGGGCTATGTAACGGCTGCGGTGACGTAATAGTAAAACATCAAAAGGACTTGGACAGCGAGTGTCCAAAACTTGTATAATTGTATACTTTTTACCACGTCACGCGTCGGTGGGGGGGAACACTTGGCGCTCTCTTCACGTCATGTTACAGCGATGAAGTGGTCGATGCCACGACCTCTGTGCCGTTGCAGATGCCCGGGCGAGCGCAAGGAGGTGGTGGTGGCACTGGAATAAAATGAGGGGAAGGTTTTGTTATTGTTACTGTTTCAACAATGTAGATTATGCACTTTGCATCAATTTAAAATGGATTCTTTTGAAAGCAGTATAAGTTTGTGGGGTAGCATCATTGACTGAGAGTGTGGTGATGCCACTAATGCAATGCCCTCTGCTGGTTAGGGCAGCAATTTGGCATTTGTTCATGGTATTGGCAATACCTCACCGACTCTTCATGAAGGACACTATGGGATCTTTAACATCCACCAATGAATGCTGGCAGATGGGACATCCATCCGAGGGATGGCACACAGACTGATGAATCACCTTGCCTGTGAAGCTCCAGGATGACAGTTTTTAGCTGGGTCAGGAGTTAAACCCAGGTGAGATGGCTTTGAGGTGAATGTGCAAACCTCTTGGCCATTTTGCCTGCCCAGAAGGGATTTGAGAAAGTTAATTATAGAAGGCTTTGTAACTGAAGTTCGAGCAGGTGCAATGGTGGTAGGTGTCTGGTATGGGAGCATGTGCCAGAGGTGGTAGAGGTTGTACTCTAAACTCATGGCATTGGTTCGTGAAGGTGCGTTTTTAAAACGGTGCACCATGTGTTTCCCGGGGGAAACTGCAGCCCCACTTGACCTCCTTGATAAAGTGCAGGTCAGAGTTTTAGCCTCGCCCCTTCCCAAATGGACAGGACAGGTATTGGAATGGTTGTGCCGATGAGTTCGCAAGCAGATCGACTTTCATATTGCGACCTCTTGGGGCCTGAAGCACAATTTAACAAGTTGTCGAATGTAATCGTACCTTTTTTACATTCTATTTTGCTACAAGTTGGATGTTTAAGGTCGATGCCATCTGCTCCTTGTCCTGAATGTGTTTGTCCATGGTCTCAGGTGTGCAGCATTCGGTCGAGAACAAGCGAGACTTGCACACCCGATCCACCCTATGCAAGGTTGGACAAAGTTGTTCAATTTAACTTCATTTTTTAAATCTAATTTAACCATAAATTGATTTTTTTTTATTTTTTTTTAATGTCTTCGATGTGCATTCTGCCCAAGTTTGAGATGATCTACTGTAATCTGTCGTGCATTTAAAGGTGCTTGAAAAATTGCATCAGACTTGAGGCTTTGCACAGCAATAAAAGTGTTATCAATTTCTTATTTTAAATAAAATGTTTCTTAAAAAAATGCATTTTAATGTGCAAAATATCAAAAGGGTTCACCTTGAGGACCATTGTCCATTCATTCCACTGATAGTGTGTCATTGTGTTATTTGGTCAACTTTTCATATAGAATCTGGAAACTTGTGATTATTCACTTCCTATGTTTACAGTGAACACAAAAACAGCTGTTTCCATTTTTTTTTGGTTCACGAAAAAATATTTTCACGAAAAAAATAAGTGACCACTATATTCGTTATTGTTGTCTGTCTGTCTGTCCCGAGCATAGCTCTGTGGGTTTTGATCCGATCCTGACAATTTTGGTGGGAGGTTTATATCATGATCTAGTTGTGTTTTCCTGAAAATGGGCATGGTGCGCCCATTATGGGCGGAGCCACGCCCAAAAAACATGTTTTTTGGGGGTAGCTGATTTCAATTTGCATCTTCTCCAAGGGGGTTTGTCGAATCTGACGGGTTTCGGTATTTGGTTAGCCCAATGGCACCTGCATAGCCCCACGGAGCTCGATTTTTTTTTTTTCATTTTCGTCACAAGGTCACGAACTTAGAAAATTTCGAATTTTGACATAAAAATCATACGACCGCCCAAACTTTGAGAGCTAGGATGACAATATTTTTTATGCATAATCTTGAGGTCATTCCCCACCGAAAGTCTTGAAACCATTTTGCTCTATCTCGAATACCTTGCCCGTGGCGCCCCCTTCAAGTTTGTTTTTACGCTGATTTCATCAAAGTATGGATAATCCGAGGAGTGTGAAATGCCATATCGCCTATATGATGTTATATTGTTCCTGGAATGTTCCAGAGGAAGTTTTGCACCAAAGGTCATAATCCTTGGCCTTTGACCTTTAAAGGTCACAAAGGTCAAATTTTCAAAGCTGTGGGAATCAAACCGGGTTTTCAACCTTCTTCGACGAACTAACTCCAACAAGTGAAATCCTTCAATACAGCGCGTGTGTTGAATCAAATGAGTACACTAATGTTAAAATATGCAATTCATGCTTTTCCAGTTGAAAAGCAATTAAAAAGCGTACTTAATATATGAAATGTAAAAATCCTGTTATTATTATAAGCACCTTTAATATATATATATATATATATATATATATATATATATATATATATATATATATATATATATATATATATATACACAGAAGGAATGAAATAGTTCGATACAGTGTGGCAGGAGGCCGCAAAAGAATGATTGTAAGTAAATTTCAACTACTAATGCATGACGAAACACTTGTTTATGGCTAATATTAAAGAGAATGATGGCATAAGAAGAACTTAGCCTGGAATCCTCGTGCATAACACCGCCCACACAACACACGTGGTGTCCTTTGACCAATCGGGACAGTGCAGTTACAGTATCGTTTCCTTCACCTCGATTGGTCTTGTCCTGCACATGATGTTTTCGGGGGGTTTTTTTTCGTTCTTGTTGAATCTGAGGAGATTATTTTTTCGTTCTTGTTGTAAGGAAATTTCAACGACTAATGCATGACGAAACACTTGTTTATGGCTAATATTAAAGAGAATGATGTCATAAGAAGAACTTAGCTTTCAGCGTTTGGCGCGAAATGCCATGGTGGATGGAAATGACGCCTTTTGTTCGTTAGTTCGTATATGAGGGGAGCGTTTCTTCGTTTTTTTTCCGTCAAGCAATAAATTAAATGGTTTTCACATATATAACACATTAGTTTCACAAATTTCCATTGAAATACTCAGGTATTTCCGTCAATTGTCGCCATTTCCATCGAGGTTACGCACTGCATCTACCGGACGGCCGTCATTGGCTGTCTTGAGGCACGTGGGGGGGACACCGGACCCACCGGAGACGTAGTAGACGACGCCGGGGACATTTCAAACTCGGTGCAATTGTATACAGCGCACGCACTGTAATAAGCTATAGCACGTATCCTGTTTCCTTATTTTATGTCCACAACATTGTTTTGTGACCTTTAAAGGTTATGCAAAGGTCAAATTTTTAAAGTTGTTGAACAAAACCGGGTTTTCGACATTTTGCAGCTAATAACCTGTCACTCGTAACACATCATGTTGATCATTTTTATAACTTGGTCAAACATTATCACATTGTCTCATCCTTGACTTCTGAAACAATCTACATCGTCAAATACCGCTCGTGAACCGTCGTCGTCTTCATAAGCAGTTTCCAAAATTTGAGAAATCGCCATATTTTACCCATTATAGCACATTCAGAGATAATAAATATCTGTTCAGCTAAATTTTAGGCATTATTTAAGAACCCCCCAAAAGATGACAGCCAAATATGCACAAAAAGGATGTTCTGTAGTACTGAGAACACACAATTTGAATGGATGTGCAAATACAAAACACAAAGATGCTTCGGCATATATAATTATTTAGTCATCCAAGTCCTCATTTTCCTCATCATTGCTTGAATTCTCATCAATTGCGACATTGTTGCATGTGTCCTCAGCTCCTTCACACTTGCAGAGCTCTGTACAGGCTAGATTATGTGCCTTACAAGAGCACCGTCCACTGCACATACTGGCGACACAGGAACACTTCACAAGTTCCACCACAGCCTCCGGTGCTGCTGGAACTTTTGAAACAACTGTGACATAGTGGCCGTCCTCCAGTTTTCGCAATCCCAGAGTAACAGGATCCACGAGACTTGGTACAGCTACTAAGTCTTGCAACCATATGTTGGCTTGTAGGTGTGCGCGCAATATATGCTCAGTGATGCATCCTTGAGTCGGAAGTAGCTTCTCCACACCTTGGTTACCCTTCAGCTGCTTGAACATGTGCCACCTCAGTACCTTGGCTGATGCAAACCCAGAGTTGAACAGCTGACACACAAAGTTTTCACATCCAGACAACACCCCTGGTGATGGGTACACTCCAACACCAAGTCCAACAAGAGCACAGATATCTTCACCTGCCTTCATGAAGACTTTGAAGCATGATGACTTCCCCTTTCCTTTGATGTGACCAGTGGTATCATTACCAGTGAGTGCATGCAATCCTGGCAATGCTGCTGCTCTTTCTGCACCTAGAGCAACATAGATGGGCTTGAGTTTGATTTTTCGTCGTCCATCTCCAGTGCCCATGATGATAACACTGTCCGGCTTCAGATCAGATACTCTTCGCAGAACAAGCACTAGCACATCAGTATCACAAGAATATATGTGCACAGTATTGCCCAGATGACTCACTGCCACTGCATACAAGATCAACAGTGTATCAGCTTCCTCTTGTGTACTCGGAATGCTCACCATGTTTGGCTGGGAAGAAAGGACGCCTTTCTGAGTGTGTGTGGTGATCGGCACTTTGCACAATCGAACAGCTTTTTGTGCAAGATGCAACACAAGATTGGCTTTTGTTCCCTTAGTGCTCAGAAATGACTTGGTCTTTAATGCATGTAGTATCGTCTTTCTACCCCTTGTCCTGTGTTCTCCCTGCCGTACAAAGCTGTCTGGTTCTGTCCTTGAGCGAATTAATGATGCTGTAGTTGTCAAATACTAGGTATGCATCCATGTAACCAACCGATTTACCACCAACACTTCGAATAAAGCAGTCCAACAGATCTTTAGGGGTATTAATTTGGCTTTTGTAGACAACCATCTCCTGTACGAGAGCCATGAACGAGAGCAAGAGAGTACGAGGTTGTAGACAACCATCTCCTGTACAAGAGTTAATCCCATGTATTTGTCATTAGCAATGTTTGGAAAAATTGGAAACAGCTGATTTGTAGTCCTATGTGATCTTAGGAAGTGAAAAAACACGTTTCCAGATTCTATTTGAAAAGTTGACCATTGTATGAATTGCTACATAACAACATACTATGAGCCACACCAGTTCCTGAAGCTGTGTGTGTGTGTGTGTGTGTGTGTGTGTGTGTGTGTGTGTGTGTGTGTGTGTGTGTGTGTCACCTCAGAAGGAAGGCTGTGTGTTAGTCTATGCTGGTTTTCAAATCTACTGTAATCTATATCGTACACTGATGAAGCTCTGCATTGTTGAATGCAAATTTTGTAACTCATGGAAATAAAAATGCGTCCATTTTAATCAATGTTGACAGCACAAGCCTCGGTGTTCATTACCACCAAATTCCCACCTCGCATGGGACCAACCAAAAACAGCTGCGCATGGTTAGTTAATCCCAAATAAATTAAATGATTGACCACATTAGCACCAGGCATTTCACTAAGAGGACACCAATGATGTCCTCTGAACTTTCCGCCAGCCAGAAAGAAGTCCCCACTGAAAAAAAATCAATTTAAAAAGTGTATTAATATTAGTTTAGAGTCCTGCTCTTATCTTGCAGTACTTTATGAGGGAAGCAAGAAATGGATTTTTTTATAAATAAAACAAACAAAATAAACCAATGTCACCCGCAGGGTGACCCGTATCTTGCCAAAAGGTGACCACGTGTGACTTCTTTAAGGTCACACTGAGGTGAACAGAGCTGCTATCCACCAGGAGCGACTCCTTGAGGAATATCTGCCTACGAGAGATTCCGATGAGAATCGTTCTACAGAGTAACCATGAAAAATATGCGTTTGCCTCATAATGTCTCAAGCGTGACATATCGAGAAAGCACTCATCGAGGTGTTCAATTTGAGGTACTACACGATATGGTTCCTAAAACTTGAAAATTTGACCTTGGGGTCAAATATGTTTGACCTCAGGTGCTAACCATGAAGGTCAAGGCCAATCGCCACCAAAATTAATCAGCTCAGTGCCAGACCATGAACTATATTCCCATGAAGTTTGAAGACGATCCGATCAAAATTACTCAAAAAATAAGGGTTTCGTCAACTCCCCTGATTTGCGACAAAGTGACCTTGACCTTTGACCTTGACCTTCAAAATTTTATGCGCTGAAAGGGACCTCTATAGGCCTCTGATATGCAAAGTTACAAAAATTTCCAATGATAACTGTGCTCTGCAGAATTTTTTATACGTGATTACAGACAAAAAAAAACAAAAAACATACAAGCTGACTAACATATCTTGCAAAAACTTCGTTTTGGCAAGATAAAAATTGCTGGATGCTGTAACCATGGCAACATAATGGTAATGGTTGGACCCACCTGGTGCAGGAGTGGGTGCGGCAGCAGTGAGGCTGCATCGTGGTGCGTTGCTGCGGATGCTTGCCACGTTTTTCTGTGGTTGGAATAGGATCGCATGGACTTTGGGAGTGAAGAGGCATCCCAGCACGACAGAACCGCTGAGGCTTACCGAGACACAGAGTGTGGTTGTTTGTACCTGGGTGGCAGGTGGGATAAGTAGTGAAATATTTGCAGTAAATATGCTTCTAAAAATACAAATGGTGCAATACCAATTACAGGACCATGTCAACCCCAGACCATAATCTCCAAGGTGGCTGGTGGGATACCCAAGAGGTGTGCACACACACCTGTGAAATGTCTAGCATGGGTCCGAATCTCCACCCAGCTATAAAATGTCACCTCGGTCTCTGCCATGCAGTGCGAGGCATCACTGTGTGTGCCATCCATCGGATAGACGTTAAACTTGGTATTTCGCCTGCTAGCATTAGTTAGCAGACGATTAAGATCTCAAGGTATCTCACGAGGAGTCAGAGAATTATTGTCTACACCTCGATCAAATTACAAATGTCTGCCCAGCATAACACTTGCCAAGCAATTTGATTAGCAGCTGCTGTACTGATTTTTATCCACAAGAGGGTGCAGCATCCCCTCTTTTAGTCTTCTTAAGCCAAATTTCCAGGGCTGGCAGGTTGACCTAGACTCGAGGTACACACACTTTTCTCCAAGCTGTCTCGCCTCGGTTTGAATCTCAGCCCAGCTATAAACTGCCATCATGGTGTTTTAACAGGCAGGACGAGGATGGACGTTAAGCTGGGTATCCTGTCTGCTGGCATTAGTTGGTGGATGTTGAAGATCTCATGATGTCCTTCACATAGAGTAGGTGAGCTGTCACTGGCACGATGACCAAATTCCTGCTCTCACCTTAATCAAATGTCAGGCCCAGCCAGCCAGTTCGTGAAAGAGTTGGGTCAAACTTTCTCCCTGCCAACCTTGCAAGAATATCAGAATAATTGTGGCCATCAAAGAAGATTAAGCCAGCAATCTCTCTTTTGGAAAGAATATCAAGAAATACACATGCATTGGCCCGGTCCCTTTACAAAATTGGAAAGCCATACTTTAAGCCATAAAAGACTTGGGTACCTCCTCATAAATCTCCCATTTCCCATTCGTGCTGTAGTCATACCCTGTAATCACTTGACGTAACGTAGAAGATTGGCAGGAAGGCAAGCCATATGATGCATGTCGTATACATGGTGAAGCCAATGAATTTGGCCTCATTGAAATTTTCTGGACACTTCCGGGTCTTGAAAGCATACACTGTGCACAACACTACAAGGACCACATCGAAGACGAGGGAAAAGAGCACAGAAGCATCACTCGCGTTGCACTTAAGGATGACGACATCCCGCCGCTCTGGTGAAGGTTCGCGCCGCACACCCGGTGGTTCAATGATGAGCCACACGACCACTGAGACCACCTGGCAGGCCACCAGGGTCATGCAGATAAACACCTGGGAAGCAGGACTGATGAATTTGAGGCGCTGAGCACCATCACTGGCATTGCCGAAGATTCGTGCTATGCGGTTGGTCTTGGTGAGCAGTGCTGCGTAGCACACTGTGAAGGAGGTACCAAGACCCAGGCGCCTGAGAGCGCAGATAACCATAGAAGGCCTGGCAATCTCCAGAAAAGTGACTGCGTAGCATGTGAAGATTCCGATCAGGAGTATTAAGCAGAGCTCACGACCCGAGGCCTTCACGATGGGTGTGCTGCTGTACCTGTAGAAGACAAACGAGACCAAAATGGTGCACAACATCCCCAGGCATGCGAGAGTCACCGGCACCAATGCCCAGGCATCGGTCCAGGTGATGTGTCGTGCAGGTAGTATGTAGCAGCCGGTAAGGTCGCTTGTGGGCCAACGACCCGCACCACAGTCATAGCACGTAAACTCGTCCAGCAGGAACTCATGTGGATGGCACCGCACGCAGATCCAGCAGCACATCTCCCCTGGCTGCATGCTCTTTGCCTCATTGCGGGCACACGGAGCACTGCACTGTGAGCTGGGTACCAAGTTGTTGGCGAACCGCGGCCATGCCACACGTGCAGGGTTCAGGTGCAGCTGCCGTGCCCAGTGTCCTGCTGGGACGTACGAATGTCGCCCGTTGTCTTTGCGGCGGAAACTCAGCACGTTGTATCGTCCTATGCTGTCCCCCAAGGAGTTCAAACGCTCCCAGCTGTCTGTGTCCGAGTTGAATGGTGCTGCGAGGGAGAAGAAGACAACATTGTAGGATTGGTGTTGGATTTTGATCAAACAGGCCTATAAGTATAGGCCTGGAAAAACATCATTCCTTAAGATCAGAAACATTAAAGTGACATATAGGTTCAGGTGTGCAGTGTGTAGGTGGTTTGCAACTGATGTCTCAGGAGTATTTTCTTGGAAAATGTACAGAAGCACTCTACACACGAGGATTCTTCAACCAAAAAAATTTGCAAAGTTGTGTTAAAGTGGAGGAGCAGTGAAAACAAGAAAAAAAAAAAAGAAAAGTTTCATCAACAGCGTCGAAAATGATTTTCTGGAATTTTGAGCAAATCACTTTGGGAACTTCACACAATTGAAGGTTTACATGGAGACGTTGCAGAACCTGACAGTACTGTACTCCATTCCACGTCATCCCACTCATACTCCAGATTGGCTTCGTGGTAATCAACAAATAAATCCGCCTTTTCCAGATTATGCACCAAATATTTATAGGGTTGTGCTGAAGATGTCGTGTTCCAAAAAAAGAAGAGATAAAATGCACTTTGTTTATAGCATGCTTATCCCTTATACTCCTTATAGGATCACATCCAGACTTGACATTCGGACGATGCATCCCAAGCACGACAGTAAAAAGGTCCCAAATTATGAGAACAAGTCCAGTAGTTAAAGACTCTTCCTTGTGCTCAAGACTCCATAATATGAAATAGTGCTGCTCTCAGGCTGATAGTGGAGTTTGGCGAAATATGGCTGCAAACATGTATCGCATGCAGGACACCCATAGGTGACACTTGTGTGTATCTTTACATGATTTACAAAGACCTTGGTGGACAGGTAATAAATAATTGGGTTGGGAAGGGGCATGTACAGGGTCAAAGTTTGCGCCATTTTGTGAAAGTATTAAATAGATGGATTCAAGTCGACAAAAATAAACAAACTATGCTGATCCTTTATATTAGTATGCCCTACCCGCTATCCCTCATCGTTACCCACATCCCCTGCTTGTCCATCTCCATCTACTTTCTCCCTCCGCCCTGCCGTTGGCATTGCCCCCTTTCTCCTGCTGTTCCTTTTGTTCTGTCACGTCCTGATCCGTGCTGTGTGACAGCTCTTCCACGAGCCTATGTTCGTAGTTTGGAGCCCTGATTATATATTTATATATAATTTTGCATGTATTATACACCAGCAGGGGTACCCGGCATTTACCGGTGCTGTTCTACTCCTTTTGGTATTTTGAAGAAATCAAAAACATTTTTGCTGGGGGCCTAAAACGCTTCCCTCCACCCACGATTCATTTAATATCGGGGATCATTTAATACGACCTTTCACATAGCGACAAAGGCTTAGGCATGACAGAGCAATTAAAAATATATACATATCCCCAAAAATCCAACTTACTTTTCCAAACATTTTAAAAAATGTTGATTTGTTAACAACACTCACTGATGAACCTCTGAAAGTTTGACAAAGAGCCGTTGTGCCATCTCTGAGAAAAAATGGTGACACACACACACACACACACACACACACACACACACACACACACACACACACACACACACACACACACCTCTTATAGCAAGGACTATCAAAAGTACCCGTCCCCAGTGATGGAAAAAGCTAGCCTGGTGGTAGAGGAAATAACTATAGAAGATGACAGTCATCTAGTTACTCAGGAAAATTAAATCCATCCTGCAGGGCTGAAGTTCTGGTTCATCCTTTCGGTGCCATTTCCACCGTTGGTGGGAGTACCCTTCTCTGATCACCTGTGGTTAGCAATGTGCTGCAGCACTCTTTCTGTTCCACGACACCACCAAAGGTAGCGCGATTCAAACCAACTCCAACTGCAACAGCGAGGAAGTTTACCCCATCATTCTTCCTGGGGGTTTAAATTTTAAGGCCAAAGGAGCTGCTAACCCCTCTTAAACCTGGCCGGTACAAGCTTTTACCTCTGTGACAAATTTGGTCCAAATCCGTCTTGAGGTGTAGGAGTGTATATGTCGTTTATATTTGCAAGTATCTGAACAAAATATTTGCAAGTATTATGAATTTTAAATGTATTCATCTTGGGAAAAGGCCATCCGGGCCATCGTGACTGCATCGCTTTCCAAAGATTGCTCGTTAGGGCAAAGACAGATACCTCAGCTCGTGCCCTTAAACAAGGAAACACTAAACAGGAGTGCAATCACGAGGTGAGGAGCCCATCATTATTCAATCCAAACAAACTTCCCAAAGGACCCACACGTGACCCAGAAGAGCACAGATGGGAGTGGTTAAAGGAAGAAGAAAGAAACTGCATTTGATAAAGAGAACAGCAGATACCACATAGACAAAGCAAACACATTTACATCATTTTAGTTAATTATTTTAGGCAAAGCATTCCATGCAGTATTTTCTTACAAAAAGAGAATATTTAATACAAAGTAGAGTCCCGTGACCTGAAAAGGCACAGTTTTAATTTTAACATCCATGACATCGTCGTCCAATACCCTACCAATTATTAAAGGGGGGGACAATAAGCTAATCTTATGCTGTAATATTATGTTTTGGATGAATATATTTGGTATTAAAAAAATCAAACAAGACAATGGTGTCTCCACCGTCACCAAGGAGACAACTGATTTAAGTTGTGTACATACTGTATCACAACCTGAAAGCATATTCTATTCAACAGGGTGACCCCAAAAAGTGGGTCCTGGGAAAAGTTTAATAACTTTAATATTATCCAATCAAACTTCACAAAATTAACAGATCCTATTACGCATTCATAGGGAAGTTATCAGTTGTCTACAAAGAAATTTGACAATTTTATAATGAAATTACTGACGACGTCGATATTTGATGATATGCTCCAAATGGGCACCATTTCGCTCAATGCAGAGGGCCCCACATCGAGCAGAGTTATTGATGACTTGTGTGCACTGTTATCGGAATCCTCCTCGAGCTTTCTTTGCTGATGCTGAGTTCTTGACAGGATATTGAAGAGATTTATGAGGACTGTGGGCGACTAAGTCAGCGACGGCAGCGATATTCTCAGGTGACCTTGATTTTGGTTGGCTGGCATGACCTCCTCTGTTTGGTGAATTCATATTCAAGACTGTGCCATGATGTTTAAATTTCTTCACAAACCTTTGAATTTGAGACGTTCTGTGCGCTTTCCTTGTTGCAAAATGTGCGTAGAACAGTTTCCTCGTCTGTAAGAACGAATTTGTCTGCAGATAGTTTTCTACAGAAAATGACTTCTCCAGGTGTCCACGACGTGGTGTGTGAATGTCACAGATTCAAGAGACTTGGCAGATACACTCTCCTTTAACTCAGTTCAGACATCCTGAAAAATAAGAGATTGAGCGAAAACTGGAGGTTATTAAACTTTTCCTGAGGCTCACTTCTTTGGATCACCCTGTATAAGTTGTAATTGCAAATGCCTTCCTGGCCAAGAATATCATTCAACTCGATTCCGTGTTTGTGACCAATCAAACGGAAGACCAAGAAGGAACCCAAAGTGGTATAAAGCAAATATGGAGTCATCAGGAGGAACCTGGATAGGATTCGGGTTTCATCCGCTCGTCCACAATCCTCAAACCCATCCAGGTGCAGCCAAGTGAGCCTTACAGAAAAATTTCTGCAAGAATTCATTTCTCCTTAGAGAGATCGATAACAAAATAGAGAAATAGAGAGTAAGGGATAAAAGAGAAGAAAAAGAAAAATTAGAATAAACAAGTAAAAAAATTACCCCCGTACGGGAGTGACGGTCATCTCTGCGAGAAAATATATAGCCTCCTGAAGGTGGGGCAGTTTTTGCAAACTTTGAAGTCACGTGACGTGAAAACGAAAGCGAAATTCGAAAATCCGTCCTGACCAAATTTAGATATTGTCCCATAGATTTATATGCCACAATCAAATTCAAGATCGCTTGAGAAATGTAGGAGGAGATAGATTTTGAAAATCGTCATTTTTGCATTTTTTGCCAACTTTGAAGTCACGTGACACGAAAACGAAAGCGAATATCGAAAATCCGGCCCGACCAAATTTAGATATTGTCCCAATAGATTCATATGCTACAATCAAATTCAAGATCGCTTGAGAAATGGAGGAGGAGATAGAATTTGAAAATCGTCATTTTCGCAACTTCAAAGGCCTCGTGACCTTAACCTTCGGTGACCTTGAAAGTCATACCATCGTGTACGTCTCATCGACCTCAATCAGGATCACTAATGACCAGATCTCCCGCTTCAACTTCATTGTGAACGGACGGACGGAATGATCGAAGGACATTGACACCCATATTATTAGGTCATGCTCGAAGAGATGACCTAAAAAGGTATCTAATGTCATAGCCCCCGTCGTTTTAGTAATTTTGCTGCATGTAGTTAAAGGGCCAGCCCATATTTATGTAAAACTAAAATGCCCGCCTGTTTACCAGTCGGCCATCTTTGATCAGATTGCAAAATAAAGATAGCTGCAGTTGTACGCCACCATGTGCTGTGCTTGTGCCAAGTTTGAACAAAATCGGACCATGCATGTCTGAGAAATGGTTGGGAACACGTTTAAGTAGCAAAATGGCCATCGGTCGGCCATCTTGGATCTGATGTCGAATATAAAACAATGTGCTTATGTAAGTCATCGTTCTTTATCTGTGTGCCAAGTTTGAACAACATCGGTAAATGCATGTACGAGAAATGGTCGAGGACGTGTCCGATACCAGGTTGTTGTTTTTTACAACTAAAATGGATCAGCCATCTTTGATCTCATCGTGAAACAAAATTATACACATGTGTATACCATCATTTGTTGTCTTTGTGCCAAGTACGGATAAAATCGGTCCATACATGTCCGAGATATGGTTGCGGACACGCGCACTGACACGAAAATCGAGACCAAATGGATAAGCCTCCATTTCGGACTGAGTCCAAAGGGGTCTAATAAAGAGAATTGTGACAAAAATTAGAAAGAAGTGTGAAAAGAACAAGGATGTCAGGAAGAACCCAAATAGATAGACTCCACAGTCACTCCCCATGCTCAAACACAGCAACATGTATGTACAAGCTACCAGCAGTCTGTCAACATGTACAAGCTACCAAGACATCAGCGACAAGATCTAAAAACAAACTTGAGAACGATTTAATGAACATGTGATAACTAAGTTTCCAGTAACTTTCCTGTTCGTATATAAAGCAGGGAATTACAACCAAAATGGGGAATTGCACAGTGATATGAAAGGGTCATTAAGCAGATTGTATTATCAGGCACAATGGAGATTTTAAGGTATCCATCACAAGAATCTGATTTTAAATGAGACCCTGTACCTTTTCCAATCCCTCTGTGTGGGTTAAGCTGCAAGCTGGTCTTTTGGGTGCTCCATCTGAGCACACAGCTCATAGCATTGGGATCCCAGATTCAAATACCTTTCGTTTAGTCTTCTAATCCATCCATCCATCGGGACCATACTGTGCAGAGTGTTGGTGCTGCCTGAGCAGCCTCCTTGGCTATTGGGCACAATCCTGGACGGGTCACCATTCCGACACAGGATACCAGCAAGCTGGCACTCATTTTGCCGACCTCGGAAGGATGACAGGCAGAGTCAACCACACCTGGTATTAATTCAACAGCCAATGGGGATTTGAACTCAGGATCCTAGAATCCCAAGCCCACCACCCAAACTATTAAGCCAACACCAGGCATAGTCTTGTGATGAAATGTCCATTATTACCTGTACCACTGAAGGTGGATGGAGGTTATGTTTTCACCCCTGTTTATTACTTACGAAATCTTAAGATTTCGTAAGTATATTGATGACTTCCGTTTCTGTTTGTTTGTTTGTTTGTATGTTTGTTTGTAGGCACGATAACCCGACAACGGAAGAAGCTACCAATGTCAAATTACACCACGTGATTCAGGAGGGTGATGGGTAGTGCTGATTAGATTTTGGTCAAAATCGGTCAAAGGTCAAGGTCACAGTGAGGTCAAACATAATTCCGTAAATTCACGTGGAGAAATGTAGTATTTTTGCTTCGCTCGACGTTACGAGTTCGTTTTAACTTCGATTTTAATTTTGTCTTTGGTTTTTGCGATCGCTTTGGACGCTTAAAACTCGGTTGTCGAAATTCTGGTAAAAATCGGATGTTTTGGAGACGTTTTAAGATTGTATAAAAATATTTCACTCGACGCGTCACGAGTCGTCACGTGGTGCAGCGCGCTCGAGCAGACGCGTCGTTGAGTCACGTTAAGGTTTAATTTCGTGGAGAAATGGAGATTTTTGCTTCGGTCGACGTTACGATTTTTGATGGTTTGGAACAGAATCATCGTCGAAACTTCTGGTTTGCGTCGCTACGTTCTCTCGAGACAGCTTTTATTAGAGAAGGTCAGAGGTCAAGTTGACGATTTCGTAAGTACCAGTCTATGACTGTTTGTTTGTGTGTTTGTTACTTACGAAATCTAAAGATTTCGTAAGTATATTGATGGCTTCCGTTTCTGTTTGTTTGTTACTTACAGAATCTAAAGATTTCGTAAGTATATTGATGCCTTCCGTTTCTGTTTGTTTGTTTGTTTGTTGGCACGATAACTCGAGAATGGAAGAAGCTACCAATGTCAAATTATACCACGTGATTCAGGAGGGTCATGGCTCGTGCTGATTAGATTTTGGTCAAAATCGGTCAAAGGTCAAGGTCACAGTGAGGTCAAACATCTAAAACATAACTCGAGAACAGAAGAAGCTACCAATGACAAATTACACCACGTGATTCAGGAGGGTGGTGGCGAGCGCTGATTAGATTTTGGTCAAAATCGGTCAAAGGTCAAGGTCTCAGTGAGGTCAAGCATCCAAAAAATGATAACTCGAGAACGGAAGAAGCTACCAATGTCAAATTACACCATGTGATTCAGGAGGTTGGTGGCTAGTGCTGATTAGATTTTGGTCAAAATCTGTCAAAGGTCAAGGTCACAGTGAGGTCAAACATCCAAAACATTCGATTTTTGATGGTTTGGTACAGAATCATCGTAGAAACTTCTGGTTTGCATTGCTACCTTCTCCAGAGACAGCTTTTATCAGACAAGGTCAGAGGTCAAGTTGACGATTTCGTCAGTTCCAGTCTATGACTGCTTGTTTGTTTGTTTGTTTGTTGGCACGATAACTCGAGAACGGAAGAAGCTACCAATGTCAAATTACACCATGTGATTCAGGAGGGTGTTGGCAAGTGCTGATTAGATTTTGGTCGAAATCGGTCAAAGGTCAAGGTCACAGTGAAGTCAAACATACAAAAAAAAGGGATAACTCGAGAACGGAAGAAGCTACCAATGTCAAATTACACCACGTGATTCAGGAGGGTGATGGCTAGCGCTGATTAGATTTTGGTCAAAATCGGTCAAAGGTCAAGGTCACAGTGAGGTCAAACATCTAAAACATAACTCGAGAACAGAAGAAGCTACCAATGTCAAATTACACCACGTGATTCAGGAGGGTGATGGCTAGCGCTGATTAGATTTTGGTCAAAATCGGTCAAAGGTCAAGGTCACAGTGAGGTTAAACATCTAAAACATAACTCGAGAACAGAAGAAGCTACCAATGTCAAATTACACCACGTGATTCAGGAGGGTGATGGCTAGCGCTGATTAGATTTTGGTCAAAATCGGTCAAAGGTCAAGGTCACAGTGAGGTCAAACATCTAAAACATAACTCGAGAACAGAAGAAGCTACCAATGTCAAATTACACCACGTGATTCAGGAGGGTGATGGCTAGCGCTGATTAGATTTTGGTCAAAAACGGTCAAAGGTCAAGGTCACAGTAAGGTCAAACATCCAAAAGATGATAACTGGAGAACGGAAGAAGCTACCAATGTCAAATTACACCACATGATTCAGGAGGATGATGGCTTGCGCTGATTCAATTTTGGTCAAAATCGGTCAAAGGTCAAGGTCACAGTAAGGTCAAACATTCGATTTTTCATGGTTTGGTGCAGAATCATCGTAGAAACTTCTGGATTGCGTCGCTACCTTCTCGAGACAGCTTTTATTTGACAAGGTCAGAGGTCAAGTTGACGATTTCGTAAGTACCCGTGTATGACTGCTTGTTACTTACGAAATCTAATGATTTCGTAAGTATATTGATCACTTCCGTCCTCCGTTTGTGTGTTTGTTTGTTTGTGTGTGTGTGTTTGTGTGTTTGTTTGTAGTCACGATAACTTGAGAACGGAAGAAGCTACCAATGTCAAATTACACCACGTGATTCAGGAAGGTGATGGCTTGCGCTGATTAGATTTTGGTCAAAATCGGTCAAAGGTCAAGGTCACAGTGAGGTCAAATATTCGATTTTTGATGGTTTGGTACAGATAACTCGAGAACGGAAGAAGCTACCAATGTCAAATTACACTACGTGATTCAGGAGGGTGGTGGCTTTGCGCTGATTAGATTTTGGTCAAAATCGGTCAAAAGTCAAGGTCACAGTGAGGTCAAACATCCAAAACATCCAATTTTTGATGGTTTGGTACAGAATCATCGTAGAAACTTCTGGTTTGAATCGCTACCTTCCCAAGAGACAGCTTTTATTAGACAAGGTCAGAGGTCAAGTTGACGATTTAGTCAGTTCCAGTCTATGACTGCTTGTTTGTTTGTTTGTTGGCACAATAACTCGAGAACGGAAGAAGCTACCAATGTCAAATTACACCACGTGATTCAGGAGGGTGATGGCTAGCACTGATTAGATTTTGGTTAAAATCGGTCAAAGGTCAAGGTCACAGTGAGCTCAAACATAATTCCGTAAATTAATGTGGAGAAATGGAGTATTTTTGCTTCGCTCGACGTTACGAGTTCGTTTTAACTTCGATTTTAATTTTGTCTTCGGTTTTTGCGATTGCTTAGGACGCTTAAAACTCGGTTGTCGAAATTCTGGTAAAATCGGATGTTTTGGAGACGTTTTCCGATTGTATAAAAAATATTTCACTCGACGCGTCACGGGTCGTCACGTGATGCAGTGCGCTCGAGCAGAGGCGTCGTTGAGTCACGTAAAGGTTTTCCGTGTGCGCGCTGACGGTGTTTTCGATAAAGATGGTGTTTAAAAGTCATTTTTTATCCCAATAAAGGTTATCGTCGCATGCCTGACTCGCTGAGCCGTCGGATTATGTAAAGATTGTTGGTGGATGGCCGAATATTACGGTTTTCTGACTTTGCTAAAATAATATTGAATAATTCCGTGGAGAAATGGAGATTTTTGCTTCGGTCGACGTTACGATTTTTGATGGTTTGGTACAGAATCATCGGAGAAACTTCTGGTTTGCGTCGCTACCTTCTCAAGAGACAGCTTTTATTCGACAAGGTCAGAGGTCAAGTTGACAATTTCGTAAGTACCGGTCTATGACTGCTTGTTTGTTTGTTTTTGAGCAGGATATCTCAAAAAGTTATGGATGGATTTGGACGGAACTTGGTGGACCGGTTGGGTGTGTGACAAGGACGAATTGATTCGATTTTGGTGAAGATCTGACTCCAGATCCAGATAAGAGAATTTATAATTTTATAATAGATTCCTCATCACAGAGAGATAGGACCAAAAACTATATATCACACAATATTTCAAAAAAGTTGTGGATGGGTCATGATAAATCTTGGTGGATGAGTTGGTGGATGACAAGAGCAAGTTGATTCGATTTTGGTTAAGGTGCGGATGCAGATCCGGTCTATCAGTGCGATACAATACGTAAACTGTTCAGCCTGGCAGAGGTATGGAGCTCTTCCGAGTGTGCCGTTATAGTCTCGCCATGTGCTTGTAAATTCATATGGAAGAATATCATTACCTGTTGATGCTCTTGGCATGCATGTGATGTACTGTGTATGTAAAAACTCCTCCATGAGTCTGAGATAACTATAAAAACAAGGAAGGGTAAAATTCACTGCTTTAGCTTAACACAACCCTTTCTGGATATAACTGATTTTGTTAAGACCCAACAAGAGTTTGAATCTGATCAAAGGGAAATCGTTTTACGACACCACTTCGGAGCAAAGTTTTTGGCCACCTTTGTGCATGGATGTAGTGCAATGCATGTGACACACCTTTGTAGTTCACATTCAGGATGAACTCCTTATACAGACGACGTCCGTCAATGGGAACCATCGCGTGGCAGAGCTTGTAAGTGTCCGGGCAGAGAGACCGCTGCATGTTGTGCAGGGCATGAGCCATTGCGTACACGGCATTCACCACGAACATGATCTTCGACTCCTGCTCGTAGCTCGCGTTACGAAGCGAGAGGTGGCGCGGGCACAACCGCCCGGCTTTATCAGAGCCGGGAAGCGAGCACCGCATCTTGTGCTCCCAAAACTCCCGGAACCATGGGTTTCGTGGACTTCCATGGGGTGTTAGGTTCAGAAAGTAGTGATCAAATGCTTGGATGCGAAAAGAAGACAACTCTACGGTGATGGCTCCCTCGGCGATGGACTCCAATCCGTGAACTACAGAGTCCAGAGCACCCCATCCATCGCTGGCGACCCACTGGAAGGAGATATTGAGCCGATGCGCGGAGAAAAGTAGGCTACGGGCGTCATCACTCCTCATGAAGAGAACGACAACATTTGCATTTGCCTTCTCAGTGAGCATGTGGATGATGTGATCATAGGATCGGTGGTCCATGGAGCGTCCGACCTTGGCTGAAGCTGCGATGCATATGTTCCTTGAGCGTGCCTCCATTTGAAATGCCTCAATGCCCGTCTCACCATAATCGCCTTCCGACGCCACAGTGGATACATAGGTCCAGTTAAAGAAACGCAGAATATCAGCTAGTACTTTGGCCTGGTATGAATCGGGTGGAACGGTTCGTGCGAAGTAGTCGTAACGGGACTTGTCGCTCAACTTGGCGCTCGTCGATGCATAGCTGATTTGCGGGATTTTGAACAGACGGAGAAGGTTTGCGACCTGGAAACAAGCACAGTTGTTTACCACAACCATCATCACCACCACCACCACCAGCACTACTTAACGCATATTTAATCCAGTGGTTGTAATGTCTGCTCCAAATAAAAGCAATTAGATGCAGTATCAGCACATTTGCCAGAATAAGGCCCAGGTAGGAAGTTCGAGGCTTGCTGAACGCTCTATAAAGCGAAAAGCTGCAATTTCATTCTTACATCAGTTAGTGCACACCCTGAATTAATCCGAGAGCAACCAAGGGAGCTCTTGGTTCAACTTATCCTTGAAAAAGTTAGGCTCATGGAGGAGCTAAACGACATAAGGCAGCAGGATCACAGAATCACAGAATCAAACAAGAAAAAGAGCAATCAGAGATTGCAGACCCTCACCAGGACTTGTTTTGTGTGATGTGCTGTGCGGTGTTTGTGTAGTTTTGTGTGGTGTTTGTTTACAGGTGTGTTATGTAATTAATAAGAGGCATGATTAGAACTGCCACATTTTTACTGCTGGCAGTGATGACCGGTTCAGTCATATCAAAGAAGGAGATTTTTGAAGGTTAAAAAAAAACAAAAACAATATGGCTGTCCAATCACGTGACCGATGCCGTAATCAAAAAATGTTGTGGACCATATTATCCCTAGATGACCCTCAAAATTTTTCATAATGATCGGATGTAGCGTTCCACATATGCAATTATGACGTAATAACAAAGGCACCTATGCCATCATTAAAAAAAAAAACACATTCCCCATGAGGAGGAGTACTTGCTATGCGCCAAGTTTCAATTTTGTTCTTGGTGCGATTTCAGAGATACAGAGGTTCAATTTTTTTTCCATTTTTCCAACATGGCACCACATGACCTATGATGTCATAATTATCATCCAAACATTCTACATGAGTAGTCACACTGATGGTGAAAATTTCGGCTCGATTCGACGAGCATTTGCAGAGAAAAACGAAAGTTCTGGGCGGAAAAACAAATACACAAACGGACCCAAATGCAGTACCCTCTCCTTCAAGCCTAAGTCACATTTGCTCTACGGCTAGGATATGGCGGCCGTACCCCCCCCCCCCTGAATTGACAGAAACGTGCGGCGGCCGCAGAGTTTCTGAGGTGGCCTCAGGGTGGCCCTACGGCGTATGGCTATCTTTTACAGGCCGTAGGGGTCGCCGTGGAATTATAGCGCGGAGTTATAACTTTTTTCATTTCTATGTTGGCCATAGCAATTCGACAAGCCAAGCTGTGATGTAGTTGTGTTCCACGTCGACTGTACGTAGGGCGTACGGTGGGCTTGTGTTATTCGTGCGGCTTCTGTAGGCTCTTATCAATTAATAATGAATTTTGCCAACGCCCAAAAAATTACGGCGGCCGCACTATTTCCATGGTCGCCATAGGGTAGTCCGAAGGCCTAAGTCACATTTGGCACGGCGGCCGTAGGGTCAACAAAATCTACGGCCACTAGCAATTATAAGGTGGCCGCAGTATTTCCACGGTCACACAATGTAGCAGTCACATATATTTTTATTTTTGGGGAGCCGCACGGCGTATTTAGAAATTGTGGAGAACGAAAACGTGGGGGTGCCGGACGGTCTTTGATTTGATGTCGCACGGTGACCTTAGGGCGTCCCTGCGGCGGGCATAGAATTTTCAAGGCAGACGCAAGGTAGC
>NC_140978.1:23570500-23603000 GCF_056783735.1 Eptatretus burgeri
ATGCTTTTGCTTCTCAAGAATGACATTATTGCAATATAATGGTCCCCTTTAATTTGCTAAAATGTCCTCATAACCCAGTGATCTCTTTTCATTGCAGACCTAAGGAATAAATGATCTGTGAAATTTTTACAAGCTTACCATGACATGATAAAATGTTTTCAAACTTGGGTACTTCAGGTTGCCAATATGCCAAGCATCACCTGAAAAATTATCAGGTGTCGTTTTCAACGATGGACCCGGTGGTGTAATGATTGGAACATCTGCTCTTCGGCTGGGATGTTGGTGGTTCTAAACCCCGTCTGAGCCACACCAAGTACTTCAAAGGGAACCCAAACGCTCAGACCACCTTGATAATCTATCACTTGATACGCTACAAAATAGATATGATGTGTCTTTTTCCGATTTGCGATTTATAAAGTAGGTTCCGGTAACACCTGAGAGTCGAGCACCATGTCCGTGTTGTCTCCGGGTTACATTGTGGTGGGATTTTAACTCAAACAGGAAATAATTTTTGAATTTCCACAAATATTCCGAGTCGATGAGTCCTCGGTCAGTGTTTGTATAGTAATATAAACCAAGATGGTTTCATGTTCCGCCAATGGCTGAAAGACCCTAAGTTTGCCAGAAATTGGAAGAGGTTTGTCAGAAATACCCAAATGTGAATCGGGGCTACAAAATGTTCGCTTTTGTGCTTGGAACATGTTACAGAGCGTCGTTATGAAACTACAGAGATGACTAGACCTTGTGGTTATCCACCACGATTGAGAGAGGATGATTAAGCGGACACACACTACTGTCGCTCAAAACTTTAACACCATCTCTACCCAGCTCCCAGCACCTGTAAACGGGCGACCACACCCCCCTCTTCACTAACACCTCCATTGTCACCATCTTCATCGGAGTCACTCGCATGAGACTCAAGACAAGACGGCTCCATCATTCCCCGAAAGCATTTCCATCACCAAGTTTTATTTCCAGTCGTTTCTTCAAAATCCTACTGATCAGTTTCAACATTCTGAGAACTTTCAGAATTGCGAATGACATTGGAATCAGTCTCGGAATCCACGATTTCTCGATACAAGCCGCCATTTGGATCAAGGCTGATTCAAGGTGTGACGTCACAGACGAAAATCGACTCTCTTGGGCTTTTTTCGACACTGTGATTGGCAAAGAAAATTTCAAAAGTTTTTTTTCCCCTTCAAATTAGACCATGATTAATGATTTTCAATGGTTTTTAGAAAGAATAAGAAAAAAATTGCGTTTGGGTTCCCCTTTAATAGTACTTGGCTATGTGCTGCTTCATTGCTTGATGCTCAGCATTTAAAGGGATAGAGCATGAACAAACAAAGCTGGGAAGGCAATTGCAAACCACACAGTATAACCCTTGCCAAGAAAATGCTACGGTAGCACCAATGCTCTGGAAAGAGTACGACACTTCAAAGTAATAATTTTAATAATAACCTTACTAGAATGCAGCCATCGCGTATGTGGGTACGTATGCATGTATGTAGCCGAAATAGCACCCTCCTGGTGGTGTGCGCACGCTAGCTCAGAAGTGGATTGGAAACTGAAGCGAGAATTCATTTATAAAGATATACCAAGTATTCACCCCTGACCAATAATGCCACGTTTAGATGATCTAGTACACCCACTCCCTGCAGGAGCGACAGGAAGGGTCATGTTGTTGTCGTCTCTGGGAAACATAGATTAGAGGAGATCTAGTCTCTGGTCCGTTATTCTGTGGTGGACACATCCGCATTCATATGTGGCAGTTCACCAATTTTGATGAGCAAACCATTCCACTGTTTGTTGATCAATGTTGCAAAGCAATTGTAAACCATTCGGGGGTTTATAGAGGGTACATTTGATGGATAATGTGGTCGGTGGTCGGTCTGTGTTGATCCACAATCGATAAACCTTTCCAAAAGTTTAAATGTTGCATTTAGAAGCGAAATCGGTCTGTACGACTTTGGGTCGTTCAGCGGCTTATCCGGTTTCAGGATGGCAATAACAGTGGCCCTACGACAGGTTTTCGGAATGCGATTTGTTGTCACACAGAACGAGAAAAATGTACAAAGCCAAGTGAGCATCGAAGGACCACAGTGCGCTCGCCCAGTGGTGGACGCGATGAGCAGGTAATGCCTCACCAAGGTCGGGTTTCCTACAGATTTCTTTCAGTTTAGTGTTAAACAGCAGAAGCGACTGTTTAAAAAGGTAATCATACGTGTTTGTGGTTTATGATTTTTTTTACTTTTGGTAGGGGTGCCCCATGAAACGTCACAATAAGCTATTTGTACACGTTAACACGGCATTTGTTCTGGGAGGAAAAACCCCTTGGGGGGGGGGGGATATTATGAGTATTAATATTGTTTTGTAATAACATGAGTATTATTATATAATCATTCTGTTATTACCATTACCTCCACCAACGGCAGTGGAAGGAGGTTATGTTTTCACCCCTGTCTGTTTGTTTGTTTGTGTGCAGGATACCTGAAAAAGTTGTGGATGGATCCGGATGAAATTTTGTGGACAGGTTGGATGTGCGACAATCCGACGACTAGAATTTTCAAACTGATTCTTCACCATTGAAAGATAGGGACAAAAACGATATATAGCACGATCTCTCAAAATGTTGTGGACGAGTTGGGTGTGTGACAAGAACAAACCGATTAGATTTTGGTTAAGGTCTGAATGCAGATCGGGCCAATCATTGGGATACAAAACGGAAACAGGTCAGCCAAACGGAGGGTGGTATGTACTCTACCGAGTGCCGTTCTAGTTTTACATGGGTTCTTCAGGAGAACTCAAAAAGAAATTGTCACCTTACCTACATCTCATTTCTCAGGTAACTTCGCACAATAAAAAAAAAAAAAAAATCGAGAAATACAAATTGACACGAATGCGTTGATGGATATGCCTCTGCCCCCATAAGATATCAACCCAGTTAAGTTTATCAAAGTATAATTTAAGGTCACATGACAGTAAGCAAGAGAGCGATGAGTAGAAAATAAATTTCAAATGTTTCTAGATCAGTTATGGTTTGAAAAACGATTTTCAAAGGGCACATGACCTTTGACCTGTTGAGGCAAAAACTGGATCAGTTCATCTTTGTATTACGGTCGGTATATGTGCTCAGTTTGGTTGAAATACCCTCTGAAGTCACAAGTTATCATGGTAACAAAAGCTGCTAACAGACGCATGGACAGACCTCCCGAACATATAATGCCTCCACTCTTCGTCTGTGGACGCATAACAACAAAACTGTCAAGGATGGTGATTTTGGATCATGTTCAATCAAAGTTTCTCATTGAATGTGAGTAGACATCTGCTTCAGACTCGACTTCTTACCCCAGGTAACATGACACATCCTGCTGCATGTTGTCCCACTGTTCCAAGTGCCATATGCGGCCAAGATTAACATACACATATATATATATATATATATATATATATATATATATATATATATATATATATATATATATACATACACACATAGATACATATATACAATATACATATATATATATATATATATATATATATATATATATATATATACATATACATACACATATACAAGCCGGTAGGCGGACATGGGTAATCGCCTACCCAAAAGAACCTGACCTGATTTGCCCCCTTTCGATGGGGAATAACTTGAGGATTAAGCACAAGAAAATCCATGATTCCAGCTTCAAGGGTTAATGCTGCAGATTGTTTGTTCGTTAAAATACCCCCACATTTAGAGGTTTTTCAGCCGTTGCTTGGCAACGGAGGGGTCCATAGCAACGGTTCTTTCTCACACATAACTAGGACATACCATGAACCTACCATACCAGTTTCATGTATATCTGACTCTTAGTCTCTGAGATATAACGAACTTCGTTTTTTTATTGTTTTCGACTAGGGTTCATTCAAAGTCTATCTTTTCTGACAGTTTTCATAGGATCCGGCTGGAAAATTTTGAGAATATGGCTGAATGTACTGCCCACAGTCGCTCGTGGCCCGATTTTTGAAAAAATAATTTTTTATGATTTTTCAAAAATTTCAAAGTCCCGTTGCTAGGCAATTGTGGGGACCATAGCAACGGTTCTTATTTGCACACAACAAGGTCATGGTATGAACCTACCCACCAAGTTTCATCGAAATCGCCTTTGTATTAACGGAGCACTGGACCGAACAGACAGAGACAGACAGACAAGCCGGTAGGCGGACATGGGTAGTCGACTACCCAATAGAACCTGACGCGATCAGCCCGTTCGATGGGAAATGACCTGAGGATTAAGCACAAGAAAATTCATGATTCTAGCTTCAAGGGTTAATGCTGCAGATTGTTTTATCGTTAAAATACCCCCACATTTTGAGGTTTTTTCGGCCGTTGCTAGGCAACGGAGGGTTCCATAGCAACGGTTCTTTCTCACACATAACTAGGACATACCATGAACCTACCATACCAGTTTCATGTATATCTGACTCTTAGTCTCTGAGATATAACGAACTTCGTTTTTTTTATTGTTTTCGACCAGGGTTCATTCAAAGTCTATCTTCTCCGACAGTTTTCATAGGATCTGGCTGGAAATTTTTGACAATATGGCTGAATGTCCTGCCCACAGTCGCTCGTGGCCCGATTTTTGATTTTCGAAAAAATTATTTTTTTATGATTTTTCAAAAATTTCAAAGTCCAGTTGCTAGGCAACGGTGGTGTCCATAGCAACGTTTCTCATTTGGACACAACTAGGTCATGGTATGAACCTGCCAACCAAGTTTCATCGAAATCGCCATTGTATTAACTGAAATCACCATTTTAAATACTGATAATAAGGGTAGAACAAATCTCAAAAAAAACATTTTTGGAATTATTTTTTTTTCGACTCGATCGACTCCCCAACATATCGATGGAAAAAGTGATCAGAAGGGGAGAACAAATTTCAAAAAATAATTTAAAAAAAATTTTTTTCGACTGGATCGACCACCCAGTATATATATTGTTGCGGTATTCGCGCCCGCCGGCGTGCTGACGGCCACGTAACTCGAATCGCGGCACGTCGCCCACCGGACGGACAATCCAGTCGTGACCCTCTCGGACTAACGCCGGGAACCAGTCACGGGTGGACCTTTCGGTCTCACCGCGATCGAGCCAACCAGCCCCCGCGTGGGATAGGGTTGCTCGCCAAATTCGACCTACCTAAGTACCCACGCGGAGGGTAGACCGGGCGATCGCACCTCGCCGCAGGTCGACTTCGGACACGGGCCACTTAAGCGACCCGTTCCGTACTATCAGAATAACCGAGCGGTGTTATCGTCGACCTCGACGGTTCGATTAATTATCGGGCGTATTCAGCCCACTACCAACCCTTTACGTGAAGCAAGATGAGGATTCAATGGGAGAAATGACGAAGCGAAGCGGGAAACAGTTCAACAATAAAGCACATTTATTCGCGGCACACGGGAAGCACACAAATTCAATTCCACCAAAAGCACATAGAAAAAACACAATGCAATTTACACAAAAAGCAAATGTAAAAGCGAAGACACAATGCAGAGCTAATACCGACTACCGAGCACACGGCAACACTTATACAATTCTACCTCACAGACGGCGCCGACAACACATACCCAAAACCAAGGAAAAGAATACCCCCAAGAATGAGGCGGGCCTGAGGCCGAGACCGGGTCGCGCCTACCCGTCTGGTGATGAGACGCGGAGCGGCGATGGTGCCCCAACTCCGCGGACCTCGCGGACAGTGTCTGGCAGGGGGTGGGAAAGGGGCCCCCTTGGTCGCACTATCTCAGCGCGGGGGGAAACAGGAGGGGGTTGCTGATGCTCGGGGTATAGAGGATCTTTATTATGTGCGACGAGCGTCTCCACCTCGGCCAGGTCGCGCTGTCGGCCTCCCTCGGGTGCAGCTTCCTGCACGACGCGAGCACCCCCTCGTCTGGTGTCGCCGCCTTTCCACAGCTCCGTCCCCTCCGTTCCGCACACGACGAGCAGCTCCACCGCCCGCGAAGTCTTGACCCTCTGCTTCCGACTCTCCTACTCTCCGCCTCGGGACTCTCCGACTCTGGACTCTTCTTTGGACTCTCCCCTTCTCGACTCTCCTGACTGACGAACACGGTCCTTTTATCCCCCCGTAGCTTCGCCTTTGACCCCCTCCCTTTGACCTTTCACCTCGCTCCCCATTGGCCCGAGAAAAAGTGGGCGTGAAGGCTTTTTGATCCACAAATTTGCATATATCGATCGTCCTGGAGGCGGGGCCAAATCGTCCCTCGCTCACCGATTGGACGGCAAAAAGTGGGCGTGTGTCGTTTTTGATCCGTTTTTGAAGCCCAAAATCCGTGATTTTGTACACGCTGTTCGACGCGCGCTCTGCACGAGTCCAACACCGGTACCCACAGCGGGGCAAGAACGGTGGCGATGCTACGGTTGCGAGGTGTGACGTGAAGGTCGTGGCGGTTGTGGTGAAGCGGCGTTGTGGTTGGTGGTTGATGTTGTGATTGTGGTGGTAATCATGGCGGTTGGTCCAAAATAAAGATAGTAAAAGAAAAACGGCTATCTAGAGGGGTCGCAGCCCGAATGAATGACATTTATTCCCTCTAAACAACGGGTTTGGGCCTAACTACACATGTACTCACCGAGATACCTCACCTACGGGACCTGAATGGTGGTTTGCGAATTTGGTAACCACAACACTACCCCCTCCCCTTTTTACAGACTCGTCCCGAGTCGTCAAATTTTCGTGTGCCATCATGTGTAGTTTTCCCCTAGTACATTTTACCTACGGATCCCTGAGTGCGACATTCATGGTATTCGTGTCCCCAAAATAAATAACCTGAGGGCTGCGTAACTATCTTAACAAACTCACTCACATGGACGACTTAAATAAAATTGCCGGCGCTAGACAGACATGCCGGGGGCGCACTCATATTTACAGTACATCTTAACCTTAACTTACAAATTTTACACTAAACCATGGCCCAGGATCATTGAACTCTGCAAAAAGAAAGCAGTTAGCAGGGAGCCAGGCTGCCCGCATGCAGTCTCTGGCTCAAACAATGCAGGTGACAGGGAACGTGGCTGGCTGCTCACACGCAGTCCAAGGCCTTCCCTTTTGAACTGAACTCAGTGAACCACAACGGTGCATGGGCTGCACAAACGCAGTCTCCGTGCCAGCTCAAGTGGCACACGCAATGAGCACAACGAATGGATGCATGAACACAAACACGGTGCACGGGCCGCCACTGCAGGCCCGTGTTGTAGCTGCCAACAGGGCAGTTCTCGCAGCTTGCAAACTGTTGCCTTGCGGATCCTGGCGCACATGGCAATGAACAGGGGGGGGGGGCAAAGCAAAAATTGAATGGGGCTGGTGAACGTGGGCAGTGGGCATGGCATGGCAAAGGCAGCAGGCAAACACAGCCCGCAGAAGAAGGCCGCTGCAGGCAAACTCAGCCCGCAGAACCAGGCCGTTGCAGGCAAACACAGCCGGCAGATGAACTGGCCGGCACAGGCCTTGAAGAAAAACAGCCAGCAGATGAACTGGCCGGCACAGGCCTTGCAGCACAGCAGCTGCAGACGATCCAGCCGGCACAGGCCTTGCAGCACAGCAGCTGCAGACGAAGTTGGCCGGCCTCCGCCTTGAAGCAAAACACGGCCAGCCGATGAAGTTGGCCAGCTCTTGCCGTTCAGTGGAGGTTGGTGGAGGGAGTGCGGTGGTGCTGGCCACTTGGAAGGCGGGCTCGGACCTACCTACCTGTCTCCCTCCCACCTATCGCCTTTGCCTGTCACTGTACATACCCACTCCCTTAATTTGTCAAACCCCAATTTAGCCCCAACTTATTTTTTTTTTATTTTTACTTTTATGTTTACTTTATTTTTTTTACTTCCCCCTATAAATCGTCCCCTAACCCCCTTTATCGTCTTTGTTCGGCTAACCTATCCTGTCACCTAGCCTACTCCCAACCCCTACGTTCCCTTCCCGGAGGGGAATAAGGGAGAGCTAACGTCCTGTGTCGAGGCCCAACGAAGCCTCAGGATGGCCTCCCCAGAGTTCGGCGATCTATAACCAAAGTGGGTCCAGCGGCCCACAACGACAGCGAGGGGATGGATGGTGCGGAGGGGTACACTTCCTAATCTACCCTATCCATTTAACTGTTAAACTACCCCGGGGCTTTCAACAAGCGCCTCTCGCTTAAAGTATTGGTTCTAACAACCCAGATTCCCGTCGCCTGTGTTGGTGTCCTCACAATTTCGGGCCTCGCCCCCCAATTTTCTCTCCGTGCCCTCACACGGTCTCCTGGCTGGGACACGTGGCTCCCTTTGGCAGGCACGACCCTCTGCCGAATCTCCCGCTATGGCACCCCCGGGCACTACACTGCCTCCGAGCCTACCAGCTCCCTAACACCGGGGAGTGCCCCCATGGCACCTCCCCTGAAACGCACACGTGGCAGGCCGGCCTCCCGGGCCCCTTTCCGAGGGTCACCCGTGCCCACAACACTGCCCACGCGGCTAATGGCGCCCGGGCCCCCGCACCAAGCAGGCGCACCCGTGCCCACTACTCTATCCCGGCCCCCCATGGGCCCTTGGCCTACCGCGGCCGACTAGCCTGGTGCCCGGGGTACCCACTCAGCGATACTCACCTTTCGCAGCCACGCTCCCAAGCCCGTCAACAGGGCTCCTGCACCCCTCCAAATGGGTCTCGAGCCTACTTTCCCACCAACAACAAAACGACCTCCATTTTTCAATTTGACTAACCCAACTAACTCAATCTACACTGACCCCGGGGTCCCTTGGGCGGGAGTCACTCCTCCCCCCAATCACTCATCGCACCATGCATTCCCCATTCACTCCATACACACAGACCCGCTGGCCTCACTCACTCACCAAGCACATGCTTCCACTTCACTCACCAACTCTTCAACACACACACCGCTGAACTCTGCCATCCTCCTAACTACATCCCCTAACTAACTCGTGCTCCCACGTCGTCCCTTATACTACAGCACGTTCCTTTTAACACTACGTAGCTAAACTACGTCCCCTCTACACATTCACTGTCTGTCACTGTCTCCAAAATAATCCCATAAATCAATTTCCCAACCTAAATCTGGCTACAATCCCTCTAACTAATCCATTCCACGGACTCCATGAGGACTTACCCCTGCCCCATGAAGTCGGTCTAACTAAGCTAACCCTTCCCCCTAACTAGTTTCCATCCTGTGCCCAGGGGAAGGGGGTCTTCCACCCCTTGCCCAGGAATCCTGTGCACCCGAAAGTGAGGCTTTTTTTTTTTTTTTTTCCATGCGCAGCACCTGCGCGGCAACTCAGAGCTCGCGCACTTTACACCTGCCCGTGACGTCATGCAGCTGCACGTGTTCCTCGTCCCTCCTTGGACGCTACCATCCGGCAGAGATACCCCTCCTGCCGGATTCCAACCACACGTGCAGCCATGACGTCACCGTGCGCAAAAAAAAAACACAAGCCCCACGTCTCGAGGGGTTCCCCACGCGAACACATGTGCTTTGCCCGTTGGAGCTTAACACACACGATCGCGTGGAGAACCCGTCCGGTCCAAATCCATTTACCTGCCTAAACTTTGTCCGTCCGCGGGATCGGCAAATCCACCGCGTGCGTTTCCGGACCGGGACTTCACTCTCGCAAGCGAGCACGTGGTGGTCTCGTGCGTTGCACAGCACGGACCGCGTGCTCACTGCTGGGTGAACCCGGTACGGTCCCCGAAACAACTACAGCCGCTACTCGGCTTTCTTTACTCACATGTCGCCGTCGTCGCCTCCATTCCACCCACGCACACCTGCGTGTAACGACGCACACAGTCCACTCCATCAAACTCACACCGGGAGACGCGGCTGCGTGCTCCCGCATGCCAACCGACATCTCCCTCTCATACCGCTCTCTCACACACACGGTCTCCCTTGCACACAGCGACCTTGCACACGGCCGTTCACTCACGCACGGTGCCTCACCACTCACACAAACCATACTACTTACACACGCGGGGGTACTCACCCGCGGTGCCTCACCCACACACGCGAGGGCACTCACCCGCGGTGCCTCACTCATACACCGTGCCTCACTCACACACGCGGGGGCACTCATCCGCGGTGCCTCATCCACACACGGCGTGCTGGGAAGCACACACTCCGGCACACTCGCCACCACACCACTCACACGTGGTGCCTCACTCATACTGGCCGTTTCACTCACACACACGGCCTCACTCACACACGGTGCCCCATCCACACCCGGCGTGCTGGGAAGCACGCACTCTGGCACCATCGCCACCACACCACTCACACACGGGGTCGCTTCCACACACGGTGCCGCACTCACACCTTGCACCACACACACAGGGACAACCACACTGGGGATTTGTGTCCCCACAAGGGTCTCCGGGGCCTCTATACCCCCCAAGCTCTCCAAGCACCCGTTCACAGCACTCGTCCCCTCAACCTCGCAAAGCACGACCGAACTCACCTGGTCGTGACTCGCCTCAAGGGGGCATACTCCCTCCCCTTGTTCCTGGAGGAGGCCATCCAGGTGCTCGCACTGGGTCTCTACCCAGTCCGCCAGCTCACCCCCATTATCCTCCACTACCTCTGTGTGTGTGTGTGCGTCACTTACCCCGTCTTCATCGTGCAGTCTCTCCTCTATTTTTTCTGTCTCCCGTGTCTCTGCCAACTCTGTCACCTCTTCACCCTTTACCTCCCTTGTCTCAACTATTATTATTTCCTTTGTCACGGCCTTCATGCCCGCCTGCTGGCATCGGCCCATGTTCTGCGTCTCACCCCGCAGCTTTTTCGTTTCTTCCTTCAATTGCTGTGTACTCGCATCGATCTTTTCGTTCATGCTTTTTATTTTCGCATTCATTTGTGCCAGCATGGTGAATAGCTGGGCCATGTCGGATGCACTCAAGTGAGCCGTTTCGGCAGGGGTTGGGGAAGGGTCTTGGTGGAGAGGGGGGGGGAGGTGTCATACACCGCGGCCGCTGCCGCACCCACCTCGGGCCCTGGGTTCAGTTGGGCGAGTCCGTGTTCCTGCACAATCAACATTTCCTGCACGGGGATTCCATCCTGGACCATGTACTCTACATTATTACACATATACATTTCTAATACCCCCGGCTCCCGCTCGCCTTGAGACGCCATCTTGCTTCTCGTGAAGGGTTAATTTAACTCGCTCGTAATTTGGAGGGAATCGGGGGTCGCTTCTCTCACCCCTGGACCGATTCCCGTGAATTTAGCCGGAGACAGGAGAGCCCGTTTTCCTGTTCTCCGATACCAGTGCCGCGAGGAGGGCGATGAATTTGTATCGCACGACCTGACACCAGTGTTGCGGTATTCGCGGCCGCCGGCGTGCTGACGGCCACGTAACTCGAATCGCGGCACGTCGCCCACCGGACGGACAATCCAGTCGTGACCCTCTCGGACTAACGCCGGGAACCAGTCACGGGTGGACCTTTCGGTCTCACCGCGATCGAGCCAACCAGCCCCCGCGTGGGATAGGGTTGCTCGCCAAATTCGACCTACCTAAGTACCCACGCGGAGGGTAGACCGGGCGATCGCACCTCGCCGCAGGTCGACTTCGGACACGGGCCACTTAAGCGACCCGTTCCGTACTATCAGAATAACCGAGCGGTGTTATCGTCGACCTCGACGGTTCGATTAATTATCGGGCGTATTCAGCCCACTACCAACCCTTTACGTGAAGCAAGATGAGGATTCAATGGAAGAAATGACGAAGCGAAGCGGGAAACAGTTCAACAATAAAGCACATTTATTCGCGGCACACGGGAAGCACACAAATTCAATTCCACCAAAAGCACATAGAAAAAACACAATGCAATTTACACAAAAAGCAAATGTAAAAGCGAAGACACAATGCAGAGCTAATACCGACTACCGAGCACACGGCAACACTTATACAATTCTACTTCACAGACGGCGCCGACAACACATACCCAAAACCAAGGAAAAGAATACCCCCAAGAATGAGGCGGGCCTGAGGCCGAGACCGGGTCGCGCCTACCCGTCTGGTGATGAGACGCGGAGCGGCGATGGCGCCTCACTCCGCGGACCTCGTGGACAGTGTCTGGCAGGGGGTGGGAAAGGGGCCCCCTTGGTCGCACTATCTCAGCGCGGGGGGAAACAGGAGGGGGTTGCTGATGCTCGGGGTATAGAGGATCTTTATAATGTGCGACGAGCGTCTCCACCTCGGCCAGGTCGCGCTGTCGGCCTCCCTCGGGTGCAGCTTCCTGCACGACGCGAGCACCCCCTCGTCTGGTGTCGCCGCCTTTCCACAGCTCCGTCCCCTCCGTTCCGCACACGACGAGCAGCTCCACCGCCCGCGAAGTCTTGACCCTCTGCTTCCGACTCTCCTACTCTCCGCCTCTCCGCCTCGGGACTCTCCGACTCTGGACTCTCCGACTCTGGACTCTTCTTTGGACTCTCCCCTTCTCGACTCTCCCCTTCTCGACTCTCCTGACTGACGAACACGGTCCTTTTATCCCCCCCCCGTAGCTTCGCCTTTGACCCCCTCCCTTTGACCTTTCACCTCGCTCCCCATTGGCCCGAGAAAAAGTGGGCGTGAAGGCTTTTTGATCCACAAATTTGCATATATAGATCGTCCTGGAGGCGGGGCCAAATCGTCCCTCGCTCACCGATTGGACGGCAAAAAGTGGGCGTGTGTCGTTTTTGATCCGTTTTTGAAGCACAAAATCCGTGATTTTGTACACGCTGTTCGACGCGCGCTCTGCACGAGTCCAACACCGGTACCCACAGCGGGGCAAGAACGGTGGCGATGCTACGGTTGCGAGGTGTGACGTGAAGGTCGTGGCGGTTGTGGTGAAGCGGCGTTGTGGTTGGTGGTTGATGTTGTGATTGTGGTGGTAATCATGGCGGTTGGTCCAAAATAAAGATAGTAAAAGAAAAACGGCTATCCTGAAGAGTCGCAGCACGCATAAATGACATGTATTCCCACTAGACAACGGGTTTGGGCCTAACTACACATGTACTTACCGAGATACCTCACCTACGGGACCTGAATGGTGGTTTGCGAATTTGGTAACCACAACAATATATATACATATATATATATATATACACATATACATACATACACACACACATATATATGTATCTATAATTCCAGCAGTCTCTGTGTCTGTTGGGTGGTCGCTGGAGTACCCTTATTTTTCACTTTTTCAGTCTGTCTGTATGTTTGTATGTATATATGTTTGTATGTAATGGACAGCTCTGGAGGCCAGAGGAGTCAACCGATTTCGATGAAACTTGACAGGGAGGTTCATACCAGGATCTAGTTCTATGCTTTTGAGCACCGTTGCTATGGACACCACCGTTGCCGAGCAACGGGACTTTGAAATTTTTGAAAAATCCTAAAAAAACTGTTTTTTCGAAAATAAAAAATCGCCTTCCAGGCTTTTATGCGCACTATAATCAACCTCCTTGTCAAAAATTTTCAGCCCGATCCGTCAAAAACTGTATGACTAGTATGCAATTATTTAGCGACCACCCATGTCGCCTACCGGCTTGTATGTAATGGACAGCTCTGGAGGCCAGAGGAGTCAACCGATTTTGATGAAACTTGACAGGTAGGTTCATACCAGGATCTCGTTCAATGCTTTTGAGCACCGTCGCTATGGACACCACATATACACACATATATTTACTATTCCCGATTCCCATATATACAAACATATACATATCCATATAAACATACCTGCAAATGTCCATATACATATATATATATATATATATATATATATATATATATACATATATATATATATATATATATATATATATATATATATATATATATAAAAATATATAAAAAAAAAATATATATATATATACATATATACATACATACACATTATATTGATATTCATACATGTACACATGTATATATATATATATACATATATATATATATATATATATATATATATATATATATATATATATATATATATATATATATAAAAACACACACACATATACACACACATATACATATACACAGTGGGGAGAATAAGAATTTGATACACTGCCAATTTTGCAGGTTTTCCCACTTACAAAGCATGTAGAGGTCTGGAATTTTTATCATAGGTACACTTAAACTGTGAAAGACGGAATCTAAAACAAAAATCCTGAAAATCATATTGTATGATTTTAAAATAATTAATTTGCATTTTATTGCATGAAAAAGTATTTGATCACCTACCAACCAGTAAGAATTCCGGCTCTCACAAACCTACTAGTTTTGTCTTTAAGAAGCCCTCCCAATCTCCACTCATTACCTGCATTAACTGCACCAGTTTGAACTTGTTATCTGCATAAAAGACAGCTGTCCACACTCAATCAATCAGACTCCAACCTCTCCACAATGGGCAAGACCAGAGAGCTGTCTAAGGACATCAGGGACAAAATTGTGGACTTGCACAAGGCTGGGATGGGCTACAGGACAACAGGCAAGCAGCTTGGTGAGAAGGCAACAACTGTTGGCGCAATTATTAGAAAATGGAAGAAGTTCAAGATAACAGTCAATCTCGCTCGGTCTGGCGCTCCATGCAAGATCTCACCTTGTGGAGCCTCAATGATCATGAGAAAGGTGAGGGATCAGCCCAGAACTACACGGCAGGACCTGGTCAATGACCTGAAGAGAGCTGGGACCACAGTATCAAAGAAAACCATAAGTAACACACGACGCTGTCATGGATTAAAATCCTGCAGTCCACGCAAGGTCCCTCTGCTCAAGCCAGCGCATGTCCAGGCCCGTCTGAAGTTTGCCATTGACCATCTGGATGATCCAGAGGAGGAATGGAAGAAGGTCATGTGGTCTGATGAGACCAAAATAGAGCTTTTTGGTTTAAACTCCACTCGCGTGTTTGGAGGAAGAAGAAGGATGAGTACAACCCCAAGAACACCATCCCAACCGTGAAGCATGGAGGTGGAAACATCATTCTTTGGGGATGCTTTTCTGCAGAGGGGACAGGACGACTGCACCGTATTGAGGGGAGGATGGATGGGGCCATGTATCGCGAGATCTTGGCCAACAACCTCCTTCCCTCAACAAGAACATTGAAGATGGGGCGTGGCTGGGTCTTCCAGCATGACAACGACCCGAAACACACAGCTAGGGCAACTAAGGAGTGGCTCTGTAAGAAGCATCTCAAGGTCCTGGAGTGGCCTAGCCAGTCTCCAGACCTGAACCTAATAGAAAATCTTTGGAGGGAGCTGAAAGTCTGTGTTGCCCAGAGACAGCCCCAAAACCTGAAGGATCTGGAGAAGATCTGTATGGAGGAGTGGGCCAACATCCCTGCTGCAGTCTGTGCAAACCTGGTTAAGAAATACAGGAAATGTCTGATCTCTGTAATTGCAAACAAAGGTTTCTGAACCAAATATTAAGTTCTGTTTTTCTGATGTATCAAATACTTATTTCATGCAATAAAATGCAAATTAATTATTTAAAAATCATACAATGTGATTTTCAGGATTTTTGTTTTAGATTCCGTCTTTTACATTTGAAGTGTACCTATGATAAAAATTACAGACCTCTACGTGCTTTGCAAGTGGGAAAACCTGAAAAATCGGCAGTGTATAAAATTCTTGTTCTCCCCAATATATACTGTATATATATGTATATATATATATATATATATATATATATATATATATATATATATATATATATATATATATATATATATATATATTTACAGAAAAGGCTCTTAGCAGGCTACTAAATATAGGATAAGCTCAGATTCCCCATTAAATGCATGTTTAGCGAGGTTGTTCGGTAAAATGGACGTTACATGTGTCGGGAGGTGTATGAGGGTGTTTATTGTTATGAGGCTGCGGTGGTGGTGGATTGAGAGCTCCCTCTTCTTCCTTCGCCTCTCTGGACGATAGGCCCCGCCCAGTCGTCTGAGGGGAGTGGCCTGGAGAGGGAGGTGGAGCTGGGGGGAGGAGTTTGTCGGCTTCATAAAAGGGGAGGAGCCAGTGGCTCGAAGTGAGCGAACAAAGACCTCGTAAAAAAGGTTCACTTTGGGGAAACAGTCGGTTTTCGAGGCGTGCTCGGGTTTTGAGGCGAGAAGGAAAGGAAATCTGTGGTGAAACTGAGCGCCGAAGTCGCGCCGATTGGCTGTACACGGGACAGCTGTCTGTTTTTCGTGAGGAACAAGCCGAAAGAAAGGCAGGGAAGGCAACAGAGAAACGACGAATGTCTGTCTGCGATCTGCTTCGTGAAGGAGGCAGGAGAAACAACGAGAGGCGGCCTGCATGTCGAGTCGGCGATCGACTCTTTTGAGGAGGTGATTCTGCCGTGAGAGAAATGGCAGTCGGCTTTGAGAGGCGAGCATAGAAAAGGAAAGAAAAGGTGATTCTGCAGAGAAAGAAACTGAGAGGACGGTGTTGAGAAGTCGGACTTCGAGGCGGGAAGGCAAGAGAGGAAACGATGGAGCCTCTGACGGTCCCTACTCACCTCACTGCTCGACGACGACTTGGAATCCCATGGACCCAGCCTGCGGAGCTTGGCACCTCAACTTGGACCTTGTCTGGTGAACAGGCCAGGCCTGGATTTGTATGCTGGACCTTGAGAGAAATCAGCTGAAACCCATCGTCGATCTAACGGTCTTGTGCCGTCAACATTGCGCGGGGCCAGAACGTGCCGAGGAGGGCGTGCTCACGCGGTGCCTTGAGAAGAAAGAGTACGGCGCGCCATTTTGCCACATGGCGCGTTCTCGCTAGGGGCTCGAATCCGTGGACATCGGCTTGTTACGAGAGACATTCGTGCTTTTGACACTTTCCTCTCGTCCATGAAACATCACGAAGTACTCTGTCCTGCATGCATGCTGTCTGTCTGTCTTGTCAGCACGTTGTTTAAGGCATATCTTGGTAGGGACCCCCTCGAAACCTGTAATCCGTAGTTCTCTAGTTAAGAACCGGTTAAAGATTATTTTGCTTGTGTTGGTTCCCCGATGTTCCCCAATAAACCTGGTTGGTTCGTATGAATTTGCCGCTCTGGATTAATTTGTGTCGCTTCGAGGAACGATCCGTTCGATTGGTATATAAAACCAAAATGGTTACAGACTGGCAGAAAACGCTCGGCATCTTACAAAACCAGTCTGTAACCGGGGTTCTATTTCCCCAACTGGTAAGGTTCAAGATTACGTTGGTATCGCGATTGAAGACACGTGACCCGAGGCCTGTGCTGAGCCAGCCGGCGTTATAAACCCTGGAGACGGCGGTGGTGAGGGTGGCGCCAAGAGACGGGTGAGAATCCCGCCACCCCGGATCCGCAACAATATATATATATATATATATATATATATATATATATATATATATACATATATATACATATATATATATATATATACATATATACATATGGAGCCTGGAGTTGGCGCAGTGGTGAGGGCAGCGGCTTGGGATCCAAAAGGTCCTGAGTTCAAGCCCCGCTGGGCCACTGAATTAATACACCAGGGGGTTGACTCAGCCTGTCATCCTTCCGAGGTCGGCGAAATGAGTACCAGTGCACTGGGCCGGTGTATACCCCGGTTAAAATAGGTGTACCGTATCCCTGTGTCGTAAGATGCGACCAGGGTTGCGTCAGGAAGGGCATCCGGCGTAAAACATGTGCCAAATCACTATGCGGATCATACAGATGATCTGCTGTGGCGACCCCGAACGGGAGCAGCCGAAAGAAGAAGAAGATATACATATATACATGTATATATATACATATATATATATATATATATACATATATACATATATACACATATATATATATACATATACATACATATATATACATATACATATATATATACATATACATATATACATATATATATATATATATATACATATATATATATACATATATGTATATATATACACATATACATATACATATATATATACATATATATATATATATATACATATATATATACATATATACATATATATACATATGCACATATACATACATATGTATATACATATGCACATATATATATATATATATATATATATATATATATATATATATATATATATATATATATATATATATATATATATATATATATATATATATATATATACATATATATATATATATATATATATACATATATATATATATATATATATATATATATATATATATATATATATATATATATATATATATATATATATATATATATATATATATATATATATATATATATATATATATATATATATATATATATATATATACATATATATATATATATATATATATATATATATATATATATATATATATATATATATATATATATATATATATATATATATATATATATATATATATATATATATATATATATATATATATGTATATATATATATGTATATGTATATATATATGTGCCTGGTGTGTTGGCGCAGTGGTTAGGGCAGTGGCTTGGGATCCAAAAGGTCCTGAGTTCAAGCCCCGTTGGGCCACTGAATTAATACACCAGGGGGTTGACTCAGCCTGTCATCCTTCCGAGGTCGGCGAAATGAGTACCAGTGTACTGGGCCAGTGTATACCCCGGTTAAAATAGGTGTACCATATCCCTGTGTCGTAAGAGGCGACCAGGGTTGTGTCAGGAAGGGCATCCGGCGTAAAACATGTGCCAAATTACTATGTGGATCATACGGATGATCCGCTGTGGTGACCCCTAATGGGAGCAGCCGAAAGAAGAAGAAGATATATATATATATATATATATATATATATATATATATATATATATATATATATATATATATATATATATATATATATACATACATGTATATATTGTTACGGATCTGGAAACCATAAGCATTCAACATGCAGATGTCCCAAAAGTCAGTTATGTATTAAAGTACGTGTGTTGTCAGATCCCTTTCCTTTTGTCTCGTGGAAGAATCAAAGGCGTGCGTTGCGATTTATTTTTAGTTAGGTTATTAAATCTTTACATCCAACAAACCCTCCAACGAACAACCAACAACCATTCCATTCCCCATCACGATCCACTACCCACCCGCTGTGTGCAAGCACTCTGACTTGCCAAGGCAGGGTCTTGCAGTCGTTCCTTCCACAAACATTGTAACTCTTGCACGACGGCCTGTGTAACATTGATACTGTTACTCGTCAAGTATGAACTCGCATGGAAGATTGGCTGGGATTTCCCGGCAGGGGCCATTGCAGCATTGATACTGTTACTCGTCGAGTGTGGGCCCACGTGGAGGAGTGGCTGGGGTTTCCCGGCAGGGGCCAAGGCCCCGCCCCGGAAAGGTGGGCCGTAGGACCTATCCAATCAGAGGTGGACAGCAAGGTGTGTTCACCAAGGGTTTTCCCCGCTGAGGGAGGTCCATAAATTCCCAAGAACTCTCTGAGGCAGGGGGTCTTTTTGAGGTCTTGGAGGGTCTTTTTGAGGTCTTGGAGAGTCTTCCAAAAGTTCTTTTGAAGAGTTTTTGGTGGGCGTTGAGGCGGCGAACGTATCTCTGCTGGCCTTCTACGAGGAAGGGAAGAGCGACCCCGACCCCCCACCATGGACCCTGGCCATTCACCACCCGAGCAACACCACAAACCTTGAGTCCCACACGTGTGACTGGGACCATACCAGCGACCATTGTCAGATGCCACATCACGGAGCATGCCCTTCCTCCGACGGTCAGGTACACCACCGAACTCTGGCCCCCAGCTTGTTTTTCTCCACGACTGCGAGGGTCCAATAAAGACTTCTTCTTCTTCTTCGATCGGCTGCTCCCGTTAGGGGTCGTCACAGCGGATCATCTGAATGATCCGCATAGTGATTTGGCACATGTTTTACGCCGGATGCCCTTCCTGACGCAACCCTGGTCGCCTCTTACGACACAGGGATCTGGTACACCTATTTTAACCGGGGTATACACCGGCCCAGTATACCGGTACTCACTTCGCCGACCTCGGAAGGATGACAGGCTGAGTCAACCCCCTGGAGTATTAATTCAGTGGCCCAACGGGGCTTGAACTCAGGACCTTTTGGATCCCAAGCCGCTGCCCTAACCACTGCGCCAACACGAGGCTCCCCAATAAAGACTCTGGGTTTCTTTTCATTTTGTGTGTGTGTCTGCGTGTGGGCCCGTCTTTAAGTCAAACTGAATAAGTGTTTTTGGATCATTGGAAATACTTCTTGCATTTTCGCGTTAAGTCTTGCTTTGTGTCTTCATTTACTGTAAATAAAACTTGTTAGAAATGTTCCCAATTCGTTTCCGTCCTTTCTTGAATTGGTCCAGCATGGTTCGGGTCTGAGTTTAGCCAGGTTTTTATACCCGATAATCCGTTCATTCCAGCCGGCACTGCTTTGGCAGTTCCGCTCGGCTGCACCCGAACCGGAGTTGGTAGTCAGTAGTTGGAACTCTACCGCAGTCGGTAGAGTGACCCAGTTCGAGCAAGACGTGCCGAGGGCGTGGTTTCCCCGGTAGTCAAAATTGCGTTGTTAATTTGGTAAATTGGTTATAGACAAATAGACCCTACGCTACGCGGTTGAAATATTGGCGACCACGGTCAGTTAAACGACCCGCCGGCTCATGGAGTTATCCGAGCGATGGCCTACAATTCCGGGGAGGTTGGTGGGAGACGACGCAAACCTCCACCACGTTGTGGCCGTTCTCGCCACCGACCCCCAACAATATATGTATGTATATATATATATATATATATATATATATATATATATATATATATATATATATATATATATATATATATATATATGTACACACACATATATGTATATATATATATATATATATATATATATGTACACACATATATATATATATATATATATATATATATGTACACACATATATACATATATATATATATATATATATATATATGTACACACATATATACATATATATATATATACATATATATATATATATATATATATATATATATATATATATACATATACATATATATACATATACATATATACATATACATATATACATATACATATACATATACATATACATATACATATATATATATATATATATATATATATATATATATATATATATATATATATACACACACATATGCATATACATACACACATGTGCACTCCATGGCCAAATGTATGTGGACACCCTTTCTAATTCGAGGATTCGGCAATTTCAGCCACACTCATTGCTGCCAGGTGTATATAATCAAGCACACTGCCTTACAATCTCCATAAACAAACACTGGCAGAAGAATGGGCCATACTGAAGAGCTCAGTCACTTTCAACGTGACACCGACATGGGATGCCACCTTTCCAACAAGTCAGTTCGTTAAATTTCTGCCCTGCTTCAGTTGCGCCGGTCAACTGTAAGTGCTGTTATTGTGAAGTGGAAATGTTTCGGAGCAACACCAGCTCACTTGAGGTGTTCAGCCACACAAGCTCACATCATGGGACCACAGAGTGCTGAAGCACGTAGTGTGGAAAAATTGTCTGCATTGGTTGCAACAGTAACTATCGAGTTCCAAACTGCCTCGAGAAGCAACGTCAGTACAAGCACTGTTCATCGAGAGCTTCATGAAATGGGTTTCCATGGACGAGCAGCCGCACACAAGCCTAAGATCACCATGCGCAATGCCAAACGTTGGCTGGAGTGGTGTAAAGCTCACTGCCATTGGACTCTGGAGCAATGGAAATGCGTTCTCTGGAGTGATGAATGACATTTCACCATCTGGCAGTCTGATGGACAAATCTGGGTTTGATGGATGCCAGGAGAACGCTCCCTGACTGAATGCATAGTACCAACTGTAAAGTTTGGTGGAGGAGGAATAATGGTCCGGGGCTGTTTTTCCTGGTTGGGGCTAGGCCTCTTAGTTCCAGTGAAGGGAACGCTACAGCATACAATGACATTCTCATCAATTCTGTGCTTCCAACTTTCTGGCAACAGTTTGGGGAAGGTCCTTTCCTGCTGCAGTATGACAATGCCCTTGTGCACAGTGAGGTCCATTCAGAAATGGTTTGTCGAGATCAGTGTGGAAGAACTTGACTGGCCTGCACAAAGCCCTGACGTCAACCCCATCGAACACCATTGGGATGAATAGGAATGCCGACTGCAAGCCAGATCTCATCGCCCAACATCCGTGCCTGTCCTCACTAATGCTCTTGTGCTGAATGGAAGCAAGTCCTCCCAGCAATGTTCCAACATCTAGTGGAAAGCCTTCCCAGAAGAGTGGAGTAGCAAAGGGGTGGGGGTAAACCAATTCCATATTAATGGCCATGAGCAGGTGTCCACATACATATATATATATATATATATATATATATATATATATATATATATATATATATATATATATATATATACATATATATATACATATATATATATATACACACACACACACACACACACATATATAAATATATGCATTAGTGTGTGTGTGTGTGTGTGTGTGTGTGTGTGTGTGTGTGTGTGTGTGTGTGTGTGTGTGTGTGTGTGTGTGTGTGTGTGTGTGTGTGTGTGTGTGTGTGTATGGAGGTTATGTTTTATAAGCAAAGCGTTTGGGATGGATCCAGACGAAACTTGGTGGGCAGGTTGTGTGTGTGACAAGGACAAATTGATTAGATTTCGGTGAAGATATGGATCCGGATACTGGAATTTTCAAAGTGATTCTTCACCATTGAGAGGTGGGGCCAAAAACGACACATTACATGATATCTCAAAAGGTTATGAACGGATTCGGATGAAACTTGGTGGATGAGTTGGTCAGGTGACAATAACAAGTCGATTAAATTTTGGATTAAGTCTGAATGCACATCCAGCCTATCAGTTGGATACAAAATATCAACTGTTCAGCCTGGTGGAGGTATGTGCTCTTTCAAGTGCCCTTCTAGTGTAAGTATGTAAAACACCATATTCAAAACTGCAGTTAATTCCACAGTATTTACAAATTCAGCCACTGATGTCTTATCAAATGCAATCCTTCAATGCAAGTTTCTGGTTTAACTGATAAAACACAGGTTCATCTTAAGCAATTTAATTCAAATGGAAAAACCAAACCCTTAAAACGACACCACTTATGAACTCCTCCACATCATGAAATTGCGACTGGAGGTTTGGAAATGCCAGATCACCACAGGGAGACTACAAAGCGCAGCAAACAAATCGATATTTTAAATATAACATTAGAACTAAACCTGAGTATCTTTTCCACAAATCGCCTATTTCTACCATTCACGTCATCCTAAGGAAACAAACATCTTGCCTGTCTGAACAAAGACCCCAAAAAGTGACCTTTTTGATTCAACCTCTCACGGCCTCAGTAATCACAGATCTCATGGCCGTTATTTTCTTGCACTCTTTGATCACCGACCACCAATTGCGATCCATGCTATGTCATTGCATTTTCTCTAAAATGAACAATGGACGAATCCCCTAGAAACTCAACGAAGTCGGTGCAATCTCTCCCGACAATGCCGCCGATAGCACTTTGCAAGCAGTCCTCAATGTCAAACTCTTCGCCCTTGTAGAATCGAGAAACCACTTCACTCGCGCCTAAAGTGGCTCCTTGATGTTGCTCACAGATGACTTCCTCTGAATTCACAAGCACAGTGTTTCCCTCAACTTGCTCTTTTTCACAAACATCTATTCATGATGACTGGACAACAAGGTAGATTTAAGCTTTGATGGGTTTTTTAAAATCAATCTGTCTTTTAATTAATTTTGACAACTTTTTTCAACTAACATAACCTTGATGTAAGAAGTTTTTAACCTCAGTGTCATGACTTTGGACCCGCAGAAAGTGATGAGTTGGTCCTAACCCATAAAATATTTAAACAGAAATAAATGCACCTTTCCTTGACACACCTCAACAGCTATCAGAGCAATAGGCTTTCACATCAGATGTCACGGAGTATAGCTTGCTTGTGTGGACTTGAATCCTCATATCCCATCTTGTATGTCTTGGTATTTCTGAATAACACATCTCACATGCTAATTACACATTGCAGAGGAAACGGCTTCCTGTCAAGTGCCTTTATATGATCTATTTGGCCTTGACGGTACGTACGCTCGCCTCTAAGCTGTCTCGCCTGGGTTTGAATCCGGATCCAGCTATAAGCTGCCATTCCAGTGTTTCACAGGCGGGGTGATTCGTGAATGTGTGTGCCGTCCCTCGGATGGATGTTAAACTGAGCGCCCTGTCTGCTGAATTAGTTAGTGGACATTAAAGATCACACGTTGTCCTTTGCAGAGAGTCGGCACCCTGGCCAGATTACAAGTTCCTGCCCTGACTTCTTGTGTTGGAGTGGAGACCCGTCTGGGATTGTAACCCTCGTCAAGAAACTGCTTGGGCAGAACTACCGCTCCACATTTAGCAAGGTACACGGACTTGGTCTCTTGCGCGTTTTAACAGTCCTATAATAACCGGCATGCACGCACACGCATGCACACACGCACGCACACCAATGACTCTTTACTCAACCTGTCTACCAATCTCACCCTCTTGACATTCTCCAGATATTCTTTCTCTCCAGCTTTCCAGTCTACAAGTTCTTCGTGTTCTGGACTTTCGATTTGGGTACTTTCCATGTGGATAACGAAACCTGCAGTTCCTTGTTCCACCTCACGAAAGCTGAGTTTTCCGAACTGGATTCGTCAATTTGTTGTTGCTTCGTAACATTGCAATATTTCATGTTAATTTGCTCGTTGTTTTGTGCGATTTGTTTGGTATTGTCAAGGGTCTAACGATATTTTTCAAGGTCTTCAAGAAAATTTACTTGAGCAAATCAGGCCAGGGTGTATTCCCAGATACTTAGCTTCTATTTCCTCCACTTTATCCTCTTCTATTTCCTCTCATTGTTTCAAAAAATCAGAACAAAAAACAAAAAAAAATTTATTTCATTTCACCCCATAACGATTCCCATTTCTATTGAATTTATTTCTGCTCCTGGTTCTACGTCACCCCCACACCCCACACAATCAAACCATCCCCCGCACCCCACACACTCAAACCTTCCCCCACATCCCACACACTCAAACCTTTCCCCACACCCCACACACTCAAACATTCCTCCGCATCCCACACACTCAAACATTCCTCCGCATCCCACACACTCAAACATTCCTCCGCATCCCACACACTCAAACCTTCCTCCGCATCCCACACACTCAAACCTTCCTCCGCATCCCACACACTCAAACATTCCCCCACATCCCACACACTCAAGTCTTCCGCCGCATCCCACACACTCAAACATTCCCCACATCCCACACACTCAAACATTCCCCTGCATCCCACACACTCAAATCTTCCTCCACATCCCACACACTCAAACCTTCCCCCACACTCAAACCTTCCCCCACATCCCACACACTCAAACCTGCCCCCACATCCCACACACTCTAACCAACCCCCCACAACCCACACACTTAAACCTTCCCCTGCATCCCACATCCCCACCACTCCCTCCCCAAATCCACATCCAATGCCTCCTCCCCTATCTCTAACTGTGTGGACCTCAAACATCTGAGGTCTTCGCTCTAACCTGACAGATATCTCAATCTAGGCCACTGCCGATAAACTCGACATCATCTGTTTAACATAATCCTTCCTCCCACAGGATGCCCCTGACTCCTTAAAGTGTCTCTCCCTGGTTACTGTCTCCTCCAATTTGATCTCCCAGGTTACTGTCATCTCCAATTTGATATTCCTGAACCCCACTCCCTGGCAGCAGGTTGCACTTTGCATCAACAACTCAGTTTCTCACTGCCCATGTACTGACCTTACACCTCCCATTCCCCAGGAGTACCCCTGGCTGAGACTTTCCCTCTGCTCCCACCTCTTGTTCATCTGTGTGCTGTACCGTCCTCCTAACGGTGGTGACTCCATCTACATCTCTCTCTCTCTCTCTCTCTCTCTCTCTCTCTCTCTCTCTCTCTCTCTCTCTCTCTCTCTCTCTCTCTCTCTCTCTCTCTCTCTCTCTCTCTCTCTCTCTCTCTCTCTCTCTCTCTCTCTCTCTCTCTCTCTCTCTCTCTCTCTCTCGCCACATGAACAAACTTTTAACCACTTATCTCAACTCTCTTTTCCTCGTATGTGCCTATTTCAATTGTCAACATGTAACTTAGCTGGGTGTTAGTACCTCTCTCACCAGCTGTGGCACTTCAGGAAATGATTTCTGTGACTCCATGGGACCGACTCAATTTGTGAACTTTCCCACCTGGATTTCTCAAAATGGAAAATCCTCCCTTCTGAACTCGGTGATGACTAACTTCCCTGGAAATATATTCTGCTCTTCCTCTGCTCCAATTAGTTCATCTGATCATATACTTGTGAAAGACACCTGAACTCTGGCTATTCTCAGAGAATCGCCTCAGTGCCCACGAGTCTGGCATTTCACTCAGGCAGATTGGCAGGGACTGCAAGCAGCAATCTCTCTTTAGGACTGGTTTTCCATATGTACTGCCCCTAATCTTAACTTAGCCTGTGAATTCTTCCACAAAAACATGCTCTCCCTCATACACAAACTAATCCCATTTCGTCTCCAGTTATCTTACCCTTCTTCCCAGCCATGGTACACTGAAACCTGTGGTGAGGCGGTTGCTCTGAAACAACTTCCCTTCTCTTCCTGGAAGGATAATCCAACTGATGGCAATCTCAATGCATTCCACAAATCCCACCAGAAGTGTGTGTCCACTCTCAGGCTAGCCAGAAATCAACATCTGTCCAACCTCAAGAATGAACTTTCAAACCTGTCTCCCTCCTTTAAAACCTGGTGGCACCTTGTTACGTCTGTCTCTGGTGTATGTTCCCTTCCCATCACTTCCCTCTCTTCAAATGGCACCGCAGCCGACTCTGCTTGTGAGAAGGCTAAATTCCTCAATTCTTGTGTTTTCTTCCAATTCTTGTGTCCCCAACCCCTCAATCTTGGTACCAATCCTTCCCTGTCACACTGAACTGTGCCTGCACTCCATCTTTTGCACCTGATGTGGTGGTGAAGGTTCTTTCAACCCTTGATTTTGACGCTGCTACTCGACTGGAAAGCATCAGCTCATGTGTCCTAAAAACCTGTTCTTCTGGCCTTGCACATCCTATCTCTCTGCCCTTTTCAGTCTATAATTTGTACAAGTTCATCTTTCATCTACTTGGAAATCTGCCAACATCACTGCACCACATAAAAAGGTGCAAAAACTGGATCCCCTTAACTACAGACATAGCTTATTTCCATCATCAGCAAGGTCATGGAATCCATCATCACAGTTGATATAAAATCATTCATTTTTTCCAACAAGCTCATCTCATATCACCAATTTGACTTCAGTTCAGGTCACTCCACCTTGGACATGCTGCTTAGACTCACCCAACAATGGATGGAGGTGCTCAATGTCAGACATGAGATCAGGGCCGTCTCTCTGGACTTGTGCTTTTGATACAGTCTGGCATCTTGCCTTACTCTCCAAACTCTCTGCCTATGGCATCCAAGGCCAAATCCACACATGGCTCACTGCCTTCGACCCTCGTAGCCAACGTGTGGCACTCAATGGAATCCTCTCATCTCATCTCCCTGTCAAATCTGGAGTGCCGCAAGGCAGTGTTCTGGGTCCAGTCCTATTCGTGATCTTCATCAATGATCTCTCTGACTCTATGGAAAATCCTCTTTATCTATTTGCTGATGACTCCATCCTTTGCCATGATTTTCCTCATCCTTCAGATAGGCAGGCTGCAGCCTCTTCCCTCTCCTCAGACCTTGAAAAAAAAAAATCACAAGCTGGTCAAACATTTGGAAGATGTCTTTAAATTTGGAAAATCTCACACTCATCCTCAATTATATCTCTCTCCGAAAGGAATGCCTAGCAACCCCCCTCCCCCCAACCCCATCAACTTTCTGAACAATCCTCTTGAGGAGATTTAGTCATTCAAACTCCTGGTTCTCATTCTCAGCCATGATCTCTCTTGGACAAACCATATTTCAAAGTTGGCCTACAAAGCTAGCCATAGATTGAGAATCCTCCATCATACAAAGTCTTTATTTGGCACAACTGAACTCCTATCCACCTGCAAGGCCATAATACACAGCTTGATGGAGTACCTCTTTCCCCTCTGGGCTGGCTCCCTACCTCACATCTTCCTCAGTTTGATGCTGTGGAAACCAAGGCCTTCAAGGTTATTGGAATCTCCTGTGATGAGGCTGAATCAATGGGCTATCCTTTTGTCATCGCAGACAGGTCGGTGGTCTCGCTGTCTTCTCCAATTCGTTTCTGGTCTTGCATCCTCTGCTCTTTCCATGCTTTGTCCCCCCCCCCCAGGTTTTTGCAGGGCTCACATGGTCCACCATCAAGCCGCTTCTGGTAAAACTACCTCAATCCAGGATCACTGCTCACCTCCACTCATTTGTTCCACTTTTTTTTCCCCACCTGTAGAACCAACTTCCACATCCTCTTCAATCTCATTCTTCCTTCCAGGTCTTCAAAACAGCTGTTCACCATCTCAAATAATCTCCAATCCAAAACCATGATCTTTTCTACCCTCGTTAACCCCACCCAAATCCTTCCGAATCATCCCCATTTTTCCTCGTCACAGTTTCCTTCTCCATGTATGCATGTTTTGCATCCTGTTCTTGTGTGTTACGTCTTGATCCGTTCAGCATACCAGCCCTTCCACGAGCCTGGACGATATAAACAAAAAACAAACGTCAAAAAAAAAGTTCTACTTCGGAAACAGTTTGTGCATTGCCAGACACTACCATGTCGTCATCATCTGCATTCAGCATCATTGCCCTGTAGTAGACAATAGTGTAGAGCACAACAATCAATTCTTACTGAACCTCGGCATTTTCTTGGACATGGAGAAAAACAAGAAATCACTTTTGATTCACGGTGATTGGGACTCAAGATCAGGAGTGAGACTCCATTTTAAATAGACTTCTTATTTTGGCAGATTGTGACCAACTGATTTGAAAGGTAAGGATTTGGATTGACTGAGTAACTCGACCTTGAAATGAAGGACTCTGTAGATATCAATGTAATAACATTTTACAATGTTTGTATTAAATATTTACCGTTCCAGGAGATTAGCCCTCCTTAAAAAAAATAAGTAAACATAATTACATCGGTCCCATGCCGTCTCCATTGATTGTTCTCAATTGTATTTCAAGAACTCATTTAGTGTCGTCAGCATGATTATATCTTTTGAAATTGTAAAGTGGATGGGGTTGGGGTTACAATCGGGTGGATGAAATAACTCCAACGACCTTTTATTCAAATTTTCACTTTTGGATGAAAATCTTCAAGGCCAAAATCTTGGCAGAGAAGTGTGGAATGATACAAATTGTCAAACTATCGGTTGCATCCGATCGTATGAGAATTATTGATTCAAAATCTTCATGAGAAACATTTAAAAACTAGAAATCATGTGACATACAGACAAACGTTACAGACCAACATACTTGGCAAAAAAAAATTTTGGGCAAGTAACAAACAGACAGAGAGGGGTGAAAACATAACCTCCTTCACCTTCGGTGGCAGAGGTAACCAAAACAGCACTCGGTAGAGCGCGTACCTCTGCCAGGCTGAACAGTTTACCTTTTGTATCCCATTGATAGGCCGGATCTGATTCCGGACTTGAACCAAAATCGAATCGGCTCGTTATCGACACACACCCAATGTGTGTACCAAATTTTGTCCGAATGCGTTCCTAACTTTTTTGAGATATCGTGCTATACATTGTTTTTGGCCCTATCTCTCCATGGTGAAGAATCACTTGAAAAATTCTTGTCCGCAAAAAAAAAAAAATCCACAAAATGGCGGATTTATAGATTAATTTTATTTCATTAATTGCTGCATGTGCGGTGAAGACAGGCTTTACAGTTGAAGGGATCCTTTATGGTATGCAGACAACCTGACCTTCCGTTCCTCATCAACCATTGAATTGGAGTGCTTGCATGAGTGCTTAAGCCACTTCCCGATCCTCCCATTGACGATAGCAGTACCACGCAACATCATTATGAGCGAATTGTTCACTCAATGCAGACGCTTTTGCCATGCCACGTTATTCAGAGCGAGTAGTTCGTGCTCCGTCACCCTGAGCGAGTAGTTCACCATCCGTTGCCCTGAGCGAGTGGTTCGTGCTCAGTCGCCCTGAGCGAGTGGTTCGTGCTCCGTTGCCCTGAGCGAGTGGTTCGTGCTCCGTCGCCCTGAGCGAGTGGTTCGTGCTCTGACACCCTGAGCGAGTGGTTCGTGCTCCGTCGCCCTGAGCGAGTGGTTCGTGCTCCGTCGCCCTGAGCGAGTGGTTCGTGCTCCGTCGCCCTGAGCGAGTGGTTCGTGCTCCGTCGCCCTGAGCGAGTGGTTCGTGCTCCGTCGCCCTGAGCGAGTGGTTCGTGCTCCGTCGCCCTGAGCGAGTGGTTCGTGCTCCGTCGCCCTGAGCGAGTGGTTCGTGCTCCGTCGCCCTGAGCGAGTGGTTCGTGCTCAATCGCCCTGAGCAAGTTGTGAAATAACACCAGATTTCCGAGCCGTTTGCTGTATTAAGATATTTTCCAAGTTACCGAGCCAATTTTTTTTCCCACCTGTCACACGCAGCTGTTTCTAAAGAATAATGTTCAAGCGATCCCCCAACCCAAGCCTCCGAGTAGCCGGATTGCAGGCGCACGCCACTACGCCCGGTTCATAAAGCATAACATTCTCTCTGTTAACTCCCCTATCCTCACCCCTCCCTCTCTCTTGCTCTCTCTTTGTTCCATCACAGATGGTGGATATTTCTGGATGGTGTTTGTGTTCGGGTATGGTTTGTCTCTGGACGTGTCTGGGTAGGGTTCGTCTCCGGACGTGTCCAGGCAGGGTTTGTCACATTTGAATGGGCGGCCATTTTTTTCCCCTGCCATCCCAACATATGGAGTTCTGCCGTCCTCCATGATAAATCGAGAAATGCTTGTTTGTTTGTTCGTTACTTGCAAAATCGAAGATTTTTCAAGTATGTTGGTCAGTCGATTTTGTTATTCTGTCTGTCTGTCACCTACAGGTCACAATTTTATACCGATCTTCGCGAAACTTCACCACATTTTAGAGTTTGTCATGAGGAAGAAGACTTGTTTTTAAGGTCAAAACATCAAAAGGTCAACGTAGGCCAACAACTAAGATTGTATTTCTAAAATCCTCAATTTTCATCACATTGATTTGAAATTTGAAGAGGATTTATACTTCAGGTCAATGAATTCAATCAACCAATTATTTTTGACGTCAAGATCGACCAAAAGGTCAACATCTAAGGTGGTATTTATAAAAGCCTCAATATTCATCCGATTGACTTGAAATTTTAAGATAATTTATATTTCAGGTCACTGAATTCAACTACTAATTATTTTGGAGGTCCACTTCGGTGAAAAGGTCAACATAGGCCAGATTTCTAAAATTGTCAGTTTTCATCTGATTCACTTGAAATTTGAAGAGGAGTTGCATATTTGGTCATTGGATTCAACCAGCAATTATTTTTGTGGTCAAATTTGTTTTATGGAATTTACAATTGTCGTGCTCTGCATAACGTCCTCTTCTTGGTATTCTGTCTGTTTGTCTGTCTGTTTGTCACCGACAGGTCACAATTTCAAACCGATCTTCACGAAACTTCACCACCTGGTAGAGTTTGTCAGAAGGAAAAAGCCTATTGTTTTTGAGGTCAAAAGGTCAAAAGGTCAAAATAGGCCCAAAGTCAACAACTTAGGTGAGATTTCTAAATTCCTCAATTTTCATCCAATTGACTTGAAATTTTAAGAGGCTTTATATTTCAGGTCACTCAATTCAACCATCAATTATTTTTCAGGTCAACATCGACCAAAAGGTCAACATAGACCCAAGTTTATCAACTAAGGTAGGATTTCAAAATCCTCAATTTTCATCCGATTGACTTGAAATTTGAAGAGAATTTATATTTCAGTTCACTGAATTCGACTAACCAATTACTTTTGATGTCAACTTCGACCAAAAGTTTAACATATGCCCAATGTCATCAACGAAGGTGGTACTGAAATTCGAAAATCCTCAATTTTCATCCGATTGACTTGAAATTTGAAGACGATATATTTCAGGTCACTGAATTCAACCAGTTAATTATTTTTGAGGTCAACATCGACCAAAAGGTCAACATAAGCCCAAGGTCAACAACTAAAGCAGAATTTCTAAAATCCTCAATTTTAATCCAATTGACTTGAAATTTGAAGATGATTTATATTTCAGGTCACTGAATTCAACCAGCCAATTATTTTTGAGGTCAACATCGACGAAAAGGTCAACATAGGCCCAAGGTCAACAACAAAGGAGGTATTTCTAGAATCCTCAATTTTCATCCGATTGACTTGAAATTTGAAGAGGATTTGCATATGAGGTCACTGAATTCAACCACCAATTATTTTTGAGGTCATATTTGTTTTTTAGATTTTGCAATTATCGTGC
>NC_140978.1:23608000-23683000 GCF_056783735.1 Eptatretus burgeri
ACACCAACCACTGTGTTGAAGGAACATCGAGGGTCGCCCAGCGAGTCACCACGAGGGTGGCAGGTCACCAGCCCGGTCTCACGAACTCATTCGGTCTCCAAAGCTCCGTGAACATGAAAGGCCGACGGGCCCTGTTCTTACCCTTTCCTTTCCTGGGGTTTTCTTTGTATGAAAGTTGTGGTGCCGTGTCCGCTAAGTAGAATTGTGGTTAAGTGATTGTGTACATAATAAATAGGTACGGCTGTAGGTCTTTGTTTGCTCGTGTCTTGTCCCTACCCCCATTCATTGCATACGTGCTTGTATATCTGCATTGCTTCATTGACTGCATATGTGTGACAAATAAATGTCCTTGTTTGAATGTTCACCTGCTCGTTGCGTCCCCTTCCTCCATTGAGCTGCTGTAATTATGTACGGATTATTATCTGGCTTTTAATAGCCGATAAAGTAATCGGATCCGACGGGGCTTGGTGATATGAAACCGCTCGGCAAATCGCAAACGGAACGAGCTGCTTAAGAATGGCTCGTTTTCGTGCAGGCTCCATTGAGGTGTAAATCCCCAGCATTTCTGTCTGCGCGCATACTTAGGTAAATCGACAATTCGGCGATCGGACCGTGTCGCGCATGGACAGAAGAGTTGGCTGATTTACGGTGTGGTTAAAAACAAACCGTAGCTGGATTTCAGCGTTGATCCGAAAGCTGCGACTAGGATTGCCCGTCCAGTGGGCGCGCAGCCGCGATTAGCTAAAAGTGGTCGCTCACATGCCGAACGAGTGGAACCCACAATAATATCTATATATATATATATATATATATATATATATATATATATATATATATATATATATATATATATATATATATATATATATATATATTAGCGCGCATCAGACCGCCCAACTTTTTCGAAAAAATTAGAACTCAAAATCGGCAGTATGATTTTTTCGTTCCATTTATACATAAAACAATAAGAAACTACTTATTGGACAAACCCAAGCGAGTTTAATTCACATGGTCAGGCCAAACAGATGCCTACAGTTATCAAGTAACAAGTCAGCATTCAGACGTGGCAACTTTGTTCAGTCTATGATTTCGACTTTCGCTTCCTCAGATTTGGGAGCCATTTTCTGTTTTGTTCCACTACTTGCAGGACACTGATATTTCTCTTCCGTTCTGGCAGATTGCAGGAAGTCCGTGCTCAGTTTCATCGCCCTTTCAGTAGCATCGTTTGTCATGTTGAGTGATCTCGCTTCACATTTAGATGTCATGAATGAGGTGAGATCATCCCACTTATCGGCCAGCGGTAAACCTCGATAAAGGGCTATATTTTAGGAGTTTAATCAGCCGGCTTGACACAAAGCTACAACAGGTCTCATATGAAAGATGGTGATTTCAGTAACACATTTATTCCTGTTGTCCTCATATTTTGGTGTGCGGTCCATGAAATTTTCACATTTGAAGGATACACCCGTCTGAATATTTGGACCATTTCAGAAAATCACATAATTTCCCACAAACTACAAGTCCTTGTTGTCTGTCCACGACCTGGGGAAAAGACAGATGAAAGAGTACATCACAGAATCTCTTTGCACTGGGGGGCAGAGAAGCATGTACCAGCCAATTCCAAAATCCAAACTCAAAACGTTTTCGATTTCCAAAAAGAAAACAAAAATCCTGATTTTGGGTCAGAAAGCATTGGTCGCAATCAACCCGGAAATGGTTTTCCGCCGTGCTTTGCTATTGACTCAAGTCCGCCCTGACCTGAACATGAAGCACGTCCTGAGCTATCCCATTACGTCTGTTCCGACATCTATCTTTCATGAAGATGGAGCTCCACGGAAGAACACCAAAGCAGAACGAGGGCATATTCTCGAGGGCCTAGTCGATGAAGAGCACGAAAACATTGCCATTGATAACCAACATCGCAGCGTGTACATCAGGGATGCTATGGCTGAACTCCATATCCTGGGTGGAAATGGTGGTACGTTTAGTAACTTGGCGCAATGTTACCTAAACCAGTTGCTTCATTGCATCAAAACACACCACACCCTCATCGACGTCTTCGACCTGATGATGTCAATTCTGTGAAGACAGAGGAAAGAACGAGACGCCTTGCTGTTGCAGGTGGATCCCGAAGCTCCCAAGTCATTGCTGGACGCCCAGTACCACGATGGACGAAATTCATTGCTCTAGGAGATGTTATATGGTCTTGTGTGTTCATGCCGTGGTAGTGAACCATGCACCAACAGCCACAGCTGCTCACAAGACAGTTTGCCATGCACTCGTTAGTGCAAGTGTGCCACCAGTGACAGGCAGAGTGGCAACGAACTGTCACATGGTGACCAAAATGACACGGACAGTGATGGTTGAACATATCGAGAACACTCGCTCAAAATATATGTTTTAGTTCATTTCTCGTAGAACAATGTGTATCGGTGTAACATATAGTTATCACATCACTTGTGCAAACTTCAATCACTATATCGTATAAGTTGCTCATAGAAATTTGTTTCAAAATATTCTCATTATATTGATATGGTAAACTGAACACATATAAAATAAACAAAAAAAATATGACAATTGGCAAATGTTTGTTTCTGTAGTTGATGATTTTCGAAGTTAGCGGTCCGGAAATTAAGTCTTTTTTCTATTAAAAGCACTCAAATGTACATATATTTATCTAGAAGTATTCCATTAAGTAACTAGTCGTATTCCCCTGTTCATTTTGCACATTTCAATTCCAATCATGTAAAAATACGGCGCATTGCTTTGTAGTTATGGCTAATTCACTGATTTTCGGAAATGGTCAAAATTTTCTAATGGGGGGTATCCTTCAGGTGTGAATATTTCATGGGCCGCATACCAAAAAATGAGGACAACAGGGCAAAATGAGTTACTGAGATCCCCATCTTTCATATGAGACCTCTTGTAGCTTTGTGTCAAGCCGGTTGATCAAGTACCAAAAAATCTGACCTATACCGCTGGCCTATTATCCACTTCCTCCAACAGAAAATCGTTGTCAAGATCGAGTAATCTGAACATGAACCACGAGTCCTCGGTTACAAGGTCAGCAAGTTTTGTTTGGATCTTTATATCGGCTGGAAAGGTAGGTTTTCCAAATCCAGTGCCAAAACGCTCCGTGGACAAGTTCTGCATCAGATCATCGTCTGGTTTTAATTCAATGAGCTTGTCAGCAAGCCCATGTCGTTCACTGTAAGGGACAAGTTCGCTGAATAAGGCCAACGGTACCATTTCTGCGGTGAGATGCCATGAATGTCGTTTGAAGGCTTCTCTAGCGCTGTCTGATATTGGCTCACTGATTTTAGCGTACCGTAGTACGTCCTTGTAAAGGGTCAAATCATTCCATGGCGAGTCTGTTGCACGAGAACAGGTCACCCACCACTTGAAATAAATCAGCGCCACGAACGTTACGAATTCTCGTATCTTGGGGACCTGCTTCTGTGTCGTAACAGTACCAAGCGGTAATGTCTCTATTTGCTGTGCCAGTAATGCCATTTTCACCGAATAGATGACTTTTGCCATCCATCTGGCCTTATGAATCGCTCCTGGCCGACGGAAATTGAAATCGCCTTCATTCTGGCCCAGATACACGTGTTCAAGATTCGTGAACTCTTCGTAGTCCTCTCTCTGATACTCTATACTGGAGGCCGCGATGATCAGAGTTTCAGCTCTCCAGTCCTGGATGAGGACTTGCGCTTCATCTTCGGAGGAATCCATATCGAACGTACACAATAACACATCGTTAGTGTGTGGTGCAGAGTCAAAATTAGTGCAAAATATCTGAAATACAGATACATCAGGGGATTTGGATGACTCAATTTTGAGATCAGAAAAAAACGTGTCCAGTTATGAGCTCGCCTACATGGTGTCGACAGGCGGACCACAACAGCGTTCTTCTTAGGTCGTTCTGGATGGCGATGCATGCAGCGCTAACATGACCAGTGTTACTTGATGTGGTGTCAAACACCATGTTCACAATATTTTCAGTGCAGTTCCAGGAACTCACCAATTGCATAGTATGCTCACTGATAATCTCACCAGCACGTCGGTCACTTCCCGTTGGATAATGGGGAGTGCCCAGTAATTTCACATCTGTGGAATCACCAACAAGAACTGCCATTCCTTCCTCAGTCACATATTGATTTGTCAGTGACTTAATTTTCTTTGAGTCCCAGTGAAGCGATGCTACCTTGGGTGGCATCCACAACTCCTTCACCGATTTAGCAATCTTCCCTCCAATTGATCTGGCCCTATCTGCACGAGAATACCACACACAAACTTTGGACGAGTCCCCTCCACATTCCTCAATCACAGCTGCTGTGAAAGATGCTTGCTGTGTCGGAGTCGTGTTCATTCGCGTAGCTAATGATACCAAACGCGGAGATTTGAGAATGTCATGTGGAATGAATGCCGATGTCCCAGGGCGGGATGTTCTATGGCGGCTCCGTTTGGGCGTGAGTGAATCAGATGTGGTGGACTCAGTGCTATTGTCTTCTGCTCCCTCACCAGCACTATCCTCCAGCTGAAATCGTGAGTGAAAAATCCTCCATTTTCACATCAGAACGGAATTTTCTATTGGCTTCTTTCTGCTTCCGCTCTTCACTTCTTTGGATCTGATGAGCCAACTTCTTGTCATGACAACCAAATGAAGCCACACGATTTGTTTTCATCGATTTTAGGAATTCTATAGCTTCAGTGTTTTTCATCAATGTTTCAGCATTAGGGGTCCACAATGGAAATGTTTGCTGGAAGCTCGACCGATTCCCTTCTAATTTCATGATGATTGCCGGTGACTATCTTCTTTCAATCGGAGTTTCTCGAAGCTTGGCGTTTCAATCCACTAATGCAATTATTTTCTCACATACTCGTTTTGACGATATCATCTGTATGTTTGCTTTGTGCTAAAATGGCACGATCTTTTCCAGGACGATTTTCGCGATATCACGTTTTGTGAAATTTTCGGCCAGTCTCTGCATCTGATGGTATTTGAAACACCTCAACACTTGCTCATTTGTGGGCAACCTCAAACCTGTGATCTCGGCATCCTCGATCGTTATTTTGGGTCCCAAACCGAATATCTGGCTTTGGCGATGTGTTCCTGGCTTACCCCCGTCCTTACACGCATCTTGTGCTTAGTTTTCCATCACTTATACGACAAGAAATACGAGAAAATGAAACACAACCTGTAAAATAGCTCCGACAAATAGATGACAGGAACCTGGATTTCCCGGAAGTGCTAGTTTCGTTTTCAGAGAATGGTTTGTGGTGTGAAATGAGGTAAAAAAAAACTTTCAACTGAGTATTTTTGGGTCATAAGATGTTGTAAGTTGTAAAGCAATGTAGGATGGTTCAACGTCAAAATCAACTTTATCGTGGATCTCGCATAGTTCTGATATTTTTATGTGTCATTTGTTTCATTGATAGGAACATAGAAAACAACCCGCTGATGCAGAATTTTGACATCGGAGCATCTGATGCGCGCTAATATATATATATATATATATATATATATATATATATATATATATATATATATATATATATATATATATATATATATATATATATATATATATATTGTTACGGTTCGATGAATCGAATGCATACAAACATACAGTTGTCCCGGAGTCAGTTATTCCATTAAGTATATGTGCAGATGGAACCCCTCCTTGTGTGTAGTGGAAAGAAACTGGGGTACGTTGCGATGATTTTTAGTTAGATTAATAAATCATTATATCCCATGACGACACACGGTACCCTCTGCCTGCTCGCACCTTCATCTCGCTTGCTACTCTCGCATGGGCTGAACAAGCGCATGTTCGCCTACTCACCTAACCCGAGACTCACTTTCCGAGGCAGAATCTTTGTGTAGTACCTTTTTGGCGAGTCCGGACACGCGGAGTGGGCGGGCTTCCCGGTATGGCTGAAACCCCGCCGAGAAATGGCGTCCCCATGGAAGCCCCGTCCAATCAGGGCGAACAGTGATATCGGCTTCACCAAGGCCTCTCCCCGCTGAGGGAGATCTATAAATTATGACAGCATTCGTTCAGAGTTGTCTGGTGAGCTGGAAAGTGAGTCGTCTTGAGCGGAGCGTTGGAGTGAGACAGTTCGTCGGCTGATAGCGAAAGAAAGGAGGAAGGTCGTGGAGTGGTTGCGCTCTTTGGGGGTCGTTCGTTTCGAGTGTGAGAGAGTTGGGAAGACCTCGACCCGACCTTGACCGGGTCTCGCGTAGGGTCCTGTCTGCAGCCCTGATCCCCACCTCGGACTCCGCTCTACTCGACCCGGGCTCCTTCGAAGACACTGTCTCCACGTGTGCGGCCATGGACCAAGCCGCACGACCATTGACAGGTGCCGCACCACGGAGCATCCCTTCCCTCCAACATTCAGGTACCCGAAAGAACTGCGATCTCAGCTCACCTCCCTCTCTGGCTGCAAAAGGTCCTTGGCCATACATCTGGGTTTATTTTCGTCTGAGTGTGTGGCGCCGTCTTTAAGTAGAATTGCATCAGTGTTTTTATTTGATCATAGTAAATCTTGCCTGTTTTATTCCCGTGTAAGTCTGCTTTGTGTACTTCCTTTGTAAGTTGATTGTAAATAAATTATTGCAGAAATGTTGCCAGTTCGTTTTTGTCTTTTCCTTCATTGGTCCGGCATGGTTCGGATCTGAGTTTAGCTGGGTCTTTATCCCCGATATTCTGTTCATTCGAGCCGGTACGTCCTTGGTAGTTCCGCTCGGCTGCATCTGATCCAGAAAGGTTTGTAGAGTTGGTAGTTCCGAGAGTGATCCGGATCGGGCAAGGCGTATCGAGGGCGTGGTTCCCCAGTAGTCGAAACCGCATGGTTAATTCGGTAAATTGGTTCGAGACAAAAAGACCCTACGCCATGCGGTTGAGTTATTGGCGTCCACGGTCGGTTAAGCGACCCGCCGAGTCACGGAATTATCCGTGAGCGACGGCCTACAATTCCGGGAGTCTGGTGGGAGACGACGTAACTTCCCCCACCGAGTGGTCGCTCTCGCCACCGAACCTCCAGCCCGCAACAATATATACATATACATATATATATATATATATATTATATATATACACAATATACACACACACACACACACACACACACACACACACACACACACACACACGTATAAAGCAGTAGAGTTTGTTTGTATGTCCCCCTCTAGCGCCCACAGTTTGCAAGTTTGACCCGACAAACCATGTATTTTCTAAACCAGCATGATGCGGGAAAGGTTATAGGACAGGTCAGTGGTGGATCCAGGGGGCTCAGGGGCCTCGAGCTCACCATGTGTAGCACCCACAGACTGCCGAGGTAAATTATAAATCCAACCTCACCCCCAGTGGTGGGAGAGAGAGGCGTGCCGGCAACCTGGACTGTGTTCATAACGAAGGAAACGAAAGTGACAGCGTCACGACACAAAACGAAAGTGTCAACGTCACGCCACAAAACGAAAATAACAACGTGTTGTCTGCGACGAATACAAGTAATTTTTGTGTTGTCTGCGACGAATACAAGTAATTTTTGTGTTGTCTGCGACGAATATACAACGTGTCCAACGTGTCTGGAAAGTAAGTGGTTTGAATATACAATATGGCACGCCCGATTCCACCCACAATTTCCTCTCAAGCTGTCGCAAATCCGACTCCAGAACAGATACCTCATGACGCAAGCATGTAAACTGACAGTATTCACCAGCAGTTACCGACTAAAATTTCCGTCGTAAAACATGGACTGACCACAGCTGCATCTCACAAGGACACAAATGATGCAGTTGCCAGACTCCAAAACCTGGAGACATTTATTACGCTTGAGATGAACACTTTGAGAGATAAGCTGTACTTCATTGGTCGTGGATTTACAAATCAGCACGTTTGAAGGATAACTGCCCAAGAGCACACCGTTGCATATTTACGTCAACTTTTCCCTAAGTGTTTCCACCAGTGGCCATTCAGTCCACAGTCGTGTAATTGATGCTGCTGTAAATCATCTCTAGAATTTTCACATTTTCCATGGATGTTTTCACCATGACATGTGACCATAGTCCACAGTCGTGTAATTGGTGCTGCTGTAAATCACCTCTAGAATTTTCACATTTTCCATGGATGTTTTCACCATGACATGTGACCATAGTCCACAGTCATGTAATTGGTGCTAATGTAAATCATATATTTGAACGAAACACTCAATACAGTTTATTTGGTTTAAAAAAAAATGACAGCTTTCTTCTACCCAATTCCCTTCAGATGCCGAAAGACTGCCCTACTCGAAGAAACATGGCGGCTGCTAGTTGTAATTGCTCCCTGGATTCCCCTGGATTCATTCGTTCGTTCGTAAGCAAACATGCCCCGTAAAGAATGATTAGGACGTAATTCTGCTGCAGCCGATGCCAAGAAGAGGGCCCGAATGACAGAGACAGAAGATTTGAAAACACTGCGTCTTCTCCAAAATAAAAAAAACGCAATTAATCTGCCCGAGCAGCGGAGTCTCCGGAAAGCAAAGCTCGCCGTCTTGAAGATCAGCGTGCACGCACTGCATCGACCCGAGCAACCGAGTCTGCTGAAACGAATGCTCACCGTCTTGAAGATCAGCGTATTCGAACCACTCGACAAAGAGAGTGTGATGCCAATAGACCAGCACTGACTTATGACCCAAATGATCTCCATGTTAAAGCAAACATTGGGCCAATGGACAAGCTCTGCTGCCACTGTGGTGCAAAAAAATTCAAGGCAGAAAGGCCTGGCATTTGCTGCTCAGGAGGCAAGGTTATCTTGCAGCCATTCCCTCCACTCCCTCAAATCCTTCAAGAGCTCTTTTCAGGAGAAGGCCCCAAGAGCAAGACCTTCCTGTCCAATATCCGTGAGTACAATGGCTGCTTCTCAATGACAAGCTTCGGACACAAGGATGCCTCTGTGCAGGGATGGTACCCAAGCTTCAAGATTCAAGGCCAGGTGTTTCACCGCATCGGCAGCCTCTTACCGCCACAGGAAGGCCAGCCCAAGTTCCTCCAGGTGTATTTCCTCGACAGCTCTGCACAGCAGACTGAAATCTGGGGCCAGAACAGGCACCCAAATCAACAGCTTCTCGGGAACTTGACTGAGTGGTTCCAAGACAACAACCACGGCATCCAACAACTCAAGACTGCCAAAGACATCATAGAAGGGGACAATACTGAAGAACGGAAGATCGTGATCAGAGAGGAAAAGAGGCCCCGGGGTCAGCATGAATGGCAATACAATGCCCAGACAGCAGCTGAGGTGGCCATCCTCATGGACAATGAACCAACGGAAAATCGCGACATCATCATTCACCTGAAGGATGGCACCCTCAAGAGGATCTCTGAGCTCCACGCAGCTTTATGGCACAGATGGTTACCACATCTACATCACCAGCAGGAATGGACGCAAGGTGACTCAACAGCAATTCTACAGCTGTCACATCATGGTAAGGGATGGCAACTACCTTCTGCAAGGTGTGCGCCTCTTCCAACAATACCTGGTAGATGCCTACTGTAAGATTGAGACTGAGAGACTTCAGTTCTTGCGCCGTGACCAAAAGGCTCTCAGAGCAGACAGCTACATCAGCCTAAGAGACTCCATCCTGGCTATTGATGGCGACCCTCGGCAAGTCGGCCAAAGAGTAGTATTTCCAGCCACCTACACTGGCAGTCCACGCTACATGCATGAGAGACAGAGTGACGCCATGGCATATGTCTGATGGATGGGCCGAGCTGACTTCTTCATCACCATGACATGTAACCCGCAGTGGCCAGAAATCGCAGACAACCTCCTGCCGGGTCAACAAGCACAGGACAGACCAGACATGGTGGCACGGGTGTTCCGCCAAAAGCACAAGAAGCTGATGGAACTGAATGTGAAGGAGGATGCCTTTGGAAAGGTGTGGGCTTGCCTGTACAGCATCGAGTACCAGAAGCAAGGCCTACCACACGCCCACAAACTCACCGGGCAAGACCCACAGTACAAAATCAGGCCGGAAGAGATCGACTTGGTCATTGCGGCTGAAATTCCCGACAAGGACAAAGAGCCACAGCTTCACAAATTGGTGCTGTCCCACATGATCCACGGCCCCTGCAGAGCAATCAACATGAACTCGCCCTGTATGGTGGACCGGCAGTGCACCAAACATTTTCCCAAGACATTCCTTCAGTGCACAGAACAAGGCATAGACAGCTATCCCAAGTACCGAAGCCGGAAGATGGCGGACACACAGGCAACATCAAGATGCTACAGTGAAGCCAATGCATCAATCTAGAGGTTACTAACCAGTGGGTCGTCCCGTACAACCCACTCCTACTGCGGGAATTTAATTGCCACATCAACGTGGAACTCTGCAGCAGCATAAACTCCATCAAGTATGTACTCAAGTATGTCACGAAGGGAACAGACCAGGCAGTTTTTGAGGTGCAGCGAACACATTACGACAATGAGCAACAGACCGAGCAGCCGAGAGTGGTGGACAAGATCGCCCTGTTCCAAAATGCGAGGTATGTGGGCAGCTGTGAGGCAGCCTGGCGCATTCTGGAGCACCCAACGCATGACCACTTTCCACCAGTGGTTGGCTTGGCCGTGCACCTCCAGAATGGACAAAGAGTAATATTCACCGAAGCCAACGCAATGAACATAGCTCAAGGGCCACCCCCAGCCACCATCCTTACTGCCTTCTTTGAACTATGCAACAATGATATATTCACCAAAACTCTCAAATACGCGAATGTCCCTGAGTACTACACTTGGAACCAAAGCACAAAGAAGTGGATACGGCACAAGAGGGGTGTCCCATTAGACGGAAACGATCCACGAAATAAGATCTGGCGGGCTCCAGCAATCGGCTGCATCTCCACCGTCAGTCCAAGGGCTGGAGAATGCTACTTTCTGCGAATGCTCCTCAATGAAGTGACCGGTCCCACATCCTTTGAGAATCTGAGGACAGTCAACAACCACGTCTGCGATACATTCCGAGAGGCCTGTCATATGAGAGGACTTCTGGAGGATGACCAACACCTGCGCCTGGCCATGGAGGAGGCCACAGTCACCCATTCTCCAGCCAACATGCGAAGTCTCTTGGCAATCATCCTCACAGACCGTGTCCCCAGCAACCCAATTGACCTATGGACACAGTTCCGCGATCACCTCTCAGAGGACTTCCTCTACCAACACAGGCGCCGCGTGAACAATGAAGACGCAGACTACAATGACGACATTTACAACCAAGCCCTCTGCTGTCTCAAAGACAAGGTCACTCTGATGGGTGGCCAACCTCTGCAAGTCTACGGCCTCCCTGCACCACAGCAAGACATGAACAAGAGGCTTTCCCGAGAATACCAGAGGGAAGTGAGCTATGACCGAGAAGACATGGCAGCGCAGGCAGAAAACCTCCAAACCAATCTTACAGACGATCAGCGCAAGGTCTACAACACGTTCCTCGAGATTATGCAACAGACAAATAACCCTAATAACAGCCACCAAGGCAACATCATGTTCTTGGATGCCCCAGGTGGCATGGGCAAAATGTATCTGATCAATCTCATCCTTGCTAAAATCAGGTCCCAAGGCGAGATTGTGCTGGCAAAAGCCTCAAGCAGAATTGCCGCTTCTCTCCTCCAAGTTGGCCGAACAATACACAGCACCTTTAAGGTGCCACTTGATACGTACAGGATGGACCAGCCAACGTGCAAAATCACCCGCAGCTCAGCCATGTCTAAAGTCCTGAAGGACACATCAGCCATTATCGTAGACGAAGCGCCCATGACCCACAAATCGGTATACGAGGCGATTGACTGCACTCTTCAAGATATCACCAGCATCAACAGACCAATGGGTGGCATCCCCACTCTCCTTTGTGGCGACTTCAGGCAAATCCTGCCGGTAGTGAAAAATGGGACAAGGGCAAACATTGTCAACGTCACCCTCAAGCAATCCCACGTTTGGACCCATGTCAAAATCATGAAACTCACCACCAACATGAGAGCTCACCTTAATAGCGACACTGCAGCTGCTGACTTTGAACACCTGCTTCTGGACATTGGAGAAGGTCGACTCCCTCTCGCTGCTGAGCCTAACACCATCAACATACCACCTACACTTGGAAAGTGTGTTGTCAGACTGGAAGAACTCAAGGCGGAGGTCTACCAAAACTTGGCAGCCAACAACAACAGGCCAAAGTGGTTAGCAGAACGGGCCATCGTCTCTCCACTTAACACCAATGTCAACCACCTCAACACTTGGCTCATGAATGAGTTCCCCGAAGAAGACAAACAGTACAAGTCAGTGGACAGTGCCACGAGCGATGAGGAAGCCGTGACCTACCCTGTGGAGTTCCTCAACTCCCTCGTGCTGACAGGCATGCCACCACACCTACTTAAACTGAAGGTCGGCTCCCCCATCATGGTACTAAGGTCCCTGGAGCCAGTGAAAACCACCAATGGCACCCGGTGCACAGTCAAAAGACTGCACGAGAACGTGATCGAGGCAACCATCTCCTGCGGCCCTTGCAAAGGTCAAGTTGTCCTCATCCCGAGGATACCACTGATGCCTTCTGATGCTGAACTGCCATTCCAGTTCCGCAGGCTACAGTTCCCCATTAAGCCTTGCTTTACCATGACGGTGAACAAGTCACAGGGCCAGACTTTCAAGGCCATAGGAGTTGACCTCTCCGCACGCTGCTTCTCCCATGGAATGTTTTATGTGGCAGCATCTCACACTGGCAACTCTACAAACCTCAGTATTATGGCTCCCAACAATCAGACCAGAAATGTAGTGTATCAAGAGGCACTGCAGTAATCACACAAGAAGTTGAGTCTGTTTTAAAATGCAGGATAACATCAACGGTCAGTATACTCCAATTACCCATTCAACTTGAAATGAACAGTTTCTCATTGCTTATTAACCCCTGAAGTGCGCAATTACACCGTCGCTCTTTATCACACATTTATGTCACCATCACACTTGAGGGGTTTAAGTGGTTAACCCCGCAGCGTAGCGCGGATACCCCAGCTAGTATGTATGTATATATATATATATATATATATATATATATATATATATATATATATATATATATATATATATATATATATATATATATATATATATATATATATATATATATATATATATTAAGCTTGGTGTTGGCTTAATGGCTCAAGCGGTGGGTTTGGGATCCTCGTGACCCTGAGTTCAAATCCCCCTTCTGTTGAATTAATACCAGGTGGGGTTGACTCAACCTGTCATCCTTCTAACGTCGGCAAAATGAGTTCCAGCTTGGTGGTATCCTGTGTCGGAGTGGCGACCCATCCAGGATTGTGCCCAATAGTCAAGGAGACTGCTTAGGCAGCACCAACACTCTGCACAGAGTATGGTCCCAATGGATGGAGATACACTACATGGCCAAAAGTATGTGGACACCTTCACGTCCAACATCTCATTCCAAAATCACGGGTATTCATGTGGAGTTGGGCCCCCTCCTCCTTGCTGCTAAAACAGCCTCTACTCTTCTGGGAAGGCTTTCCACTCGATGTTGGAACATTGATGGGGAGACTTGCTTCCATTCAGCCACAAGAGCATTCGTGAGGCCAGGCACTGATGTTGGGGGATGAGATCTGGCTGGCTTGCAGTCGGCATTCCACTTCATCCCAACCGTGTGCGATGGGGTTGAGGTCAGGGCTTTGTGCAGGCCAGTCAAATTCTTCCACACCGATCTCGACAAACCATTTCTGAATGGACCTTACTGTGCACAGGGGCATTGTCATGTTGCAGCAGGAAAGGGCCTTCCCCAAACTGTTGCCAAAAAGTTGGAAGCACATCATTGACGAGAATGTCATTATATGCTGTAGCGTTAAGATTTCACTTCACTGGAACTCAGGGGCTGAGCCCAAACCATGAAAAGCAGCCACAGACCATTATTCCTCCTCAACCAAACTTTATAGTTGGCACTATGCATTCGGGCAGGTGGCGTTCTCCTGGCACCCATCAAACCCAGATTCATCCATCGGACTGCCAGGTGATGAATCGTGATTCATCACTCCAGAGAACGCATTTCCACTGCTCCAGAGTCCAATGGCGGTGAGCTTTTCACCACTCCAGCCGATGCTTGGCATTGCGCATTGTGATCTTAGGATTGTGTGCGGCTGCTCGGCCCTGAAAACCCATTTCCTGAAGGTCTCGATGAACAGTGTTTGTGCTGACGTTGATTCCAGTCAGTTTGGAACTCGATAGTGAGTGTTGCAACCAATGACAGACGATTTTTTCCACGCTACCTGCTTCAGCACTCAGCGGTCCCGTTCTGTGAGCTTGTGTGGCCTACCACTTCGTGGTTGAGCTGGTGTTGCTCCTTGACATTTCCACTTCATAATAACAGCACTTACAGTTGACCAGGGCAGCTCTTGCAGGGCAGAAATTTGATGAACTGGCTTGTTGGAAAGGTGGCATCCGATGAAAGTGCCATGTTGAAAGTCACCGAGCTCTTCCGGGAGGCCTATTCTACTGCCAATGTTTGTCCATGGAGATTGCATGGCTGTGTGCTTGATTTTATATACCTGTCAGCAATGGGTATGCCTGGTGTTAGCTCAATGGTTCGGGTGGTGGGCTTGGGATCCTCGGATCCTGAGTTCAAATCCCACTCGACTGTTGAATTAATACCAGGTGGGGTTGACTCAGCCTGTCATCCTTCTGAGGTCGGCAAAATGAGTGTCAGCTTGCTGGTATCCTGTGTCAGAGTGGTCACCTGTCCATGATTGTGCCCAAGAGCCCAGGAGACTGCTTAGGTTGCACCAATGGTCTGCACAGAGTATGGTTCTGATGGTTTAATGGAAGTCAGCAATGGGTATGGCTGAAATAGCTGAATTCATGAATTTGAAGGGTTGTCTGCATCCTTTTGGCTGTGTGTGTGTGTGTGTGTGTGTGTGTGTGTGTGTGTGTGTGCGTGCGCGTGTGCGTGTGCGTGTGCGCGTGTGTGTGTGTGTGTGTGTGTGTGTGTGTGTGTGTGTGTGTGTGTGTGTGTGTGTGTGTGTGTGTGTGTGTGTGTGTGTGTGTGTGTGTGTGTGTGTATATACATTCTCTTTCTCCACAGTGTTCCCTAACTTTTCTCTATTTTATTTTTGTCAATTTAAACCCTGGTCACTCCTTCAGCGCACACACATATACCCTTTGTGGAAGTGGAGTACATCGATGAGTCTTCACGCAAGCATGATTACAGATGGTTACACTGATCTGCATACCAATTCACAAATACATATGTACCAACCAAACGCGTTTGTGCGTTTGCCAGGATTGTGACGTGGAAGTGAAATATTAATGTGATGATTACATCTCTTTTTAAATCAATCATGTCCTGGCTATTTGACTATTTCCATTAAATTTGGATCCCTTACCAACACCTCGTCTCTTTACCTGTGCTGCTTCACTCCAACCAGTTGTGCCGAACCATGCATCCATTGTGCTCCCAAATCAAATTCCTCCTGGCTCCCATCCGAGTATCATCACAACATAAACTGCATACAACGATGTGCTCGCCGCTCCATGCTCACGGAATGATTTTACTCATAGAATTCGAGAACAGCTTTCCAATATTGCTTTCTTTATAGCAACGCGGAGTCTGGGTCTGCGCCCTGCAAACTCGTTTGGCATTCTGACCTTGTGAATCCCTGGAAATTAAGGCATAGCGAACCATCCTGCACATTTGGTGCAATGTCGACGTGAACGCCTGGGAATCAGAAAGCAGCAAATGATGACGCAACACCTATACTCCACGCACGTGCCGAGGCTGAAAAGCACCACCGGATAGGACCTATGACATCATGCCCGCACTCCTTGGCCAAGACTCTCCGGTGGCCGCCGTCATTATGAAATCATCGACGGTGCTCTCCTGCTAAAAAGGGCACTCTGGCTTGGCGTGATGAGATTCAGTCGACAGGAATGTGCAGCCAGAGAACTGCTCTCTATCTGCCACCGACACCATAGCTTGAGGACTGTTATGACCTGGCCGACAGGAGAGAGTTTGGAATCTACAGGTAAGGATGGCATCCCGAAGGTCTCAATATCAACAGAACTTTAAACCACATAGAGCCAAACCTGCCCTTTGGGGTGCTGTGCCAGCAACCTCAGTGCCAACGTGAAACGGACTGTCCCACCTGCAATGGCATGGATGCCTATATCCTCCATCGTTATTATTAATGCACCTGAAGGTACGAATATGCTTCTTAGTCAGGCTTCTGGGTGCAAATGGTCATGCCAATCAGCTTCAAGACAAAGCATTCCATGAAATGTACATGCCAAACAAGCTGAGACAGGCCCACCTTACAATAGCAATATTTTCTCGACCACATGTCACAACCGTTTATCTTGTTTTTCCTTCCCTCTCCCCTCAAGGATGTTTTAAAAATCATTCACGTCACACGAAGGCGTAATGATGGAAAACAAATGAAATTTAACCAAGTAAATATGTAAATGAGAAACCAATTATGATTTCACCTCATTCGCTGGAGACCAAGACTGGATGGGTGCGGAGTAAGGAGAGGGGGCGGCTCATCGAGTGTGTGTACGTGGTGGGGCCATCAGTCTTTCTCGCGGAACTAAAACATTTCCTGCATATTGTCACAAAATGACCTTCACTTCTCGATTCATGCGACATTGTCGCAATTTGTCACCATGCAGGGAAGCTCCGGAATGTAGCACCACTCCTGCACATTACCAGAACACCTGGAGCTGGGATTCAAACCTGTAGCCAAACAGCTGAATTTTGTCCAAATATATTCTGTGTACAAATTAATAATAATAATCATAATAATAATAGTCTACATCATAATATGCTTGTCAGTCTCTCCCTCGGTCACATATCGCAAGATTCTGTAATCTCTAGACATTGTGAACTCAACCTTGTTTCGTCTTTATTTAATTTTAAGTTGTGTCACACAGTGTGTGTGTGTATGTATATATATATATATATATATATATATATATATATATATATATATATATACATATACACATATACATATATTATCATATACACATATACATATATATATATATATATATATATATATATATATATATATATATATATATATATCTTCTGCTTCTTTCGGCTGCTCCCGTTCGGGGTCGCCACAGCGGATCATCCGTATGATCCACATAGTGATTTGGCACATGTTTTATGCCGGATGCCCTTCCTGACGCAACCCTGGTCGCTTCTTACAACACAGGGATAAGGTACACCTATTTCAACCGGGGTATACACCGGCCCAGCACACTGGTATTCACTTCGCCTACCTCGGAAGGATGACAGGCTGAGTCAACCCCCTGGTGTATTAATTCAGTGGCCCAACGGGGCTTGAACTCAGGACCTTTTGGATCCTTTGGATCCCAAGCCGCTGCCCTAACCACTGCGCCAACACCAGGCTCTATATATATATATATATATATATATATATATATATATATATATATATATATATATATATATATATATATATATATATATATATATATATATATATATATATATATATATATTGGGCCTTGAGGACTTGTGGTAGGGAAAGAGTGTTGAGGACTTGCGGGAGGGAGAGGGCGTTGAGGACTTGCGATAGGGAGAGGGCATTGAGGACTTGCGATAGGGAGAGGGCATTGAGGACTTGCGATAGGGAGAAGGCATTGAGGACTTGCGATAGGGAGAGGGCATTGAGGACTTGCGATAGGGAGAGGGCATTGAGGACTTGCGATAGGGAGAAGGCATTGAGGACTTGCGGTTGAGAGAGGGTGTTGAGAACTTGGGATAGGGAGAGGACGTTGATGACTTGGAATAGGGAGTGGACGTTGAGGATTTGGGGTAGGAGAGGGCCTTGAGGACTTGGGGTGGGAAATGATTGAAGCCTTGGGGCTGAGGACTTGGGGTTGGAAAGGAGTGAGGAGACAGTTGAGGACTTGAAGTCACATTTTACATTATGTGGAATTTCTATGGGTACCTGGTATTGATGATCACCATGACAATAATAATAACAATTATAATACAACAGCATATCGATGTTTCATAAAGAAAGGCACTTCAGAAAACCATATTGTGACCACAAGAGTATGTCTACAAGATCCCACATCACAACTTTTAGTGGACACTTCCTTGTCCCATTTTTGCTGCCCTTTCATGTTATGTCCTTCAAGCACAATACGACCCACTCCTCCAGATGCTTTGCCCGATGAATACATGAATAAACAACAAAGCTCTATAAGCACCTTGACTTCCTTCTTGTTAGAGCTGGCATCCTCCTGTGGGTTCCCTTCTCCTGTTCCCATCAAAAGTGACATCAGCAACAGCCAGGAGTGGGACAGCAGAGCCATGTCTCCTGGGAGTGGATGTCCAAGCGACCGGTTGGATAGTACAGTAGAGCTAAGAAGAATCAATGGGTCGTGTTGTGAAGGCACTCTTCAGGGGAGTGATGAGCATTGCGCTGAAATCAGAAAGAAAATATTCTGGTTAAACGAGTATGAAACTGTCCGTGCATTTATTCTCCAGAATATCTGACGGTCTGATGGACATGCACGTGCCGAGTATGATGTATGATATGCAGTATACATACTGACTGATATGCAGTATGATGCCTTTGAGATTTTATTTTTTGTGTTGCATATTTATGTGTTCCTTAAACCCCTCAATTTTTTGACCCCCAATAATGCAACACCGAACCTGTTTTTATTACCTCCACCACCGAAGGTGGAAGGATGTTATGTTTTCACCCCTTTCTGTCTGGTTGTTTGTGTACAGGATATCTCAAATAGTTGCAGACGGATTCGGACAAAACTCGGTGGACACAATGGGTGTGTGAAAGGAAGAATTGATTCAATTTTGGTGAAGATCCGGATCCGGATCCGATAATTATTTAATTTTTAAAGTGAATCTTCACCATTGAGAGATAGTACCAAAAAACGATATCAAGCATGATATTTCAAAAATGTATTGGGCCCAATATGTTTGTTCTCGTGGATCCGGCATTGCATGGTGGAGGTATGCGATCAACTGAGTGCCCTTCTAGTTATGTAATGTCACATCTGTAAGGGACAATCTAAAAAGTACACTCAACAAAATGGCTGAAATTTTCCCCTCTCCCAATTTAACCACTCCAGCATGTCACATACATTCTTCTTCCCTTTACTCCCATCTCCTCCTTGTTACACTACCTACCTCCCCCACTCCCCCAACCTTCCTCTCCCCGAGCCCCACCCTTTACCCACAGGTAATTACAGAAAGAGTCCTGAAGCAGAATGAGCAAGAATTTGGCAATAAATCAAAAAGCCATAGAGACGACTTCAACAGTCCGATAGCAGTGCTGGATGTGCTCTGGCTTTCAAAAGGAATTAGCCACTGTGGCTAATCCAGGTTTAGAATGATTAGCCACAGGAGAAAGGAAATAGCCACATATTTTATTCAAAAGTTTTTTTTTTAGCAATATGAAATAATATGTTAATTTTAAGGTGGATGTGTGACTTTGATGGGTGAGGTTGGTTGGATGAGTGAGTTGGATTGTTCAGATTGGTTGGATGAGTGAGTTTGATGTGTGAGATTGGTTGAATGAACGACCATCAGGGGAGGTGGTGATTGTGAGGGATGGTGGTGGTGTGTGTGTGTGTGTGTGTGTGTGTGTGTGTGTGTGTGTGTGTGTGTGTGTGTGTGTGTGTGTGTGTGTGTGTGTGTGTGTGTGTGTGTGTGTGTGTGTGTGTGTGTGTGTGTGTGTGTGTGTGGTCGTTGTGCCTTTAGTAGGTGGTAGTGGGGGATGGGGTGGTTGTGGACCAGGATTGGACCAACCTCATGCCAGTCAAACTCACTCATACAACCAATCTCACCCATCAACTTCACTCATCCAACCAACCAGTCACCCATCAAACTCACTCATCCAAACAAACTCATCCTACTACAGGTACTACTGCTGATTGTGTCAAAACTCACCTGGCAACCACTGACCCAACGAAGCATGTAGCGCCGAATCATGCCGAATCATTCCGGGGGAAAAAAAAAAACATTTAAAATTAAAATAAAATTTTGAGATGAGAATCATGCGAATCATGTGTAATTTCGGTCGATTTTGTTTACTAGAAACTAGTTTAAAACTACTAAAGTTAGTATATATATAAGCTTGTATGAAATCACGCGTGATTCCCGTAATCAAAACATACAAAATGGCGGCTGTCTCAACGAAGGTTGAATTCTGTGCTAAAATCACCCAAAATTCGTCTAAAACTGGTAAAAAAAAAACAAAAAAAACACTAAAACATGGATGAGCCACAGTGGCTAATGGGTGGTGTAAAATATTAGCCACAGGTAAGGGGGATTCGCCCTGTGGCAACGTGGTGAGCGGCAGCGCACACCCAGCAGTGATTATCAAACAACGAAACAAACCCCCATTTTTGATGTTTATTGTCACACAATTAGACAATGGTTTGGGTGATATAAATTCAGGTGTAAATTGAAAGACTTGCATGTACAAAGGAATTTTGGTGAAATCGAGTGGCCAATATCTTCGATATTTGGGAATAATGCCGGTTCATTCATCAGAAATTTTGGAATGATACAACATGGGCATGGAATGATTCAGATTGGCATATTGCACTGGCACATGTTGCCAACATGGATTAAACTACAATGGGTTGAGTGCACATCTCCTGCAATTATTGCCATTGGCCTGTAGGCCAGATTAAGGTGGTGGAGGCCAACACACTAGGATTTATTAAGGGGCCCCTAAAGTTCATTGAAGTTGCAGGAGGCGGAAGCCCCAGTCGGAGAGTAAGCAGAAGCCCCAAACGAGGGTGATGGCATTGTGGTTGCGGTAGGTGTTGGGAGTGCTGCGGGTGCAATAAGTGATGGGAGTGCTGAGAGTGTGCAAGAGGATAGTTGCGCGGATGATGGGGGTTGTGGTGCATGTGTGCGTGATTGTGGGCATCAGATGGGGAGGGGGAGGGAAGGTAATGAGGTCAGGTCAGGTCAGGTGTGGGAGCATGTGCCGGAGCAGTACATCGTCGTCGTAAAAGGGAGATGAGGGTATTGAATATGTGGACTTGGAGATGAGGGTATTGAATATGTGGACTCTCCATTTTGTCACAAGGATATGAAAAATAGAGTTCTGCATTGTTTTTGAAGGGCGGGGTGGGGAACGTTGATGAAATTTTGGATGATATTTTGTCAGGTTGTCGGTCGGGAATATTGGTGATGGTGCATGTGGGTGGCAACGATGTAGGAGAAGGTCTGTTTGGAACTTTTGAAGAGATGGTATTTGATTTTGGGGAAACATTTAAGAATTTAGGGAGTGAAGTGATTCTTTTTTTTTTCAGGGATTCTACCAAGGGTGGGAGTTATTGCAGATTTCTGTAGTGGAGTGACGGATGTGAACTAGTGGAAGGAGGGGTGGTATAGGAGAGAGGAGTTTGGGTTTGTGAATATGTGGGGGTCTCTGCATGGTCATGGTGAGTGAATGAGGTCAAGTATACCTGGTGTTGGCTTAATGGTTTGGGTGGTGGGCTTGGGATCCCAGGATCCCGAGTTCAAATCCTGCTTGGCTTTGGCTGGTGAGTTAATACCAGGTGTGGTTGACTCAGCCTGTCATCTTTCCAAGGTTGGCAAAGTCAGTACCAGCTTGCTGGGATGATTGAGCCATTTGACTATCCTGTGTCGGAGTGGTGACCCGTCCGGGATTGTGCCCAGGAGACTGCTTTGGCAGCACCAATGCTCTGTACAAAATATGGTCCCAAGGGATGGATGTATGGAGGTCAGGTGGCAGTGTGTTTAATAGATGGGGGGTGGCGAGATTTTGTTTTTGAGGTTCTTGAGAAATAAATTAGAACTTTAAAAAAAACAGACTGAGGATGTGGTTGGAGGGTTGGGGCAGCAGGGGGTGGATTATGGAAGGGAAAGGTTGAAGGTGTTGTTCACGATTTTTTTTTGTATACAATATCGACGCTCATATAAGAGCTACAAGAGCTAACACACACAACGTATAGCAGAGGGAGCAAGAGACAGGAGGGGCGGGAGAAGGAAGCACAAAACAGTGGGGAACAGAAACATGAGGAGATTTGTGGAAGGGAGAGGGATGGGGCGGGGTACACAGGGTAAACAAGATGGACATTACAGGGACTTTCAGGAAGGAAAGCAGGGAATTTGAAGGAGGTGGGTTTGGGGTGGATTAATGGGAGGAGAAAAGATCATGGTTTTGGATGGGAGAACATAAGAGATGGTGGTGAACAGTTGTTTTGAAGACCTGGAGGGAAGAGTGGGATTGAAGAGAGTGTGGGAGTTTGTTCCAGAGGCAGGAAAAAGAGGAATGAAAGATTGAAGGTGAGCAGAGATTCTTGATTTTGGTGGTTTCACCAGAAGGGGGTTATTGGTGGATCTTGAGCACCTTGCAGAAATATGGGGGGGGGGAGGGAGATTACAAACAGAGTAAAGAGGGGGGGGGCAAGGCTGGAGTGGAGACAGTAGAAGACAGAAAGACCACCACCTGCCTGCAGTGAGAGTGAGAGACCCAATGATTCAGCTTCATCACAGGACATACCATCCATCCATCAGGACCATACTCTGTACAGCGTGATGGCACTGCCGAAGCAGTTTCCTAAGATATTGGACACAATCCTGGACAGGTCACCACTCCAGCAAGCTGGTACTCATTGTGCCAACCTCGGAAGTATGACAGGCTGAGTCAACCCCACCTAGTACAAATTCAACAGCCAAGCAGGATTTGAACTCAGGACCTGAGGATCCCAAGCCTGCCACCCTAACCATTAAGCCAATACCAGGCATATGAGAGATATCAATGATCTAAAAGCCTTGGATTTCACAGCATGAAGCTGAGAAAGGTGTGAGGCGGGAGCGCCAGCACAGAGGGGCGAGCAGGACTCAATCAGGCTGTGGGTAAAAGCCTTGTATGTGGTCAGGAGCTCAGGTGTGTCAAGGAAGGACTTTGCGTGATGGAGGATGCCTGAAGGACAGTCGGGGACTGGCTTTGGGGGCCAACATGGAAATGTGGCTTTTCCAGAAAAGATCATGGCAGATAGTGAGACCCAAAAGCTTGAATGAGAGAATTTCTTCAAGAGGATTGTTGAGAAAGTAGATGGGGGGGGGGGGGGATTCCAGATGGTCCTTTCGGAGAGACATTGCGAGTGTGTGAGATTTGTCAGGATTGAAAGCCATGTTCCAAGTGTTGGATCAACTTGTGATTTTATCCAGATTTGCAGAAAGTCAAGAGGATGCTGCTTGCCAGTCTGAGGGATGACAGATGCTACGGCAGAGGGTGGAGTCATCAGCAAAGACATGACTTGAATTTTCCACAGAGTTGGAGAGAACATTTATTAACATTTATAAAACCAGAAAAAGCACAGGGCCAAGAACACTACCTTGAGGAACTCCAGCCTGGACAGGCAGAGGTGATGAGAGAATTCCACTAAGGGACACACATTGGCTGCGACAGGAGAGGAAGTCTGCGAGCCATGAGTGGAGATGGCCTTGGATACCACAGGAAGAGAGTTTGATGAGCAGGGCAGGGTGCCAGACCGTGTCGAAAGCACGCGACATGTTGAGGGATATGGCTCTGATTTCATGTCCGGCATCGAGTACCTCTATCCATTGTTGGGAGAGCAGCAGCAGCATATCCAGGGTAGAGTGACCTGGTCTGAAACCAAATTGATGATCAGAAATCAAGCCATTGGAGAAGAGGAAGGATTTAATGCCTGAAGCGATGGATTCCATAACCTTGCTGATGATTGGAAGAAGGCTGATTGGTTTGTAGTTGCAGGGATCTGTTTTTGCACCATTTTATGCAGGGCAGTGATGTTTGGTGATTTCCAAGCAGATGGCAGATGACCTTGAGCAAATGAGAGGGTGAATAGAAGAGAGAAGGTGAGCAAGAGCAGAGGAGCAGGTTTTTTAGGACACATGGGCTGATGCCGTCTGGACCGGTTGCAGAATCTGGGTCGAGGTTTGACAGCAAGCTCTCCACGTTGTCAGGAGAAAAGGACACATAGTCCAGGGACAGTTGGGTGCTACTGAGTAAGGTGGGTACAGCAAGCGATGGGTTTCGGACACAAGATTTTGATGCAAACACTGAGTTTAGGCATTCAGCCTTTTCACGAATGGTATCAGGAATGCGGCCATTTGAGATAAGGGAGGGGATGGAGGGGAAACATACACCAGAAACAGATTTGATTCGACGCCACCAGGATTTGGAGGAGGGAGAGAGGGTTGCGAGTTCAGACTTGAGCTTTGAAAGATGTTGTTTTCTGGCTCTCCTGAGGGTAGATACACACTTGTTCTGAGCTTTAGGAAGGAACTGAGATTACCCTCAGTTGGGTTTGCTTTCCTTGAGGCAAATGCAAGTTGTTTCAGAACAACTGCCTCGCCATGAGCTTCAGTGAACCATAGGTGGGAGGAAGGGTAGGACAACTAAAGACGAGAGGGGATAAATCTGTGCATGACGGAGAGCAAGTTTCTTTGAAAGAATTCCCAGGATTAGTTGATGTTGGAGAAAGTAGCGATGGGAGACCAGTCTAGAAGTTTGATGGCTGCTTGGAGACCCTGCCAGTCGGCTTGAGTGAAATGCCAGACTCGATGGCGCTGAGGTGGTTCTCTGATAACAGCCAGAGAGATGTCCACTTTGACAAGCACATGGTCAGAAGAACCGTTTGGAGCAAAGGAAGAACAGCAGATATTTTAAGGGAAATTTGTCAAAATCTGATCTGGAAGAAATAGAGCACCATTAGATGAGATCTGGGTTGGGAAGTTGACCGATTGAGTCAGTCCCAATGAGTCACAGAACTCTTTTGCTGTTAGGGTTAGTGTGATGGTTGCTTTGAGAGGGAGGGTTGAGAGGGATGAGTTGGCACTGAAGTTGGAAAAAAAGAATGGTTGATGGAAAGTAAACATTCATAGCAAACTGGGGTTTTAAATTTTTAGGTCAGAAATGTGATTAAAGACTTTTCTTGAGGGATGCAATAAAGGTGGATTTAGAGAATGGAGAGAAGAAACGCTGTAACAGTTGGATTTTTTTAGACAAGGTATGAAGGAAAGGTCGAATTGAGAGCAGTCTGTTTAAATAGTAGAAGAGTAGTGCATTATGGTACAGTAAAGAGTACCACATGTGTTAAAGAGGAAGATGATGCATGATAAGAGATCGTTTTTATTATTTTTATTATTATATAATTATTATTATTATTATTACTTTTTTCGGAGCGTTTTCATCAGATTAGGTAATGGAAAAGTTGTCAAAAAAATCGTGAGCTGAATGGTGAATTTGGATCGGTAATCACAGAGAGTGGAAACAGATCGTGTGGTTACTGGAGAAGCACGTGGCTATGGGAGGTGTATAGTCAAAAGTGAATTTATTTATTTGTTATTTTAAATCAGGATTGGGTACGATTCAGAAAAGGGAGGGTGAAAGTAAAATCATGGAGGTGCATGGTGAATTTGGAACCGTAAACGCAGAGTGAAGCTGATGGATCGATGAAAAGTATCAGGAAGAGGGGAGAGAGACACGTGGTTACAGGAGGTGTTTAGATAGAAAGGATACAAGGAAAATTTCTATTTTTTGATGGATTTTTGAAGATTAGGTAAGATTTGGGAAAGGAAGGTTGTAGGAAGAAATTGTGAAGGTAATAGTGAGAATGGGTCAGCTCAAGTCGAAGAAAGATGGTGTGGTTGGACATCCATAAGGTTATCAGGTGTGGTTGTCCCCAAATTGGACAAATCGCAGAGAGGAAGAAGAATAAGAATAAGAAGAAGGATCGGGACGTGTGGGTATGCAGGGAGAAAGGTAGTTTTTTTCTTTTAAATTTAAGACAAGAAACAGAGTGTTTAGTTGGGAGGGATGGGGGCATTGGGAAAGTGGGGAAAACAGGAATTGAAGGTAATAGGTAGAAAATACAAATAAAAATGATTGTACACCAAAAGGGGAAGGATGGGTAGGCCTCAAGGAAACCCATAAGACAACGTCGACGAAAATTCACAAAATAGCACGATTTTTGAAACAAAACCAAACTTGGAACACACAGTAACATGCAGGTGAGAAAATAAACAGTTAAAACGTGACATATAATGACCGGAAACTTAACTTTAAGAAAGTCGTCAGAGACCCCTGAGAGAACCTGCCGTTGCTGCAAATCCAGAACCGGAAGTGATTTGCGATGAGGCCACTAAAGAGAGCTTATGTCCAATCATCAGGCAGGTCAACGAATCCATCACCACAGTTGATATGAAATCCTTCCTTTCCTTTAACGGCCTCATCTCAAATCACCAACTTGGTTTCAGACAAGATCACTCCACCTTGGATGTGCTGCTTCTCCTCACCCAATAATGGATGGAAGCCCTCAATGCCAGCATGGTATAGTTAGAACTCTGTTATATGAGAGTTATACTCTCATTATACCATAGTTGGTTCCAGGTCTAACTGCAGTAGTCTGCAGAGAGTAACTATAGTGAAGGGATTTTAGTTTTGCTTGGGTCATGAGATCAGGGCCATCTCTCTGGACAGTCTAGCATCCTGCTTCACTCTCTGAACTTTCTTCCTGTGGCATCCAAGGCCAACTGCACATGTGGCTTACTGACTTCATCTACTCTCATAGCCAATGTGTGGCACTCAACGGATCCTTTCATCTCCTCTCCCTGTTAAGGCTGGGGTAGCCCAAGGCAGTGTTCTGGGCCTTGTCCTCTTCCTGATCTTCATAAAAGATCTCTGAATGTCTGGAAAATGCTCTTTCTCCATTTGCTGATGATTCCACACTGCCATTCAAACATGCAGACTGCAGCCTCTTCACCCTCTTCAGATATTGAAAAAGAATCACAAGCTGGTCAAACACATGGAATATGTCTTTTAATTCTGACAAATCTCACATTCTCATGATCTCTCTCTCTGAAAGGACCATCGAGCAGACTTGAAGAAGTTGTCATTCAACTCTTGGGTCTCATTATCAGCCATGATCTTTCTTGGGCAAACTACGTTTCAAGGTTGGCCTCCAAAGCCAGCCGCCGATTGGGCATCCCCCATTGTACAAAGTCCTTCCTTGGCTCACCTGAACTCATATCTCCCCACAAAGCCTTCATCCACAGCTTGAGGGAGTCCTGTTCTCCTCTCTGGGTTGACCCCCCCTGCCTTACATATTGCCCAGCTTGATGCCATGTAAACCAAGGCTTTTAGGATTATTGGAGATTCCCACACTGAAGCCGATTCTATGGGCCTATCACATTCTCATTGCAGACAAGTTAGTTGTTTCTCTGTCTTCCACTGATTTTGCACCCTCTGCTCATTACGTGCTTTGTTGCCCCCCCCCCCCAGGTTTCTGCAGGGTGCATATGATCCACCATTAACCTCCCTCTTGTGGAACGACCTAAATCTAGAATCACTGCTCACCTCCACTCTTCCTCTTTTTTTTATGCACCTGTGGAACCAACTTCCACATTCTTTTCAATCTCATTTTTCCCTCCAGGTTTTTAAGATCATCCCCACCACCATCTGAGATTGTCCCCAATTCAAAGCCATTATCTTTTCTACCCTCGTTCACCACTCCACCCCACCTCAATCCAATCTTTCAAATTTCCAGTTTTCCAATCTTAGACTTTCCTTCTGTACCCATCATGTCCACCACATGCATCCTCTCCTGACCCCCATTCCTCCCCACACCAATTGTTTGTCCAAGTCTGCCTCTATATTGGCCTTCAACTTTGCTGTTGGTGTTTCCCTCCCCCTCTCTCTGCTGTTCCTTTTGTCTTGTTTCATCCTGATCCTTCTCTGTACTAACACGAGCTCTTCTACGAGCCTTGACAATGTATATATATATATATATATATATATATATATATATATATATATATATATATATATATATATATATATATATATATATATATATATATATATATATATATATATATATATATAGGAAATATGAAAAGGACATAGTCAAGAATATGAAACATAAGGAAAAGACATGCATTAAGTATATAAGGGGTTAAAAAAAGGGTTAAGAGTCGTGTGGTCCCATGGAGGATTAACACGGGATAATTGGTGGATGATGATGGTGAGATGGCAGGCTTATTAAATGGTTATTTTGCTTCTACATTTACACGGGAACAGTCAGGGGAACTTCCATTACCCGAGAGTATCTATCTGGGGGTGAGCAAGGGCTTTTGGAAGAGATCCAAGTTGGCGTGGAGGTTGTGAAGAAACAGCTGGAAATATTAAGGGATGATCAAGCTCCAGTGCTGGATAGTAAGCATCGTAGAGTGTGGCAGTCAGTGGCAGAGCAGATCAGCATGGTGTTAGTGGATATCTTTAACAGCTCGTTGGAGTCAGGAGAGGTACCAGATAATTGGAGAGGAGCAAATGTAACAGTATTAATTAAGAAAGGTTCCAGAGAATAATTCGGAAACAATAGACCTGCTCGCTTGATTTCAGAGGTGGGGAAGGTGTTGGAGACGTTAAGGAAAGGATAGGTAAGCATTTGAATAATTTCAAACTAATTAAATCAAATGGAAGACAAAATACTGCATTGGAGTTATAAGGATCTCGAAGAAGAAAAGAACAAATATGGAGTTATCAGGAGGAACATGGAGAGGATTCGGGTTTCAGCCACTCCTCCAATCCCCTCAAACCCATCCAAGCAAAGCCAAGTCTTTGTTTTTGTGTCTGGCAGATTGGCTGCCACATAGCTATCATTTTGTTGGGGCAGAGCTGTGTCGCTGATGCTGTGATTTTATTACCAGTACACTGGCACTCATTTCACCGACCTCAGAAGGATGACAGGCAGTCAACCCCACCTGATGTTAATTCAGTGGTCAATGGGGCTCAAACTCAGGACCCTAAGATCCCAAGCCAGTCACCCTAACCACAAAGACAACATCAAGCTTTTGCACAGCCAAGTAAGCCTTACAGAAAACTTTTGCAAGAATTGATTTTTCCTTAGATGTATAGATAAAGAAAGAGAGAAACCAATAAAAAGCAAGAATTAGAATTTTTTTTTTTTTTGTATACCTTGGTCGAGGCTCGTATGAGAGCTAACACACAACTCACAGCAAGGAGGCATGAGACAAGAGGGGCGGGAGTGGAAGGGACAAAACAGTGGGGAACAGACACATTAGGTGAACTGTGGAAGGGAGAGGGATGGGGATGGGACGGGGAACATGGCGAAGAGAAGATGGATATTTCAGGGACTTTCAGGAAGGAAAGCAGGAGAAATGAAGGAAGTGGGCTTGGGTGGATTATCGGGGGTAGAAAAGATCGAGGATTTGGATGGGGGAAGATAAGAGGTGGTGGTGAACAGCTGTTTTGAAAGCCTGGAGGGAAGAATGGGAAAGAATAGAGTGAGGAAGTTTATTCCAAAGGCAGGAAAAAAGAGGAATGAAAGAGTGAAGATGAGCAGTGATTCGTGATTTTGGTAGTTTTACCAGAAGGGGTTGGTGGCGGACCTTGAGCACCCTGTGGAAATGTGGTGGGGACAAATCGCAGAGAGAGTAGGGGGGGCAAGGCTGGAGAGGAGTCGGTAGAAGACAGAAAGACCACCGACCAACCTGCGGTGATTGAGTGAGAGGCCCAAAGACTCAGCTTCATTGCGGGAGATGCCGATGATCTTAAATGCCCTGGTTTCGACAACGTGAAGCCGAGAAAGGTGGGAGGCAGGAGCACCAGCCCAGAGGGGAGAACAGTACTCCATCAGGCTACGGACAAAAGCTTTGTAAGTGGTCAGGAGCTCAAGAGGGCCGAGGAAGGACTTAGCACGACGGAGGATTCCCAGTCGGCGACTGGCTTTTGAGGCGAGGTTGGAAATGTGACTTTCCCAGGAAAGGTCATGGCAGATAGTGAGACCTAGAAGCTTGAAAGGAAAGACTTCTTCCAGAGGATTGTTGAGAAAGTGGATGGGGGGGTTTTGTAAACGGTCCTTTCGAAGAGACATAGTGAGAGTGTGAGATTTGTGTGGATTGAAAGACATGTTCCACGTGTTGGACCAGTTTGTGATTTTATCCAGATCTGCAGTGAGCGAAGAAGCTGCTGCTTGCCGGTCTGAGGGATGACAGATGGTACGGCAGAGGGTGGAGTCGTCGGCAAAGAGAAATAGAGGATTTTCCAGAGAGTCCGAGAGATCATTGATGAAAACCAGAAAAAGAACAGGGCCTAGAACGCTACCTTGAGGAACTCCAGCCTGCACAGGAAGAGGGGATGAAAGAACTCCATTTAGGGCCACACGTTGACTGCGACAGGAGAGGAAGTCTGCGAGCCATGAGTGGAGATGGCCTTGAATACCATGGGAAGAGAGTTTGGTGAGTAGGGCAAGGTGCCAGACTGTGTCAAAAGCACGTGATATGTCCAGGAATACGGCTCGGATTTCCTGTCTGGCATTGAGGACCTCCATCCATTGATGGGAGAGCAGAAGCAGCATATCCAGGGTAGAGTGTCCTGGTCTGAAACCAAATTGATGATTGGAAATCAAGCCATTGGAGAAGAGGAAGGATTTCATGTCTGAAGCGATGATGGATTCCATCACCTTGCTGATGATTGGGAGAAGGCTGATTGGTCTGTAGTTACAGGGATCTGTTTTTGCACCTTTTTATGCAGGGCAGTGATGTTAGCAGATTTCCAAGCAGATGGCAGATGACCTTGGGCAAATGAGAGGGTGAATAGAACAGAGAGAGGGTGAGCAAGAGCAGAAGAGCAGGCTTTGAGGACACGTGGGCTGATGCCGTCTGGACCGGTTGCAGAATCTGACTCGAGGTTTGAAAGCAAGCTCTCCACCTTGTCAGGAGAAAAGGATACAGAGTCCAGGGACAGTTGGGTGCGACTGGGTAAAATGGGTAGAGATAGTGATGGGTTTAGGACACAAGATTTAGCTGCAAACACCGAGTTTAGACATTCAGCTTTATCACGTGTGGAATCAGCAGTGCGGCCATTTGAGGTAAGGGAGGGGATGGAGGGGGAACATACACCAGAAACAGATTTGATTAAACGCCACCAGGATTTTGAGGAGGGAGAGAGGTTTGAGAGTTCAGACTTGAGATGAGAAAGATGTTGTTTTCTGGCTCTCCTGAGGGTAGCTACACACTTGTTCCGAGCTTTGTGGAAAGAACTGAGATTGCCCTCAGTTGGGTTTGCTTTCCATGAGGCAAAGGCAAGTTGTTTCAGGACAACTGCCTCACCACAAGCTTCAGTAAACCAAGGGCGGGAGGAAGGGTAAGACAACTGAACACGAGAGGGGATAAATCTGTGCATGAGGGAGAGCAAGTTTCTTTGAAAGAATTCCCAGGATGAGTTGATGTTTGAGAAAGTAGTGATAGGAGACCAGTCTGTAAGTTTGATGGCTGCTCGGAGACCCTGCCAGTCGGCTTGAGTGAAATGCCAGACTCGACGGCGGTGAGGTGGTTCTCTGATAACAGCCAGAAAGATGTCCACTTTAACAAGGACGTGGTCAGAAGAACCAATTGGAGCAAAGGAAGAGCAGCAGATATTGTCAGAATGAAAAAAGAGAAATGTGAAAAAGTAGAAAGAAATGTGACAGTAACAAAGAACAAAGATGTCGGGAAGAACTCGTACAGAGAGATTTCAGCAGTTACTCCCCAGGCTCAAACGCAGCGACAGGTACAAGCGACCAGAGGGCCATCAGTGGGGAAGCACAGTCCACACAGCATCAGGATATGGTGCAAACATAAAGGTAGTCAAACATGGATTTACTAAACAGAGATCATGTTTAACGATTTTATTAGAGTTCTACAAAGCAGTGTCTAATTGGGTGAATGAGAGAAGTGCAGTGGATGTAGTATATCGAGACTTTCAGAAGGGATTTGATAAGGTACCACATCAGAGGTTGTTAGCCAAAGTGAGGGCATGTGGACTGGATGGTCAGGTAGCTAATTGGATTGCAAACTGGCTTCGTGATAGGAAGCAAAGAGTTGCTGCAAGTGGGAGGATGATGTAAGGGCTAAGGATGTATGTAGTGGGGTATCTCAGGGATCAGTACGAGGACCATTATATTCATAATTCACATCAATGATTTGGATAGTGGGGTGAAGAGTCAGCTTTCTAAATTTACAGATGACACAAAGCTTGGAGGTAAGGTGGATAGCAGAAAGGAGGTGGTGATCAGATTCAGCAAAGTCGAGATACATTAAAAGATTTGACAAAAGATTGGCAGATGCAATTTAACATCAACAAGTGTAAAGTGCTGGGAATGGGTAGGAATAATGAAAATAGAGATTACAGGATGCAAAGGGCAATCTTGGATCGTGTCACACAGGAGAAGGATCTGGGTGTGGTAATAGATATGGGAGGTAAGGAGGCAGCACAGTGCCAGGCAGCTATAGGTAAATCTAACAGGGTTTTAGGTTGTACTCGGAGAGATCAATTATCAGCATCTCAAGGAGATGGGGATGGGCCAGGCATCTGCCTGGGGGATGGCCAGATGGAGGCCTCTGGAGTACCGGTAGAAAGTGGATGCAGCGACGCGCTGCTCCGGCGCATGCTCTCATACCTGACCTGACCTGACCTGATAAATTATAAATCAAGACAAGAGGTAGTTTCAACACTCTATGCTATCGGAATTTAGTGAAGGCCTTATCTAGAATATTGTGTACAGGTTTGGTCACTACTTTTGAAGAAGGATATAACTGCCATACTAGAGAGCAGGTACATCCGTCGAGCTACGAGATCGATTCCAGGGCTCGCTAGACTCCAGTGCTGGAGCTAGACTAAGCGATGAGGAATGTTTGAAGAAGACACGACTATATACATTGTAAGGAGGTGATTGCGTGGGGATCTGATGGGGATGTTTAAAGTAATGAAGGGTGTGGACAACATTGGTGAAGTAGAGTTTTTCAACAGAGTGGACCACAGTGTTAAGACCAGGGGCCAGAGCTTGACGGTGAAAAAACTTGAGTTAGAAGAGTTTTAAGGCAGGGGTCGTTCAGTCGGAGAGAGGTTAATACATGAAATTATTTCCCCATAAAGGTAGTGTCAGCGAGAAGGGAGTGGATAAGTTGAAATGGGAATTAGATAGATACCTGGATGCATTGGAGATAGAGGGGTATGGATGGGTGTATTAGTAGGATAGGACTTATTGGTAGCTTGTGTGTGGTGTGGATGGGAGACGATACTGTGGTTGGTGCCGTGCAGGCATGAGGGGCCGAATGACATCCTTCTGTGCCAAAGTTCCTGTTGTGTTTGAAAACTGTGTATTTAACAAAATAAAAAGATCTTTGCTTCCCAGGCATCCCATGGTTTCTTCAGCCTGCAAATTGGAAACAGACTTGTTTTTGGCCTAGTGTGCTGTAATTCATCCTCTCAGAAAGCGATTTGCAGCACCGATCATGTGCCTCAAAAATAAAGGTTCGCCTTTTGATAATGGGCTTCAGGGGTTTCCAAGAATGGGGGCCCTCAAGAGTGGAGGAGGCTCGACACCACAGCATGTGTTCATCCAGTCATGGCCATTGAACCTGGGAAATTATCTTTTACTATCCAACCAGATTGCAAACACAAATTGAGGACTCAAAATCCAAAGTCCACATGTTGAGATGTTGTACCGACAGTTTCTTTAGCAAACTCTGCATCCATCAATGAAAACGGCTGTAGGGGGGGGGGGGGCAACCATTGTTCCAAAGGGGCGTTTCACGATGTGGACGGCATTGATCTGGAAGGCGGTGAAGGCGGTAAGGTAAAGTGTAAAATTATGGGAGAATTTCTGATGAGAGATGGTGAGGATGGTATACTACTATGGATAGTGAAGATGAGAAGTGGTGTGTCGTTGTAGGATGAAGAAGAAAAGGAGGGGAGTTGGTGAAGATGGATGATTCAGATAGAGTGGGTCATTACGTGGAGAGCACAAACTCGTTTAAATGGCCAAAGCTGTTGGAAAACACCAAATCCAAAGGAAATGAATCCAAGATAGTCACATTTGAGCCTCGATGTCAGTCCATTGAACTGCGCTGAATAACGAAGAATATCTACAAAGAATTTTTTTTGTTTTAAATCCCTCCATCTGGCAACTTGGACTTGCACTTCTTAGAAGAAAAAGTTAATCTGTTTTTCAAAAAAAATTTTTTTTTGCATTTCTTCACTGTGGATTGCGATTGATACCCAGCCAAGGATAACGTGAATAAAGACAGACGCCTGTCATACTTGAACATTTGAGACTACATGAAGTGAGTTTGAACCACTTCCATTGTATCCTGCAGTGCCTTGGTTTCATATCTACCTACACTTACGGCTCGCGTAGTAAGCAAAGTACAGCAAGGCACCGGGAGTAGAAATTGCAGGAAATCACCAATTTTTTTTAAATTTTTTTGTGGCTGCTCGGTTTGTCGTGCGCAGACCAGCTGAGCCGAATGGATTTGGGATGGCTTATCACACCAAACGTGTCCACTGGGGATTGGGGAGCACGATGAGGCTTTGAGTGCTTTTCACCAGCTGCATCACACATGACATTGCAACGCAGCCAAGGAATGGCCAAAACCCTGGAGATTGGTTATAATTGAAATATGTTCCTCTTCAACGTATCATCATCATTATCATCATTGGCTGTATGTGTAAACACTTTGGTTTGGTGGGGAAGAAGGTTTTTTCTGGAACTTAACTATAACCCCCCCCACAAAGGAAGTGAACAATACATGCCATAAAATACACACAAAATAAATAAATAACTAAACACTAAATAAATATATATATATATATATATATATATATATATATATACACATACATTGACAAAAACAATGCTTTCTGAGAATGAAGATAATTAATTAATTGATTGATTACCATGCAAGATTACCACTGATGGAGTAAATTACAGCAAATGGTTGAATGTATTTTATTGGATTATGAAGAAGAACCGTTGTGATTTAACTTGCAGGCGCTTTTCGAATCGACGTAGACACGACGTGTGGACATTTCTTAGTAAGCTCCCCTCTCATCTTTTGTTAATTTTGCTGCCATCTGGAACAAAAGAAGGGGTAATTAATTTTATTAATAACATATATTTAAATAATAAATCAGGTAAAAATTAATAATTCTTGTCCAACCACTCCAATCTGAAATGGCTCCTGACTGTGTACAATATATATGTGCAGTCTGTGAAAGACATGGAACCACCTACTGGTAAATGCTTGGTGTTGGCTTCACGGTTAGGGGAGCTGGTTTAAGATCTAAGGGTCTTCAGTTCAAGTCCTTTCCCCACACCCGTTGAATTAACACCAGGTGGGTTGATTCAGCCTGTCATTTTTCTGAGGTCGGCAGAATGAGTACCAGCTTACTGGAAACAAGGGGTATCGCATTAGTTGCACAACTGCGCTTCCAGAAAATGATGCAACCAAGCAGCCACATGCTGCATACAAATAAATAAATCTACTCCTAAATGCGGCATCAGCTGTTACAGCACAAACCACAGTGTCTTTCAGCTTGTATAAGCCTTTGTGGCCATTGGCAGCCCTTTTCGGGAAATAAATAAATCCACGGACGCGTTTCTGGCTCACTGACGATCATCAGCATGGAGGACATTCTCCTCAAAGCTTGAGCTGGAATGGTGTCCCATGTTCAATTATATCCAAATATCTACTTCAACTGCTGTGGAGCCATGAACCCACTTGCTGGGAGGACCATGGCAACCCATGCATGAAACAGAACTGGGCAGGTGTATTGTCGAGTGGTATAACAGGTAAAACACGACAGGGTTCAAATTCTCACTGAGGATGTCACAATAAAGGACCTCGGGGAGTCATTTAGGAAGGTGGTGAAGAGGTGGGGGATTGTGGTGCACATAAACAACATCGCTGTTCTGGTTTACATTTTTAAGATAGGTGAGACAATGGCACAAAATGAAGTCACAGGTATACCTGTGAGAAACCACGCAGACACCATCTGAGATTTCACATGATGTGTAATATGACAGAAAAGAATGTAGCTATTATTAATTATTATCTGTTTGAAAAAATAAAATTGTAAACAGACATTAGTAAAATGCAAGTTGAACTTCTGTACATATAAATATCACAGAAGTGAACAATTCCACAACACGCTCATGACAGTGGGGACGAGGCGAGCATGCCCCACTTTTGTTGATATTGCGGATGAAAGAGGGCATAGTTGCATCCTCTCCGCTGGTTGCTCAAGGCAGGTGGTTACTTACCAAGCACAGCTCGTACGGTGACTACGAATGGACGATGCAAGCATGACCAAATGCCAACCCCATCCCCTTTCTTCAACCACACGACCTCCCCCAGCCCCCTTATCCTAACACCTACCACACCAGCCTAGAGCGCCGGAATCCGATGCTGAGATCATCGCCCGGTGGTTCCTGCGTGGACTCGAGCAGAGAATGCGCAGCCTTGGGATGCGATCTGGGAAAGACAGCTGGAGGAGGAGCGGAGAGCCTGCCGAGCTCTACCCTCGTACATCTAAGTGCGGGGCATTCGCGACGTTTTAACCCCCGCGGTGGCAGCAGGTGCATGCACGGGCGATGCGATGTTGTCGGAATGTACGACGCGTGCACGGCAGTGCATGCACAGGGCTAACAGACACACCGTGCACAACGAGCACTCTTTTCGGATCTCAGAGACAACAAACGGTCGTTTCCAGTTCCACTGGCATTGAAATGTGCAGCGGTCTTAATGCATGACCATAAGGAAACCTTCTCCAAGGCGTTACACTCAGAATTCCTTAGTCTTTCCAAATGAACTCCAATGTGTGGATGTGGTATTCCAAATAAACTCCCAAATGACATTCCCTCGCATCATATTAAGCTGGAACCACGTCTCGCATCGAGAGAACACATATTAAATGAAGCATTCTCTCGAGGCTCCTTTGCGGTTCGAGCGATGATGCAATTCCTAAGCATTTCAGGGATGCACATCAAACGTATTTTGCATTGCGTTGACATATTCTTCTGAGCCATAGCACCTTACAAGGATCTTCATTCCTTTTGGTCATGGGATTGACTTTTGACAAAATATAATTTTGCAATAAATTGATGATGATGATGACTATAAGGGGGTCACATCGAATTAAGAGGACCGATTCTTAAGTTAGTGGTCTGCGATGAACTCTAAACTAGCTAAACCTTTTGCTTCCATATTCCTCGAAGAACTTTAACCTTTTCGACTGATCAATCATCCTTTTAACTCGTGTGTTGGGCCACAGACTTAATGATCTGATTTTGTAGCTTTGAATACAGGATTAAGCTTTCGACAATTGCGTCCTATTTGAACAGACACCGAGATATTTATTTTACTCTGTTCTAAAGAACTTCATCAAGTTATATAAAGACTTCAAAAAGGGACTACATGATCTTGGAGATGTAAAACTAACAATAGGTAAAAACTAGAACGACACTCGGTGGAGCGCGTACCTCCGCAAGATTGAACAGTTTACATTTTGTATCCCCCTGATAGAGAGGATCTGGATTCGGACCTCAACCAAAATCTAAAGGGTTTGTTGTTGTCACCTACCCAACTCATCCACAACTTTTTGAGATGCCGTGCTATGTATCGTTCTTGGCCCAAATCTCTCAATGGTGAAGAATCACTTAAAATGTTCTCAAATCCGGATCCACATCTTCACCAAAATCGAATCAATTCGCCATTGTCACACACCCAACCTGCCCACCAAATTGAATCTGAATCCGTCCACAACTTTTTGAAATATTGCGGTCAGACAGACAGACAGGGGTAAATACATAATCCCCGTCCACCTTTGGTCCGACGACGAACTCTAGAAACTACTACAACAACTACTACGACTACTCTCCACCTTGCCCACTGCAGCCCCGAACATGGACTTGCAGAGATGAGGGAAGTGAGCGACATTAAATAGAATTGTGGCGATTCTAACAAAAGCAGTACGACTACTAATACTGCGACTACTACAATTTTAAGAGGACAATAAGCTTGGTGTTGGCTTAATGGTTAAGGTGGCCTGCTTAAGATCTCAGGGTCTTCAGTCGAAGCCCGTGTCGTGCCGTTACACAACACCAGGTGGGTTGACTCAGCTCGTCGTCCTTCCGAGGTCGGCAAAATGAGTACCTTCTCACTGGTAACAGGGGGCACTGCATCAGTGGCATTGCCGTGCTTCCAGAAAATGATGCAACCGGCTGCACACGAAACAACAACAATACGAAAATTATCCCCACATTGTTTTTAGGAACATTTTCAGCACAAGTCTGTCACAAACCGACTGGCCAGGTATGACGGTCGACGAAAGGTGATTCCTGAATGAGTTTGCAATTTGTTAACGATGTCAGCGATAATTTGCCTCCTCTTGACGAAAGACATGGTGGCTTCATTCACGTCCACCAACGACCAGACCAGTGCCGACTGACAGGTCCTCCAGCTTAACGTCCATCCCATGGGCGGCGCACACAATGACGCCTCGCCAGTCGCCATACCTGTGAAACACCAGGGGGGGCAGTTTATAGCTGGGTCAGGATTTCACGTGATTACTGAACAGCAATGAAGCTCCAACTTAGAAACGCAAATTGAATGTGAAAACAGACCGACTCGTAATCCAACAAAGAAGATAATATTCCTGCATTAGAATTTAATCAATCGTCCCGTACACATCCTAATACCTAACGGCAAAAGACAATGAGTTAAGTTAATATAAAACCGGCTCACATTGAGCCAATGAATCCATCCAAATCCCAGGCGATTGTTGGAGAGTGAATAACACATTTACATGAACTTTCCCAGAGACATGAGCATGCTGCTGGTGCATACAACCAGCTGTTGTACAAACGCAATGACGTCATTTCCAGCATTTTAAAATAAAATTCCGTTTCCAATCAAATAAAACATACATATACCAAAGTCATTTACATTGAGGCGGTTGAGAAACAGATATGGTTCCCTATTCTTCTTCTACTTCTTTCTTCTCTTCAGGGGCGTGAGGTCCAATGGCACCAAGCTTTTGCTCTGCCTCGACCATGATACTCCTCCACCTCCCTCCATCCTCAACCAACTCTCTCCACTCTCCAACCACCCCTACTGTATGGATATCCTCACACAATCCTCCCATCTCAACTGGGGTCTACCTCTTTTCCTCCTACCTTACTCCCTCAATCTATCCGGTCTCTTTGCCATTCTTTCTTCACCAAGTGTCCAGCCCATCTCAGCCGGCATTTCACCAATCTCACCGTCAAGCTCATCTGCACACCAATCTCCTCTCTCAGTTCATCCATCCTCCTTCATCAGCCTGACTCCAAACCGTTCATCCAAACCGTGCAAATCAGCCTGACTCCAAGGAACTGGAGTCTGACTGTGAGAAATACACGCGACTTCAATGGCTTTTCTTAAGTAACTGGTGATCTACTTGGAGAATATAAACATGTCCTACCCAGTGCCGATTACAAGATAATATTTTGGTAAAACAATTCAATCGTCGATGAATCTCATGTGACATACGGCACTCAATACGTGACTTTCAACATGACGTAATCCACCCCAGAATGCTTGGCGCACATGTGCAGAAACCCCAGGAAACAGTCGTGTTTGGGGCAACGTGAAGTATATCGTGGGTGCGAGATAAGGATTGTTACAAAAAATGGCTCACAAATTTTTCTAAAATAATCGGAAAATATATGTAAATGTACATGGGAGAAAGGGGTGTACCTCAGCACAACGAAAGAGTTGGAGAACTTTCTGAACTCGACCAAAAAGTTGATATCTTGCAGCTGCAGGCATTGCAAACTGCCGAGGAAGTGGACAGTTGCAAGGCCTGTGGACAGGCTGTGGACGGCGCGTTCTACCCGACCTTCCCGATCATCCACGTCGGTGAGGGAAGGTCATACCTGGAGCTTGTCAATGCACAGGGTAAGTTTAAAATGATGATATTGTTATGGCTGTGGAAATTCGCAATACACCATAAAGGGTCCTTAGATCAGTGATGACGCTAAGTTTATGTGCAGATAGGTCCCCACCGTTGTTTAAAGGGTATTCTTCGTGTTTACCGGGCTGAGACTCTTTGAGAGAGCGTTTTTCTTTATCTATCGTTATTTTGAGCCACCATTGCAACAAACCTCCACGCAAACAACAACCGCCACCAACTACGCCACAACGCCCACCACGCTCACACCACCCCCACAACAATCAGCACCATGTTCGCCACTACGCCCGCTTACGAACGCCATCCTCCGCGGACCAAGGTCAGACGGTTTCCGCACCACGGAAACCGTCCGAGAAGGATTGGCAGAACAAAAGCACTTGTGAAGCCCTGTGGGGTTTTTTCCCACCATTTTTCCCCGCGCTTGGTGTGAAGAAAAGGGGGAGGGCAGCTCGCCGCCGATAGGTGGATGAACAGCGTGAGGCGGTCGGGGTGAGGGAACGCCCCTTTTTGGGAACCTTCTCGAAGGAAGGTGGAGCCGAAAACGGGGAGGAGAGAAGAGCGGAGCCCCACGCTATATAAGGCGGACTGCACGCGGGGCTCACTCTCTCTGTTGGGGTCGTGTTGGATTCTACTTGCTCTCTTGGTGGACGTCATCCTCTCGCTTCATCTTTGAGCTCTCTCTTGGTGGTCAAGGTCGGGCTCTCTCGTCTTGGCGTTGGGTGACCTGTCGGTGAAGGCGCGGGCCGGTGGCGAGTTCGGGCGACGCCTCGGAGACGCAGACGGGAGGCGCAGCCCTGCTGGCTGGGTTGTGCGAATCTGCGCGTCTGGCGAGGGACGCCGGAGAGAACTCACCGACCACATCATCGCAAAGGCCCGAGAGCAGGCGCGGCTACGCTAGCTGCCGTGGGAACAAGGCGTCACGACCTGCCCACCGTCACACCTCGAGGGGGCAGGTAACCAGCACGGTCTCGCAGGCCTTTTCGGTCATCCACGGCCCACGACCATAAAGGTTTACGAACCCCGTCTACCTCCCTGCCTATGGGGAGGGTTTTCCTGTTGTTTTTGTATGCATGCTGTGGCGCCGTGTCCTGTTAAGTAACGACTGTGTAAGTGACTGTAGATAATAATCGTAGTCGGTGGTATTGCTTGGCCTTTTATTTGTCGCTTGCATATTGCATGAATGTATACGTGTTGCTGGAATAAATGTTCTTGTGTGCAATGTATCCCGTTCGTCGCATCCTCCTTTCACCCCATTGAAATTCCATCTTGCATCGTGCAATGAGTAGTGGGTTTTGAACACCCGCGTGAAGAAGAATAATCTGAACCATCGAGGTCGGCGATAACACCGCTCGGTTATCCCTGTAGCACGGAACGAACCGCTTAAGCGGTTCATGTCCTAAGCTGACCTGCGGCGCGGTGCAACCCCTCGGTAGGTTACCTGCGCGGGTATTTAGGTATATCGACATTCGGCGATTCACCCTATTTAGCGTGGGTAGAATGCGGACTGGGTTGTGGTGAGGTTAAACCCCCACCAGTGACTGGCTCCTGGCGGTAGTTCCAGGAGGGTTACGACTGAATTGTCCGTCCGGTGGGCGACGCGGCTGCCATTAGAGGTACGCGGCCGATCGCACGCCAGGCGGGCCAGAATTCGTAACAATATTTACAATTTTAATTATGTATGGGAGTAGGAGGCAGGTCAACAGGGTGGGAGAGGGAGCTGAACAGGCTGTGTACATATATATTTTTTGTTTGGTTCTGGGGAAACAAGAAAAATACTAGGATTGTGTGTGTGTGTGTGTGTGTGTGTGTGTGTGTGTGTGTGTGTGTGTGTGTGTGTGTGTGTTATATACACTGCCACTGCTCACTTGTACTAACTGGAGAAGGTACGAGCTTGACCCCTCTAATCAGGGATATTTATCGTATTTCCTATATGTCCGTGAGTCTGATTTGCATTCAGGAACAGAACAATTATGGTTAACAATTTTGAAATTGCCACTCTTTCGTCCCCAGACTATGCGTGAAAGGCCACGTCATTTTGAAAGTCACGTATAGCTAAGAGAGCCCTATGCAACTCTTCAGCAAATTCTCAGTGACAATGAGGTGAATCGCTGGGGTTTCTCACAAACGACTCGCCTCAGTGTATGCTCAGCTTATGACATTGGTATCACGTACTTTATGACTATCAGGGTAAAATAGTAGCTTATTGTATTGTTATTTAAAATAATATACCACTGATTATTTTATAAATATTTTCAAGTGTTTTGTGTGTTTGTGCATTTGTTGTTGTGTGTGTATCAGGTATCAGGTGTTAGTATCTGAGTATCTGACTTATGACTTAAAGTATCAGGTGTTAGTGTGCTATTCTTTCATGGTCGAACCATAGCACCCAAATTTTTGGTGGAGGTACTTCAGAATCTGGGAAAGATTTTGAGCTCCCACTTGTCGGCCTTGACATCCGTTTTGAGGCAACCAAAGGCCGCTATAAAGTGTATATTGGGATGTGGAGTGAGGCAGTGCTGCTGTCAGCCCACAGGTAAAAAGTAACCACCATGAGGCCAATAACTTCACATCTTTTCAATGTGCAATACGTCCTAAAACTTCATCTTTATGAATACATATCAATATGCTGCAGTGATTAATTTTTTTTTTAATACTTCCACTTATTGCGGTGGCATTTCATGCTTTCAACTGGCTGTAATCAACGGTGCATCGCCACTGCTACAGAGTATGGAGGCATCACTGATGAATGCTCCAATTACCAATACAATGGTACTCATTTCATTGACCTCAGAAGGATGACAGGATGAGTCAATCCAACCTGGTGTTAATTCGGTGGCCAACAGGGCTTGAATTCAGGACCTTAAGATCCCAAGCTCACCATGCTAACCACTTAGCCAACACCAGCCATGTCATAAGCTGAACACTGTTAAAAGGAGGGAATTGACCACGTGATGAAACCTTATCAGGATCAGATGAATCGTTTAAAAGCACAAGTTGGCACATATCTTATACGATGGATCCTTTTTATTTTTTAATTACAAAGTTACAGGATAAATAAGACTGAGCATTTAACAATGCAGAGCTTCGTTGGCATATTTTGATTACCGTAGATCTGAGAATGAACGGTCTATATTCAAGTATAGTAGATCAGTGTGCACACTCACACACTCACACACATCACCGTCAGATGCACAGAATGATTATAACAGCCTCCCACGGGCCCTCAGGAACAGGTGAGGACATCAAGGCAACACATCAGCTCGAGCTCGAAGTAGGTCGCGTGACCTGACGCCGCCCTGGGCACTCGCCGCCATGTTTTCGGCCATCAAGTGGGTCAACATGATTCTGATCGACAACATTGCAGGCGATATTGTTTGGAGGTTAGTTAGTAATTTGTCCTGTCCAGAATGTGTTGGTCTACAGGTGGAGCCTTCTGGTGTATCCTCTGACCATAGCTACCGTGAGAGTCCACATGAATTTGCTTGGCTGGTGGCTGTCAAGGATAGAGGTGGTCTGTATTTTGCTTCATTTTCAGGAATTCAAAGTTGTAAAGATTTGTGAACAAATATTCCATGAAGTGGTTGTGAACAATCCCATGTCCAGTGGTAATGTGCTCCTTAAATTAAAAGTCACACCACAAAGGTGGATTCACGAGAATACAAGCCCCATCTTTGTTCAGGTAGTACATGCAAATCCTTTGGCTCGAGGTGAGATAAGTCATGAGGGCCAGCTGGTCAATAAAATACTACACATGTTCTTTCCCATTAGCTTAAAGTATCAGGGTAAGATTTATACTGATGACATTATGAACAAGTCAGAAGCCAGTACTCGTAATCCATCTGCTAAACTCACAGTGTTCAAGCATCGGTGATTTAGAAGTTCCAAGCAATGCTGGTTATTCAAGGTTTTACATAAAATGTCCTCTTTGGAAAGATAATGTGAGTGTATAGTCTTTTTGCACTGAAAATTAAATGTGAATTAGTCTGGTAGTTTTCATGTGTGTAAACTACAGGTTACCTGAAAGCACGTCGGTTACTTTGACATTTTAAACATATTTCAACATCATGCGTTCTTGATTATCCCTTCATGTATTTGTAGAAAACTAATTTCTGTTGTGATCAACAAATTTGCATCTAATCTTAATTGATAATTTTATATACCTGTATTTATGACAAACATTTTGATGCTGTAGTCAATATTTCATGGTATTCTGTATTAACAATTGTGTTTGTATGCGTCTTCCATTTATATAAGGTTGAATTACCAGACAACCTCAGTTAAATAAAAGCAATCACCATTATACAAGGAATAACAAGTAAATCTAACACAGGTGGAGGCCATTCAGCCCTTCATGCCTGCGCAAACACCACACTAATTTATCTACACAAGATCCAAGGAAGAACATGCAATTCTTGTTTTTTGGTATTTTTTTTCTTCTTGTCCTCAGGGGAGGGGGCATGGGCTTGGTTAAAAGCATACATCATCAACCACACAACACCCCTTGACAAGACCACCACCAACAACACTCCCCACAGATACACACAATCACCCATCAATGCTCAAACTACCTAAAAGTCCTGTCAACATCCCTTTACCCCTCTATCTCCATTATTCCCAGGTACCTATCTAATTCTAATTTAAACTTATCTACTATTTCTGCTGCCACTACCTTTCCAGGGAGACCATTCCATGCATTAACTACTCTCCGAGTAAAAGTCCCCTGTTTTACTACCGTCTTAACTCTCCTCTTCTTTACACTCAGACTATGGCCCCGGTTCTATCACTGTCTACTCTGTTGAATAATTCATCTGTACTTATTTTATCTATACCTCTCATTATCTTAAACATCTCTATCACAACTCCTCTTAACCACCTCCTTTCTAGTGTATAACGCCATGTCTCCTTCAGCCGCTCCTCATAGCTGAGTCTAGCTAAGTCCGGAATCAATCCAGTAGCCCTTCGCTGAACCCTCTCTATGGCATCTATGTCCTTCCTGAATTGTGGTGACCAAAACTGCACACAATATTCTAGATATGGCCCTCACTACATTCCTGTGCAATGTTAACACCACCTCTTTTGATTTATAAATGATACCCCTCCAAATACAACCTAAAACCCTATTTGCTTTACCTATAGTTGCCTGGTATTGTGCAACCTGCTTACCTCCCATATCTATTACAACCCCCAGATCCTTCTCCTGTGTAGCACGCTCCAAAATTACCCCTTGCATCCTGTAATCTCTATTTTCATTGTTCTTTCCCATCCCCAACATCTTCCACTTGCTCAGGTTAAATTCCAATTGCCAATATTTTGCCCAATCTATGCAAGTATCAATACTTTCCTGAATCTCATCACCAGCCCCTCTGCTATACACTTTACCTCCAACTTTTGTGTCATCTGCAAATTTGGAAAGCTTACTCTTTACTCCATTATCCGAATCGTTGATGTAAATAATGAATAGTAATGGTCCGAGTACTGATCCCTGAGGTACCCAGTACCTACATCCTCCCAGCAAGACATCCTCCTACTGACAGCCATTCTTTGCTTCCCATCACTAAGCCAGTTTGCAATCCAATTAGCTACCTGACCAGCCACTCCACAAGCCCTCACCTTGGCTAACAACCTCCGATGTGGTACCTTATCAAATGCCTTCTTCAAGTCTCGATATACTATGTCAACTGCCTTTCCCTCATCCACCCAATCAGACACTGCATCATAGAACTCAAAAAGATTTGTTAAACAGGAACTATCTTTGGTAAATCATGCTGAATACCTTTAATTAGTTTGTATTTGTTTAAATGGTTCCTCATCTGGTCCTAAATTAATGTCTCCAACACTTCCCCCACAACTGAAGTCAAACTAACAGGTTCATAGTTTCTAAATTATTCTCTGTATCCTTTCTTAAATAATGGTGTTACATTTGCTACTCTCCAATCCTCCTGCACCTGTCCTGACTCCAGTGAGCCATTGAAAATATCCGTCAACATCTCGATTACCTGCTCAGCCACCTCCCTCAATACTCTCGGGTGCATATTATCTGGACCCGGAGCATTATCTTCTCTTAGATTACCTAGCTGTTCCTGTACTTCCTCCACTCCAACCTGAATCTTCTTTAAAAACCTTCCTCACCTCCTTCATCGATACTCTCAGCTATTGGCAATTCTCCTGACTGTTCTTGTGTAATGGAGGTGAGGAAGGGCTTTCAAAGAAGATCCAGGTTGGAGTGGGGGAAGTAAAGGAACAGCTAGGTAATCTAAGAGAAGTCCAGATTCGGGACTTCCGGTTCTGGGTTTGGAGTGACGGCAGGGTCTTTCAGGGCTCTCTGCCGACTTTGTCAAAGTTGTTTCCAGATGTTATTTGTCACGTTTTAACTGTTTATTTCCTTACCTACATGTTACTGTGTGTTCCTCATTTGGTTTTGTTTAAAAAATCGTGCTATTTTGTGAGTTTTCGTTGATCTTGTCTTTCCAGGTTCCTTGAGGCCTACCCATCCTTTCCCTCTAGGTGTACGATCGTTTTTATTTGTATTCTCTCCCCATTACCTTCAATTCCTATTTTCTCCACTTTCTCAACGCCCCATCCCTCCCATCTAAATGCTCTGTTTCGTGTCTTAAATAAAAATAAAAATAACTACCTTTCTCCCTGCAAGCCCACGAGTCCCGATCCTTATTCTTCTTCTTCTTCTTCTTCTTCTTCTTCTTCCTCCTTCTGCTGGCACACCATCTTTATTCCTCGTATCCTTTCGATCTATATACCTCCTGTAACCACGTATCTCTCTCCACCCTCTTCCTGATACCTGTCATCGACCCAGCAGCTTCACTCTGCGTTTACCGTTCCAAATTCACCATACACCTCCACGATTTTACTTCAACCTTTCCTTTTCCGAATATTACACAATCCTTATTTATAATAAATTAATCCACATCTCCCAGAGCTACGTGCTTCTCCTGTAACCAAGTGATCTGCCACCCCCTGCGTTTACTGATCCAAATTCACCATTCACCTCACAATTTTTTCTTCAACATTTCCATTACCTAATCTGATGAAAACACCATCAAAAAAAATTATAATAATAAAAAATAATAATAATTTTTAAAAAATAAATAATAAAAACGATGTCTTGTAATACTTCATCTTCCTCTTTAACACGTGTGGTACTCATTACTATATCATAATGCACTATTCTACTATTTAAAAAGACTGCTCTCAATTTGACCTTTGCTTCAGACCTTGCCCAAAAAATCCAACTGTTACAGGATTTCTTCTCTTAATTCACCTTTATTGCATCCATGAAGAGATGTCTTAAATCACATCTCTGACATAAAAATTTAAAACCCCAGTTTGCTATGAATGTTCGCTTTCCATCAACAATTCTTTTTTTCCAACTTCAGGGCCAACTCACCCCTCACTCTCAAAGCAACCATCCCACTCTTCTACCTCCAAGCTTCCCTCTCACCTTTCTCCCTCAACTCTCCCCACTCACCCTTCTTCTACCATCACTAACCCTTTTCAAAGTTGCCCTCCCTCTCATCCACAGAACTGCAGCCTTTCCCTGCCCTCTCACCTCCATCTCATCACTCCACTTCCTCAAATCCTCAACTTCCCTCTGCCCCCACTCTTAACCCCCTCTCCCCCAGCACCATAGAGCCTTTTCTCCTCTTCCACCCCCCCTCCCCGAGCTATTCTGTAACCCCCCACACTCTTTTAACAACTCTCCTTAACTCGCTCCCTCCTCCCTTGTCCTACCCTCCCCCTCCCCTCCCATCCCCTGCACCCAAAGCCTCCTCCCTCCCTCTTCATTAACAGTGTGGACCTCAAATATCCGGGGCCTTCGCTCAAACCTTTCAGATCTTTCCATACAGGTTGCCACTGACAAACCAGACATAATCTGCCTAACAGAAACTTTCCTCCCCCAAGACGTCTCTGACTCCCAAGTATCTCTCCCCGGTTACTCCCTCCTCCTGTATGACAGACCTGAGCCTCGTCCTGGTGGAGGAGTTGCTCTCTTCATCAAAGACTCTATTCCTCACTCTCCATGCACTGCCCTCACTCCCCCACACCCCCCGGAATTCCTCTGGCTACAGATCCCACTCCACTCCAACCTCATGTTTATATGTGTACTGTCCTGTTCACCGAACAGTGATGACTCCATTTACACCTCACTATCCGAAAACATGGACTAACCTCTATCTTCTCAATCAAACTCTCTCTTCCTCACATGTGGTGACTTCAATTGTCATTATGCCAGTTGGCTAGGTGTGGGTACCTCTCTCAGCTGTCATGGCACTTCAGCAAAAGCTTTCTGCGACTCATTGAGACTGACTCAATCAGTCAATTTCCCTCCTGGATCTCAACCAATGGTACTCCATCTCTTCTCGATCTGATTTTGACAAATTTCCCTGAAAATATCTGCTGTTCTTCCTCCACTCCAATCGGTTCTTCTGACCACATCCTTGTCAAAGTGGACATCTCTCTGACTGTTATCAGAGAACCACCTCACCGCCGTCGAGTCTGGCATTTCACTCAAGCCGACTGGCAGGGTCTCCTAGCAGCCATCAGACTTCTAGACTGGTCTCCTATCACTACTTTCTCGAACATCAACTCATCCTGGGAATTCTTTCAAAGAAACTTGCTCTCCCTCATGCACAGATTTATCCCCTCTCGTCTTGAGTTGTCCTACCCTTCCTCCCGCCAATGGTCAAGTGAAGCTTGTGGTGAGGCAGTTGTCCTAAAACAACTTGCCTTTGCCTCAAGGAAAGCAAACCCAACTGAGGGTAATCTCAGTTCCTCCCATAAAGCTCGGAACAACTGTGTATCTACCCTCAGGAGAGCCTTTCTTTCAACATCTTTCATAGCTCAAGTCTGAACTTTCAAACCTCTCTCCCTCCTCCAAATCCTGGCAGCATCTTATCAAATCTGTTTCTGGTGTATGTTCCCCCTCCATCCTTCCCTTACCTCAAATGGCCACACTGCTGATACCGCACGTGAAAAGGCTGAATGCCTAACACTGTGTTTGCATCGAAATCTTGTGTCCAAAACCCATCGCTTTCTGAACGCACCTTACCCCGTCACACCCAACTGTACCTGGACACTGTGTCCATTTCTCTTGACAAGGTGGAGAGCTTGCTGTCAAACCTCAACTCAGATTCTGCAACCGGTCCAGACGGCATCAGCCCACGTGTCCTAAAAACCTGCTCCTCTGCTCTTGCTCACCCTCTCTCTGTTCTATTCACTCTCTCTCATTTGCTCAAGGTCTTCTGCCATCTGCTTGGAAATCAGCAAACATTACTGCCCTGCATGAAAAAGGTGCAAAAACAGATCCCTGCAACTACAGACTGATCAGCCTTCTCCCAATCATAAGCAAGGTTATAGAATCCATCATCGCTTCAGACATGAAATCATTCCTCTTCTCCAATGGTTTAATTTCCGATCATCAATTTGGTTTCAGGCCAGGTCACTTGACTCTGTCTATGCTGCTTCTGCTCTCCCAACAATGGATGGAGATCCTCAATGCCGGACATGAAATCAGAGCCATATCCCCAGACATATTGCGTGCTTTTGACATGGTCTGGCACCCTGCCCTGCTCACCAAACTCTCTTCCTCTGGTATCCAAGGCCATCTCCACTCATGGCTCACAGATTTCCCCTCCTGTCGCAGTCAATGTGTGGCCCTAAACGGAGTTCTTTCATCCCCTCTTCCTGTCCAGGCTGGAGTTCCTCAAGGCAGCGTTCTGGGCCCTGTTCTTTTTCTGGTTTTCATCAATGATCTCTCCGACTCTCTGGAAAATCCTCTTTATCTCTTTGTCGATGATCCACCTTTTGCCGTACCATCTGTCATCCCTCAGACCGGCATGCAGCAGCTTCTTCACTCACTGCAGATCTGGATAGAATCACAAACTGGTCCAACACATGGAACATATCTTTCAATCCAAATAAATCTCACACTCTCACCATGTCTCTCCGAAAGGACAGTTTGGAACCCCTCCCCCCCCTCCATCGACTTTCTCAACAATCCTCTGGAAGAAGTCCTTTCTTTCAATCTTCTGGGTCTCACTACCTGCCATGATATTTCCTGAGAAAGCCACATTTCCAACCTGGCCTCCAAAGCCAGTCGCCAACTGGGAATCCTCCATCGTGCAAAGTCCTTCCTTGCCCCACCTGAGCTCCTGACCACATAAAAAGCTTTCGGCCACAGCCTGATGGAGTACTTCTCTCCCCTCTGGGCTGGTGCTCCCACCTCTCACCTTTCTCAGCTTCACGCTGTGGAAACCAAGGCATTTACGATCATTGGCATCTCCCGTGATGAGGCTGAGCATTTAGGCCTCTCACTCTCTCACAGGAGACAGGTCGGTGGTCTTTTTGTCTTCTGCCGTCTCCTCTCCGGTCTCGCCCCCCCCACCTCATGATGTGTCTGTGATTTGTCCCCACCATATTTCCGCAGGGCACTCAAGGTCCACCAACAACCCCCTTCTGGTAAAACTACCAAAAGCACAAATTTCCGCTCACCTTCACTCTTTCATTCCTCTTTTTTTCCCACCTTTGGAATAAACTCCCTCACTCTTTCCAATCCCATTCTTCCCTCCAAGCCTTCAAAACAGCTGTTCACCACCACCTCTTATCATCCCCCATCCAAATCCTCGATCTTTTCTATCCTCGTTAATCCACCCCAAACCCACCTCCTTCAAATTCCCTGCTTTCCTTCCTGAAAGTCCCTGTAATGTCCATCTTGTATACCCAATGTCCCCCCCCCAATCCCTCTCCCTCCACAGATCTCCTTATGTCTCTGTTCCCCACTGTTTTGTCCTTCCCACTCCTGCCCCTCTTGTCTCATGCCTCCTTGCTGTGCGTTGTGTGTTAGCTCTCATACGAGCCTCGACAAGGTATACAAAAAAAAAAAGTTGAAGCAAAATACCTGTTTAATAAGCCTGCCATCTCACTTTCATCACTCACCACTCTCCCAGTGCTATTCCTCAATGGGCCCACACTGGTCCTAACCTGTTATTTTCCCCTGATATACTTAAAGAAAGCTTTGCTATTATGTTTAATATTCTTAGCCATGTCCTTCTCACATTCTCTCTTGGCTTGCCGAGTTATTTTCTTGACTTGCCCCTGTTTACTCCGTAGTGATATAAATATAATTCCAGTCCTGTTATTTAAACCTAATAAATTCCTTATGCTTCTCCTTAATAGTGTTCCTTGTCTCACTGTTCAACCACCCTGGTCTCTGTCTGCTTCTAGTTTGACACTTCATTGGAATGTACTTACTCTGCACTCGACACATTTGGTCCTTAAAGGTTTCCCATTTTTTCTGATGCTGATTGTCCTGTTGTTAGCTTCTCCAAATCTACATCACCCAATTCTCTCCTCATACCCTCAAAGTTTTCCTTACTGAAATCGAATCGCCTTACCCTACTATCCTGAACTCTAACCCTCAACAGAATCTTTGCACACACAAAGTTATGGCCACTTGCTCCAAAATGCTGCCCAACCTCCACGTCCTCCACCATATTGGGATCGTTACTTAAAAGGAGGTTCAACACTGCACTTCCCCTCGTGGACTTATCTACAAACTGGGTTAAAAAGCAATCCTGGATTAAAACTAGGAAATCCTCATCTGCTCTGCCCTTTCTCTGTTCCTGGACCCAATCTATCCCTGGCAAGTTAAAATCCCCCATAATCAATACTCTTCCCTTACCACATGCCCTTTTGAATTCTTCATGTACTCCTCCTTCCTCCTCTTCCTTCCCACCCAGAGCCCTATAAAAGCATCCTTCCAGTATCTTACTGTTTTTATAATGTCGAATCTCTACCCATACAGAATCCTCTACATATATTCCTTCCTTAACGTCACCCCTTTCTCTTGATACAATGCTGTCCTTTACCCACATTGCTACTCCTCCTCCTATCACACCGATACACCTTCTCGCCTTCTAATCCTTTCCTCCAGTTACTCTCCTAAATCATGTCTCACTCACTGCAACTATATCGCACTCCTAGCTATCTACTTAGGCTTCAAGCTCTTCCATCTTATTATTTAAACTTCTGGCATTGGCGGAGAATATATTTAACTTTACCCTTCCTGAAATTCTATTTTCTTGCCTGGCCTTACTAATCACAATTACATCATCCGTTCCTTCCTTAATAGCTTCCCCACCCTCCACTGACCTAAAAAAGCCTGAATTCCTTCCTCGATTCCAACTGCAAACCTTGTTGCCCCCTTTCTATTTAACATACGACCATCATTCTGGAAACACATTTCCACTAAAGTTGTTCTGATTTTCTTAGCTTTATATATATTGCAATGCATTTTATGAGCATAACCGTGTATAATTCGGTGAAAGGCCAAAAGAAACCGGTGAAAGGTTTAAAGTAATGAAACCAAAAGTTCAAACATGATCAGCCAAGTTGGTGATTGGTTCACATAGAAATAGAATAGTGTGGCTCTCAAATCGTTTTTGATATTAAATGGTAACATGAATTTGGGTGGACAGACACCCCTTGATCAAGGAATCATGCCCAATGCAAAAAAGTGTTCACTGATATATATATATATATATATATATATATATATATATATATATATATATATATATATATATATTACACTTCTGTCAAAAGTGATCTCCATGGGTTTTAAATGGAATTGGCATCTTTTGTTTGGGCTGTGCGTGTATATCTCACCAACTTTATTATTTATATACCACAATTGCTGAAGACAATAGTCATAAAAGCCCAAAAATATTCTCCAAAGTCCATTATCCCGACATTCAGGATGCCCTATACATTGAGGCCTATTTTTGCTCGTGTGTCGTGTTGACTGCCAATAAAATGGCGGCCACACCCCACAGCGGCTTCAGCTCAATGAGCTCAATTGATAGGCTTGTTGGTGAACTAGTGTATGTATTACCTTTATGGGTGAGGATAAAAATAAGCACTCAATATTGAATATGGCACAAGTTTTTTCACGAAATTGTGGCAAACTTTTTCAATTACATAATTTTAATAAAAGTGTGAAATTAATTTGCTGAAATTAACAATTAATGTGAAATTAATAATTAATTTGCTGCTCAGTATCATTTTGAGCTTATCCCCAATCAGAATGTGTTTTCACATCAGTCAAGTATTAAATAATTTAAGAAAATAAAATTTCACCTTTATTGCTGATATTTCCAAACATGATGCATTAATGACACAGACATCACATTATCATCACGAAAGTCACAAAAACATGACCCCATGAAACCCTACTATACTCTCGAGAGAGCACGAGAAAACCCCAACCTGCTTGGAATCCCAAGTAAGAAGCAAACAATTCGCACGAGGAAATTCCACATCACCATCTAGGATTTTGGGGCCTGTTGCGAGCAGCTGAACTTGTGCCAAATCTCCACAATAGATGTTATTAAAAATCATTTAATAGACGTCTCCCCTGCATAATGATGCAACATTAATGGCGATTCAATATTGCTTTACAAAGCAACCATGCATAAATCACGCGCTCACACATCGACCATATAATGATAAATGCGACATTTACTTTTATTTATCGTTACCGCCGCAAGCAAGCTTGCCAAAATCTGATTCATATTATTCTCAACAGTGATGTCAGATGGGCTGAAAAATGTCCGTGGTATATCATGTCTCGTCAAAGGCGAACAGCGCATCATGAGATAGTTTTATACTGTACAAGCAGGGGTACCCAGCATCGCGGCTTTTTTCGATTCGTTTGTGGTGGCCTAAAAACTACACCCACGAAAGAATAGGGCTGGGGATCAATTTAATATTACCTTTCACATCCCTACAAAGGCTAAGGCACTATCAAGCAATTAAAAAAAAAAAAACAACGCAACCTTTTTGTTTTTAATTTTTAATTTTATTTTTTGCCGAAAACACTCCCCGGTACTCACTGATGAACTTCTGTAAGTTTGACGAAGATCTGTTTGGCCATCTCTGAGAAAAATGGAGACACACAGACAGACAGATGGGTCTCTTATAGTATAGATTATAAACAAACAATAATGTATATTGATCAATGAAACCAATATGACTGATTGAGCGATACAAATCGCCATGGGAACCAAGGAGAAGGTTTCTATTGGGTGGGATGAGTCAGAGCAGAGCCAGGGGTCAAGCAGCATGTCGGTGCGAATGACTGATTTTTACAGGGAGAGCCAGGGTTCATGGGTTAAGATTCAAGGAGACTGGGACCAGGTGAAAAGTGAAAACAATTGGGAAAAAACAAAAACTGACAGGACATTCAATAAATAAACTAAAACAACTTCAGCAAATGAGACAAATTAAAATAGCCATAAAATAAAACTAAAATATAAAACGAAAATTTGGAAAATAAAAAATAATAATTTAATCAGAAAGCTCAATACAAAAGAGAGAGAAAAGGGAGAGGAAATCAAATAAAAGGCAAAATTGGAACAAACCACAAGCAGCAACAAGTCCGTAAAGGAGAAGAGGAGAGAAAGGCTTGAAACGTTGAAAGAAACAGGAGGGCTAAGTGAATGAAAAGTGCTCGTTGATCCTATGGGGAGTCAACGTGCCGATCCTTTTGAAAAGGGCTTTACTCATTAAGCTTGGTAACTGCCCGTAGTGCTGCAAAATGGAGAAAAATAACAAAAATACCAGAGACTGCCATGTGACTGAACAACGAGATGGTATCCATGGAATACATACCCCGCACAGTCTTGAGAAGGACTTAGTGCAAGCCAACTTGTTTTGTTTTTTTAAGGTTTTTTTTGCTATAATCCAACATGGCTGCCAGACCATGTGATGGATGATGTAATTTTTAATCAAACCATACTTCCCATGGGTAGTTGATCAATTCGTTAAATTTTGCATTGATCGGTTAAGCAGTTTATCCTATGAAGATTTTCCAAGATTTTCACTGAGATCCAATATGGCTGCCAGACACATGATGTTCATTGTTATGTAAATCCTGTTCAAATTTCAAATCTATCAGATAAAAATTGAGGATTTCAGAAATTTGGCCTATGTTGACCTTTTGGCTTGTGTTGACCTCAAAAATAATTGGTGGTTGAATTCAGTGAGCTGATATGAAAATCCTGTTCAAATTTCAAGTCAATTGAATGAAAATTGACAATTTTAGAAATCTCAGCCTATGTTGACCTTTTGGCCAAAGTTGACCTCAAAAATAGTTGGTGGTTGAATTTGGTGACTTCATGTGCAATTCCTCTTCAAATTTCTAGTCAATCGGATGAAAATTCGGGATTTTAATAAATTGGCCTGTGTTGACCTTTGGCGGATGTTGACCTCAAAAGAGTGACTGCTGTATCGCATGTGGAAAAGTTTCAGTTTCCTCTGCTGAATGGTTTTCGATGTATGCTCTTTACAAAATGCACACACATACGACATACAACATACGTAGTACGTATACTACCGATCACTTCTTTCTTCTTGCGTATGTCAACTTGGCTGCCGGGTAGCTGTCATTTTGTTGGGGCGCGACTATGCCACTGATGCTGTGCCCCTATACCAGTACACTGGTACTCATTTCACTGACCTTGGATGGATGACAGGCTGAGTCAACCCCACCTGTTGTTAATTCAGTTGCCAATGGAACTCAAACTCAGGACCCTAAGATTCCAAGCCAGCCATCTTTACCACTATGCCAACACCAGGCTTTCCAATTGCTTAACCCTGCTTTTCACTTCATGAGCACAGGGTAAATAGCTGTGAAGATTGAAGTATTGAGCGACTGGCTTGGAGAGGCCTGTGGAGTTGGTTCATACTTTGAGCAAGTGTTCATGGAGGCAAACAACAAGTTAGTATTCACCTGATTTCACCGATGTAGGTCTTCTTGCAGAGAGTGCACGCGATTCCGTAGATAACGTTCACGGAGGTGCAGTCAGAATGGTCCTTGATTTAATACTGTTTTTCTTGACTCTTAATTTAATCCTTGACTTTTAACACTGAACCCTGACTTTCTCAACTCCTTGTGCTCAAAATCAGTCATTCTCAATCCTTGACCCTACTCTCACGCAAAATCAACCCTGGCCCTATTCTGTCTCTGAAGGATTTTGCTCTGAAGAAGGATTAACACCCAAAATGTTATCTTCCCTTGTTTCCCACAGCAGTTACCACACATCAATCAATGCCCTGTTGATTACATCCAATGTTTGACTTTCCGCTGACACAGATGGACATTAGTCTTCAGGATTGATTTGGAATCTTTAACAAATTGATGCTTTGAGGTGAAAAATAAAATATATAAATTCCAACTCTGTATATAGAGGGAATTCCAAGAACTGGTTCAAATATTTTGGAATCTCTCCATTATTAAAAATATATATATTGTACGTACAAATCTCAACTCATGGAGGAGCTAAAAGACAGGGTAGTAGATTCACAGACCTCCAGACATCAAAGACATCGCATATGGGTGGTTGAGTGGAATAACATCTGTCTCTCCAACACATAGGAGAAGGCACTCATTTGAGCTTGAGACAAAGACCTTGGAGACTATGAATAACTCCGATTTATCAAATAATGTTTTAGAATGTTGGACGATGCCCAGTCTCTAGTGCTGGCTTTGGAGGTCAGCTCAGTAGATGTCATGGCTAACCGTTTGGCATAGAAGTTCAAGAGATTGAATCTCTTCCAGACACTGACCATGGAAATGGAAAGATGAATTTGTTTGATGATCCTTGGGGAAAGACGGTGAGACAATGAGATTTCCAAGGTTTGAAAGACATGTTCAATTTATCAGACAAACACATAATCAATTTCCAGATCAGCACAAAGTGATGCAGTTGCAGTTTGCACATCACTAGGATAGGGGTACTATATGACAGTGTGGAGTCATCTGAAAAAGGAAGAGAATTTGAGAGGCTGCTTATGAAAATGAAGAACAAGACTGGAGTTAGACTGAAAAAAAACAAAAAAGAAGATTGGGGTTAAGATACTGCCTTTGGGTTTGGGACATTCAAGCCTCCACTAGAAGAGGAGTGGAAAGGATTGATATCAACTTGTTGACTGCATGTGGAGGAAGTCAGAAAGCAGGAATGACAGCGGCCTTGTATTTATGCAGCAGGCACTGAATTTGGCAAGCAGAGCAGGGTGCCCGACTGTGTTGAATGCCAGAGAGATCCAAAGATTCAGTCCTTACTTCTTGTTTGAGAAGTAGGGCCTCCAACCATTACTGAGAGAGACGCAGCACGTCCATAATTGAGAGATCGGAACAGAATGCAAACTGATGGTCAGACATTAGTCTGTTTGAAAACAGGAAATATGATGTCAGCAGCAATGATGGATTTCATGCCTCAGCTTCGAGTTGGATCTGTCGTTGTCTTAGATCTGCAGTGGAAGTCTGTAGTTATCTTGTCTTAGTTATAGTTGTAGCATCTTTAGTTGTCTGTCGTAGTCTGTAGTCATCTTAGTTGTCTTGGAGTTGGAAGTTGTGGAAGTTGGAAGTCTGTAGTCTGTGAAAGTCTTACTGGGCTGTACTTGATAGGATCTATTTTTGATCCCTTTTTGTGAATGGGAATGATGTTCGTTGTCTTGCTGGTGGATGCAAAATGGTCAAAGCCAAAGGACAGGTTAATAGGAGGGCAGATAATGAATGAATTGTGCATTTTGTGATAAAAGCATGAAACTTGGCACAAAGTTAGAACTCAAGACAAACAAATTTAGACCCAAGACCATCACACATTTTGGCCAATATGGCACTGGCAGCCATTTTAAAAGATGGCTCAAGATGGCACTGACGGCAATTTTTCTTTTAATATGACCACCATGAAAATCTATTTTTTTTAATATCTTAAATCCTACTTCACCTCGAGCTATATTCGTGTCAAATTTAGGTTTTTTGGGGGGTAAAGATTTAAAATATTTTCGTTTTGACCATCTCTGACCTTTATTTCTAACATTTTTGAAGATCACGGCTGCAAAAACGAGCACGAGTGTGCAAAAGCGAGTGAATGTCAAGCTGAACAGGGAGGTCCATAAATGTTTCCAACATTTTCCTTGTCCTTGTAAAGTCCAAATTTAATTCATGTTCACGAAGTTCCAAATTTTCCACCACATTTACACATTTCAGTGCAGCTTAGTTCAGCTTTACTGCAAGTACAGGTGTGAAGCTTGCATCCTTTCAAACAGCCACATTTGAACAGTTTTTGGCAGGCTTGTGGCAAGGTTGTCCACAAAGATTTCCAGCTTTCTCCTTTTGCATTCCATTCCCAACCTTCCAGAGATGGAATGTCTGGCAATGGAAGGAGAAAATTTGAGGTCCTCCAACTGTAACCCCTCCTGGTGAGCTTCACGGTTTGAGTGCTCCAGCAGTGCAGCACATGTTGGTGGAATGGGGTTAATGTTTCTCCCTTTCTGGATGAATAGTTGCCTTCCAGTTTCATTCACATTCACATGGGAGCTTATCTGGTTGTACATCAAGATGGTGAATCTCTCAATGGTCTCCATTGCGGCCTCCATACACTGACGTGTTGGTGCATCTGACAGGACACAGGATGTGTCAGTAGCTTCTGGATTGGAATTCCAAGTGTCACATGCACTTTTCTCACCCCACCCACAAAACAACTGACATTGTGGCATCCAGTGAAAGAATTGAAAAAAAATCGAAGACCGTGGCACTTTCTTGGTCCCAGAGAGTGTGATATCTCAAGAGCAGGTAAGCATTAAAGGTTTTTGCCAGTTCCAATAGCTATCCACAATGACTCCAGTGAATCCTTCAACAGGTTGAAAGTAACATTGCAGGAACAATGACATCACTCTACATTCTTGTAGCCACACTTGGCAGCATCACCAGCATGGACCATCATTCTGGTGTCTGCCTCTTCGTGCGTGCAGGGAGACAAATCCAAAATGTGTCGTACTTTTGACAGCTTCACAGTCTCACTGAATGTTACGTGCTGATGACCTGCTTGCTTGTATGCTGCTGCATACCATCTACAATGTTACTCAAGAATGCGAACAACTCTGTTTTGTTCTCATCACATCGCAAGAAATCATGCTATCTTTTTGGCAGGGTGAGTTAACTTGTACATCTCCGTTGTCTTGCATGCTCTTTGAGACTTCCTGCTTTGTAAATGTCCCGTACAATGTCAATACGTTGTGTGTTGTTGCCTGGGATATAATGTATGCAAAAAAATCCTGTTTCTCTATACTGGCCAAATGTTGTTGAAGTCCGTGGCTTCAACATGTGGACATCTACTGCTCCATTAATGATAACATCAGTGCTTGGAGTCGTTGGACAATCGTCTGTTCAAAGCGGCATAACTTTGTCCAAGCAGCTGATGATGATGTCTGCCTTTGCTCCTGTGCACAGTTTCCCATCCTGTGATAGTGATGGTGGACAGGCTTGGTTTTCATGTGAGAAGAACTTTGCAATGTCACTGTTCCTCATGTGACAGGCAATGTACAGCTGAGAAAACAAAGCACAGTCACTTTTGAGAACTGATGCTTGAATCTGCAATTTTGATTTTGCTCTTTCGGATGATGTTTCAAAAAGATGGACTTTGTTCATTTTGATTGGTATTCTGAGAGGTTTGGCACAATCTGTTAGCCAATCTTTGGCAAATGCATTGTACCGATCATGACCGAGCTGTGACAGCCTGCACCAGTAGGGCAATAATTGTTATACCACTGTCCACAACGCTCTGTCACAAATATCTTGAATAACCAGAACCACCAGGTCAGGTCCTTCCTCACGAAATGGATGGCTTTCACTGAGTGTACATCTTTTAGGACTGATGTTTGGACACTTGTGCTTTGATCACGGTGACGATGATCTTTGTTGCTTATAGATGTCTCAACTGAGGCTTCATCTTCATCATGACACCATCCATCTTCGAAGAGCAGCAGGGTTTTCAGTCAGACCCACTTCACTACCATCTCCTTTCATTGTTCTGTTCATGTGCTTGGTCGATTGCCATCTTTGAGAAAGAATTAGATGTCTTGGTGACAACAAAGCTGGAGTTGATGGTGGATTCTTCACATGCAGCTCTGTGTTCATCCACCAAGGAGCTCATGTCTCTGATGTGGACAGGAAGGTACTTGCCATGGTGAACATGATCCAGAGCAAAAAAAAAAACCATGGTGCCAAACTTTTCAGTGTTTCCAAATACAGGTTGAAGTCACCAACTCTGATGGATCTGAAGAAAGTTGTTGCGACTTTTCAATTCGAGGCATGCCAATGCAGAGAAACTGCTCACAAAGAGATATGTAGACTCAAAAAGCAACAGGATGCGAATTGTGGTTTCACTCGGTTTTGGGTACACATTCACCATATCACAGCAGAACTCTTCAATTTTCTTCTCCTTGAAGATGTCTTTGGCTGAAGATTCATTAATTCCATGAACTTTTCTTGAACCGCTTCCGGAACTAGGTCAATATCACTAATAAATGAATTTCATGCCAACCCCATATTCTCCCTCTCCAAATCTGGAAAATATTGCAAAAATTAATGATAGCAAGTCAAGTATTTTTGATCTCCTCGTGAACACCGTTAGGCCGCCCGCCATTTGGCAATAACCTCTTTGAAATGCTGGGACATCACAAAATTCCCATGTTCCATGTGATTTATGTAGAGTGGCAAATTTTGCGTGGAAAGCTCGGATATAATCTGTGTGAGTAATCACATTTGATCTTTCCCTTGCATCTCCACATTTAGTTCATTCAACACCTGTAGAATGTTCACAATATCTGCCAGTTGTGCTTCAAAATATTCGGTATCAAATGTTGCCAGCAAATCAAGTTTCCCCTGTATTTTGAGGAAAGTCTTCACCTCGTTGCGAAGGGTAAAGAAACGTGAGAGAAACTTTCCCCCAGACAGTCACTGTATTGATGTGTAGAAGAGCAGTGTTTAATGTCCGGAGTCGATGACAGCACACAGCTGTTGGAAAATTATGGTTTTCAGTGCCAATCACCTCCAATCATTTGTTCCTCTTTATTCCCACCTGTGGAATCAACTTCCATATCCTCTTCAGTCTCATTTTTCCCTCCAGGTCTTGAAGTCAGCTGATCACCACCATCTCAGATCATCCCAAATCCAAAACCATGATATTTTCTTCCCTCGTTAACCCCACACAAATCCCTACTCCTTCCAATTTTCCCTCCTTGGAGCTTCCTACCGTATCCACCTTGTCCACCCCATGCATCCTCTGTGTCCATCTTGTCCACCCCAATGCTGGAATGTTTTGTGTCCTGTTCTTGTCTGATACGTCCTGATCCGTTCAGTGTACTAGCTCTTCCACGAGCCTCGACTATGTGTACCAAAAAACATCCTTCACATTGTTGACAGTTTTGACGATTTCCTTGAAGATCATATTCAAGTCCAGAGGCAGTGATTTGGATGCCAGTGCTTCACGATGAATGAAACGGTGAACACCAGTGGTGCTTGGTGCTCTTACTTTGATAAAGGTTTGGAACCCAGATCTGGAGCTAAGCATATGGCTGCAGCTCCAACGGTTGTAACACCAACAACATTATTCCAACTCAATTCCCATGACTCAAAAAAGGCGGATGGAACATCCATAACATCGGAAGCTATGGTTGTCATTTTGACTCTGACAAAAGATAATTACTTCTTCATGCTGCTTTTGAAAATGCATCTGCAGTGAACCAACAACTGAGCATCAATGAAACAATTTGTTTCGTCAAGTTGTATTTAGAAAAGAGGATACCCATCCATCGGTTGCACGATTTGACTATTCAAATAAGTAAAGATATTAACCTTTCCATGCTGGATCGTCTTGTCCCAAAGAGATATCTCTCTCATTTCTTAGGCAGCTATTTCACCGAGGACCGAGCATACAATTCCTTTGGTACATGGCAAAATCAGCTCAGCGATTGTGTGTGGCTTTTTCCTTTAGACTACCAACTAAGCAACCTTGAATGATGCTACTACCAAGTTGTTACCTCCGCCACCGAAGGTGGATGGAGGTTATGTTTTCACCCCTGTCTGTCTGTTTGTTTGTTTGTGAACAAAATATCTCAAAAAGTTAGGCACGGATTCGGACGAAACTTGGTGGATGAGTTGGTTCCAGCCATTGGAACCATACTCTATGCAGAGTGATGGTGCTGCCTCAGCAGTCTCCTTGGCTATTGGGCACAATCCTGGACGGGTCGCCACTGAATGAGTTGGTTAGGTAAAAAGAACAAGCCGATTAAATTTCAGTTCAGGTCCAAATCCAGATCCGACCTATCAGTGGGATACATAACGTAAACTAATCAGCTTGGTGGAGCTATGCGCTCGACCGAGTGTCCTTCTAGTTCGTTATATAATTATTGGAAGGCTCCAGTTGCGTCCGGCCTCTTGCTTCAATCTAATGGCTCTCAGTTTGAGGGAAGTCTTGTCGTTTTCTGTCAATTAAAGATGGCACTTCGTCAGATGTAGTGCCAATTTTGCTGGCTTCAATGATTCATTGGAAAGAATGTGGAAACAAACGACACAATGTAGCAATTCCACACCATTTTTGATGAGCATCGTGAAACCACACTTCAAGTACTTTTCAATTACTATATTTTCTTATTATTTGACATCTGTGGCAAGGGAAACAAAATATGTTTGGTGGCATCATGCCAGGAGACAATGCACACAAATTACACTTATAAATGTAAACTCACTCTCAATGCATTTATCTATAGATTTTAGGTAAATTATTCCAATAAATTTAACTCTCAACATCCCAGCACAGGCTGCAGCCTCTGTACACAACTTTTACTTGCACATATAAACCACATCACCGTCCACTGCCAAGCATGCCAGCAGGTCGAGAGTTGCGATGTTTGTGCACAACTTTTGGTATATTACGTGAAAATGATTTTTTTTTTCGAGATAGACTTACATCTATATTGCATCATACATAGAATGCAAGCTTTGACACTATTTTGATGTCCCAATCTCTTTTTTCCGATCCCAAAAAACACCTTCATCTATATTTCGGTATTGACAATGATAATAATAATAATAATAATAATAATAATAATAAATGCAAACATTATAAACACACTTTCCAAGCATTTTTCATGCAAACCTCATGAGCATGCACACACCTTCCATCTTCACAGCAGGCAAGCCACTGGTACCAAACCACGCCCCTTTCAGATGTCAGCCAATGACCAACAGTTATTTACCTAGGAGGGTGGTGTAATGATGTCTTTACCAGCCAATCACAGCTCTAGATCACTCAAGAGCCTATCTCGACTCAATCCAATGAGAGGCATGACAAACCGGACATGTTGAGACCCACGAAATTTTAACTGTGCATTATGTGGGCCTCTGGAAGGTCACTGCTATCACCCTGTTATAGCTGTGAGAAATAAGAAGGTTTATTATACTTGTTTGATAGTATTTTTTTTACCTGAAACCTCATTTATTTTTGTGGTCCACTGGAAAACCGTCCATGGACCCCACTTTGGCAACTACTACTTTAGAAACTCTCAGGGACTAGCCCTACACCTTTAAACACTCAACTCAGAAAATGACCTCCAGCACAAATCATGCAGTACTGCTTTTCTAGCAACTAAGCAACACGAATTGCTGCTTCAGAGTGTTAGCAATGTGTCATTTGAGCTTCAATAAGACTGACAAGAGGAATACCTCCATATAGCTTATTAAATTACAGATTAAACAGATGGGGGATTGGGGTGGCTCTCGTATTCCTCCCTTTATATGATGCAAGTTGATTTAGGATTCATGGATAATGTATTACAAAAACAAGCCAGATGGCAAAAAGTTAAGTGATGTCATCCATGAAGGTCAATTGGAGAATCATTTTAAGAACAGGAATGCACAGTTGGGATGGTGTGTGGGTTGAATGGAATTACGTTTAAGTAGTGTAATTATTGGTCATTATGGTTAATTATGTGAAATGCAATGCTAACAGCCTTATTTGTGTCCTATTGGGAGTTTTCTAATTCCAGAATAATAGTAATCTATAACAGAGTAATTGATAGATATCATTGTAGATCAAAAAGTATTTTACATTTCAATTGGGACAGTTTGAGAACAGTGTTGGGGATTTAAAAGGAGCTTCCACCAACACCATGGATGGAAAGATTCCATTTATTCCCAATTGCTGGGAACAATACAAATTGGAACAAGAAAAAGAGCAATCAGAGATTGCAGACCCTCACCAGGACTTGTTTTGTGTGGTGTATCTTGTGTGGTGTGTCACATAATTAACAAGGGAAAAAAAAGACATAAAATGTCATAGCCCCCATTGTTTTAGTAATTTTGCTGTACGGAGTTAAAGGGCGAGCCGATATTCATGTACAACAACGCCAGTCTCCCAGTCAGCCATCTTTTATCAGATTGCAAAATAAAGTGAGGGGCACGTGTATGCCATCATGTGCTGTGATTGTGCCACGTTTGAACAAAATTGGACCATGCATGTCTCAGAAACGGTTGGGGACATATTTAAGAAACAAAATGGCCACCAGTTGGCCATCTTGGATCTCATCTTGAAAACAGTGACGTGCATATGTATGCTATCATTCTTTATCTGTGTGCCAAGTTTGAACAACATCGGTAAATGCATGTCCGAGAAATGGTTAATGACTTGTTCAACATAGGGGTTTTTTTTTACAACTAAAATGGCCGCCAGTCAAGCATCCTGGATCTGATCTCGTAAAAAAATGACGTGGATATGTAAGCCATCATTCATTATATGTGCACCAAGTTTGAACAACATCAGTAAATGCATGTCCGTGAAAAGGTTGAGGACGTGTTCGACACCGAGGGGGGGGGGGGGGGTTTACAACTAAAATGGTCGCCCGTCGGCCATCTTTGATCTGATCTCGAAAAAAAGCTGACATGCGTATGGATACCATCATGAGTTGTCTTTTTCCAAAGTACGAATAAAATCGGTCCATATATGTCTGAGATATGGTTGCGGACGCACACAAGACCAAATCCATGAGCTCCTGTTTTAGACCAAGTCCAATAGGGGCTAATGAATATACATAACTCGAAGTGCCACTTTATAACTGCTGCTTGTGATGACCGGGTACCAAGACGTCCCGATTTGATGCAACCCCGCTTTGATCGGACACCTGATCCTGACCCATAATGTTTATTATTATTTATCATTCAATTGAATTCAGAATGTGATTAAAATAAATTCAATTGAAAACAAATGGAAGACCAAATAGGTACAGTCCTGAATTGGAGTAATCAGAAGGAACCCAAACAAGCAAAAAGCAAAGATGAAGTCATCAGGAGGAACCTGGATAGGATTTGGGTTTCAGCTGCGACTCCTCTACCCTCAAACCAATCTCGGCAGAGTCAAGTGAGCCTTATTCCCCAAAAATTAATAAATAAAAAATAACCCAGATTCATAAAATTAAGTAATTCTGGCTGCCAGACCATGCGTCCCATCAGATAGAAATTAAAAACATATATTTCCCATCACTATTAGATCATGATTGTGAAGTTTCACGTCGATTGATGAAGCGGTTCAAGAGAAAATTTTTTTTTAAAGATTTTTCCTCAATCCAATATGCCTGGCAGACCATGTTACTTATTAATTAATCGTGAATACCCTGGTATCCCCAATGCTTGGGGAATATTTGTGTGAAGTTTCCCTTCGATCTGTTCAGCCATTCTGGAGAAGAAGATGTTTTTTAGGTAAATTCAATATGGCTATGGCTGCCAAACTGTGACCAATGATGTCATATGTGCGAACATTTTGTTCATCATACATGTAAAGTTTTGCCTCAATCTGTTCAGGCATTTCAGAGAAGAAGATTTTTGAAGGTTTCTTTTTTAAAAACAATATGGCTGCCAAATCAAGTGACCGATAACATCAATTTTTTTTTGTGGACCAATTTATCCCTAGATGACCCTCAAAAATTTTCATACTGATCGGATGTAGCGTTCTACATATGTAATTATGACGTCATAACAAAGTCACCTATGATGTCATAAAAATCACACTTATTCCCCATACAGACAGGCATACTTGGATTGTGCCAAAATTCAATAGTTTCCTTGGTGCGGTTTCAGAGATACAGAGATCCAAAGTTTTCAGTTTTTCCAACATGGCTGCCACACAAAGTGACCTATGACGTCATCATTATCATTGAACCATTCTCCCACAGTAGTCACTCCAATGGTGAAAATTTCGTCTCAATCCGACAAGCATTTGTGGAGAAAAACAATAAAGTTCTGTGCGGACAAACAAACAAACAAACAAACAAACAGAGAAACAAAAACAAGAACAACAAGAAGATGTCGTGCAGAGCACGATACTTGCAAAATCCAAAACACAAATTTGATCTCAACAATAAGTGGTGGTTGAATTCAATGACAAAATCTGCAACTCTTCAAATTTCAAGTGAATCCGATGAAAATTGACAATTTTAGAAATACGGCCCATGTTGACCTTTTGGCCGATGTGAACCTCCAAAATAATTAGCTGGTTGAATTCAGTGACCTGAAATATAAATCCTCTTCAAATTTCACGTCAATCAGATGAAAATTGAGGATTTTAGAAATGGCACCGAAGTTGACCTTTTGGTCGATGTTGACCGCAAAAATAATTGGCTGGTTGAATTCAGTGACCTGAAATGTAAATCCTCTTCGAATTTCAAGTCAATCGGATGAAAATTGAGGATTTTAGAAATGAGAAATTTGTTGACCTTTGGCCTATTCTGACCCTTTAACCTTTTGACCTCAAAAACAATAGGCTTCTTGCTTATGCCAAGCTCTACCATGTGATGAAGTTTCGTGAAGATTGATTTAAAATTGTGACCTGTAGACGACAGACAAACAGACAAACAGACAGAATAATAAAAAAATCGACTGACCAATATACTTGAAAAATCTTCGGTTGTGCAAATAACAAACAAACAGACAGACAGACAAACAGACAGACAAACAAACAGACAGACAGACAAACAGACAGACAGACAAACAAACAGACAAACAAACAGACAGACAGACAAACAGACAGACAAACGGAGCCAAATGCAATACAGTATCTCTCCTCTGGTGAAGGTAACTAGAAGGACACTCGGTAAGGCGCATCCTCCGCCAGGCTGAACAGTTTACGTTTTGTATCCCACTAATAGGCTAGATCGACATCCGGACCTGAACCAAAATTGAATCGGCTTGTTCTTGTCACCGACCCACTCATCCACCAAGTTTTGTTATAAATCGTTCACAACTTTTTGAAAAATCATGCCATATATCATTTTGGCACGATCTCTCAATTGTGAAAAACCATCTGGTTCCTCACCAAAATCTAATCAATTCGTCCCTGTCACATACTCCAACCAGTCTGCAAAATTTATTCCAAAGCCATCCACAAGGTTTTGAGATATCGTGCGATACTGTATATCATTTTCAACCCTATTATCTCTCAATAGTGAAGAATCACTTGAGAAATTATCGGATCCAGATCTTCACCAAACTCAAATCAATTAGTCCTTGCCACAATCCTACCTGCCCATCAAATTCCCTCCAAATCCATCCATAACTTTTTGCGATATCCCGCTCACAGACAGGCATGGGTGAAAACAACCTCACCCACCTACCAGAGGTCCATCAGCGGAGAAGCACAGTCCACAAACAAGGTACACAACACTCAAAAGGTTTCACCAAATCACATTGTTATAACAATGTGAGATGGACTGAAAAGTGTCCAGAAGCATTTTATTAACTCCGAGCACGGTTACCCAGCGTTGCGCAGGTGAGGGGGGGGGGTGGTACTGAGAAGTGGGAGAAGCAGGAGAGGCAGAAGGGCTGATAATGGGGCTGGAGAACCGACAGGGTGATGGTGGGGAGGGGGGGAAACTGTGTAGGGGGCAGGAGATCCAGAACACCAGTGGATAAAGGGGTCTTAAGGGAACACCAATGGGTAAAAGGGTCTGCGGGGTCAAGGGTCTTGGGGTCTTCAGGGTTTTAATGTTCTTAAAGGTCCTTAAGGTGTTAAGGGTCTTTGAGGTCTTACAGTTCTTAAGGATCTTCAAAGTCTTAAGGGTTTTTGTGATCTTTAGAGTCTTCGAGGTCTTCCACCTCAAAGGGGTCATAAGGGTCTTCAAAAGACTCAAGGGTCTTAGGAGTCTTCAGGATCTTAACCATCTTTGGGGTCCAAAGGGTCTCTGGGGTATTCAGGGTTTTAAAGTGTCTTAATTGTGTTCAATGTGGAATGCAATGGTCATAAAGGTCTTATGGGTCTTTGGTTCTTCAGGGTCTTATCTCCAAAGCATGTAAAAAGTCTTCTATCAAGAATGTATTCTAGTCTCTCAAGCATGTTAAAAAGAGAGGTCTTATGGTTCTTTGGGGTCTTTTGTGGCTGAGGTTGTGGATGAAAATACACTGAGGCCAAACCCCACCCCCCCCCCCCCTGGTCAGACTTGGTCTGTGTGCTAAATTTGGTGGTTATCAGCCCAGTGATCGTTGCAAAAAAAATACAAAGACAGACAGACAGACATCCGGTGAATCTTATTTATTCGATGAGAATGACATGCTGTGGTAGGACGTATTAAACCGCTTTATATACCTTAACATGGCGTGCGTTTAAAACATAGGAATCCAAACGGATTTTTTGTAGTATAGTTGTCTTCAAGGGTCAACAAGATCTAGTCTTGGGGGTCTTTGGGTCTTTTAGGTCCTCTGGGACTTTTGGGTCTTCTGAGTACTCAGGGATTCTTTGGTCCTTGTGAGCTTTTGGGTCCTCAGGAACTTTTTGGGCCTTCAGGAAATTCTTGAACTTTTGGGTCCTCGAGAACTTTTGTGGACTTTGGGGTCCTCAGGAACTTTTGTGTTCTTGGGAACTTTTTGGGACTTTTGGGTTCTCAGGAACTTTTTGGGATTTTAAGGTCTTCAAGGACTTTTGGGTCCTCGGGGACTTTTTTGAACTTTTGGGCCCTCACGAACTTTATGGACTTTAAGGTCCTCGGGGATTTTTGGGTCCTCGAGGACTTTGGGTGCTTGGGGACTTTTGGGTCTTTAGTGGTCTTAAGGGTCTTGGGAGTCTTAAAGTCTTCAAAGCTTGGAGTCTCAGCAGTCTAAAGGGTCAAAAGGTAAATTCACGAATATATGTACGTAATAAGGACAAAAAGTGTGACACACACACACACACACACACACACACACACACACACACACACACACACACACACACACACACACACACACACACACACACACACCTTCAAAAGATGGCCATGGCGTGGCGATTGCGAATAGGAACATACTGTATACCGCTTATAGTAGCAGATAGCTCTGGTTTACCGCAGCACGAAAATGGTGAACGTATTATTTATTTAGTCAGGCCAGCTGTGCAGTGAGCCAATGGGTGGAAGACACAGTTCAACAAATTAGGTGTGCTAGGCTTTGACCGTGTTATATGTCACGTGATATCTCTTAACCAATTAGATTGCATATAAACGAGAAAGCCAGAAAAGTGATCTTTCACGGCTCATGTGGTGGATGAAAATACACTGAGGACAATCACCGGATCGGACTTTGGCTGTGTGCCAAATTTGGTGGTCATCGGTCTAGCGGTCTTTGCAAAAAAAGCAAACAAACAGGCAGACATCCGAGGGATCTTAATTATTATTAGATATACACCCGTTTCCTATGGGGGGGGCTGGGGAGGCTAGCAATAACCCCTCCCTCTGTCAGGGGTCAGGAAAACAATGTCAGGGGTCAGGTGCACAGGCACCTCGTCAACCCACCCTCCCAGGAGGTGGGAAGGATTAGATGACCTGACCATGACCTGACTTTTGGTATCCCCAGTATGTATGAGAAATTTGTTGGAGATCAGCTCAGCTGCTTTTGAGTCTTTAAGCGAACAGACAGACAAACAGACATGGTATACATATTTTAATACGATTTTGTTATAATTAATCTATGCAGAAGACTGAGATTATTAACAAATCACCCAAGTCTATCTCTCAATCCCAAATTATATCACACTAAAATACTCAATCCTGGTGTCCGCCTGTCTGTCTGCCTATCTGTCTGACCACGATGCATTCGGTCGTTACTTATTCAAGATATTTTTTTGCTCAGCTTGTTAGCCTCTCATTTTGCTCAGCTTGTTAGCCTCTCATTTTGCTCAGCTTGATGCCATGGAAAACAAGGATTTCAAGATCATTGGAATCTCTTGCTATGAAGCTGGGTTATTGGGCCTCTCACTTTGCCATCGCTGATAGGTCGGTGGTCTCTGTCTTCTTCCACCTCATTTCTGGCCTTGTACCCTCTGCCCTCTCTGTACTCTGTAGTCCCTACCCCAGGGTATCTGCAGGATGCACGCAGTCAACCAGCAACCCCCTCCTAGTGAAACTACCGAAATCCAGAACCACTGCTCACCTCAACTCAATTATTCCTCTTGTTCCCACCTGTGGAACCACCTTCCACATTCTCTTCAATTTCATTCTTCCCTCCAGGTCTTCAAGACAGCTGTTCACCACCATCTCAAATCATCCCCCATACAAAACCATGATCTTTTCTGCACTCATTAAACGACCCCCAAACCCTCCCAAAATCTAGCTTATATTTCCATCTTGTCCACTCCTTGCGTTCTCTCTTACTTCTCATTGTTACCTGCATCCCATGTTTGTCTGTCTCCATCTACTTTCTCCCTACGCCCTGTGTTGGTATTTCCCCTTTCTGTTCCCTTTGTTATGTTGTCTTGATATGTTGTGTCCTTGCTCTTCCATGAGCCTTGAACATGTATACAAAAAAAAAATACAATTCTCACACAGCTTTGATACTCCTGTACATTTACACTCTTATAAGTAGCTTTTGCTACTTAGATGAATTATTGATGACAGGACCAGGGACCATAGCCTGAGAGTAAAGAAGAGGAGAGTTAAGACGGTAGAAAGGCAGGGGACTTTCACTCAGAGAGTAGCTAATGCATGGAATGGTCTCCCTGGAAAGGTTGTGGCAGCAGAGAAAGTAGACAAGTTTAAATTAGAATTAGATGGGTACCTGGAAGTTATGGAGATAGAGGGGTATGGGGATGTTGATAAGACTTTAAGGTAGTTTGAGTATTGATGGGTGATTGTGTATGGAGTGCTGTTGGTGGGGGTCTTGTTAAGGGGGGTTGTTTGATTGATGTGTTTTTAACCAAGCCCCCCTTCCCACTCTCCGAGGGGAAGAAAAGGAAAATACAAAATGAAAAAAAATGACAACAAAAAAAAATCTTTTTTTTTTTCTTTCATTAATTAAAAACTTTTTTGGGGGGGGCATTTTCTTTGGATGTCGGGTTGGTGTAGTGTTAGCGCAGGCATGATGGGCTGAATGACCCCCACCTGTGTTGGATGTCCTTGTTGTCCTTGTTGCCATCGGGAGGATCAGTGTCCAAACTTGCAACATTGTTTGGGTAACTTGATTCACAAGAAACGTTTATGTAAACTATGATATTGTTACAAGCTCGGAGCTGTTGATATTATGAGCGTCACTTGATTTATTCGTTTTGAACTGTGACATGTCGTCAATGATTTTATTCCATGTCATTTGGTTCATGTGTTTGATGGATGACATCACAGTATGCTTGTTTTTATCATGTCCTTGTTCTCTTATGTCCTGATTTTACTGTACATTTAAAACTATGTGTTAATCAGGATATAAACGTTGGAAGTTTTTCATTGTTTTGAACCAGCTGGACAAACATTTCAATGAGAGAGATCGAGCTGCAACTTATTTACAGCTCGTTAAAATAAAAGCCTCTGGTGTCTGTGCAGTACCACAAGATATTCCATTTGGGTTACGATCATAAGATGGATGGTGAGGGTAAGGAAAAAAAACAATATATATATATATATATATATCCCGGTGTGTACCCCGGTCAGAATAGGTACACCGTATCCCTGCGCGTCGTAAAAGGCGACTAAAAGGGTTGGCGTCAGGAAGGGCATCCGGCCATAAAAACATCGCCTCAAAAGGAAACCATGATGAGTACAACTGATGGGCAGGGTACAGCCCGAAGTACCCCGTGGGGGTCCTCACCCCCTCTCGTTAAAACTCAAGGTGGGGAACCCGATCGAAGCAATGGAGGAAATTTTTCCATTTATGATGAACAATCGTCTGATGCCCCACGTGGAGATCGGTTTCTGAGGTTTGGGACATGGAATGTAGGGACAATGACAGGGAGATCTGGAGAAGTGGTTGAAACATTGGTCAGAAGAAGAGTGGACATATGTTGTGTGCAGGAGACACGGTGGAAGGGAAGTGGTGTGAGAATGGTGAAGGGAAGGCAGGGGCAGAAGTCCAAGTTTGTGTGGCAAGGGTGCCCGGAAGGCGTGCATGGTGTTGGTGTAATGTTTTCTGAGGAGTTTGTAGACAGTGTAGTGAGTGTGACTAGAGTGAGTGAAAGGTTGATGATGATGAGAATTGTGATCGGAAATCTCTTGGTGAACGTCATCTCGGGATATGCCCCGCAGGTCGGTCTAAGCGATGAAGAGAAGAACATGTTCTGGTGTGCGATGGAGAAGTTGATGGAAAATGTGAAAGATGAGGAAGTTGTTGTGGTTGGAGGAGACTTCAATGGACATGTGGGAAGGAGTCCAGACGGTTTTGAGGGAGTCCATGGGGGTTTATGGATATGGTGTGAGAAATGGAGAAGGTGAAAGGATCTTGGAGTTTGCTGATGGAGCTGATTTGTTGATCTGTAATACTCAATTCCAGAAAGCGAATAATAAGCTTATAATTACATAAAATATATATAATTACATACACCTCAGGTGGGTTGACGACAACCATTGACTACCTGATGGTGCGTCAGCGAGATAGGGGAAACCTCCGGGACACAAAGGTGATCCCAGGGGAGGAGACTGTTTCGCAGCACCACCTGGTTGTCTGCGATATAAGGGTGAAAGGTGCGCGGAGAATTCGGCGGGTGAAGTACCAACCGAGGATGAAGGTGTGGAGGTTGAAAGAGGCGACAGTGAAGGAAGCATTAAGAGAGAGGCTGAGTATGGTGGAAGATGATGTGGTTGAGCTTGAAAGTGGTTGGATGTCAATGAAAGATAGTCTATTGGGAGCCGTTGGTGAGGTATGTGGATGGACAAAAGGACCACCGAGGCACTCGGAAACATGGTGGTGGGATGATGAAGTTGGAAAGACTATTGAAGAGAAGAGGAAGAAGTTCAAGGAATGGCAAAAGGCAAAGGATACGGTGGAAGAAGAGACAGCACATGAAAGTTATAAGGAAGCCAAGAAGGCTGCAAAGAAAGAGGTTGCAAAGGCACAGGAGGCCCATAGGAAAATGTTTGGAGAACGCTTGGATTCGGAGGAGGGTAAGAGAGTGGTATTCAGGATTGCAAAGGAGAGAGAGAGAGAGATTTGATGTGACGGGGGTGAGTTGCTTGAAGGATGAAGTGGGACAAATTGTTGTGGATTCAGATGGAATTAAAGGAAGATGGAAGAGATATATGGAAAGGCTGTTGAATGTAGAAAATGAATGGGATAGCAACATCGAGAGTAACCCGGTTTTAGGACCAGCAGAGAAGATAACTGAGAAGGAAGTTGAGGAAGCTATAAGAGCAATGAAGAGTAGAAAAGCAGGAGGGCCGACGGGAGTTGTGGGAGATATGTTGAAGGCAGCGGGAAGTTGGGGTGTGAAGAGAATGACAAGAGATCTGTAATCTGGTGGTGAAAGAAGGCCACATTCCAGTGGATTGGGAACTGAGTACCCTCGGCCCTCTGTACAAGGGGAAAGGTGACCCTCTAGACTGTGGCTCTTATAGAGCAATAAAGTTATTGGAGCATGAAATGAAGGTATTGGAAAGGGTGTTGGAGAAGAGGATAAGGAAGAAGGTAAAGATTGACGAAATGCAGTTTGGATTTATGCCAGGAAGAGGAACGACAGATGCAATTTTTATTGTAAGGAAGTTGCAGGAGAAGTACATGGAGAAGAGGAAGAAGTTGTTTTTTGGGTTTGTTGATCTGGAGAAAGCATTTGATAGGGTTCCACGTGAAGTTATGACATGGGCATTGAGGAAGTTAGGAGTGGAGGAATGGTTGATCAGAGTAGTGATGGCCATGTACGAGAGAGCACGCACAGCCGTAAGGACGAAGGATGGGAACAGTGGTGAGTTTGAGGTGAAGGTGGGAGTGCACCAGGGGTCGGTACTAAGTCCACTTCTATTTGTAGTTGTGATGGAGGTGCTGGCTCGGAGGGTGAAGGAGGGTTTACCGTGGGAGCTGCTGTATGCAGATGATCTGGTGTTGATTGCAGAGAGTATGGATGGACTGAAGGAGAAGATGAACAAGTGGAAGGAATGTATGGAGGCAAAAGGTTTGAAGGTGAATATCGGAAAGACGAAGGTGATAGCAAGTGGTAAAGCATGTGGTGAGGTGGAAAAGACTGGGAAGTGGCCGTGTGCTGTGTGCAGGAAGGGTGTCGGAGTGAACTCCATTCAGTGTACAATGTGTGCTGAATGGGTTCATCGAAAATGTAGTGGGGTGAGAGGGTCTTTAACCAGTGTGGCAGCTACATTCAAGTGTAAGGTGTGCATCGAGGGAGCAGCAGATGAAGGAATTGTTGAGTTGGATCTCGGAGATGGTGTGAAGCTGGAAGGGGTGAAAACATTTTGCTATCTCGGAGACATGCTGAATGGAGAAGGTGGATCAGACTCTTCGACGGTTGCTAGAGTGAGATGTGCATGGAAGAAGTTTCGGGAACTGAGTGGCGTGCTGACGAAGAGGGGAGTGTCGTTGAAGCTGAAGGGAAAGGTGTATGCTGCATGTGTGAGGAGTACGATGATTTATGGAAGTGAGACATGGGTACTGAACATGGAGCAGCAACAAAGGCTGGAAAGGGTGGAAATGCGAATGGTTCGGTGGATGTGTGGAGTATCGTTGAGAGAGAGGAAGACAAATGATGACTTGCGGAAGATGATGGGAATAGAGTCTGTGATGGAGGTTGTGAAGAGAAACAGGTTGAGATGGTTGGGTCATGTGTTGAGGAAGGATGAAAGTGACTAGGTGAGAGGAGTGTTGGAAATGAGTGTAGTCGGAAGTAGAGGACGGGGAAGACCGAGAAAAAACTTGGCTAAATGTGGTGGAAGAGGAAATGTGGGCAAGGGGATTAAGAAGGGGAGATGCAGAAAATAGGGTAAAGTGGAGAAGATTGTCATGGGGCCCGCAAGGCTAACCCCTGCTTTAGCGGGGAAAATGGCCTTTAAATGCTTGT
>NC_140978.1:23685500-23788000 GCF_056783735.1 Eptatretus burgeri
CATCTTGCATCACGTAAGGGGTTCGTAGTGGGTGCAACATCCCGGTAATTAATCTGAACCGTCCAGGTCGACGATAACACCGCTCGGTTATCCCGATAGTACAGAACGGGCCGCCCAAGCGGCTCCTGTCCGGAGTCGACCTGCGGCGAGGTACGATCACCCGGTTTACCATCAGCGTGGGTACTTAGGTACGTCGAGTTTGGCCCATCCACGAAATGGATAAATTGCTGCATATTTGGATGGAAGATCAGATCCAAAAACGGACACCTTTAAGCTTTTTTACTGTGCAGACGAAGGCTGGAAGTCTTTTTCAGACTTTGAAAGAGCGTGCCGGAGAAGACTACAGTCAAGAATTTGTAGCAAGTACTGGCTGGTTCAAAAGATTCAAGAAAAGATTCCAAATTCATAATGTTCGAGTGACTGGAGAAGCAGCGAGTGCAGATGAGGAAGGAGCTCGTAAGTTTGTTGAAAGTCTGGATGAAATAATTACGCAAGAGGGGTATCAAGCAGAGCAGATTTTCAATGTGGATGAGATGGGATTGTTTTGGAAACGGATTCCAACACGCACTTACATCCACAAAGAAGCCAAAAGCATGCCTGGATTTAAAGCATTTAAGGATAGGCTGATGTTGCTGCTTGGTGGGAACATCGCGGGTTTTAAGCTGAAGCCTTTCTTAATTTATCACTCGGAAAACCCACGGGCGTTCAAGAAAGTGAACAAGCACACACTGCCCGTCTACTTTCGTTCTAACGCTAAAGCATGGATGACGCAGGCACTCTTTGAAGACTGGTTCCTGAATTGTTTTATTCCTCAAGTTCGTGAATATTGTTTGGAGAGAGGAATTCCTTTCAAGATTTTATTGATACTAGATAATGCGCTTGGACGTCCACCTCATCTAGCTGATCTCCATCCCGATGTGAAAGTGGTTTTTTTGGCGCCAAATATGGCTCCACTTATCCAGCCGATGGACCAAGGTTCGATTGCTGCATTCAAGGCGAACTATCTCCGAACTACCTTCTCCCAGGCCGTAGCCGCTATAGATGCCGACCCAGAACTATTGTTGCGAGACTTTTGGAAACAATACAACATTTATATGTGTATCAAGAATATCGCTTCCGCCTGGGAGGCTGTGATGGAGAAGTGCATGAATGGAATTTGGAAAAAGTGTGTTAAGCGCTATGTTAATACTTTTGCTGGATTTGACAGTGAACATAAACTTGAAAAGGTTCGGGGAAAAATACTAAAACTGGCAAAAGACCTTTCTTTGGAGTGTGAAGTGGAAGATGTCGAGGAGTTGCTAGACCAAGAATCCGGAGAACTTACAAATAAAGAGCTAATCGAATTGGAAGAAGAAAGAGTGGCAGAAGAAGAAAGGAGAGAGCACTGCCCCAGCTGATAACATCGACGATCCACAGCCAAGCACGAGTAACCAATAACATGTATCGTATTTTTTGTATTTTTGCAAATATTAAACCAATTGTACTGTAGTAGTGCAGTGTTTGATTTGAACAAAGAAAATGTTAACAAAATATGACTTACAGATGATTATTATATCATTATACAGTATAATATACATACGGTAATTTTTGCATAGGCCTATACACTATAAATAAAGCTAAAAATAAAGGTTGGCCGACTTACGACAAAATCGACTGACGACTGGTCGGTCGGAACCGATCGCGGTCACAAGTTGACGACTACCTGTATATATGATGAAATTATCCTAAAGTCACTATGGCCCAGAAGGAGCCGAAGGCCGCGTATGAAGCATACATTGTTGACAAGAGTGAAGATGGCCAGAGTAGAGAGGAGTACACAAGGAGAAAGGAGGAGCTGTTTAGGATATATACAATTTTGGAGCAGGAGAAACTGACTCTTTTTGGGGAGGTTAGACTTTTTCTGTCTGACCGGCCAGGCTCCCTACGGGGAAGATACCCAGGCTTGCATCCATATGGGCTGTGAAGGGGGAAACACTGTTTCAGTCCTTGGAGCAGGTGGCTTTGGCTCCTGGTTTCTTCGAGAGGGGTAGCGACCCTCGCTCATATTTAGCTTCGAATGGAACTATGAATTCAAACGACCTACCAACTCCCATACTTCCAGCGGCGGGAGTCCGCAGGAGCTCAGATGCTGTGGGGATTCGTGCACGTTCACCAGTCGGACATGATGATGGCGCACCCTTAAACCCTCTTGGGAGGGGTACGGCTGACAGATGCAAGAAGCCCGTGGCAATATTGAAGTGTAAACAGTCCCTCAAGACAGCCACTTTCAACATCCAGACTCTCACGGCGTTGAAGATCACAGACGAGGACTCTCGGTTGAAGACCGAGGAACTGGCTTGGAATATGAAGAAGCAGAGTGTGGAGATATGTGGGGTTCAGGAACACAGGCAGGTGCATAAGATGGAACGGAGAGATAATGTGAACCGCTACAGCACTGGTCTTGGGTATGAACTGTACACGGCATCGGCATGGAGGAATACAGTGCAAGCAGCAATAGGAGGGGTGGGGATCGTTATTGGCAAGGTAGCTCAGAAGGCCCTAATTGGAGTGGATCGCATTTCGGACCGGGTGGTTAAGGCTTCCTTCCAGGGAAACCCTGCATTTACAGTAATTGTCTTGTATGCACCATGTGAATACGCAGACAGCACCGATAAAACTGAGTTTTACAATAACCTCTGGCAAACGATTGAAGCTGTCCCTCGACAACACTTCCTGGCTATACTTGGTGACCTTAATACACGCCTTGGCCCGGATGACGTTCTATTCACCCACAATGAGCAGACAAATGATAATGGCAGGTGGTTGCTGGATGTGATGGAGGACTATCAGCTATTGGCCACCAATACGCTGTTTCAGAAGAGAAGAGAGAAATTATGGACCTGAATGTCACCAAACAAGACCATGCATCAGATTGACTACATCCTGACGCGTAAGAAGTGGTGTAAAAGCATCACCAATAGTGAAGCATATGGGACTTTTTCCTCTCTGGGGTCGGATCACAGGGTGGTGGCCGTGACAGTAAGACTAAGTCTCAGATCGACGAGGCGGGATGTGGTGAAGAAGGTGAAGTACGTATGGGGTGAGCTGGCGGCTGACCGTCAACTGCAGGAGCGTTATGCGGTGGAGATACAAAATAGATTCCATATGCTGCAGGGGGAAGATGAGGGGGCTTCAGAACGTTACAAGCGTTTTGTCGAAGCAAACCAACAGGCAGCCGAGACCTGCCTCACACAAATCCCGAAGGTACGGAAGAAGGATCAGAGCTTAGATCCTAAGGTCACGATGGTCCGGAAGGAGTGAAGGCCGCATATGAAGCATACATTGTTGACAAGGTGAAGATGGCCAGAATAGAGAGGAGTACACAAGGAGAAAGGAGGAGCTGTATAGGATGTATGCAATTTTGGAGCAGGAAAAACTAATTCAGAAAATAGTTGAAGTGGAAGAAGCGCACCAAAACCAGAGGTATGATGAGCTGGCAGCTCATCAATGACATCTCTGGTCGAAAGTCATCCCAGTCCTCAAAGATTCAAGGTGAAAGTGCGGAGAAGAGAGTTGGTACCTGGTTCTCACATTTCAAAAATTTGCTAGGTAACCCTCCTCAACTCTTGGCGGATAACGTTCCAATAGCCCCCATTTTCTGTGACCTCCCCATACCTGATGGCCCTTTTACCATGGACGAGTATAAGAAGGCTAAAGCATCCATAAAGTGCAACAAGAGCAGTGGTGAGGATGGGGTGGTACCACAAGTGTTGAAGTATGTCCCTTTGGATGAAATTATCTTAGTGTTCATCAACCATGCGTACGAGGAAGGGGAGTTGCCGGAGCAATGGTCTATCCTAAACATTGTCCCGGTACCGAAGATGGGAGATCTCTCTAAGACCGACAACTACCGTGGGATTTGCCTGAGCTCAGTGGTGGCAAAGACATACTGTATAATCGAATGATTCTGAGCAATCCCAGACCCGTCTTAAATCCCCTGCTAAGGGACTTTCAGAATGGCTTCTGTCCGGAATGCTCAACTGTGGGGCAGATCCTGGAGCTTAGGAGACGACTTGAGGGAGTGAGAGATCGGAGCCTTACAGCAATGATCACTTTCATCGACTTCAAGAAGGGTAATTCCACGTAATAATGGACATGAAGCATAAAATTTGAAAATGTATTTTTCAAAAGGATTTCTGTTGAACGGTGTTTAGTTAGGTCAGAATTTTCATAATTTATGTGATATTTACTCCATGGATGATGTCACGTGATTTGGCGGCCATCTTGAAAGAACTGCCTCAACGTCTTCCAACGGTAAGTCATTCTGTCTGTTATCATTTAGTCGAAAATATGGCTATTTCATGAATGTTTTAATCCGAAGTAGTATTCGCTGATGAATGTTACTGATATAGGATCAGGCTGTAACTACTCATCAACATATTTGGTCCATTTCTCTCTGTGCCCATAGATCAACATCAACGAGGCATATGCAAGCAATGAGGCTGATACAAGCTGTTAGACAACCAAATGTTCGCTGATGTATGTAAGAGATTGTATAGATATAAAATGCGCCCTAGCATTGACTATCCAATATGTGATCGCATGGGTTACGTCCGTTGCATTGCTGAGTTATGTCCGTTACAGTGAACCTTTCAAAATATTTTAACAAACAACAGACAGATCGTATAATTGGAATATAGAAAGTATGCTACTAATGCTTAGTTTGCTTACCGTGAATGAAAGGTATACTACAAATTCGTTATTTCGCAGGATTTAAGAATTGTGCTATGGCCAGTTTTAGTTGTATCCATTTCGATGTTACGTCAGTTACGCCTCTTAAATGTTGATTTTTGCTTTAGTAGTGGACTACACAGTGGGGTTTGTACCAATATCATAAAGCCATAGAGACTAATTACGATATGTAATAAAGAAACTCTCTGTAATATGGCCAACCTTTTCAAAATTTCAACATAAGTGATGCAATTTTTGTCTCAATGTTACGTCCGTTACGCTGGAATTACCCCCAAGGCTTTCGATAGTGTTCATCAAGGGAAGCTTTTTGAGGTCCTCCGTGCCTACGGCGTCCCTGAGAAAGTGGTTAAAGCAATCAGTGCCACCTACTCCAAGACTCGTGCTAAGGTCTGCTCACCTGATGGAGAAACAAAGTACTTTGAGATTCTGGTTGGGGTACTACAAGGAGATACATTGGCACCCTTTCTGCTTATTGTGGTCCTTGACCACACACTGAGGCTTGCCATCAGTGGCAGGGAGGAGGAGCTTGGGTTTACGCTGGTGCCCCGTCAGAGCCGCCGTGTACGACCCATAATGATCACAGATCTTGACTTCGCCAACGACATTGCTCTGATATCAGAAACAGCTAAGAAGGCGAGGGATCTACGACTGGCTGTAGAGGGCGAATTCAAGAAGATTGGTCTACAGCTTAATGCCAAAAAGACGAAGGTGATGGCATATAATATTGATGACACCACCATTGCTACCTTAGACGGTACGGTGCTTGAAGTTAAGAAAGACTTCAAGTATCTTGGCTTCTGGATTGCAACTGAACAGGACAGCAAGATTAGACAAGCCCGTGCATGGAATGCCTTGCACAGTATGACGAAAGTATGGAAGTCTGGGCTGAGAGATGACCTGAAAAGGTGGCTTTTTGTCATAACAGTCGAGTCTGTGCTGCTATATGGAGAGGAGACATGGATGCTTATGGTGCAACAAGAGAAGGCATTAGATGGGGCCTACACGCGCATGCTCAGGATAGCCCTTAACGTGTTTTGGAGAGATCATGTATGGAACATCAACTTATATGCTGGCCTGCCAAGAGTATCCGTCAAAGTCCGTGAGAGGAGGAGGAGACTGGCGGGACACTGCGTTCGGCACCCTGAACTGTCTGCTAATCCCCTCATACTTTGGGAGTCCACACAGGGAACTGTAAGAAGAGGTACAAGTCGGGCCACCTCCATCAGTGCACTGCGGGGCAATACAGGACTTGGTCTTGACAGCATTAACGAACTGAGGACTGCCATGCTGGATAGTTTGGTCTGGAGGTGGTGCTATGTTCATGGAACCCGAGATGGCATAGGCTATGGTCAATATATGCTTTCAGATTAGTCGTAGTAGATATATATATATATATATATATATATATATATATGTATATATATATATATATATATATATATATATATATATATATATATATATATATATATATATATATATATATATATACACACACACACATATATATATATAGCCTGGTGTTGGCGCAGTGGCTTGGGATCCAAAAGGTCCTGAGTTCAAGCCCCGTTGGTCCACTGAATTAATACTCTAGGGGGTTGACTCAGCCTGTCATCCTTCCGAGGTCGGCGAAATGAGTACCAGTATACTGGGCCGGTGTATACCCTGGTTAAAATAGGTATACCATATCCCTGTGTCGTAAGAGGCGACCAGGGTTGCGTCAGGAAGGGCATCCGGCGTAAAACATGTGCCAAATCACTATGCGGATCATACGGATGATCCGCTGTGGCGACCCCTATCAGGAGCAGCCGAAAGAAGAAGATTATATATATATATATATATATATATATATATATATATATATATATATATATATATATATATATATATATATATATATATATATATATATATATATATATATATATATATATATAAGGCCCCGCGAGGAGAAGTGATGCAAGCGACATTTTTTAATGATATGATGATGATAGGCTCGGATGATAGGGTAAGGGTTAAAATAGTGCTATATGGCATCAACTCCAAAATAGCTGATGTGTCCTTTAGATCATTCCTTCTCACGGCGTCATATATAGATATATATATATATATATATATATATATATATATATATATATATATATATATATATATATATATATATATATATATATATATATATACATATACATACATACATATATATATATATATATATATATATATATATATATATATATATATATATATATATATATATATATATATACATATAGTCGCATGTACGGCCAATTAAAACCGAGTATGCGCGGATGGCCAAACGGTTAGAGCTGAATCGTTATAGTATTTGGTGGGAACCTTTCGCGTGCGTGGGAAATGCAAAGCAACTTGACTGGGGAATTTGCAGGTTTATTCACCTGAACCAAAAAAAATGTGCAATAATGCAGGAAATGCAATAATGAATAAAATAATCAGATGTTCTACAATTATGTACAAGGAAAGGAATGAAGCAAAAGCAAATATAAGGCACCAAGAAACAAATAAATAAAGGCTGAAATTGAGCGCTCGCTCGCGCACACACACACACACACACACACACACACACACACACACACACACACACACACACACACACACACACACACACACACACACACACACACACACACACACACACACACACACACACACACACACACACACACACACACACACACACACACGTAGATACAAGACACCCAGAAAATCCACCAGAGACAGAGGAAATGATCTGTCTGATGACCAAGCAGCTAAAGGTCCCTTGCAAGCGGAAGGCAGGGAAATGTCCACCGGCCCTTGGCGCGAAACTTTCTGCACCAACCAAAGCTCCTCAGATGCACCGGACATTGCCCTCTGCGTTCAACGCTGACCTCCCTTCTGTACAAAAGATCACAAACACGAGGCGATGTAATCAGGGGATTCAATCGCCTCGTGTTACCAGATATTTTCCTGAAAAAGCCATTGCAGAGGCGAATGTCACCTAAATATAAATAACCAAAGTTGTCCAGGCCTTTTTGGAACACCCTACACAGTACATTGGATAAAAGATAGGAGATCCTAATATAATGTCATTCTTTGTAGGTTTGTACATCTGCGTCTTTTGTATTTAAATATCCATTTTTCTCTGTGCACAGACTTAAGTAAAGCTAAGTTCTCTTTATGATTACTTTATTAAGTAAAACTTGGTGGACCAAGCTTAATTATGGTGCCATGAGAACATCACCCTCACTGTGAAACACCTAGCAGCACTGTGGACACCGCACAAGCAAGAAAATTTAGATTCATATTTCTGGATGATGGCCCTGGCAGTGTAGTTTCTCATCGTGATAAAGACCGTGTTTTTCAAGATTGCCGATCGGAAGGAGTAAACAAGGAAAATATCTGACAACCATTTTGTTCCTGAAGGGCCATACATTTACTCCATACTAGCAAATAACACCGGTCGCTTTTCTGATGGGGATACTAAAGGGGGAGGGAGAAAAAGAGGGGGGAAGAGGGAGAAAGGGGTGGGGAGAGAGAGCGGGGAGAGTGAAGAGGTGGAGGAGAAAGGAGAGAGGAGGGAGGGGGAGTGAGGAGAAGTGGAGGAAGGGAAGGCAGACGTATGGTGCAGCATTCATTACGATTCATACTGTCTCATCAAAATGATTCTGCACAGAATAACAGTGAAGATGAAAACAAAATAACGTCTGAAATTCATTTTCTACTGGTCATACTATAAATACGGTCAGGAGACAAACTCCTGTCCAGACATATCTGGAAACAAACACCCGTCCAACCTCATGGGAATACTATTGTTGCGTGCAGGACATCAGACATAAATACCGCCTGGACGCGTCCAGAGACAAACACCAGCCGGACACATCCAGAGCCAAGCTGGCCGGAGACAAACACCGCTCAGATATGTCCAGAGACAAACTCCCGTCTGGACAAAAACACCGCCGGGACATGTCTGGAGACAAACACCGCACAGATACGTCCAGAGAAACTCCCGTCTGGACATAAACACCGCCCGGACACATCCAGAGACAAACACCATCCGGATATGTCCAGCAACAGAGACACAGAGAGAGAGAGAGAGAGAGAGAGAGAGAGAGAGAGAGAGAGAGAGAGAGAGAGAGAGAGAGAGAGAGAGAGAGAGAGAGAGAGAGAGAGAGAGAGAGAGAGAGAGAGAGAGAGAGAGAGAGAGAGAGAGAGAGAGAGAGAGAGAGAGAGAGAGAGAGAGAGAGAGAGAGAGAGAGAGAGAGAGAGAGAGAGAGAGAGAGAGAGAGAGAGAGAGAGAGAGAGAGAGAGAGAGAGAGAGAGAGAGAGAGAGAGAGAGAGAGAGAGACTTCTGTATCTTTTTATTCTAAAAATAGAAAAGAAAGCCCCCAAATGGGAGTTACATTTTCATTTCAGAAAAAGAAAGAAAATCAGGAAATAATTTCTGAAGAAAGGAAAGGATGGATCGGGTGGATTATGTACAAAACATTTCACAAAAGGATAAACATTCCTCTCGGACTTTGCAAATAACTTCCTTTATACACCATTTTGATTCAAACTGTGGTAATATTCCAGTTACTGAAAAGAAAGCAAAATCCAATTTAACACGACGTATTACAAGGTTTTGGAACAAAAACAAAGCATCTTCATCACTTACTCCATCACCATCAAGTTTTCTTTTCCTTGACTTATATACTGCCATCTTTGCCTGAACAAGCAGGAAATTGGCGAACACACCATTGGAATTTTTGTGTGGGATATCCAATCCATAGATTAGAACACACAAGTGTTAAAAATCAAACCAAACCTCACAAAACAATTCCGAAGTAAAATAAATAAAGGTGCCAACCATTGGCATTCAACATAGATGTGAAAAAGGTTTTCAGATTTCTTACAAAAAGGACATTCATCAACAAGCAGATTTGAAAAACAGTGTAATAAGTGATTAGAAGGAAGGATCCAGTGTACTAGTCTCCATTGGAGGTCACCATGTCGTGGTGGTACAGGAGGGTGATACAAACCTTTCCAGTTAGGAAAATAAGGGGGACAACAAGGTAAGAGGTCTCTCCATCAAACCTTCTGCTGTGTTATTTGCCGTTGCGAAAGAAATTTTGCACAACCCAAATAAAGGTCTTTTTGTTTGGGAAGTTCATTGAAGCCGACGTTAAAAGGGGGACAAGGAAGAGGGCTGGCAAGAGAAAAAGCAAATACGGGTTCAGGAAAGGTAGAGAGAGAAGGTATTCGATGTGCATTTTGTTCATTGCTTTGCTGGTCCTGCTCCCAAGCAGGTCCATGCTGTGTGTATGTCCAAAGCACACCACATAATATGCTTGCCACGATTCGAGAGGATCGCACACCGACCAGGCTTGCCAATGCATCAGCTCCGATCCAGCTGCCGTTTGGGCTGAGAATATCTGCAACAGATTTAACGCCCTTGTCGGTAAAGCGTTGAATAAAACACCTATCAGCAGGCATATCATGGAAAAGGGAGTTGTAGAACAAAGGTTCTTCCAGAAACATCTGTTTCGTATAAGAATGTGTAGCTCTTGTTATTGTCAGAGCTTGTCACGCATTTAGCATGCTCTGATAGAAACCAGAGAGGGGGGATGTGTCGGTTTTGGAAAGGTCCATCAGGAAAAGAGAGTGGTCATAGCCTAGCCTCCCAGCCTGTTGCAAAAGGTGACGAGCGACGTTGACCCATGGTGGAGAGGGTCACGTGTATAGCATGCAAAGAGCAGCCGAGAGTCGAAAGGCCATTAGCCGGCTCTTTATGTCGACCAGGCCTTGTCCTCTATCAGTCAGTGGTAAACTGAGGACCCCAGGTTGCAGCCAGTGTTTTCCGTCCCAGAAAAAGGACACAAAGCACTTCTGGAGCTGTTGAAGCAACGCCGCTGGAGGATGCAGCACGAAGAACCTGTGCCATAAGGTGGAGGCCACCAGTGTGTTGATGACCAAGACCCTTCCACGATATGACAGTTGTGTGATCAGACCTTTCCATTTTTGCAGTTTACCCTCAACAAACTTAAGCAGACCAGCCCAATTCTTTGCTACTGTGGTATTATTACCTAAGAACACTCCAAGGTATTTCACACCACCATTGGCCCATGACAGTGGAGTAGGAAGTCTTGGCGCCAAGTAGCACAATGGACCGAGCCAAAGGGCGCTCGTTTTGTTCAAATTTACTTTGGCTGAAAAAGCCTTTTCAAATAAGGACAAACAATAACGAACAATGTTAATGTCATTGATATCTTGGACGAATACACACACGTCATCGGCGTCTGCCAGTACCTTGATGGGCCGTTCAAGCTGGGACAAACTAACCCCTGTTAGTCTACAGCGCAAAGAAACCAGTAGGGGTTCGATGGAGAGAGCATAAAGCAACCCGGAAAGAGGGCAACCTTATCTAATTCCCTTGTTAATAGACAAAGGTGCAACAAGTTAATTGTTTATCTTTAGCACACTATAAATATCATTATATAGTATTTTAATATAAGAGATGAAGGTTGAACCAAGTCCAAACCGCTCAAGTACTTCGAAAAGGTACCGATGGTCAACACGGTCAAAGGCTTTCTCCTGATCAAGGAGAAGAAGTCCTAAATCTTTCAGGCTTTCCTTGCACACAGTTCAATGATATCTCTCATGGAACGTTTTGGGACACAGTAACATTGGTCTTCTTTCAACAATGACGATAAATAAGGAGTAAGTCGCGATGCCAGGGCTTTTGAAAATATCTTATAGTCCGTACATAACAGGGAGATAGGATGCCAATTTTCAACACTCAGCATGTCTCCCTTTTTTGGGATGAGGGTAAGAAGAGCTCTCCAAGCTGGCAGCTTGCGTTCAAGGTGTTAATGAGTTCTGGACCCAATAAGTGCCAAAACTTCTTGTAAAATTCGCTTGTGAGTCCATCCAAACCAGGTGCTTTCCCAATGGCAAGGCCGTGCAGGGCAGTGCCAAGTTCATCCAAAGTAATGGGTCTTCCAGTTGGGAACGCCCATCTGCACACAACACTGGCAGGCCTACGGAGATCGAGGTGACACTGACAGGATTTATTTGTTCCATTGAATATATTTTCGAAAAGTATTCCTTCACGAAAAGTTTGATTTCTGATTGTGTAAAGGTAATGGATGAATCTGCGAATCGCAGCTGAGAAAGCTGTTTACTGGGAAGACGTTTCTCTAAGGAAAAGAAGTACTTGGTTGGTACGTCTGCCTCATTCAGGTGTCGCACCCTCATCCGAACTAAGGCACCACGTGCAGTCCTCTCGGTTATTTCCTTTCATAAGGACTGTTTCTCAGTTAAGGTTTTTTATATGTTACTATTATTTTGTCCGATGACCCGTTGGAGTTGTAAAATCTCTAACTGTAATATTTTCTTAACTTCATGGTCAGCCCTTGTTGAGAAAAAATGATACTGTTGACAGAACCCTTTAATTTGGGTTTTTACTATATCCCACCATATCAGCGGGTTAACGGAACGGCTTTACTTCTGTTCTAGGAGAGCCGTCCAGAAGGATTCAAAGGCCTGAATGAAGTTGAGGTTTTCCAGTAAACTGTTATTGAATTTCCAATGAGAGCTCCCTGGACGTGGTTTAGAGAGTTGAATAAAGACTCGAGCTCGGGAATGGTCGGAGAAACCAGAAGGCACGATGTCGGATTTATAAACTCCATGTTATAAATGAGAATTTACATAGATGCGATCAAGCCTCACAAGTGAGATGTGGTTGTTTAAACAACGACACCATGAATAAGACCGATCAGAAGGGTGCTGCACGTGCCAAATATCATGGAGATTATATTTCGCAATGATGTTTGCAAAAAAGTTTTGCGGTACATGGTTCGGGTTCCGGCCCGTTCCGGTCAAATGAAGCATTAACAGTACAGTTAAAATCGCCACCAATAATTAGACAAGTCTGCAAATCCAGTGTTTGCAGGAATTTTCTCAGTTCGGCAAAAAAGGAGATCCGCTCGTCATTTTTGCTTGGAGTGTACACATTGAGAATTGTGAACTTGACCCGATTGACAGAGAAGGTCACGGAGGCAAGGTGTCCATCAATAATACTCATAAATTTAAGGCAGGACGGATGGAAATGTTTCCCTAAGACAAACATGATGCCTGCCTTCGACGTGGAGTTGTTACTGAAGAAACATTCCTTATCTATAAATAGTCGCCACTGAGCCTGAACAGATTGGACAGCATGGGTCTCTTGTAAGAAAGCTATGTCAAGACCGTTGACCTCTACCAGCTGTTAAATTTGGATCTTGCAGATCGGACTCCCACCACCATTAACATTTATTGTTCCAATCTTGAAACTGGCCATGAGGAAAAATAATAGCTTCGAAGAATAAGATCAGAAGTGGGATAATTGATTAGAATCCCTTTTCGCCTTGGCAATCAATTTTTTTAAGCGGAGACAGTGTGTCTGGTGGAAACCGAACAAGTCAGGCTTACGTACGATAGCCTGAGCACACTAAAGGGGCTGTCACACCTTGACGTTTTAGCCAGCGCATGGCAAGGTCTCAAAATGTATGTAAAACGCTGGCGTACGCTGAACTATTGATGTTTTTTTTTTGAGTTTTGGCGTATAATAACGTGTTGGACGTATGCATAACGTACACAGAACATTTTAATCACATATAGATAACTTATACCAACGAATGCTGAGCGTGTTGTTGGCGTTCACAACCTATGCCCAATGATAGTCTAACTTATGCATAGTGCGGCAGCGTATCGCCGACGATCACGTGTCGTAGGCTATTCATAGGCTGTGGCTCGACGATTCAAATCATAACCGCACTAGACATCGAAGTGTGAAGTCGCTGTCACACCTTGACGTTTTAGCCAGCGTATGACGTATGAAAAATTTGCCGAACCAAGCTGGCACACGTCGAATACGTTATGTGTAAGTTTTGTATACGTTAAGAGCACGCTGGCATACGTCGTCATACGCCGAGTACGTCGAGAAATTTTCAGCATGTTGAAAATTTCTCGACGTACTTGACGTATGACACGCGTTCCGCATACGCTGGCATAAGTTGGCGGCACGCTACATGATCGTTGACACATGTCGACACACGTTACTCAAAAGTCGAAACACGTCGATATGATGGTTAGCGTCTGTGTTCCAGACTCCCTGGTTTTTGTTTTTTTTCTTCGGTATGACGGTGATGTTGACACTTAGATTTCTAGTGCGGTTATGATTTAAATCGTTGAGCGGCAGCCTATTAATTATATTATATTATAACCACACTATAAATTGAAGTGTTAACATCACCGTCATACAGAAGAAAAAAAAATAAAAAAATAAAAAAAACAGGGAGTCTGGAACACTGACGCTAACCATTACTTCGACGTGTTTCAACTTATGAGTAACGTACAAGTAACGTGTGTCGACGTGTGTCAACGATCGCATAACGTGCCTACAACACGTTACTCATAGGTTAGAAATAAGTTTCGGGTATGCTAAACATTACCTCGACGTGTTTCAACTTATGAGTAACTTACAAGTAACGTGTGTCGATGTGTGTCAACGATCGCGTAACGTGCCTACAACTTATGGCCAGCATTATGCGGAGCGTGTGAGTCATATGCTGGCATACGTCGAAAATTCTCAAGCATGGAAAATTTATCTAACACCTCGGCGTACAAAGACGTATGCCAGCGTACTACGAAAAAAAAGCCAGCAAACTACGACGTATGCCAGTGTGCTCTTAACGTATACAAACTTACCCATAACGTATTCGACGTGTGCCAGAGTTTTAGCCAAATTTTGCATACGCAGGCATACGCTGGCTAAATTGTCATGGTGTGACAGGGCCTTCAAGGAAGGACGGTAGATCTGGAAAGTATTCCGTCAGGTTTATATTGCAAGAAGAGTCTTATTTGTTCAGGGGGGGGGGATGGGACCTTGACTGGTCAGTTTCTCCACCGTTTCCACCTGACTGTTCCTGTTTGTTTCCTCCAGGTCAGATTCGTCAGTGTTAGTTTTAGTTTCTGAGTCACACAAGCTTGTACCGTCCTGCATATCGATACTGTTGTCAGTATTGATACACGGATCTGTACTGGTTACCATGTGTATGTGCTCTTCCATTGTGGGAACATCTCCTGGTGAATTAACGGAAATAATCGGGGGAGTTGATGAAACGGAAACACCATCAGCGGATGCAAAGATCTCGCTTCCCTCAACTGTAACGGTGTTATCGACCTCCAACGGCATGGAGGTGTATAATACTTTGGGGGTCTCTCATAAAACATCCATTTTAACGTTTCCTGCGTTTCTAGCTTCACCACGTGATGGACTGGGAGCAGTAACAGGGTTAACATTCGCTTCGCTATTTCCCGCGGACAAGGATTCAGGGTTAACATTTACCGAAGTGACAGCAGGTTCATCACTAGTGGTCTGTGTATCACCGTCAATGGACTTTCCAATAGGCCTTATTCAGATGACGTCACCGGTCACGTGACTGTGGCAGCTCCGCCATATCGAGTGGCAAGAAAGTATTACCGCGTCCATAACAACCGATAGTCTCCACTTCAACTACACCGTTATTTCCAAGCAAGCGATTTTTTTTCTGCAAATGGGTAAGAGTTATTGTGCCCCGGGATGGACTCAGCGATATACTAAAGGCTCCGGAGTACAGTTTTACCGCTTTCCCGCCGAAGTAGACTGACGAAATCTTTGGATATCAGTTCTGAGAAGAGAAAAATGGCGACCTGGCGAACATGACTGGTTGTGTGGCCTTCATTTTGTCTCCGGTATGTAACTAATTTATGATACGTTGTTTCAGTGGTTGGTATTAAATAGCTGGTGGTTACAAAATATTGTCTGATTTGTATCATTAAAATGCATTATATCCCTTGTTTTATTGACAGAATGAGATCGGTTAAATCGCCTTTCTAACAGCCGTCTAACGCGCACAGTTCTGAGTTGTTTCACTGGAGAAAGTCACATCGATATGTACAATACATAAAAAAACTAGCACTTATCACTGGAACTATCACTATCAAAAAAAACACTGGAAATACCCACAGCAGCGCGGCATTACACCGGATGTTTGTCATGGAAAAAATATCATGTATCTGTAATGAAACTGACGAACGAAGATTTTATACAAACTCAGCATTTAGACAAGATCTTCACTTGAAATTAACTTGTGGCAGCAGTCAGGTTAAAAAAAAGTGACGCCGGTTGCTGAACAAAACAAGCAACAACGATAATACAATAATAGTGAAATGAAAGAAAACAGGCTTATATTACCTTTACCTCACGATAATACAGTTCTTGTCAGCTTTCGTCGAGATTATGTCACTAACAAACCCGGCGACATAACATGAGTAAGCGTCCATACTCGTGAAGGCTTTCAGGCTGGCTTGAGTGTGAGGACTCGGCGTTTCAACAAGGTGAACATAGATGTCAGGGAAAACGATTTGAAGCCAAAATTTCCTTTCTGTTGTCCATTTATCCTTTGAAATAATATAAGGATCTTCACTAAGACCACACAGCTTCAGTTTTTCGCACTACCTCTTCATAGAAATATCATCTGATCCATGGAAATAGCCCAGAAGTTCGCGTGACACGTGCGTGGTCGCCATGATTTTTTACCACTCAATATGGCGGAGCCTTACCTTCCGCCGTGACGTCACTCGCTTCGTGCGTAGAGACTACAGGAGAGTTTTTAACGAGTGAAACAGTTTTCTTTACTGCGATAACAGGTAAAGCGGTCTCTGTAAGGGAGACGTCTCTGTCCTCACTGGCAAGTATGGTAAACTTGTTGGCTGCAGGTACCGGGTCCATTCCGGGTCCATTCCGTGGGTACCGGGTCCATTACCGACAGATTCCTCATTTGTAAATGTTCCTTTCTTCTGGGTTAAACGACCATCAGGTAAAGTCTTTCTCTTTCTTGATGAAACGACGGTGAAACCATCCCAAACATTCGTTTTGCTGTTTAGACTATCGGGCTGAGAGGACTGGGGGTTATTACTGGACACGGAATTCGCTTCCCTCACAGTCGAGGAAGAAGAAGAAGAAGAAGAAGAAGAAGAAGAAGAAGAGGACGTATCCTTGTTGACGAGGTTTGTTTCATCGTTCGACGAAGTCACCTTTGGGCAAGATCGTTTCAAGTGTCCGAAATTACCACATTCGAAACATTTCAAGGTGTCATTGGTTACGTAGAACGAGCACGAAATGTCCGTCATCTGTTGATAGTCCGGTCGATATGATTTCATGAACCAGTTCTGTCTCAGACACGAAGATTACCACACGTTTGTTCATTCACGAGGCTGCACGAACTTTGTCAGTACCGACTATGTTTCCTGTAGCGATAACGAGATCCTCTACACCGACGTCATCGGGCGGAACGCAGACGACGCCATGTTTTCTTGTGAATGATTCAAATGCTGAATAACGGGAATACGAAGTCATGTTTAGGAGGGGGGAGGAGGGGCGATTACTCTCGTGCAGTAATTAAATACGAGCCGAGACAGGTTTCCAAACTAAACAAGCCGGTAGGTGACATGGCTGCTCGCTCTCGATGGAAAGCTGGCCGACGCGATTAGCCGATATCATGTACATGCTATCAATCAATTTAGCACAATAAATATGATTATCACAGCCCTCTTAGTTTGCGCCCCGAAACCCGCCTTGTGAAATTTCAGGCATGTTTCCAAAGAGACTCTAACAAATGGCAGCCCTGGTAACTCCATTTATCTATTCGCTAAAGATTTTATTTTTTTTATATGATGCTGTAAGACATTCTCCTAGGGCACAAAAAAACAGGTCCCTCGGAGGTCCAGATTCAGAGGTATTGATTTTTTTGTACAGTCCACAATAAGTGTACAATGTACGATAAAGTATTTTAGCTGTTGCTAAGCAACGGAGGTGCGCATAGCAACCATTCATTTTTGTGTACATGCGAGCCACATTGTACACATTTCACCCAAGTTTCATCAAAATCACTCTTTCTCTTAGAGATATTCACAATTAACCGTTTCTGAAATGTTCGACATGTACTCGCCCAAAACCTATCTCCTCCTACAAATATTTTTTGTTAGGGCTGCAAATTGGCATGAAGGGAGGTAGATAGATTGCGCACAGAACTCTCATCTTCGATTTTTCTATTTGTTATTATTTTTATTTTTTTCGATTCTTTGACCACTTTAAAGGGCCGTTGCTAAGGGCCCGGGGTCCCATATTCGAAAGCACACAATTCCCATAAATATTGGTCCTACCGACCAAATTTCATTGGAATCGGTTGAGTGGTTTAGCCCCTAGGCTTGACCAAAGTTTCGCGGACAGACAGACAGATGGAAATGTCCAGAATAAGGGTGCTCTAAGAGCAGCCAATAAACACAGCTACAGTGAGGAAAAAAACGATAAGTTGAAGGGCCGGGATGGGCCGCCAACTAAAAACTATCCACAAAGAAGCTGTGGGCTCTTTCTCTCTATCTCAGGGATGAGGAGGAACAGGGGGGTGGGAAGGGGAGGAGAGGGGAGGGAAGGGGAGGAGAGGGGAAGAGAGGGGAGGGTGGGGGCACAAATAACGATGCATAGAAGGAAACAAAGGAAGGGAGGTGAAAAACGATGCGAAAGGGGATAGAAAGGCGAAAAAACAGGGCAGATCATAGTTCACCAAGACCACACAGCCGCCGTGACACTCCACTCGACTCACCAACAGCCAGCAGGGAGGGGGGGGGAGAGAGAGAGAGAGAGAGAGAGAGAGAGAGAGAGAGAGAGAGAGAGAGAGAGAGAGAGAGAGAGAGAGAGAGAGAGAGAGAGAGAGAGAGAGAGAGAGAGAGAGAGAGAGAGAGAGAGAGAGATATTGAAAGAGATTGAAGGAGAGAGACACACACACAAACGCATGCACACACACACACACACACACACACACACACACACACACACACGCATGCACAAACAACAAAAGTGCTTGGCAGACATGCGCATCTACAGGTTGGAGTCATTGTGATTACCAACTCCAGTACTGTGATGGAGCATGAACCAAACGATTAGGATGATGGAGCACGAACCGCTCATTCAGGATGATGGAGCATGAACTGCTCGCTCTGAATAACGTGGCACGGAAAAAGCGTCCACAGTGAGTGAACGATTTGCTCAGAATGACGTAGTCTGGTTGTTCTTCCTTTCTTTTTGGGGGTTAATGGTGATTTCAGGGCCACGAGGCTCTATATATGCTGCACACCTAAACACCTCGGGTATGGATACTGGAGGCTTATATTGCTAGCCCCGTTTCTTTAATAAATATTAAAACTGATCGACAGAACCGGGGGTGCTTCTGAGCCAGATGGCAAAACACATCCGACAGGCCTGACCATGTGATCCCCATGGCACGGACAGAATGCAGGAGACGCGATCTGGACTCATCGTACTGAGGGCAGAGAGAGAAACACAAGAACCAAATTCTTGGGAACATTACACCGGTCTCACAACCCCGTGGGGTGACGCCCTATCCTGTGAAGATAGAGGTTGAGTGAACAATGCCCATGCAGTTGTTATTGTTGAATTAAATCCGTGTTGTAGCGAAAACGAGTTATCAGAACATGCTCTACCTTGCAGCAACTGCCGACAGTACATCTCGTTTTGGACAGGAACTGCACCGCCATCCACTGTGGGACGCTCGGCAAGTGGCTTAAGCACTCAAGGAAGCACTCCAATTGAATGGTTGGCAAGCGATAGTGATGTCTGAATGTCGAAACTATGTCTAAATTGGACAAATCAACACTTTTTTCGGAGTCAGAACTGCTGATACTTTCAAATCTGGAGCTTAAGTTTTGTAATTTTGCTTAGTTTAAGAGATTCTCTCGGTTATTCATATGCGGAAGTGAAATAAAGCGACGAGCATTGATGTCTCCGGGCATTTGTAGGCATTGCAATGTATACAGTGATTCATAGCTATGATGAGCAGGCATTCGATAATATTAGTGAGGAAAGTGAAGAAAATTTTTTTTATTGTTACGGCCTGTTCCAAGTCAAGGCGTGTTTGAGCAGGCCACAAAAACATGGTGGCTTCAGACCCCAGCAGGTAACCCAGGATACAGCTTAAGACCCCAGAGAGCAAGGTGGTGGAGGAGCACCTGATGCAGGATATAATTAAATAAGGCCATTAATTTTATCTTCAAAAGGGGTGTTTTAATTAACCCAAACACCTAATTTTCACTTCTGCACTTCCTTGGAGTTTTATTAGTAAGCATGCGAAGTTTCAGTCTGCTAGGTTTCATGGTTTTGGAGTTATGGAGGAGACACACTGACACACACACACACACACACACACACACACACACACACACACACACACACACACACACTGACATTTATTAGTATAGATTCAAATGTGGTAAAAAAAAATATGAATACCTCCCACCCCGCATTTGTACACACCTGCATGTACAACCCCCACCCCCTTCCCCATAAATGTAAGAATAGTAATGACCATGTTGGGTGTCAAATAACCAAAAGGACACAGATTTTTCAGGAACTCCATCACACTGAGTGAAAATTTTCCAAAACATCACACCACATATGTTTTCACTTTCATTTTCTCCGAAACATCACACTGCATATGTTTTCACTTTAAATCGTGCATTGAAGTAATCTATTGTGTTTCCAAAGTGAAATCTCATGAATATAAAAACAAACAAACAAAACTCTGCTCACCTGCAAATCGCTTCACTGTTGCACTTCCCCACATGCAGAGATTATTGCTGTCAGTAATTCGCAAGCAAGCGCCAAACTGGGGAGAGAGCACGTGGTACTGATGAAAGAACCCAGAGAAGAATTGGGGGACAACAGAGACCTGTTGAGAGGGAGGGTGTTGGAGAAGGAACGGACTGCGAAACATCTATCTATAATTCCAGCAATGTGTGTGTGTGTGTGTGTGTGTGTGTGTGTGTGTGTGTGTGTGTGTGTGTGTGTGTGTGTGTGTGTGTGTGTGTGTGTGTGTGTGTGTGTGTGACCACTGTTTCTCGACAACCACGGGTCCGATTTAATTGAAACTTGCCAGGTATATTTCTGGGGACCTGAGTACGTGCCTTTTCAAGGTTTTATAGTAATCGGACAAGTGGTTCCCAAGTTATGGCCATTTATTTACCAAACCAATAACAGAACACGTTGCTGCCTGGGCATGGCCGATGCGCCATTTAGTTACCAATCACAGGACACGTTGCATAGGCGTGGCTGTTGGGGAAGAGATCCTCAGCCGTGTTCCCCATTACAGGTTACAACGTACGGACTTCCGGATAGTGATGACTTACTGTATTCCAATAATTTCTCGATTTCTTATGCGCATTTATAGATCAACACAATGCCCCAATCCAGTCGTCGTTTACGAGAGCGAAGGAACGGCCTGTGTGGTTGTTTGAAAGTTTTGTTTTTTTTGCACGTATGGCCCGCACGTACGGCCACGCACGTACGGCCACGGACGTATGGGCACGCGAGAGCGAAGGAACAGCCTGTGTAGTTGTTGTTTCTGGCACGCGGTTTGAATTTTTTTTTATTTTTCCACGTACGGCCACGCACGTATGGCCACGTACGAGTTTAAATAAATTCAAACTAATTACAGGTATTCAGTATGGATTTAAGAAAGGGAGATCATGTTTAACGAATTTCTTGGAGTTCTACGAAGTAGTTTCTGACTGGGTGGATGAGGGAAGTGCAGTGCACACAGTTTATCTTGACTTTCAAAAAGCATTTGATAAGGTACCACATAGAAGGCTGTTGGCTAAGGTGAGGGCTGGTAGACTGGCCAGTGGAGTAGCTAACTGAATTGGAAACTGGCTTAATGATATAAAGCAAAGAATGGCTGTGAGTGGGAGGATGCCTGGCTGGGAGATTGCAAGTATTGGGGTACCTCAGGGACCTATTATCCATTATCTATATACACATATATATTGTCGTGGATCCAGGGTTCGAGGCTTGCCATTGCCACAAAGGGAAGCACTTGGATCCCTCCCAAACGCCAGGTCCTGAGGCCACCGGGCACAGATAACTCCACGCGTCAGCAGGTTGCTAAGCAACCACGAACGCCAATTGCTACGGCCAATTCGGACAGGGTTACACTCCTTCGTGCATGATACCTCACCTGTGAATGGCTGGCTAATTGGGGTCACATGCCCTCAGCGCACACTCAGATTACGACTGAGCATTAAAGTGAGTGTGCGCTGTCTAACACAGCAAATTATTGGGGTGCAACTTCCTGACCAACTATACTTGTGCACTGTGTCGGAACAATAAAGGAAAAGACAACTGAGACAGATTGGAAATGACAACAAACAATTATTTATTACAAACACACAAGAAAGCAATCAGTTAAAAGCTAGTATTTATAAGCAAGAAAGCAAAAGGCACACAAGATCAGATTAATAAGCATGACACATATTCATTCAGGGGAGAGGAATAAAAGGAGGACTTGAAAATAAAATAAAAGTAATGTATGGAGAAAAGGAAAGCAGTTTTTCCTTCTCTTCCTCACCTCACACAAATATACAGAAGAATGTGGAGAAGAATGGACGAGGAAGATGTGCAGTGGCGATGCGATGCAATGGGGACACGCAGCCATGTTCCTGAGGTGCCCAGTCGGCGAGTCCTCTCCGGCGTCCCAGATATGCGAACTAGATGTGTGGCTCGCCCTCCTCTGCCTCAGATTCTTCCTCAGGCCCTCATCGATGAGGTGCCGCTGTTCACCCTCCTCATCTTTTATGGTTGACAGGATAGAGAGGGCAGGATGACGCTCACGATAGGAGTGTTATTTTTCCACCGAAGCTCGACACCAACTGCTCGTGAAACCTTCCTTCCTTTACCCTCACATGCTTTTATTCCTTCCCCCACGAGTCTTCTCAGTCTATTCATCTTCTGCTCATGCGAGCTTGTCCCGTTCGCTTCTGCTTCTTCAGCCTTCTGCATCTGCTTTCTGCATTCTCTTCTGCTTTCTGCCTTTTGCTTCTCTCAGCCTTTCTGCTTTCTGAACCATCTTCTCAGAAGCGCTTTTCACCCCTGCACGTATGCTTGTCCCATGTGCTTCTGGCGTTCTACTTCTTCTTCACATCAGCTCTCTTCCCTCCTCTCATGAGCCTTCTCCCCCTCCCAATGGTTCGCAGCCGATGGGGGCGGGTGCACGATGTCACTTGTGGAAATTGCCACGCCATTCTGAGGGAACTTTGAACGAAGCCCCCGCCCCGCCCTCTACACGCCCAAAGCCACGATGAGAGCCCCCAGCCCCTTCCCCACGCACGCGAAACACCCACTCGCACCGTCCTAAACTGCACCACACCTGCGAGAAGCACTGCACTTCGCTGGCCATCACGAGCGCCAAGCATCACAAACATGCATGTGAGAGAACCTGATGGGCCATTAAGCGATGCGCGGATGGAGGGAAAATGGAAGGGAATGCCGCCGGATCAAGAGATGACCAAACAGCTGCAGGATTGAAGGAAAGACCGATGGTGTGAAGGAGGAAAGATTGTAAGTAACAGAGGGGGAGGGGAGGAGACATTACACTGGAAAAACACAGCCGAGCCAATGCAAGCCCCCCGAACAGCCCTTTGACAAGGGACCAAGGACTACCTACACAAAGACTAATGAAATAACTGATCCTCGTATAACACTGATTTATATTGGTGGATGTTACATCTATGTCTGATACCGAATAACCAAAGAACCAGGAGACAGGTTTCGTCCAAGGGCAGTGTATATCCCTCATCAAAGAACCATACCGAGTAACAAGCATTCAAATATGGCGCAGCACGTACCGAGCCATAAGTAAGTACCAGCAAGCCACACTTCGGTCTCTTCTTCGCGCCCAAAACCAACGTCTGGATGTCACTCAAAGGAAATCGGCAAATTCAAATAACCACTAGTATAGTTAGCAACTGTTGCTTATGAATAATAATAATAATAACAATAACCATAATAACGATTGTCCTTCCACTTGGGTCACCTGCTGGGGTATGTTTTCCAAAACCATAACAATATAATAGACAAATGCTGTCTGCCTGTCTGTCTGCCCCACCCTGAAACACAAAACGTTCCTCGGAGAGAATTTTTTTTTAGTAAGTTGCTTTAAATTAATCCAAACCTACAGGAGAATGAATTTTTTTTCCATAGGACAAAAAAAATTGAATCTGGGTGGTGTATAGGCAACAGACCGCTGCTTTGATTGCTCCCAAACACTTTTTCTTTGCTGTTAAGAAATATTATAATTTTGGAATTCGACACTACTCGATAGAGTATATATAATTGGCCAATGCTGCTTGTCTGCTTCCTGCCCCCCAAAACACAGAAATGCTCATCGGAGAGAAACAAGCTCAAATGAGCTAAGATCCTCGTCCTCTTAACGATGACGTCATAAAAACGAATATGACGTCATTGTGATGTATCAGGTTTGCGATAAATTATCTGTGCTAATGCCCGGCTTGATTCCCGCAAACAAAATTCAAACAGCTTGCCTAGTTTCGGAGATAATGGTATAGGCGATTTCCAGTAGCGGCGATATTATGACGTCAACTTTTTTTCTAGGAAGAATTTCCAAAATCGGAGATGGTTACTGCCTGCGCGTGGGCTTTCTGCATATACATGGCAAGTTTCACGAAGATCCGATGAAAACTCTGGGTTGTAAAACAAAAAATGTCAAAAAATAGGGATGACGTCATAAAAATTGATATGACGTCATAGTGATGACGTCATCATACGTGCGGTAATTCATCTCTGCTAACGCCCTGTTCGATTCCCGCAAACAGAATTCAAAAATCTTGCCTATTTTCGGAGATAATTTTTTAGGCGATTTCCATTATCGGAGATATTATGACGTCATAACTTTTTTTCTCGGAGGAATTTTCAAAATCGGAGATGGTTACTGTCTGCGCAGAATATGTCTACATACATATGCCAAGTTTCAGGAAGTTTCGATGAAAACTGTAGGCTGTGAAACAAAAAAGTCCACAAGAACAACAACGTGAGTAACACTTAGAGATCCTCCACGAGGATCTAAAAACAACTATTATGAAGTAAAAGTTGCTTAAAATTAATCAAAACCAATGGGAAAATTATAATATAAAAACAAAGTTGTGCACAAGAGATTGAATGTTCACGTTTATAAAATCCAGACCGTGCACCATTTAGAACCGAGAACTTACCCAGTAGATGGACTAGGCATGGTGGGGCAGACTTCTAGCCTCTACGGTCTCCCGATGTGACACCCTTAGACTTCTTCTTGTGGGGGGGTTATGTCAAGGATTATTTTCTAAACCTCTGTTACTGACATTGAAACATTTCGTGCAAGGATAACCGATTGCATCAGCAGTGTGATGAGGGATATGTTGGCCAACATATGGATTGAAGTGGATTATCGCTTGGATGTGTTACGTGCCACTAAAGGTGCACATGTTTAGGTGTCCTGAAGAACACAAGAAACTTTATGAATTATGTGACAAAATGCAAAAAAAACCACATCATTATATCTCTTTTGGTTTGTTTGTAATAAAATTTTAAAACCGGAACAAGACTTTGTGGACAGCCTGAACTTTGTTCCAAAGCCTAAAATTATCTTCATGCAATCCATGGTAAGGTGTAACCAAATCGAATTATTTAAAGAAATCAGAAGTTGTTCAACTCATTTTACTCTCTTCTTATCTTTAAGCACCAGGTGTAGACAACAACTCAAGAATTCCTCATTGAACCTCCCATTTTTGAACTCTTCCAACTAGCGTAAGAATAAAAGGCTCGTAGGCTACCTTTGTTTTTTTCCATCGTGGTCATTCCAACTGGAGTTGGTATTTTTACCACGGGCTTTTGCTAGTTATTCATAATTTGCATCAACGATTTGGACAGTGGGGTTAAGAGTTGGCTTTCCAAATTTACAGATGACAAAAAGCTTGGAGGTAAGGTCGACAACCGAGAGAATGAGAGGGGAAGGGGGGGTTGGTGATCAGATTCAGGAAAATCTGGATACTTTAATGCATTTGGCAAAGGATTGTCAGATGCAGATTACCATAAGGAAATGTAAGGTGCTGCTGTTGGTGAGAATAATGCAAGGGGCAGTCTTGGAATGTGTGACACAAGAGAAGGATACGGGGGTGGGAATAAAGTAGGTGTGTGTTCGTGAGTGGAGGGGACGGGGTAAGCGGACAGCACAGTGCCACACCGCCATGGATGAAGCTAACAGGGTTTTGGGTTGTATTTTTGGGGGGGGGGGGGATAAATGATAAATCGAAAGAGGTCGTGTTAACTCTGGATAGGAATTTAGTGAGACCTCATCTGCAATATTGTGTACAATTTTGGTCACCACATCTGAGAATGACATATCCGCCATAGAGAAGGAGACAAGACTTTATACATTAGAAGGAAGATGGTTGCGAGGGAATCTGATTGAGAAAATAAAGGGTATTCACAAAATAAGTGTGGGAAAGCATTACAGTAGAACAAAGCGATAGGACTAGGGGACATAGTTTCATCTAGTCAAGAAAAGGAGAATTTGGATGACATTAAGGCAAGGGTCTTTCATGCAGAGTTGTTAATGCATGGAATGATCTCCCTGGAAAGATGGTGGCAGCAGAAACATGGATATTGCCAGAAATGCATGGGAATGATGGGCCTGGTGGCGGATAGACACGGGCTCAAACTCAAGACCCTTAGGTCTTAAGGCAGCCACTTTAGAAAGTCGGTGATTGCAGAATGGAAAATTTGTCTCTTTGCCCAATGCATAAGGAAGGTTCAAGGTTTTCTCTGCTGCCTTGATCTTGAACCCTCTGCTCTTTCCATGCTTTGTCCCTTCCCTTCCCCCTGCCCCCAGGTTTTTTTTTTAAAGGTCACATGCTGTCCACCATCAACCCCCTTCTTATGAAACTCCCAAAATCAAGAATCTCTGCTCACCTTCATTCTTTCATTCCTCTTTTTCCCCACCTCTGGAATCAACTTCTACATTCTCTTCAACCTCTTTCTTCCCTCCAGATCTTCAAGACAGCTGTTCACCACCATCTAAGGTCATCCCACATACAAACCCATGACCTTTTCCACCCACATTACCCCACACCAAGCCCGCCTCATTCTAAATTTCAGTTTTTCCTTCCTGAGAGTTTGCTTCTGTATCCATCTTGTTCGCCTCATGCATCCTCTCCTTCCCCTCTTTCCTTCCTACACCCATTGTTGTCCAAGTCTCCCCAATTTTTTATCCTTCAACACTGATATTGCTATCCTTCCCCTCTCTACCATTCCTTTTGTTCTGTTGTGTCCTGATCCATTCAGTGTTCCAGCTCCTCCATGAGCCTCGACTTTGTATACAAAAAAAAAAATAGAAACAAAAAAGGTAACATCGATCTTTTATTTTTATGCATGTACGGTTTATTTGGAAACTCACATTGAAACAGCCGGCGGTGTCCTGCCCAGGTGCACATAAACCACCGGCCCGCCAGATCTTCAGTGACAGCGTGATGTCTCATCGACTTGGTTATTCCACACGCTGTCACGAGTTCTTGAATTATGATGGGTGATCTTACAGCACGAGTTTGTTTGCAACATCATCCTCACATCGTCTGGTGGAAGTTCCACCTGAGTTTTTTGACCCCCCCCCCCCAAAAAAAGGATGATACCCATTGCTGAACATTTCCAAAATTTGGATAATTTCTTGGAGAATTTTTGGTGCATTTCGCTTCCACATCACCATCAAACGACTCCTTTACTTAAGCTTTTTGCCACGGCCGTGTCCTTAGTCCTATAGACGCTGTCATTTTTATTCCCGAAGCAAAAGGTGTTAAAAACTTGACATTTACTCGAAATTACAGCAAACGACGAGACAATATGAACGGATTTTTTGCAAACATGAGGGGGCAGAGGTAGCGCACTTACCTTTGAGTCGTCTCACCTGGGTTCGATTCTCAGACTGATCTTAAACTGGCAGATTGAGGCTTCATGGGCAGGGCGGTGAATCACAAAGTACGCCGGGTGTCCCATCTGCTCGGTGGATGTTGGAGATCCCACGACGTGTTTTTCCAAAAGTCTGCGGGTTAACACCTGCATCCTGAACATGCAAATTTCTGCCCTCAACTGTGGGACCCAAATGGGCTGGTATTTATTTTTGTGGAGGGAGGTGAAGAGGGTGATAGTGACCAAGTGTTTGGGGCCAGGGAGGAAACCTTTGGGATGACCATCATAGTCTTATAGAGGGCAAGTGCACAAGTCTTCAAGAAAGAAAACCACCAGAAGATTGATTAATTATTATCAGCCCATCTCCAAAAGGCAAAATTGAAATAATCCACAGGACAGGAGGAAATTGATAGGCAAGCTTAGCTGTGCTCACTCGATGGTGAAAATTCAGGCACGGATGACATAAGCATGTCATCAGCGCGTTACTTTATAATTACCATTACGAATGAAACGGTCCATTTACAATGAACACGTCTCATGGGTATTTGACATTCCATGAACGGAATCCAACACAAAACTGTCACTTCACAACTTGGGATAAATTACCCAACTATTTTTGTTGAACTATTGTTCCCTATTGAGTCCTGTAGGGAGATGTCATGATTGTTGGGTTACTTCAATCGGTGAAGTGCATACCTGACAACCATGCAGTAACAACCTTCAATCCAGTTTGTATTATTAAGCTCCTTTGAGAATGAAATCCCAGTCAAATCGAAACCCAGCAGTGTTGAAGCTGCACACACTCTTTTGTATGTTGATATTTGTTACCCGTCTGGCCGATCAAAAGTTGCTCCCTTACGGGTAGGCACAAGCCTTGTATCTCAGATTGACCAAATAATCAATGCAGAGATACCTTTTTCACCATCTTCATGGAGATAAGTGTGCTGTAAATCTGCTTTTAGGCGTTGTTACTTACTCTCGAGTTATTGCTGTGAATGATGGCACCGATGAGTTTGAGGGTTCACCGCCAGGTGTAGACTACCTGGCTTTCCTTCTGCGTGGGATTTCCAGCCTCGAATTTGCACCCCAGGCTCTCTGTGCCTCTTTCATCAATAAGGACATTTGTTGTCGCGATGGGGCTGCAGGAAAAAGGGGGGCATTAAAATGGAGTCTAACTTGAAGGCACACATCATGTTACGTTCGCCGCTCAGGAGCATTGTAACTTTTAGGGGGAAAATTCGTTCACTTGATGAGTGAGGAGGAAACCTTTTTGCTCGTTCATTTTTGCTTAAGACTAAAATAAATGCAAAACCATACTCGTTATTGATTCTAGCTCGTCACACCTATTAAACGTCAAATATGAAAAAATTTTTTTCCATTTGTCAGTGAAATGGTGACATCATAGTGAAACAGAAAAGCGACTCATGCAGGGATCTCAACAAAAGTTTCCCCACTAAGGGTGGGTACAGCAATCTCAGGAATCAAGTTTTGTGACATCTAAATGACATCAGGTTAGGGGCAAATTAACAGCGCTTCTCTATCTTTACATTGACTAGAAATAACACCTTTCCTTCCTTCTACGTCACATAAACAAAAACCAGAGCGGCATTTGGAAGAACGCATACCTCCGCCAGGCTGAACGGTTTACATTTTGTATCCCTGGCCTCCAAAGCCAGTCTCCGACTGGGCATCCTCCATCATGCAACGTCCTTCCTCGGCCCATCTGAGCTCCTGACTACATACAAAGCTTTCGTCCGCAGCTTGATGGAGTACTGCTCTCCCCTCTGGGCTGGTGCTTCCACCTCTCACCTTTCTCGGCTTCACACTGTGGAAACCAAGGCATTTCGGATCATTGGTATCTCCAGTGATGAGGCTGTCTTTGGGATTCTCACTCTCTCACCGCAGGCAGGTCAGTGGTCTTTCTACCCCTGTTAATCCACCCCAAACCCACCTCCTTCAAATTCCCTGCTTTCCTTCCTGAAAGTCCCTGTAGTCATCATGTTTACCCTGTGTACCCCACCCCATCCCTCTCCCTTCCACAGATCTCCTCATGTCTCTGTTCCACACTGTTTTGTCTTTCCCACCCCTGCCCCTCTTGTGTCCTGCCCCTCTTGTTGTGCGTTCTGTGTGTTAGCTCTCATACAAGCTTCGACAGTGTATACAAAAAAAAAGAAATCCCACTCGGAGGAAGGATCTGGATCTGTACCTAAACCCAAAACCTAATGGACTTGCTCTTGTCACCAACCCAACTCATCCCCCTACTTTTGTCAAAACCTGTCCACAACTTTTTGAGATATCTTGCAATACCGTATATCGTTATTGGCCCAATCTCTTAATGGTGAAGCATCAATTTAAAAATCCTCGTATCCGGATGTGGAACTTCACCAAAATCGAATCCACTTGTCCTTGACACACACCCAACTTGCCCACCGGGTTTCTTCCGAATCCATGCATAACATTTTGAGAAATCCTGCTCACAGACACACAAACAGGGGGTGAAAGCATAACCTCCACCAACCTTCAGCGGCGGATTGTTACAGTGAATGAAACCCCACTTCAGTTTTCATTTATGGGATGGAGAATCAGTTTGCGCCAATTGCCTTGGACTATTTTCTTAATCTGACGAAGGGTTAACACCTGAAACATCAGCATTATTGTGCTTTGCTTTCCACGGCGGTTAGCATACCTTTGCCAACCCTCAGCTGATAATCGATTATCCGATTTGTCTGCCGACACAGACCACCGGCACGAGCCTTGACAAAGTCGAATTCCTCTGTGCCTTTCAGTCATATCAGTCACCATGATGGTGTACACCACAGCACATATTATGGGCACTGGACTGACCACATCTTCTTTCAATCTTGTGGCAGAAATACAACCCAACACCAAAAAGTAATGGGACAGCACCCGCAAACTTTCATTCAACTCACTCAACCTGAAAGTGGATGCATCTCATAATGCTTTGTCTGTTTGAAATTGTTTTGAGGACAAGTTAATAAAAAAACAACAACTGCAGTTACTAACGCAGAAGTCCAACTTACGAGCTGGCAGGATGGCCGAGAGGTAGGGACACTCACCTCTGAGCTGTTTAGCTTGTGTCAGAATCTTGGCCCAGCTATGAACTGTCATCCTGGTACTTTGCATGTAAGGTGATTCATCAATATGTGCAGCTGGACGTTAAACTGGGTGTCCCGTCTACCATCATCAGTTGGTGGATGTGAAAGATCCCACGGTGTCCTTTATGAAGAGTAGATGAGCTATCGCCAGCACCACGAACAAATTCCAAAATTCCTGCTCTAATGTACAAGGGGGGGGGGGGTTGGGTGGGGTAGGAACTGCCTTAGCAGAACTGCCTGTGCCCCCACTAAAGTAAATGATGCAATCTGAAACCGTGGGCTACATATCAAAGAAGAAGAAAAATCTCAAACTTAAACCCAATTAAACAGCTTTGGATGTCTTGAAATTCTGTTGAAGAGCCAGAGTGAACTGTTCACAATCCACCACTGAATTTGCACTTGCTCTCAAGGAGTAATGACGCAATATTAACGCTGAGAGGGGGGAGAAGTGAGAATCTCAGATTTTTTTCTGCTCGCACTCTCAATGATGAAGCTGACCTAATTCGGATAACTGTGTCAAGAACAGTGTCGGAGAGTGAAAGACCCTTTTCAAATATACTCGCACATTACCCATAGGGTGATTGCATCACACACCTACAGTGACACACACATACCCAATTCTGACAACTCCTCAACCCCCTTCCCCGAACCTCCCCCTCAAAATTCTATCCCATCTTTGCTCTCCCTCCCAACCTCTAACCCAACCTCTAACCCTAACAGCCTCCCTGCTCACAATCCTTTTAACTGTCGCTTTGGTCATTTTACATTGCAGGGAAAACTTACAGGGAAGGCATGGCAATTGTGAATTTGACAGCTCTGAAGAGATCTTTGACTTTGCACAGCAGTAAGCACCAACATAAAACTTGTGGGTCGAGTCAGGCATCCAACCACTGGATGGTGCACGGATGGAAGCACGGCTCCTTTTATAGTACAGAAGCCAGCAACCCATTAGTGGAAAGGTGAATGAATGCCTCGAGGTATGCACACTCGCTTATGAGTGGTCTATCCTGGGTTTGAATCTCAACCCTGCTGTCATCCTGGTGTTCCGTGCGTCGGGTGAGGCATCAATGTGTGCACTGTCCATTAGAAGGATGGTAAGCCAGAACAGTCAGCTGTTGGCACTGGTCGCTGGTTGACAAAGATCACCCAGTGTTTTTTTGTGAACAGGAGCGAGTTATCACCGCCAACCTGAACAAATTAGAAATTCCTGCCCAAATCACCTTCAGTTCAGCATCAGGCTTGTCCAGCAGGTTCGTGAACAACTTGGGTCGAAAGCATTCCCCAAGCTTACCCCACAACAATGTGGGAATAATTGGGGTCAAAGAAGTAAATGGTTGTAAGTCACTTTGCATATTCCCTGACCATCCAAATACATTTGTGAATTTACCTGTTATCTCACTCTCCTACAAGTATAGCTAGATCTTGCAACAAAAAGAACCATGTCAAATGAAAATATTGACAGGAAGTTGCTCTTGGCATTGTGAACAATGAAGATGTTCCGCAAGGGGGGGGGGGGGTTAGAGCCCAAGATGAGACCTGATGTGTCATGCCATGGTAACTCACTGATGCCCCATGGGTTCAAAAGCAGAAACTTTTAATGGTTAATAAGGACATTTGTTCTGCAAATCCACACTAAGGTTTCCACCTTGAAGTCGATGCCCCCCAAAAAAGTTTCCATCAACCCACAGGTTGGTCACACTTAGCAGAGTGTGAGTGCATTGTACTGCACGTGGAACTGCAGCCTTTGAAAGACATGCGCAAGTCCTCGTTTACAAAGCTGTCTTGTTTTGAACGTCATCACGAATGTGTTGACATGAACATTTTACCCTTTATAGGTAGGATTCTGATGTAACAGTGCATTAAAACGATATCTCGTTCTTTGTGTGACATTTTGAAGTGTAGTTCTTGCTTTCAATCAGTGCAATTGGAATGTTGCGTTGACCTCAAACGCCCTTGTTCTCATCTATAGTGCCTTCAGAAAATGTATGCCTGGTGTAGGCTTCATGGTTTGGGTGGTGAGGTTGGGATCCTAGGATCCTGAGTTCAAATCCTGCTTGGATGTTGAATTAATACCAGGTGGGGTTGACTCTGCCTGTCATCCTTCTGAGGTTGGCAAAATGAGTGCCAGCTTGCTGGTATCCTGTGTCCAGGATTGTGCCCAATAGCCCAGGAGACTGCTTAGGCAGCACCAACATTCTGCACAGAGTATTGTCCCAATGGATGGACAGAAAGTCTACACCCCTTTCAAATTTTTTGCTTTTTGTTGTCTTATAGCCTGGATTTAAATTGCATTAAATCAGACTTTTTCCACCTTTATTTACACATCGTAACCCACAACTTCCAAGTGAAAAACAAATTCTACAAATTTAAGTAAATTAATTAAACATACAGAACGAGAATATCTTGGTTGTATAAGTGTCCACCCCCCCTTATAATAGCATTTGTAAATTAGCTCACCTGTAACCGATCACCTTCAAAATCAAACAAAGTTAATTGGCCTCCACCTGTGTTGAATTACAGTGATTCTGATTATTTCTGAATAAAATCATTTCTTCCAGTCGGTTTCCTCTGCTGGGTAATGCATTTCACAGCAAAGACTCAACCATGAACACCAAGGAGCTTTCAAAAGACCTCCGGGATAAAGTTGTGGAAAGGCACAGATCAGAGGATGGGTATAGAAATATTTCAAAGGCCTTGAATATCTCTCGGAGCACAATCAAGGCAATCATTAAGAAGTGGAAGGCATATTCTTCTGTATAAAAACTGTTCAAACACAGTCAAGTTGTGTGGGGAGTGCTGATGGACAACAATCTTCAATTCATGCCACAGATTTTCAATTGGATTCAGATTTTCACCAAGACCCTGCCTAGATCAGGCTGTCCCTCCAAACTGGATGAGCGAGCAAGGAGGAGACCAATCAGAGAGGTCACCAAGAGGCCAATGGCAACTTTGAAAGAGCTACATGCCTTTATGGTAAAGACTGCTAACTGTGTGCATGTGACAACAATATCCCAAACACTCCACAAGTCTGGCCTGTACGGCACATAGGGTGGCAAGAATGAAGTCATTACTCAAATAAGGCCACCTTGAGTCCTGTTTGAGGTATGCAAAAAAATCACTCTGGAGATTCTGAAGTTGTGTGGCAAAAACTTTTGTGGTCTGATGAAACTAAGATGGAACTTTTTGGCCTGAATGCAAAACATTACATTTGGCGCAAACCAACACATCAAATCACCCAAAGAACACCATCCCTAAAATGTGAAGCATGGCGGTGGCAGCATCATGTTATGAGGATGTTTCTCATCAGCAGGGGCTGGGGCACTTCTCAGGATAGAAGCGAAAATGGATGGAGCAAAATACAGAAAAAAATCCGAGGAAAACCTGCTGCCCTCTGCAAGAAAATTGAAATTGGGATGGAAGTTCACCTTTCAGCATGACAACGACCTGAAATACACAGCCAAAGCTACTCTGGAGTGGCGAAGGAACAAAAAGATAAATGTCCCTCAATGGCCCAGCCAGAGCCCCTACCTGAATCCAATTGAAAATCTGTGGCATGAATTGAAGATTGTTGTCCATCAACACTCCCCACACAACTTGACTGTGTTTGAACAGTTTTATACAGAAGAATGGGCAAATATTGCCTAATCAAGGTGTGCAAAGTTGACAGAGACCAATCACAACAGACTCACAGCTCTAATTGCTGTCAAAGGTGCTTCCACCAAGTATTAACTCAGGTGAGTGGACACGTATCCAACCAAGATAGCGTAGTTTTGTATTTTTAATTAATTTTCTGAAATTTGTTTTTCACTTGTAATTTGTGGGTTACGGTGTGTAAATAAAGGTGGAAAAAGTCTGATTTAATGAAATTTAATTTCAGGCTGTAAGGCAACAAAAGGTGAAAATATTAAAAGGTGGTGTAGACTTTCTATAGGTGCTGTGTATGCAGAAACAGCTTTGATAAAACTGACCTTGGTCACCATGCCATAAATTTATGATGTACAATGTCTTATTCACACCTGGTTTGTGAAAATCTCCATTGGAACAATCGTTGCGAATTGATTGGGGGGGGGGGGGTTGGAGACGAATAAAAAACATTGCTCATTCAGGCCATATGACAGCACAGTTGGAAGCCTGCTCACTTCTAAGGAGTCTGGTCCTGGGTTCAAGCCATGGTGAGCTCAAAGCCGACAGCAGTCATCTGGTGAAGTGCCGGCAGGAGGGACGCTACATTGCAGATGAAAAGATGACCCCGTCCTTTGTGGGAATAACAAGATGACTGTTCGGTATTCTTCCCACAGTTTCTTTGAAAACAGTAGACCATTAGAGCAGCACCCTTGACCAAGTTACAACTCTCATTATCTTTTTTCCAGAATCGTATTATCAAAGATTATATCTGGCTGAAGAGACTTTCAGGTAAAAAAAAGAACTGTCCACATCTACTTATTGATCATGCTTTTATAATCACTTTTCTTTTTGGGGGGTTAGATGGTGGTCTCCAAATCTAGTGGCAAATCAACCCTGTTGAAAGGTTTGTTATATCCAGATGACACAGCGGACATGAATACTCGCGATCCTGTCTCCCTTATTAACCATTCCCTACCTCTCACCTTCCACTTGCAGAATGCTATGTATCCTTTCCCATTATTTCTCTCCTCCTGGTCATTAATCCTTTTTGAAAGGTTCAGCCACGCGTTGCCCCGCTGTCAGTTTCATTGCCCTATACCCACTGTCATCTCATTCTCCCATGAGCCTAGATTTTGTACATGGGGGGGGGGAATCAATAAACAAATCATAGCTTGCAACACATTGGAGCTTATATGAAGATTTATTTTACTTTTTTTTAACTCCATAAGCAATAAAGACACAACACAAGCCTGTGACTTGAGTAAATCACCAAAATCACAATCATAAACTAAGGGCTATATGCAAGGTGGTGGAGTTTGTGGGGGGAAGAAGGGGATGGAAGGGGACCAGGTGGATATAAATGACGAGGCTGGCCAGGTAAGAGAATGAAGGACTGGGGTACAGAGAACGCTTGGCCGTGACTTCAACCCCAGCACCATGAACAGAAAGTCAAAGTGCAACGATAACGAAGAAGAATTCCTGGAGGAAGATGATACAAGTTCCTCAAGAATTCAAGTATACTCGTGTAATCATGGATACGGAAGGGATGCAGGGCCTACGGTAAGCACCAACTCAGCCGGTCACTTCATATCACTGAAAGCTGCTCGGAATGCGATTATCTGGAGCCTGTATAGTGCATCCCACTGTGCTCACAGCAGTGGTATTCAGGGACATGACAAGCTCGCTTCAAGGATGTGTGAGGAATACCTTTCTCTTACAGAAATGTACATTTGTTCTCTCTTCTGCACACGCTGTGGGAACCAATTCTCGCATTGTGATTTTTGCCGATGCAAGGAAACAAGGAAACAAGGTGCAGTGTCATGAAATTTCTGCAGCTGGTTATATACCTTTACACATAAATGTTACAAGGGTGGATGGGAGTGATGAAAGGAGTGGAATAGAATAGAAACACATAAGATAGAAGAGACAAAGGGGGATGTAAAACTAGAAAATAAAGCATTATATATATACATATATATATATATATATATATATATATATATATATATATATATATATATATGTCTTAGGATCAGGAATAAAGGTAAGGAGAAGGAAAATTGTTAAATATTTGGTAGGTAATGTGCACTGCATAAGCAAGAGATCAAGAAATCATGTTTAACATGGCTTTGAAGGAGATGACGTCACAAATCTGGAAATCAGCATTTCCTTTTGGTCAAAATTTCAGCACGTTAAAGATCCAAATTTTTCATCCACATGTCCATCATCGTTCCACTTTCTTTGTGCTCTCACGACTGGTAGTGTGTTGCGGTGTTCATCACAAACATGTCCTATTCTGAGTATTACACGAATTACAGGTGTTGCTTTAAGGGCTAATTGAGGTTAGAACATCGGAGCGGTGCACAATGTGGCAGGTGTGTGATCGAGCCAAAGTGTTGCACAGCCTGGTGTGCGTGATAAAGTCAGAGCGGTGCAAAGACGAGGGACATACTTTCATTATAAACAACCTTGGAATAATGTACAGTTTCCAAGAAAACCATAAAGCAAAAAAGGCAATTCAACAATATATTTTGCAATGAGAGTCAACAAAACGGTGGTTCGGTAAATCATATCATCATAATCAAAAAGGGTGGGCGTTGGGAGAGGGAAAGGTGCAAGGAGAGTGAAGGGTGGAAAACGGAAAGTGCAAGAGGAGGAAGATAAAGAGGTATGAAGCCTTAATTCACCGGTTTACCCATATTTGGGACCGGCGGAAGTGCAACATGCGTCACAATTGAATGAGGACTACATTGTCCTTTGTCCTCAACAATGATATGCACGGCAACGCCGTGAATGACCCGTGCTTACGATGATTGCATCGGTTCACAGAAGCAAGAAGATTTTGGGATGTGGTCTGAAGTCGGACCCATTCTTATGCTTCTACACCTCCCAAAAATGGAGGTTAAAGGCCAACAAATAACATCCCAGTCACTCCATCTTGAAGCAAACTAAGATTGACCTGGTGCAAAAACGTAAGCGGAAACTTGTTTAGTTTACATTCAGAAAATACGGGTAAAGTCAGGAAAGAGTTCATTAAAGAAAAGGGCGAATGTAAAAGCAAGCAGCATGTTCTTCAATATCAAACGTCAGAGGCAGCAAACTTCAAGGGAGCGCCTAACTTACTTGAAGACCGAGTCCCTGTCTGGCTTGCATCGAACAGCTATGGCGGCTTGTGTTTGAAAGTGAACTTTGCTCCAGTATCCTGAATTCTTGTGCAAGCTCATCGTGACGAGGTACAAGCACGAGACGGTGTGTGGCATGCGACATAAATACCCACGACTCACGGCCATTATGTTTTGATATCCATTTTATGTAGGTTCCTTCAATCTCATTGTGCGTGCGTGCGGCGCCGCTCTCATTTCAATAACGAAGTTGCACCCATCATTAAGGAAGTCAGCCATGCACCACTTCAGAACGAGGTTTGGTGTGCAGCGATAAACATTTATGGAGTGTTGTGATTAACAGCATCCTGGGAGTTTTGGTACCTGTAATTTTAAGTGGGAGGACAAAAAAAAAAAATCAACATGATTTAAACACAGGCGTGCTAGCATGAAATGACGTCATCACAAAAGTCAATGGTGAAGCATCAAAGTGTGTTACAGCTCAGACATGATGGGCGTCTCGTCGTCCTTATCTTGGTCTCCTTTTTGGGCCGCCTTGCCTCTTGTGCCTTTGTCCGTTGATTCCCAAGTATCGTCTTCCACTCGAAGCTCTTCAAAAGATGAGCTGCTTCCAGCCGAGTCGCTGCGCTCACTACCGTCGTCCTTCCCTGCTCCATCGTGCCCTCTCCCGCACAAGCTGATGAAAGATAGAATTGAAATGAAAGCATTTATGACCACATAATTCAAAAAGGTCACCGAGGTCGACAAGAACAAAGCTCTTTTCATACTTGCAAGAAAGATGTCATCTACAGCAGTTAAACCCTTCTCAATGTCATTTATTTTGGAGATCAAACAGGTGCATTAGCATTTTTTTTTCTTCTCTTTTTGAGTGTGGGCAGTTAAAAAATGGAGAGAATCGCCATTTCCCACAAAATAATGTGCATTAACCCAGGCCTACTCTACTGTCAAAGGAAAAACGCACACAAACATTATGCAGACAGAGAGGCCAGAAAAAGGCACAGAGGGGGGGGGGGCAGAGTAGGGGCATGGACAGAAACTGCAAAAGAGAACAAAAGGTTAAAAAAAACAAAAAAACAAGCAACAACCAAAGACAGATCAAGACAGACAAGCATATCAAGTACAGTACAATGGAGTAAGGAATGTAAAGGAGTAGAAGGATACGTTCAAGTAAGCCACATGACAATGAGGTCGACTCTTCTTTTTAAATACACAAACTTTTCTTTCATACAAAGTGAATCAATTAGTCATATTTAGCTCTGCCACCGAAGGTGGATGGAGGTTATGTTTTCATCCAGGTTGTTTGTTTGTCTGTGAGCAGGACATCTCAAAAAAGTTATGGGTGGATTCGGACAAAACTCGGTGGACAGGTTGGGTGTGTGACAAGGAACGAATTGGTTCGATTTTGGTGAAGATCCGGACACTAGAATTCTTAAGTGATTCTTCACCATTGAGAGATGGGACCAAAAACGATATTTTACATGATATATCAAAGGTTATGGACGAATTCTGACAAAACTCGGTGGATGAGCTGGGTGGGTGACAAGAACAAACTGATAAGATTTTGGTTCACGTCCGGATCCAGATCCAGCCTATCAGTGGGGTACAAAACGTAAACTGTTCAGCCTGGTGGAGGTATGCGCTCTACCTAGTGCTGTTCTAGTTGTCAATGTAAAAGGGTTAATACACAATGGCTCTTCTTTACTTTTCACCTGAGACTGCCATTTGACCACACAGAGGTGTGTTTTCCCACAATGCGTTCAATGTCACGTGACTTCTTACTTGAATGTACTGTACATATCCTCGTACTCTGTCTCATCCCTATTTCGATATCCAGCACTTCATCCGCTTGATTGTCTTCATGTGCCATTGGGTTTATTTTATTTTTTTTGTCCTCTTTTTAATTTTTTGTTTTCCTTCTGTTTTCTTTTCCAGTTTCTGTCTGTCTCCCACTCCTTTATTCCCTTTATAAAAAAAATAGAATCCTTGTGTATTGGAAAAAAAGTCTAGTAAACAGCATTTCATTGGATTGAGTATAAGAATTAGTGAATCAATGCATTCTTGAAATAGTTTATTCTTAATAGGTACTTACATCGAGAGTGTCTGAAGCTTTTATGACACCAAATATTAACCAGGCAGCTAAAAGCAATGCAATTTTTTTTAGCAGTGTGGGATTTCTGCCATTTTGTTTTTACTCTGAGAGGGCAGAGACCAAAAAAATATTGTTTTAAAATCTCAAAACAACACAACATTACCTGGTACTCTCTGCCACATTCACTCGTTTCTCAGTGGGGCACACACTGGTGCTCTCTGAGGTTGCCATGGAAACAGTGTCTATGCTTATTCCTGAGATGCTGTCCGTTGTTGCCATGGAGACACTCTCCTGGGAACCACAGTCCCTGCCAGTGGCCTCACTGCCATTACTATCTGAAAGACAGCAGAGAATGTGAGAGTGGACTTGAGTCTTCCTTATTGGGAGCAGGGGTGGAAGTGTGTGGGGGTTTGGGGGGGGGGGAATCTTCATTCAATCATACTTCGCATTTTTAGTATCACCCAGCCTCTCCCATTATAGATGTGTTTAAATATCTTGGACACAGGACATACCAGCATGAAATTCTGACTTTATATATGCAATATCTAGGCTCATGTAAGAAGACAGAAGTTGCAATGGTGGTGCGGCCACAGTTAGACCCAACAAGCAAAGAAATGAGCCAACAGGAAAAAGAGGGGAGAGAGGAGGAAAGGAAACACCAGTAAACTGGAAGATAAATTAATTTTCCCAACCAAATATTAAGAGATATTACTAAGAGACATTTTGGGAGTGAACCCTTCTGCAAAGCTCTCTCTTGCTTTGAAGAGCTCACACCCTAAATGCCACTTCACCTTCTTTCCCACTTTAGTGACCATCCCTCTTCACATTTGGTTTGAAAAATTATGTCCATTTCTTTTTCCAAACCAATGCAGTAGCAATTCTGGTCGTACATTGATAAAGACGGGTTTTCTAATTAAATTAAGAGGGTTGAGTTGTGAGATGTGGGGGGAGGGTGGCGAGGATTGATGAGGTTACACTTAAAATGAAATCTCCAAAACAACATTTCGTATCTCGCTGTAACTCGTTGAAACCCGTGAAATTTCAGACCTCGTGTCACTGCTCCATCTAATACCTCTCTGATAAGGTTGGAAAATAATCTGTGTACATCAAGCAGTTATCATGTCCACCGATCTACCCCACTCCCATCCACTCACACCGAAGAAAAATTTAAAAAAAGGAAAAACGACAGAGTGGCATCTTCAACATATATACTGTATATATATATATATATATATATATATATATATATATATATATATATATATATATATATATATATATATATACATACACATATACATACATACATACTAGCAGGGTACCCATAACTGATGGGTTCGTTGACGTCTCACCTCAAATAAGTGTGTATTGGCAGAAACAGGAATTCAGTGTAAATATTCATTTTGCAGATATCGCAGTAGGTGCAGCTGGTAACCTTGGCAACCTCATTCCATTCCAATTGCAAATATTTCCAATCCATGCTTGTTGTACACAGCTTGGAGTAAGGGTGATATTATGAAAGCTCAGCTAGGAAACCAATTTAGGCACGTTTTGGGCCTATCGCCTGACGGAAGATCACAAAAGTTCTATCCATGCCAACCGACCACCAACAGGCACCTATTTCCCTCTTCACATCACATCAGTCCCCAACCTGCCCCCTCTCTTTGTACTCCCCACAGCTTTGTTTTCGGCAATGTCCATTCAGTATTTCTCACAGCATTTCATTCTGGTTTCTCATTCCATGATCCATAGATGTCATTTCAGCTTCACTTTTAAATCATAGTTTCACTTTGGGATATCAGTTTCAATTCGTCATCGCAACTTGTGATGCGATCTAAATGGTGCATGAAAAAGATCGTCAAAAACGATTTCTGGTGGATTTTTAAAGATTTTCTAAGGTGTGTGGAAGGTCCTAGGGTGGCTTAAGGGTCTTAAAAGGTTTAAAAAAAGGGTCTAAAGTTGGATAAAATGTCTAAAGGGGTCTAAGGGCAAAAGAGCAAAAGGGGTCCAAATGGTCTGAAATTGTCCAAAGGGTCTTAAAAGTGTTGAAGAAGGTCTATACGTCTCAAAAGGGTCTAAATGGGTGTGAAGCGGTCTAAAAGGTCTGAACAAGGTCTAAATGGGTAATAAAGGGTCTAATGGTTGCCAGGGTTACCGGCTCCACCCATTGAGGTGAGGCATCCATGATTAAATTAATCAAAACATCTACGATCAAAAATGAAATCATTATGTTAACTTGGATCTTTTAAACGATAGAATGGATATTTGGTGAAGTTAGCTAAATGGTAACCTTTTTTTTCACCCTTGAGAGTTATGTTGTTCGATGAGCAGTAAAGTTACCATTAAATCGATGAATAGGTTGTGTTTGTACTATGTTCAATTTTTGAATGATTGGCGCATTTGAGAGGTCACGTGACTCCTTCTTCCCCAATCGAACCGATCACCGTCATGTCTTAACATTTATTTTTTTCACATTTGATACCATATTTGACGATCGGAGGTCACCACCTCACCAATTATATTGTTATCCGGGTTAAAATCCCAAAGAAAATGGGCTTTTTATGAAGCACCGTGAATGTGGATTTCCCCTTCACAGAGATGACGACAGGTGACAGACAGCTCGTGTGTTTATAACTTATGAATTGTGAGAAAAAGACTGTTTAAAACCACTATTTATGTGCAACGTGGTAAATAATATGATCCGATGAAATTTCATGGCGATTAACCTTGGGAGCTCAGAGGAGTATATCACAAACAAACAAACGTGTGTATAAATAAAGAAATATTGAGACGGTTCTGAGAAACCGTCCTTTCCCAAGGCAATGGCACACAACATATAGCGGTTCCCAAGATAGTTGTTTTGTTATTATTTGTTTCAGGCAGTTCTTCCCTTACGTGTAATGGGTTTATGGGTCAATAGGCGTTGCGTGGGATTATGTATTTTTTCCCCTCCATTCCTTCCCATTTAATTCTCTGCACACAAATGTTGCTCACACAAACAAGCACATCAAGCACACACAGCTAATTTGCATACACACACCAAATCCCGGTTTGATTCGCGTGCCACAATCAAACTGACACATCACTTAAAGCTTCACCACACTCTTCCCACAAACGCTACAATGATCACACAACATCAAGACACCTTTATTATCATTCCACATCATTATAACATTACACAAGCACGCTATTCATTCGCCATTGATAAACCACCATGCCACTTCAACCACGGCTCACCACCATTCCACCTCTACCATCGCCTTGACAACCATCACCACACAGTCACCACAGGTGGTCGCTGCTGCCTTTGGAGTAGCGGGAGCAGTAAGCACAATGCACCGGCGACGGACACTTCAGACCTGGATGTTCAGATGTCTGTAAGTCAAAGCGTGAATATGCGCTAATCGCCATGTAACATCTTGCACGAAGCCCTGACACTCCGATTGCTTGTGACCCCATTAGGTGTCTGGTGCACGTTTGCACAAGGAAAGCATAGCCGAAAACACCAGCCCAATGTGAAGTGCGGAGGTCCATGACGTGTGTTGTCCAGGAGGTTTTGCAGGCATGTTTGTGGTTGTGACCTCGCGTGGGCGGTGCCTGTGCTGGAGGAATCGAGCAAGCTCCAATGGGGGCACTGAAAATCCTAGACAACTCCAATGGGGGCACTGCAAATCCGAGACAATGACCCTTTTGATCCACACTGAAGCTCCAACCCTGCCCAGTAACTATTTAAGCCATGTGTTCCAGATGAGAGTGCAGAATCTTTTGGCTTTGTCGGCAGTATGTGACAAAAGGCAGCTCGGAGCTGGTGTTACGGTGCTGGAGCCGTGGGCCGGAGCTTGTGGAGCAGAGTTTGTGGAACGGAGCACTGGGCAAGCGAGCAATCCAGGTGCGATACCAGGTGTATTCATTAAGACCAAGCCAACAAACACTTACAAGTAAAGATAATCTCTCACCTCACACATCAGCTAAGCAGTCTTCTCTAACCTTCTGTTCCTCTTACAATCGTCTGCTTTAGACATGAAAGGAGCTTTGTGAAGGCAAGTCCCAACAAACCGCTCTTTTCAGGGAGACCCCACAGATGCACACCTCTTTCCAGTTTCCTCTTTGCACCTCACCTCCTCAAATATTCACCTTAGACACCAACCAGTAATTCTCCTCTTTGACCCCTCTCTCAGCGATTGGGCAGCATGGGTTCATCAACCCCGCTTGATGAGCCAAAGAGATCGCAAACACCTTCTCCTTCTCTTATCTCCCTCTCATCTACCCTTCCACAGGATGATTCTGATGGCACATGTTTTGTTATTATAAGTAAGAGTGTCTCAGTAGACAGTATCAGGTTAGCTCTGCACTGTCTCCTTTGTTTAATCGTATCACTGTATGTATTTTGCTGCACCTCACAAATCTAGCATGCCCCTGCGATACATATCTTCCTTTTTAAAATGGCACATTTGTATTCACTGTGCCACATAGCTTTCCTCATACTTCTTTAAGAATAAATTCCCTGTTATTGCAATGCAACAAGCTCGTAGTGTCCTTTCCTCCATTGGTCCAGCATAGTCTGCACGCAGCTAGCCAGGAAGTTTTACCCCACTGATTGGCTCTTGTTAGCCAATGTGTACTCACAGTTCCATTTGGCTGCAACTGATCCCATGAGTAATTAGAGAATGCATCGATGGTACGAGACCCCCCCCCCTGGTGCGGCCGTCCATAGGTAAGGTATCATGCGAAATAATGTAACCCTGCCGGATTGGCAGTACCATTTGGTGTTTATGATTGCTTAGTAACCCGCCGTTGCGGACCTGAGGACTCAGGTCCTGGTGTTCGGCAGGAACTCGAGCGCTTCCCCTCGTGGTGAAACTTGAACCCCAGATCTGTAACAATTTCATATATATCTGCAGTACCTATATAAAACATAGTGTGTGTTTAATCTAGCTATATAAAACATAATGTGTGTTTAATCTACCTATATAAAACATAGTGTGTGTTTAATCTACCTATATAAAACATAGTGTGTGTTTAATCTACCTAAATAAAACATAGTGTGTGTTTAATCTACCTATATAAAACATAATGTGTGTTGAATCTACCTATATAAAACATAGTGTGTGTTTAATCTACCTATATAAAACATAGTGTGTGTTTAATCTACCTATATAAAAACATAGTGTGTGTTTAATCTAGCTATATAAAACATAGCGTGTGTTTAATTTACCGATATAAAACATAGTGTGTGTTTAATCTACCTATATAAAACATAATGTGTGTTTAATCTACCTATATAAAACATAGTGTGTGTTTAATCTACCTTGATAAAACATAGTGTGTGTTTCATCTACCTATATTAAACACAGTGTGTGTTTAATCTACCTATATAAAACATAGTGTGTGTTTAATCTACCTATATAAAACACAGTGTGTGTTTAATCTACCTATATAAAACATAGTGTGTGTTTAATCTACCTATATAAAACACAGTGTGTGTTTAATCTACATATATAAAACATAGTGTGTGTTTAATCTACCTATATATAACATAGTGTGTGTTTAATCTACCTATATATAACATAGTGTGTGTTTGTATATTTGGCTCTTCCCCTTCATAAGGATGATTTAAGAAAGGTTTTAAAAGCCAAACTTTTGACATGACTGTGTGTTAACTCTGGTCTATTTTTCAGGACAAAAAAAATGGAAAAACATTTTTCATAAAAGAGTAATGACGTCTCTTCTATCGGAAATGCAGACAGTGACTTGCAACCGGGCCTATATTATTATATATTCCATGTGTCCCACAATGTTGATGGTAATACATACGAAGTGAAATTTTAAAAAATGTTTAAAAACGTGCATGTAATTTCATTTTAGTATTTGACCTTTTGACCCTGTTCCAGGGAGTGGGGCCATAAATGTTACTGTTCTGAACCTTCTTGCCATGTGATGATCACAACTAAGTTTGGGGAATTTTTGCACAACTGTTCAGGAGGAGATAGCGTGATGGATGGACAGACAGGCAGACAGAGCCGATTACAATATTCCCTCGTTTTTTTTCATATGGGATAAATATCAACTCCTTCACTGGGAGCATTATAAGCCTGTTGTGTCACTTGCATTTCTTGCGGACACGGTATATGTCATAAAGACGACAGTCTCACAGACCACTGCATGTCTGATCATTAAATGTCACTTCTTTAGTCACATGGCAAGCAAGGACAGAGCCTTCATCATAATATCAACCTTTTAAAGAAAACTTTCAATTTCCAAGGTGGATACCCACCCACATCGATTACTTTGTTTCTTTATTCCTCACCCTGAATCAATGCAAGATAAACAGTGAAATGCTATGCATGGGAAAGAATAAGTGATGAATAGGCACTTGCACAATGCACACAAACCACTCAAACAAAGCCAGCAGCAACAAATATTTACAAAGAGTGCATTCGGTTCTCTGAGAGCATTAATTATTCAAAATGTGAACATTAAACCCTGATTGCCAAACTTCCGAAAGCTTATGGTGACAATATAGAAACCAACATGGCAAGGTTATACCTGTAATGAGCACAGTGCACACCTTTAAGCCGAAAGGATGTGAGAGCGAAGGATTTGGGTTCGCCTATTAATTTGCCGGTCTGAACCCTTGGCTCATGATTTGGAGAACCTAGCTTCAAATATGTGTCTACCCATTGGCTGCCGATGCCTTTGTCATTCAAGGAAAAGTGGTGCATTGATGTCAATTAATGTCTTTGTCTTTACTGTGCTACATTTAGATCACTATTCGCTAGACTCTGTAACGTGTCTGCTCTGAGTCATGGAGATTGGCGGTTTGAACTCCGGACAAGTCATACCAAAGAGTTTTAAAATGGTATGTACTGTTTTCTTTCTTGATGGTCAGCATTTAAGAAGGATAGAGCACAGACAAACGACCATAGGATGGCAACCATTGTACAGACTTCATGGGACTAATGGCCTCCTCTGCTGAAATTCCTTGCACGTGAACTCAATCCATCACTGTAAAAGAGAAATATACATACGACTTTATTAACAGCCACAATTATTCTCACCTTTCTTGTGGGATCAGCTGGGGAAGGTTTTTGGTCAAAGTATTTCATGAAAAAGCTGGTCAGGCCTGACATTCTTCTGAAGAAGACAGGAATTTGGAATTTAGCCAAGGAGTGGGCAATAACTTACCCACTCTTTACGAAGGAAACCATGGAGTCTTTAATGTCCGCCAACTGATGCTAGCAGCGGGACGCTCAGTTTAAAGTATGTCCTGGGACGGCACACACATTGATGTATCGCCCTTCCTGTAAAACACCAGGATGACAGTTTATAACTGCGTCGAGAGTTGAACCCATGTTAGATCGCCCAGGCAGGTGCACATACCTCTTTGCTATCCTGCCAGCATTACATATGTACATCCTGAGCACAGTGGCAACATGAACCCGATAAGAAATTAGCTTAATCTCATATGTTATGCCTGGCCAATCAGTCTTCACTTTTCATCTATCCCGTTCAGAAAGTGATTGCACGAATAAAAAGCCACGATAACACGGATACGGCAGTTGAAAATGACCGTTTGGGTATGACACTTCTTGTATATTTTTCTGTAAGAAATACCCATGACATATCCCAATGATGCGAGTGCAATTACAGTTTGATTACGGTTGATTTGAAGTGACGTGTTGACATTAATTTGTGGAATCATGTGAAACATATTATTATAAAGGGTTCAATTCACTGGAGGTGCATTCATCCTCATGTTCAAAAAGAATGGCCAGACAGAAAGACAAGGATCCACAGGGGATTAGAATTAGAACATGAAAAAGCTCACACATCCTGAAAACAATGTACAGCTATCACTGTCAATAAAACAAAGGAATCTCTCCTGGGTTTGCCAGCATTGCAGGTGTTGATGCAGTTGTTGTTGTTGGTGTCATTGTTACTGCTGTTGGAATCCATTAAAATCGATGATGACTGATTCATGATTCAGGATCGTGCTGTTTATGCCATGAGGTCAATCATCAATATAAATATCATGTTAAACAAACTATGATTAGATAACGTCCTCGTGACAAGCCATGGACGATGAAGAGTATTTACAGACTCTTGGGTCATTATGATACGGCATTCAGACGAGGGTCTGATACCTACAGAAGTCTACGAAATGACCTTCAACGTTTCATTAAATCGGCAAAGATTAATTTTTTTCATCGCAAGATTGACCATTTGAAGCAATCGGAACCAGGAAAGTGGCACGAACAAATTAAAAATAGAACTAGATTGGGAAAGCGAATACTACACTTCCAAAAAAACTGACAAGCTGATGAGTGAAATTGAAAAATTTTGAATACAATGTTGAAGCTTGTGGAGGAGATGCAACACAGAATGGATCAGGATATAACAGAATGTAACAGAATAAGAGGAACAATAGAACGAGAGAGGGAAACACACCAACAGCAGGGATTAGAAACAAATACAGGCAGACTTTGACAAATAAGGCATTAGGGGAGTAATGAGGGCTCGGTGAGGACACAGGGGGGTTGACAAAATCGATGGATACAGCCGCCAACTGTGAGATCGGAAAAACTGAAAGCTTGGAAAAATGTCAGCTTGGGGTGGGTTAACGAGGGTAGGAAAGATTATGGTTTTGGACGGAGGATGATCTGAGATGGTGGTGAACAACTGTCTTGAAGACCTGAAGAGAAGCACGAGATTGAGGAGAAGAATGTTGGTTCAAGAAGCGGGGAAAAAAAAGGAGGAACAAATGAGCGGAGGTGGACTGTGATTCTGGATTTTGAGAGTTTCACCAGAAGAGGGTTGCTGGCAGACCACATGCACCCCTGCATAGATCTAGGGGGGAGGAGGGGGACGGAGCACGGAAAGAGCAGAAGGTGCAAGACCAAGAAGGAAGCAATAAAAAAGAGACCACAGAACTGTCTGCGATGTGAAAGTGATTCAGCTTCATCACAGGAGATTCCAATTATCTTGAAGGTCTTCAAATTGAGCAAAGTGTGAGGCAGAGAACCAGTCCAGAGGAGAGAGAGAGAGCAGCACTCCATTAGGCTGTGGATGAAGGCCTTGAATGTAGATTAGAGTTCAGGTGTTCCAAGGAAGGATTTTGTATGACGCAGGATAACCAACTGGCGACGGGCTTTGGAAGCCACCTTAAAGATGTGATTTGCCCAAGAAAGATCATGGGTGATAGTGAGGCTCAAGAGTTTTAGTGATTGAACTTCCTAAAAAGGATTGTTAAGAAAGTGGATGGGAGGATTTGCCAGACAGTCCTTTGTGTTAAGACACAGTAAGTGAGTGAGATTTTTCAGGATTGAAATAAAAATTCCAAGTGTTTTACTAGCTTGTCATTGAATTGAATTGTATTCTTATTTTGCACAAATTTGTTCTACTCTTCCTACTTGAAAATCGTCTTTATTGAAACCCTACCTGCCAGAGTCCCATTACTCTGTCCCCCTCCCCCCCCCCCTATTACACCTGTGATTGCTCATGTCTTTGAGGGCATTTTAGCTAACTGGGTGATGGAGGATATTAAAGAGGGGATTGATCCTCAAAAATTTGGTATTCTGAAAGATGTTTCATTGATCACTATTTAATAAGTATGTTGGACTGTATACACAAGGGTCTCAACAAACCGAACTACTATGCGGATTTTTGTGCTGTCAATTTCTGCAAAGCATTTGACCATATTAACCACATGACTGCAGTTGAAAAGGTTATTAATCTTGGAGTGAACCATGCAATTTTGCCCAAGATTTTTAGCTTTCTATCAAAGCGATCTCAGACCGTTCAGGATAATGGAGCTACTTCCGACTCACTTCAACTCTTATATTGAGTACATCAAGACATGAAACTTAGGCCGATCATCTTCATAGAGATGGACAATGACGCCGCTACTACGTATGTACACTGATGGAAATACGTTAATGACCTCAGTATCATTAAAATATTGCAAAGAACTGAGAAGTCTTGCACGCAGTCAGTCATATTTGGACTTAGTGAATGTAGGTGTAGTGATAATGACATGAAGCTTAAGCCGGAGAAATATATCAGTCAGAACATTTGTAGAATAGTGTAGAGTTATCTACCTTAGCTTAGACAGAGGGTCTTTAAAAGTTATCTACCTTTAGTCCAGAATTTACACACATAGAGAAGGATCAACTCAACAGTAGTTTTTGAAGATCCTTAGCTTTGTCTATCTGGAGATCTCTAAACTTTGTTGAGGGTGTGAACTGCTGCACAAACTTGAGCTTTTCCACATTCTATATCATGCTGCATGTTGGTGTAGGAGCTGAGGTATTTGAAGTCATTTGCTTTCTCTATCGGATTTCCATCAACAGTAAGTAGAGCACAATCAACAGGAGGATTGACGTGTATCTACTTCGTTTTTTTCAGAATTGAGTAGCAGTTCAATAGACTTAGCAGTAGTTTCAACCTTATTAAATAGAAGTTCAGCTTTGCGTAGGACATCACGGTGCAGTGCAATGGCATCAGCAAAGTCCAGGTCAGAAATGTACTGTGCTAGATATCTGTGACTTCTACATTGAGAGTGAGAGAAAGAGAGAAAGAGTGTTAAACCACCCCAGTCTCCTATCACAGTTCTTCGGGCATAATCCAAGGGAATGGTAAACAGGAATGGAGTGACCAGGTCACCTTGGAGAACTCCAGCATTGATTTGGAAAGTTGCAGTCTCTCCTTCAGGAGTTAGTACCACTGTGGAGGTATCTTGAAACACAATTTGTATGGCCTTCACAATCAACTCAGGGATGCCATTTGTGTAGAGAATTTGGAAAAGGTTATTCGTGTGAATAATATCAAAGGCTTTCTTGAAGACGATGAGGATTATAGCGGCTTATTTTTGGTGATTACGTATTTCCTCAATGATGCACCTGAGAGCAAGAATCTGGGAAGATGTAGATCCAAGTGGCCTAAAACCATTTTGATTCGGGTGTGGGATCTTTTCTAGTTCAGGGTGAATTCTTTAGAGTTAAAGGGTGTTCATGAGCTGATATTTATTTATGTCGTAATTCACATGTTCAGAGTCCATGTATTGTAAACCCCAATTTAGGTTTGCTAAGACAGGACTTTGTTCTCCATTCAATCTTTTTGCATTTTTCACTGTTAAATGTGCTTTATTTCTCATTTATTTATTTCATCAATGACATTTTTCCTTTCTCTTCACTGTGAGTCTGATAACAAACTGCTCTCAAGCCGAAGACCACACGTTTCTCATATGAATCGGACCAGTTGACAGTGTACTTGAGCCGGGCAACCAATGAGCATGCCTGACAAGGTCACCAGAGGGACGGTTTGAACCGGGTTCTGAGGAGAAAGTTCAGTTGAAATCTGGGAACTTCATGGGTGAGGTCCGATTCAAGAGTTTCAGCTGAGAATCCGGAGAGTGAGGAGTAAGTGAGGTCTCCCCTCACTTGAATTCCTTACAAGAGCATCATCGGGGTTCTTTATAAACCTCCACTTCAACTCTCACCCCTCCCCAACAGTAGGAGGAACCAGTCCCATGAATTTGGGGATGCAAACACAGAGTTCGCCCAGACCGGTCAGAGATAAACCTCAGCTTAGACAGAGATTTTTACCCCTCAGCCCGAATTGGGCCAAGGGGTATTGTCGTCACAGGCGTTGTCCGGGTGTCGTCCGTCCGGGTGTCCGTCTGTCAACTTTTGGTTTCCGTCAATTTCGAGGAGAACGCCTTGTCCGATGAAATCCATTTTTGCAGGGTGTGTTGGAGTTGAGTAGAGGAAGGTTCCTCTCGAAAATGGGCGTACTGCGATTTTCAATGTGGCCTCCATGGCAGCCATCTTGAAATTGGTTTCCGTCGATTTCGAGAAGAACGCCTTTTCCGATTAAATCCATTTTTGCAGGGTGTGTTGGGGTTGAGTAGAGGAAGGTTCCTTTCGAAAATGGGCGCGCTGCAATTTTCACTAGCCGCCATGGTATCTATCTTGAAGTCTGATTGATTTTCGATATGACATCCAACGTGCTCTAACTGACTGCATCATCGTGATATCACTGCTTCCTTTTACAATTCATGGGCTGAGGGGTTACGCCCGCTTTGCGGAGCTATTTTAATAATTTACAAGGTGAAGTACCCGGCGTTGCCTGGGGAAATTCAACGCGCTCTGTATTGAAATATTTCCTGGACGATAAATTGGGGAATGTTGGCTGTATGGTTTTGTATGAATTACCAATCTTGCGCATTGCAAAATGCACTTGGCTTGTATTGAAATGCTTCACCTTCTAAGGATGCCCAACATTCTGCCATGGAGGCTGCTTGCCTTTCACGCTAATCCTCAACCCAAGCCTGTGTCTGCTCTGTAGTCTCAGCTGACCTGGAGGCTGCTTGTCTTGCACGTTAATCCTCATGCCGAGCCTGTGTCTGCTCTAGAGTCTCAAGTGACTTGTAGACTGCCATTCTCTTTTAATCCAACTTATTTCTGCCCATAAGAGTTCTGTCTAGGTGGCATTTGGCAGTATTTATAATGCAAGTAAAGTAGGTTAAGATATTTCTTACCAGAAGTGTTCCTTTTGACGTTCCAGAAATGCTCCAGTGGGCATCTTACTGTGCTGATCTTCGTGACACGCTACATTAAAGTTAAAAAAGCATGAGAGGGATCACATCGAGAAAGGGAGGATTAGAGGTAGGGGATAAAATTACCAAGGGAATATACAGTCTCCATTATTAGCTTGCATACAAAATATGACCCCAACATACGATCTTTACAATAGATATGACTTGATCGTGGCACTGTGTAAGTAATATACTGGCTCGAGACCTGAACACGGAAGTGTTATAATAAATGTGTACAAAGCAATCTTTTTAATAACAAGCATACGTGTAAATATTATAGTAATCAAATTTGTGTTTTTGACAACAAATCATTACAACCTCAACATATGATCTTCACAATACATATTACTCGATCACTTCCGGGAAAAAACACAGGCAGTGTGTTAGCACAAGACCTGATTGAGGCCTGAAGGCCAATTATCTGATTTAATTTTTTTTTAATCCAAACTTAGCTCTCAAGCTTCCTCTGGATGAAAGAGGAGGTCATGCAAAGTTTGGTTACACTGGTTCCTGCAAGGTGCGAGTGCAGAAATGAACAAACACACAAACAAACACACAAACAAAGTTTTTTCTTTATATTCAAACGGAAGACCAAGAAGAAACCCGAAGAAGTAAAGAGCCAAGATGGAATCATCAGGAGGAACGTGGCTAGGATTCTGGCTTCAGCTGCTACTCCACTACCCTCAAACCCATCCAGGCGCAGCCAAGTGAGCCTTACAGAAAATGTCCTGCAATAATTCAGATACATAACAAAAGAGAGAAATAGAGAGTAAAAAAGATGAAAGAGAAGAAAAAGAAATGATTAGAATGAATAAAGAGAACTGTGAAAAAATTGGAAAGAAGTATGAAAGAAACAAAGAACAAAGATGTCGGGAAGAACCCGAACAGATAGATTTTAGCAGTTACTCCCCAGGCTCAAACGCAGCAACATGAACAAGCTACCAGAGGTCTGTCAGCGGGGAAGAACAGTCCACACAACATCAGGATATGGCACAAACATAATCATAAGACCAAGAAGGAACCCAAAGAAGTAAAGAACATATTAGATAAGCGTGATGTATTTTCCAATCGGGATGTCTTCTTCGTCTTCGCAAATTTTTTCGCAAATGTTATTGTTTCATGTGCTCTCTTCCCTGGTTTCTTACACACCCTTTTATTAAACTTATTAACCTCCGCCATCGAAGATCGGAGGTTACTGTTTTCACCCCTGTCTGTTTGTCTGTTTGTTTGTTTGTGAACAGTATTACGGAAAAACTCCTGAACGGATTTCGACGAAACTTGGTGGGGGGGGGGGGGATTAGGTATGGTCCAAGGATCTTGCCATTAGATTTTGGACTTGGTTCAAAGTCCAACATGGCCGCTATGGCGGCCATTTTGAAAAAATATTTGAATTTTTGTTTTTGCATTTCTACATGTTTTAAGTGATTTCCAACCCCAAAAAAAAATTGTTAGAGAGAAAAAAATAATTTTTGCAACTTTTATAAAAAAAAATTGATTTTATTTGAAAAATATTAGAATTTTTTTTTGCATTTATACATGTTTTAAGTGATTTCCAACCCCCAAAAAAATTTGTTAGAGAAAAAAAACCCCAGAAATTTTGCACCTTTTTTTTCAAAAAAATTTCGATTTTTTTTTTGGGCATTTCTACATGCACGTCAATCTAGTTTAGTTTATTCAATCGTAGTTCAGTAGAGTCTGATCCATTTTGACCTACAATGAATAGGATATCAGGTTCACTTAAGTGACCCAGCAGTATTGGCGGCGGAGGTTTTGCACTCTACCGAGTGCCCCCCCTCCAGTTTCAATAGTTTTTGTGGATATCATCCTTGGTCCCTTGTCGAAGGGATGTTCGGGGTGGGGGGGAGGGGGGTACATGCGTTGGCTAGGCTATATTTTCCCAGTGTAATGCCTCCCCCTCCCCCTCTGTTACTTTCAATCTTTCTTCCTTCACACAATCGTTCTGTTCAATCCCTCTGTTACTTTTCAATCATTCCTCCTTCACACCATCAGTCTATCCCACCCACCTTTCTCAAATTACCTCCCCTTCATCAAACATCATTTCAATCTTCCCTCCTTTACCCCATCGGCCCATTTCAATGATCCACCAATAACACTGAACAACAAAATTTTTTTACTGGAGATGTGTAAAGTGATTTAGACTAATTTGGGTACGCTGATTTCAAAAATCATAACCGTTTTGCTGTATCACGTCAGGATTTTCAGTAACAGAAATATTCCCATTGCCTAGAAGTCAGGATTTCAATGAAATTTACAAAAATTCATTTATTCATTTATTTCATCATGAATGCTTCAAAATTATAGAAATTACAGAAAAACTCCACTAGAATGTAATTAAAAATGCTTTAGGCATTTGGCTTTGCGTTTGTGCTGCTCTGTGTCAGTTTCACGATGCAGGAACCAGCAGAAATCGCCCATCATGTTCGGGTTGTGCCGCCCTTGGTAACGCGTCTCCATGAGTGAAATCTCTTGGTGGAATCGCTAGCCGTGCTCGTCCGAGACTGCTCCCAAGTTGTCAGGGAAGAAGTTCAGGTGCTGGTGTAGGAAATGGATTTTCAGGGACATCCTGGAGCCAAGTTTCCTGAAGGACTCCAGCAGCTGCTGCACTATTTCTTCATAGTTGTCCGCGCGCTCGTTCCCCAAGAAGTTGTCCGTCACAGCTTTGAAGCTCCTCCACGCTGCCAGCTCTTTGGGGTTTAGAGTTGTCGGAAAAGTTTCGTCCTTCATAATCTGTCGGATTTGCGGTCCAACAAAGACACCAGCCTTGATCTTGGCCTCCGACAAGGTGTTGCCAAACTTTTCCTTGAGGTATAAAAACCCACGCCCATTCAGATCCATTGCCCGTACAAAACTTTTCATCAAGCCGAGCTTTATGTGGATGGTGGAAGGAAAACCTTGGCTGGGTCGACAAGGGCGACATGCTTCACGTTGTGTCGACCAGGTACATGCTCTTTTCGCTCTTCCCAATCTTTCTTCGTCCAGTGATTCTTGTCGTCTCTGCTATCCCAGAGACAAAGGAAGCACATGTATTTTGTGTAGCCTGACTGCAGCCCTAACAACAGCGCCATCACTTTCAAGTCTCCGCAGATGTGCCAGTTGAAGTCATTGTACTTGATGGAATCAAGCAGCTGCCGCATAGTCTCATAGGTCTCTGTCATGCCGAACGCGTGAGCCAGTGGGACTGATGGTTTCTCGTTGCCATTGTGGAGCAAAACAGCCTTCAAGCTGTTCTTCCCCGAGTCGATGAAGAGGCGCCAGTCTGCAGGATCGTGATCACACCCAAGTTCTTTCAACAGACCGTTGATGTCACTGCAGAATGTCATCGTGTCTTCCATCTCAAAGAACTCAGCCATGTCTCTGTGACGTGCTCTGAACAAGGATATCTTGGTGTTAGGTTCAAGTAGATTCCACTGCTGCAGCCTTGATCCAAGCAGCTCTGCCTTCGCCTTTGACAGCGAGAGATCTCTTACAAGATCATTTAAGTCTCCCTGGTTCAGAAGGTGTGATTCTTGAGTGTCGGGTTCAAAGGTTCATCATCACCATCCTCTTCACCACTGCTTACAGCTATGTTCTGATCAGCTGGAGGTGTTGGAACGGGGTTCTCGTCATCATGAGGCACAGGTTTACGAGCAGAGACGCAGTCAGCGTACTTGATGTGACCTTTATTCTTCTTGTTGAAGCCGGCGATGCTTGTGCAGCAGAAATAACAATCATCATGATGATTCTGCGGCTCACGCCATATCATGGGCACCGCAAATGGCATGCTCGCGCGCTTGCCCACCAACCACTGAGTCAAGGTTGTGTGACAGCTTGTGCAGCAGATGTGTGGTGCCCAGCTCTGTTCTTGGTCCCCCATCTTACACCCGAAGTAGTGAAAGTAGGCGGCCTTCATTTTCACTGCTGTAGATATACTTCGCTGTTGATATTTTTTGGTATACCGACCACAGACATAACAGAAGTTGTCAGGATGATTGGTAGAGGAACGCCTACTCATCTTTATCTGAAAGAAAGAAATATAACACAAGTTAACAACAATTGTACGAAATAGACATGTTAAAGACATATGTAAATTTCATTGAAATCCTGACTTCTAGGCAATGGGAATATTTCTGTTCCTGAAAATCCTAACGTGATACAGCAAAACGGTTATGATTTTTGAAATCAGCGTACCCAAATTAGTCTTAATCACTTTACACATCTCCAGTAAAAAAAATTTTTTGAAATTTGTTGTTCAGTGTAATCCCCTTCATCAAACATCATTTTGACAATCCTTCCTTCACCCCGTCAGTCTTACCTTTGGCCCAGCGGCCGTTCGGTCATCCCTCGGTCTGGCGGAAGATCTCTCCGTTTTCACTCCATTCGTGCATTGCTTAATTGGGCATGTTCGATCCGTCTATGGTCATTAATCCATCGGGACGATCGGATTACCTTCACCGCATAGGACTATGTCCCTTCTCACATGCATATTCATGACGCTTGGTATTTGTGGCCTATGGGATGGCGCTTCTCGCAGGTGTGGTACAGTGCAGAATTGTATAAGTGGACGTTTTGCGTGTGCAGGGAGTTGAGGGCTCTCGTCATGGCCTTGGGTGTGTGAAGGGAGGGGTGGGGGCTGCATTGAAAGTTCCCTTGGAATGATGTGGCATTTTTCCACAAGTGACGTTGTGGACACGTCCCCATCAGCTGCAGACCAATGAGAGAGAGAGAGAGAGAGAGAGAGAGAGAGAGAGAGAGATAGTGAGAGAGAGAGACAGTGAGAGAGAGAGAGAGAGAGAGTGAGACAGTGAGAGAGAGAGAGTGAGACAGTGAGAGAGAGAGAGAGAGACAGAGAGAGAGAGAGAGTGAGAGAGAGAGAGAGAGAGGGAGAGAGGGAGAGAGAGAGAGAGAGAGAGAGAGTGAGAGAGAGAGAGAGAGAGAGAGAGAGAGAGAGAGAGAGAGAGAGAGAGAGAGAGAGAGAGAGAGAGAGAGAGAGAGAGAGAGAGAGAGAGAGAAGACTCGTGAGAGGAGGAAAAAAAAGGAAGTGATGTGAGAGAAGCAGAAGGCAGAAGAGCACGGGACAGTCTCGCACAAGCCAGGATGAAAAGAGCTCCTGAGCAGCTGGCTCAGAGGCGCAGAAGGCTCGAGGGAGAAAAAGAAAAGAGCTCACACAAGGAAGGGGAAAAGCCAACGAAAGAAAAGGAAAAAGCTCATGAGAGGAAAGGAAAAGAGCTCATGAGAGGAAGGAAAGGAGCTGATGAGCAGAAGGCTCAGAGACGCAGAAGGCTGCGGGACGGAAAAGGCTCATGAGAGAAGGAACAAAAGCGTGTGAGGGTAAAGAAAGAAAGGTTTCACGAGCAGTTGTTGTCAAGCTTCTGTGGGGAAAAGAACACTTCTTCCACGGACGTTGTCCTGCCCTCTCGAATCAATGGGAGGGGGAGAAGGCTTGTGGGAGGAAGGAAAGAAAGCTGATGTGAAGAAGAAGCAGAAAGGTGAAGAGAAGGACTCGTGACAAGCTCGCACTCGCAGGCATGAAGAGCGCTCCTGAGCAGATGGCTCAGAAAGCAGAAGCAAAAGGCAGAAAGCAGAAGAGAGGGCAGAAAGCAGATGCAGAAGGCTGAGAGAAGCAGAAAGGAGAAATGAATGGGACAAGCTCACCTGACCAGAAGACTGACAGGCTGAGGATGCTCGAGAGGGAAGGAAGAAAAACGTGTGAGGGAAAAGAAAGGAAGGTTTCACGAGCAGTTGGTTGCATGTCCCCATCGCTTCACATCACCACTGCCCATCTTCCCCATCTATTTTCCTCCGCATTCTGTATATTTGTGTGAGGTGAGGGAGAGAAGGAAAGACTGCTTTTCTTTTCTCCATATGTTAACTTTTATTTTATTTTCAAGTTCTTGGAATATTCTTCTCCCCTGAGTGAATGATGTCCAAGTCTTCTGTGTAAGTAAGATTGAATAAGAATACATGTTTTGGTTAAATCTGCTCTTATGAGCCTTTTTGCTTTCTTGCTTGTAGATACTTGATTTTAAATAATTGTTTGTTGTTATTTCCAAACTGTCTCGGTTGTCTTTTCCTTTATTTGTCCAATGCAGTGCACAGGCATAGTTAGACGGGAAGTTTGACTCCAATAATTTGCTCTTGTTAGCCAGCACACACTCACTGTAACGCTTGGCAGTAATCCGAGTGTGCGCTGAGGGCACGTGACCCTAAATGACCGGCCGTCCATAGGTAAGGTATCACGCGAAGTAGTGTAACCCTGCCCGGATTGGCCATGTCAATCGCGTTCATGGTTGCCTAGCAACCTACCGGTGCACGGAGTTATCTGTGCCCGGCAGCCTCAGGACCGGTTGTTTGAGAGGGACCTGAGCGCTTCCCCTCATGGTGAGCCTTGAACCCCGGATCCGTAACAATATTATGTTCAGATAAGTGTTTGTTCATATGCATGTGTAATGTATCACAAGAAATTAACTTTGACAAAACTCATCTACTCAAGAACTGTAAAGCCATTCAGCTCAGTATTTGCTGGACATCATCTTGGTCCAACTTGCCTTGTTAGTTTTTTATTTATTGTTAAGATCAACGTTCCTTATCAACAGTTTCCAAGGGAGTGCTTGCTTGAGTGCTTAAGCCAGTTGGCAAGCGCTCTACAAGAAACTTAGTAACTGAACACACCCCAGATTCATGAGATGGTGATGAGGATAAACATCTATAGCATCATTGTTTCAACGATATAGATGAATTTGTTCCTCAAGGGGTGGGGTGGGAGGAGGCAGGGGAAGGAGTGTGGTGGCTGTGCTGTATGTAGATTAGATGCTTGTAGTCACGTAATTGGGGTTTTGATATATTATGTCCCGCCCGCTAGGCGGCTCGCGCTGTACATCCGTGTCCCGCAATAAAGCAGAGTTCTCGCTTGCTGGCAATCATGGCCTAAGGCTCCTTTGTCCGCCTGGTCTGTGAACACCACAGTGGCAAGAGGAAGAGGGACCTGACGTTGCCCGGCAATGCCGGGTACCCTTGCGAGTTGAGTATAATAATAAGGTTGCACTCCCTGATTGAATGGACTTTGGACACAACTTAAGGTTGTGGACCTGCCCATTGGAGAGGCCCTAGGATTAAATATTTGAAGTGATGAAGTTCAGCAGTTCTTAGCTGATGATGCCAAAGGACCAATTTCATTGGTCAGTCAGTCAATTACAAAAGCCAATTAATTGTTTTCATTGTAAGAATGTATAGAACATTGGTAGAAATGTAAGTTTGTCTTAAGAGTAGGTGGTGGTTGTTTGGATTGTCCGTCTTAACTGTACCGGTGGTTAATTGAATTTTTGTCCGTCTCAAAGTGTTGGGTCAAAGTGTAGTAAAAAATGAATGAAATATTCAGACCTCCACTTCCGCCTCTTACTGCACATGCAACCATCAACTGGTGTTGACAGATAAACATATGAAGGTAAGGCCCCAATTATTGTGCCACAACATACCCTAAGACCCTCAACGTGCTGATGTTACAAGCTGTGCATATTGGGCAAACCTCTTCAACATGCTGAGTGATGAGGCTGGAGGAAACCAGCCATCTGGTTAAATTCGCCTCGAGAACCCGGACCTACCGAATGAGATCGACCTATGCACCTTCAGGTGTTAAATAAAACCTCATGCTCTGATGAAGATAGTATAGATCAAATTATGATACCACCGATATAATCCCTACTGTTCTTTGTCATTCAGAGAAAGAGCAGCTTATGTGGTGTTTCCTCTATATTTGTGGAGCCATCGGTGTGTTAGTTTGTGCAAATTCCACACAATGACATATTTTTCGAAGAACAGAAATTTGCAACAGAAATGGGGGAGGGAGGGAGGCAGAGAAATGGTGGTGATTTGGGTACAGCTGGGAGCATGGTTCTGGAACCTTTGCTTACAGAAGCTACCACAACCACTTGACATATCTCTTGGAATAGCCATGGTTATTGTGAAACTGGTGATGGCATTAGTTCCAACTTCAGTTCTCGCGATGTGGTAAGATATCCCATGACTTATTGATCTAAATGTGCAAACCCTTATCTTTCGATGGACAATAAATAGCGACTGATTTTGACAGTTCAACTCGATTAAAAAAAAAAAAAAAAATATATATATATATATATATATATATATATATATATATATATATATATATATATATATATATATATATATATATATATATATATATATTGTTGCGAATTCGCACCCGCCGGCGTGCGAGCGGCCACGTAACTCGAATCGCGGCACGTCGCCCACCGGACGGACAATTCTGTCGTGACCCTCTCGGACCAATGCCGGGAACTAGTCACGGGTGGGCCTTTCGGCCTCACCACGATCGTGCCAATCGGCCCCCCGCGTGGGATAGGGTTGTTCGCCAAATTCGACCTACCTAAGTACCCACACGGAGGGTAGACCGGGCGATCGCACCACGCCGCAGGTCGACTCCGGACTCGGGCCACTTTAAGCGACCCGTTCCGTACTATCGGGATAACCGAGCGGTGTTATCGTCAACCTCGACGGTTCCGATTAATTATCGGGCGTATTTAGCCCACTACCAACCCTTTACGTGAAGTAAGATGGAGATTCAATTAAAGAAAAGACGAAGCGAAACGGGAAAAACAGTTCAACATAAGGCACATTTATTCCGCGGCACACGGATAGCACACATATACAATTACAACAACTATGCACCAAAAGCAATTGCAAAAGAAACACAACAATGCAGATCTACTACCGACTACGCGAGCACACGGCAACACTTACACAGTTTTACTTTACAGACGGTGCCAACAACACACATACTCAAAAGCAAAAGAAAAAGGGCCACCCTCAAATACAAGGGGGCAGACCTGTGGCGCGAGACCGGGTGGAGCCAACCCGTCTTGTGATGAGCCGCAAATGCCGCGGCGGTGCCCCGACTCCGCTCTCCTCCACGGGTTTCGTTGGCACTGCTTGGAATGGGGTGGGAACGGGGCCCCCTTTCCGCACTATCTCAGCGCAGGGGGGGGGGAAGGGGGGAATTGTTGATGCTCTGGGGAAAGAGGACAGCCGGCCTGCTTGGGTCCCGCGACGAGTGACTCCACTGCGACCTCGACCGCGCTCCCGGCTTCCCCTCTCTGCAGCTCCCCGACAGACTCCGAACACCGACAGACTCCGACTCTCCTCCAGACCCGTCTTGACTGCTGCTGCCACACTCTGCTGCTGCCACACCTCTCCAACTCGCCCGAGCCCAAAACAGAAACTGACTGAATTCGCCCCGCGCTCAGCGCTTTATAGTATGGCAGGAGAATCCATATGCAAATTTCCGGATCAGGATGAGCTCGGGGGCGGAGCCACGCTCGCCCATTGGACGGAGGAAAAGTGGGCGTGAACCTCCCCTGATCCTCGAATTTGCATATATCGATTCTACTCCGACGCGCCTGGAGGCGGGGCCAAATCGCCCCGCGCTTAATGATTGGAGGGATCGGAAGTGAGCGTGTATCATTCCTGATCCGACTTCCCCTCGGAAAGGCCGCTCTTTGTACCCGCGGCTCAGCGCGCGCCCTGTACGAGGCCAGGACAGCCCGACGCTCGGCGCCCACAAGTGGTGCGGGAATGGCCGCAGAAGGAGAGGCGAAGGTGGTGGAGGGTCTAAAGTGGCGGTCCCTGGCCACGGTGACGCTTGGAATGGCGGTGATGCGAGGTTTGCGAGAGCGAGTTGTGAAGGTAAAGGTCGTGGCTGTTGGCGTTGTTGTTGTTGTGAAGCGGCGTTGCGGTTGGTGGTTGTTGTGTGATGGCGGTTGAGTCGTGGTTGATTCAAAATAAAGATAGAAGAGAAAAACGGCTATCTTAAAGGGTCGCAGCCCGAATGAATCACATTTATTCCCTCTAAACAACGGGTTTGGGGCTAATTACACATGTACTTACAGAGATATCTCACCTACGGGACCTGAATGGTGAATTTCCTCAACCACAACAATAGATATATATATATATATATATATATATATATATATATATATATATATATATATATATATATATATATATATATATATATAAATAAATAAATGAAAGTCCGCCTTCAGTACGAGGTCACCTGCACAACTTATTCCAACATTATGATCCCAAAACACAGCTTGACTTCGATGTAATATAGAAGAAAAAAAAGTTGGCTCACTTGACCGTATGACTAACACGTGACATGAATATCTAGTGACCGCATTGGTGTTTTACTTCCATACAACCTGTATACTTATTCAACTTTCCGATTCTGTGAAAAAAAAAACAAAAGAATCACACCAAGAGCCACGTGACATCCTCACGCTCGGCGCCCACAAGTGGTGCGGGAATGGCCGCAGAAGGAGAGGCGAAGGTGGTGGAGGGTCTAAAGTGGCGGTCCCTGGCCACGGTGACGCTTGGAATGGCGGTGATGCGAGGTTTGCGAGAGCGAGTTGTGAAGGTAAAGGTCGTGGCTGTTGGCGTTGTTGTTGTTGTGAAGCGGCGTTGCGGTTGGTGGTTGTTGTGTGATGGCGGTTGAGTCGTGGTTGATTCAAAATAAAGATAGAAGAGAAAAACGGCTATCTTAAAGGGTCGCAGCCCGAATGAATCACATTTATTCCCTCTAAACAACGGGTTTGGGGCTAACTACACATGTACTTACAGAGATATCTCACCTACGGGACCTGAATGGTGAATTTCCTCAACCACAACAATATATAGATATATATATATATATATATATATATATATATATATATATAAATATATATATATATATATATATATATATATATATATATATATATAAATAAATGAAAGTCCGCCTTCAGTACGAGGTCACCTGCACAACTTATTCCAACATTATGATCCCAAAACACAGCTTGACTTCGATGTAATATAGAAGAAAAAAAAGTTGGCTCACTTGACTGTATGACTAACACGTGACATGAATATCTAGTGACCGCATTGGTGTTTTACTTCCATACAACCTGTATACTTATTCAACTTTCCGATTCTGTGAAAAAAAACAACAAAAGAATCACACCAAGAGCCACGTGACATCCTCATGAAGATCTGTTGTACAAAATTAATTTGTTCAGGCAGTCTGATGATGTACAATGTAGTACACGAGCTCGGTACTGACACAAAGAAATTGAAGTAACAAATAACTGCTTTTACCAGTTCAAGGTGACCAAGGACCTGCTGTCCGCTGCAAAAAGGCATCCAGCATGTACATATTGAACAAAGACCACGCACACCCACTGTATATAAAATTGTAAATAGTTTACTTTGAAAATTGCTTCTATATTGGCTAATGTTGCTTCACTCAGAATGCACCAGAATATATACTTTCATGGTGTCGAATTGTCGAATTCATGGTGTCTAACAATCACTCCAAAAAATGAAAAATATTATTTTCTGTGAAATATATAACCTTCAATATTTGACCTCTTTCAACCAGTGCAAGAATAAAAGGCTACCTTTTTTTACTCTTTTTAGATCGTATTTTTAACCACAGGCTTCTGCTAGTTCGTCCCCTGTATTTGACAATATAAAGGAGATCACCCAATTTTGTCCCCTTGAACTTGGAACGTCTGCAATGGTTATGATATTGGTGCCAAATTTGATTCTGAAAATAAACAACAGCGATAATTTAGGTGGTAATAATAATGAAAAAAGATTGCATTGTTATGAAAGCACCATCTAAATATTACTTTTGCAAAGCAGCAGCGGAGTATGAGAAGTCGACGTTAATGACAAAAAACATGAAAGTTGGGAGGATAGGGGAGAAAATAAGTTGGAGAGGAAAGTGTAACAAAACTGAAAGAATGTGAGAAAGACATCAGAGTCAAAAAAATCTGCATGCAAAATGCAGATGGACACTGATCGCAGTAGTAAGGATTGTGATTACAATAATTGATCACTGTACCAGCGATGATGATTAATTACCCCACGCACGCAAAGCGAAAGGCTTGGTTCAGGTCAGTCCATCCATCTAATCAGTTTATGATCGTCACTTTACGATCGAGGAACAACTCATTTAATTAAATCCAACGCCACATTTTGAACACGAATCGGTACATGAATTGGAAGACAAGTTTGCCGTTTTACAATAATTTGGCTCTGAAATTGACCCAATCCCACATGTGCAGAGAGGATCCCACATGTAAGATGACTGCCTGCCTAGTAGTCAAACAAAATTGAAAATCATTCCAAACAGAAAACTTACTGTTTTATGGACGTTATAAATGACACAAACAGGCACGAAGAGCTAATGTAACGTGTTGGATCGGGCGATGTAATACACACTGGGTAAAATGGTGGTAAAATCCAGAATTAATTAATTTATATGCTTTTAAACCTTTATTTAAATTGAATTTTATACTTGAACACTGTAGAGCACAAATCGCCTTCATAATACTTCCAAGAACCTCCAGTTTTGTAGTATTTGGACATGTTATATTGGGTGGTGTATGTCATAGGAGCTGTCCAGCACAGCCCCTGGGAAGTGGGCATGGCATGAAAGAGGGTGCAGCATCGGGGTGAAGAAGAGGCCGCCGATATGGCTATGTACAATGACGATTGAATCTGCGCTCAATGGTGATCAATAAAGTCTCCATTTCTCAAACTGTGACTCACCATCGTCTTCATCCAATGTGTAAGGGTGGTGTATGAGACTGCTTCAGTGCAGCTAAACCCGGATTTTTTTGAACGTTCTTTAAAATCATTGCTTAGTTAAAATTGAAGTATACTCCTGAACACTGCGTGGGGTATCGTGTTCTATGATATCTCCAGTTTTTTTTTAGTTTTGGAGATGATGATTTTAATGATGTACTGTTTTTGATATTATTTTGACTTGTCATATTTTTGACTTGTCATATTTTTGAATGTCATGTTTTTGAATTGATTAATATTGCAATGGTGAATATCATGAATTAAATGATGTTTTAATAACAGTAACAGTAATCTTTCTCAAATTGCACCTTTTTGCCTTTCGTGGCTCACAGTTTAATGGTTAAAATGCTTCGGAACCACAATGATGCATATCACTTGCCGGTGCACATGCTTGCGGAGTGTCTGGGGACAACAAAGGTGTAGTGCAGCCATCAGACGGCAGAATTTATGGGAGATTGCATCCAGCAATAAGATAAATTGAGTCTTTTCCAGCCAGGGCACCCAAGACGTACCTTGTAGGCTTGTTCATCTCTCCTGTACTTATGTGTTGTTCACAAAACAAACACCTTATTTTAAACACAAACAAAAAAACTGCCAAATGGTTATAAAATAACGAGAAAAAGGAACGCATCACAGTTAACAGGCCACAGCACATTACTATGCAGAGCAGAGGATCAAAATGTAGCCGATGCCCCCAAACAGTGATTTAACATGCAAAGGCTGCACACAGCAAATGCCATGGAAGGCTCAGGTTTAGAAGAGGTTTCCGTGTGAATTTATTGAGTCAGTGCACTGAGGACCGCTAAGGAGGTGGCTGCTGGGGAAAAGTCAATGAAACTGCCTTCAAAATATACTGATTTACAAAGCACAACCATCTTTCACCCAGAAAACAAGCAGTTCATGAATGTGTGCAAAGAGGAAGGTCTTTCTTTTCCCCCTTTTACACATTTTTCGATTCTCATAGTGATGATTCACTCTTAAATTCGACATATTTTGAGCAGCAATCTTTAAACAAAAAAGCCAGAGAAGTCGATTATTCATTTTATATTATATGTGCAATGGTGTTACGGTTTTGAGACGTCCCAAAGAGATCCTTACATATTTAAAGCCAGATATTTCATAGGATACCGTTTTGGTTAACTATCTAAAGTCTGAGATGATCGGTCTGCATTGCGATTGTGAAGTTAGAAATCCCATTTGTGTCATTTTCTAGTGACATATTCTTTTCTACAAGACATTTCCCGTTTTCTATACATCACAAGCACATTCTCCTCACAAACGCCCTGAAACTGCTTGAAACGGGTTTCATGAACGCCTGAGACCATAATATTGTGCCAAAGCCACGGTGGCTATTCCCACGGACTACGTGGGGGTGGGAGGAGGTGAGGCTTGAGCGAAATGGGTTGAGGGACTCTCCAAAAAAAGGCAGAGAGCAGAACTTCTTATGGAGAGACTCTGAAATTCAGAGCTTGCGAGGGTTTCTGGATTCTGTTTGGCTGCTTGCTTTCTTCTTCTTCACATGCCTGCAAAGGTCCTTTGTATTCTTCTCTTTGTCCTTCCTTTCCCTTTGCTCACTCATTGTATCTCTTTTTTGGGCTTTGGAGCACTTATCATTATCACGTTATCATCATTGAGCACGTTATCATCTTTGGAGAGATTCAACAGCCACATTCTCTGGCGGCACGACGCTGACCCAAAGCGCTTCTTCTTCTCACTTTCCTTCGCACGTTATCTATCCATTCCTCGTCATTCGCTATCTTTGCTTCACTATTTGCTCTTCATTATTTCCTGCATCTTGTGTTTCTGTCCTTTTGCTATCTTCCTTATTTCTTCACCCTCTGCCATTGTGCACCTCCAAATTCATACGCCCACATCCGCTAGCAGAGTGCCGGACCCTCCACCTCCTGTACATCACCCGGACGTTCTGCCAAGCATCGCGTTAAAGATGTGCCGCGAGTGATGTCACTGGCCCGTGGGAAAACTCCGGAGCCGTGGTGGCATGAGAAGCGGGAGCAGAGCACGGAGGGTTCCAGTTTCAGTCAGGATGTGGGAGCAAGAATCAACAAGCAACACCGGCCCACAAGGTTGGTGTGAGGTGTGGAAGGGCCCGTACTGTCTCCATCTATCTCTTTCTGTCCTCAACTCATCTAACTTGCCAATTATACATCTTTTCCCTTCCACATCAGATGCATGATGCCGGCCAAATGTAGAGTGATAAGTCACCATTAAAGATTCAAGGGGTGGATATGTCGTAAAAGGGATAATTTGCGAATGTATACGTGCTCTGATTAATTGTTGCATATATATATATATATATATATATATATATATATATATATATATATATATATATATATATTGTCGTGGTTACCAGATTCGCAAACCACCATTCAGGTCCCTTAGGTGAGGTATCTCGGTAAGTACATGTGTAGTTAGGCCCAAACCCGTTGTCTAGTGGGAATACATGTCATTTATACATGCTGCGACTCTTCAGGATAGCCGTTTTTCTTTTACTATCTTTATTTTGGACCAATCGCCATCACCACAACCACAACATCAACCACCAACCACAACACCGCTTCACCACAACCGCCACGACCTTTACCGTCACAACTCGCCACCATCGCATCACCGTCATCTTGCGCCACTCATGGGCACCGATGCTGGACTCGTGTAGGGCGCACGTTGAACAGCGTGTACAAAACCACGGATTTTCTGCTTCAAAAACGGATCAAAAACGACACACGCCCACTTTTTGCCGTCCAATCGGTGAGCGAGGGGCGAATTGGCCCCGCCCCCAGGGCGATCGATATATGCAAATTTGTGGATCAAAAAGCCTTCACGCCCACTTTTTGTCGGGCCAATGGGGAGCGAGGTGAAAGGTCAAAGGGAGGGGGTCAAAGGCGAAGTTACGGGGGGGATAAAAGGACGGTGTTCGTCAGTCAGAAGGGAGTCGCAAGAGAGAACGAGAGAGTCAGCAGAACGGGTCGGAGAGTCAAGAAGAGGAGAGTCGGAAGCAGAGGGTCAAGACTTCGCGGGCGGTGGAGCTGCTCGTCGTGTGCGTTGGAGTCGGAACGGAGGGGACGGAGCTGTGGAAAGGCGGCGACACCAGACGAGGGGGTGCTCGCGTCGTGCAGGAAGCTGCACCCGAGGGAGGCCGACAGCGCGACCTGGCCGAGGTGGAGACGCTCGTCGCACATAATAAAGATCCTCTATACCCCGAGCATCAGCAACCCCTCCTGTTTCCCCCCCGCGCTGAGATAGTGCGACCAAGGGGGCCCCGTTCCCACCCCCTGCCAGGCACTGTCCACGAGGCCCGCGGGTTGCGGGGCCATCGCCGCTCCGCGTCTCATCACCAGACGGGTAGGCCCGACCCGGTCTCGGCCTCAGGCCTGCCCCATTCTTGGGGGATTTCTTTTCCTTGGTTTTGGGTATGTGTTGTCGGCGCCGTCTGTGAAGTAGAATTGTATAAGTGTTGCCGTGTGCTCGGTAGTCGGTATTAGCTCTGCACTGTGTTTTCACTTTTATGTTTGCTTTTTGTGTAAATGGAATTGTGTTTTCTTTTTTTGTGTGCATTTGGTGGAATTGTATTTGTGTGCTTTCCGTTTGTCGCGAATAAATGTGCTTTATTGTTGAACTGTTCTCCCGCTTCGCTTCGTCTTTTCCTCCATTGAATCCCCATCTTGCTTCACGTAAAGGGTTGGTAGTGGGCTGAATACGCCCGATAATTAATCGAACCGTCGAGGTCGACGATAACACCGCTCGGTTATTCTGATAGTACGGAACGGGTCGCTTAAGTGGCCCGTGTCCGAAGTCGACCTGCGGCGAGGTGCGATCGCCCGGTCTACCCTCCGCGTGGGTACTTAGGTAGTTCGACCCCATTTGGCGAGCAACCCTATCCCACGCGGGGGCTGATTGGCTCGATCGCGGTGAGACCGAAAGGTCCACCCGTGACTGGTTCCCGGCGTTAGTCCGAGAGGGTCACGACTGGATTGTCCGTCCGGTGGGCGACGTGCCGCGATTCGAGTTACGTGGCCGTTCGCACGCCGGCGGGCGCGAAAACCGCAACACTGGTGTCAGGAGTGGGATACACCATCGCCCTCGCGGCACTGGTATCGGAGACAGGAAAACGGGCTCTCCTGTCTCCGGCTAAATTCACGGGAATCGGTCCAGGGGTGAGAGAAGCGACCCCCGATTCCCTCCAAATTACGAGCGAGCAAATTAACCCTTCACGAGAAGCAAGATGGCGTCTCAAGGCGAGCGGGAGCCGGGGGTATTAGAAATGTATATGTGTAATAATGTAGGATCCATGGTCCAGGATGGAATCCCCGAGCAGGAAATGTTGTTTGTGCAGGAACACGGACTCGCCCAACTGAACCCAGGGCCCGAGGTGGGTGCGGCAGCGGCCGCGGTGTATGACACCTCCCCCCCCCCCTCTCCACCAAAACCCTTCCCCAACCCCTGCCCGAACGCCTCAGATGAGTGCATCCAACATGGCCCAGCTATGCGCCATGCTGGCGGCAATGAACGAAAAGATGAATGCGAAAATGATCGAAAAGATGGAAGCGAATAGGAAAAACGAAATGAAAGGCATGAACGAACAAATGAACGAAAAGATGGATACAAATACAAATGAAGTGAAAACGACGATGGATGCGAATACACAGCAAATGAGGGAAGAGATGAAAAAGCTGCGGGGTGAGACGCAGAACATGGGCCGATGCCTGCAGGCGGGCATGAAGGCCGTGACAAAGGAAATAATAATAGTGGAGACAAGGGAGGTAAAGGGTGAAGAGTTGGCAGTGACGGTAGCCGGGAAGGGAACGATAGAGGAAAGACTACACGAGGAAGACGGGGTAAGTGACGCACACACACACACACGGAGGTAGTGGAGGACAATGGGGTTGAGCTCGCGGAGCGTGTAGAGACCCAGTGCGAGCACCTGGATGGCCTCCTCCAGGAACGAGGGGAGGGAGTATGCCCCCTTAAGGCGAGTCACGACCAGGTGAGTTCGGTCGTGCTTTGCGAGGTTGAGGGGACGAGTGCTGTGGACGGGTGCACGGAGAGCTTGGGGGGTATAGAGGCCCCGGAGACACTTGTCCCTGTGTGTGTGGTGCAAGGCGTGGGTGCGTCCCCGTGTGTGGAAGCGACCCCGTGTGTGAGTGGTGTGGTGGCGATGGTGCTGGAGTGCGTGCTTCCCAGCACGCCGTGTTTGGATGAGGCACCGTGTGTGGATGAGGAACCGTGTGTGGAAGAGGCCGTGTGTGTGAGTGAAACGGCCAGTATGAGTGAGGAACCGCGGGTGAGTGCCCCCGCGTGTGTGGATGAGGCACCGCGGTTGAGTGCCCCCGCGTGTATGAGTGAGGCACGGTGTGTGGAAGAGACCGCGTGTGTGAGTGTCGCCGTGTGTATGAGTGAGGCACCGCGGGTGAGTGCCCCCGCACGCGTGAGTGAACGGCCGTGTGCAAGGTAGCTGTGTGCCAGGGAGACCGGGTGTGTGAGAGAGCGGTATGAGAGGGAGATGTCGGTTGGCATGCGGGAGCACGCAGCCGCGTCTCCCCGTGTGAATGTGATGGAGTGGACTGTGTGCGTCGTTACACGCAGGTATGCGTGTGTGGAATGGAGACGGAGACGGCGACAGAGGAGAGAAAGCCGGGTAGCGGCTGTAGTTGTTTCGAGGACCGTGCCGGGTTCACCCAGCAGTGAGCACGCGGTTCGTGCTGTGCAACGCACGAGACCACCACGTGCTCGCTTGCGAGAGTGAAGTCCCGGTCCGGAAACGCACGCGGTGGATTTGCCGATCCCGCGGACGGACAAAGTTAGGCAGGTAAATGGATTTGGACCGGACGGGTTCTCCACGCGATCGTGTGTGTTAAGCTCCAACGGGCAAAGCACATGTGTTCGCGTGGGGAACCCCTCGAGACATGGGGCTTGTGTTTTTTTTTTATGCGCACGGTGACGTCATGGCTGTACGTGGGGTTGGAATCCGGCAGGAGGGGTATCCCTGCCGGATGGTACCGTCCAAGGAGGGACGAGGTGCATGTGCAGCTGCATGACGTCACGGGCAGGTGTAAAGTGCGCGAGCTCTGAGTTGCCGCGCAGGTGCTGCGCATGGAAAAAAAAAAAAAAAAAAAAAAGCAAGCCTCACTTTCGGGTGTACAGGATTCCTGGGCAAGGGGTGAAAGACCCCCTTACCTGGGCACAGGATGAAAACTAGTTAGGGGGAAGGGTTAGCTTAGTTAGACCGACTCCATGGGGCAGGGGTAAGTCCTCATGGAGTCCGTGGAATGGATTAGTTAGAGGGATTGTAGCGAGATTTAGGATGGGAAATTATTTTTTTGATTTTGAGGACATGGACAGACTTGTGAATGTGTAGAGTTGACGTAGCTTAGCTACGTAGTGTTAAAAGGAACGTGCTGTAGTGTAAGGGACGACGTGGGAGCACGAGTTAGTTAGGGGATGTAGTTAGGAGGATGGCAGAGTTCAGCGGTGTGTGTGTTGAAGAGTTGTGAGGTGAGTACATGATGAGTGAGTGAGGCCAGCGGGTCTGTGTGAGTGGAGCGAATGGGGAATGCATGGTGCGATGAGTGATTGGGGGGAGGAGTGACTCCCGCCCAAGGGACCCCCGGGGTCAGTGTAGATTGAGTCAGTTGGGTTAGTCAAATTGAAAAATGGAGGTCGTCTTGTTGTTGGTGGGAAAGTAGGCTCGAGACCCATTTGGAGGGGTGCAGGAGCCCTGTTGACGGGCTTGGGAGCGTGGCTGCGAAAGGTGAGTATCGCTGAGTGGGTACCCCGGGCACCAGGCTAGTCGGCCGTGGTAGGCCAAGGGCCCATGGGGGGCCGGGATAGAGTAGTGGGCACGGGTGCGCCTGCTTGGTGCGGGGGCCCGGGGCGCCATTAGCCGCGTGGGCAGTGTTGTGGGCACGGGTGACCCTCGGAAAGGGGCCCGGGAGGCCGGCCTGCCACGTGTGCGTTTCAGGGGAGGTGCCATGGGGGGCACTCCCCGGTGTTAGGGAGCTGGTAGGCTCGGAGGCAGTGTAGTGCCCGGGGGTGCCATAGCGGGAGAATCGGCAGAGGGTCGTGCCTGCCAAAGGGAGCCACGTGTCCCAGCCAGGAGACCGTGTGAGGGCACGGAGCGAAAATTGGGGGGCGAGGCCCGAAATTGTGAGGACACCAACATAGGCGACGGGAATCTGGGTTGTTAGAACCAATAGTTTAAGCGAGAGGCGCTTGTTGAAAGCCCCGGGGTAGTTTAACTGTTAAATGGATAGGGTAGATTAGGAGATGTACCCCTCCGCACCATCCATCCCCTCGCTCTCGTTGTGGGCCGCTGGACCCACTTTGGGTTATAGATCGCCGAACTCTGGGGAGGCCATTCTGAGGCTTCGTTGGGCCTCGACACAGGACGTTAGCTCTCCCTTGTTCCCCTCCGGGAACGGAACGTAGGGGTTGGGAGTAGGCGAGGTGACAGGATAGGTTAGCCGAACAAGGACGATAAAGGGGGTTAGGGGACGATTTATAGTGGGGAAGTAAAAATAAAAACAACAAAAAAATAAGTTGGGGCTAAATTGGGGTTTGACAAATTAAGGGAGTGGGTATGTACAGTGACAGGCAAAGGCGATAGGTGGGAGGGAGACAGGTAGGTAGGTCCGAGCCCGCCTTCCAAGTGGCCAGCACCACCGCACTCCCTCCACCAACCTCCATTGAACGGCAAAGGCTGGCCAACTTCATCGGCTGGCCGTGTTTTGCTTCAAGGCGGAGGCCGGCCAACTTCATCGGCAGCTGTGTTCTGCAAGGCCTGTGCCGGCCAGTTCATCTGTTGGCTGTTTTTCTTCAAGGCCTGTGCCGGCCAGTTCATCTGCCGGCTGTGTTTGCCTGCAGCGGCCTTCTTCTGCGGGCTGTGTTTGCCTGCTCACCTTTGCCATACCATGCCCACTGCCCACGTTCACCAGCCCCGTTCAATTTTTGCTTTGCCCCCCCTGTTCATTTCCATGTGCGCCAGGATCAAGGCAACAGTTTGCAAGCTGCGAGAACTGCCCTGTTGGCAGCTACAACACGGGCCTGCAGTGGCAGCCCGTGCACCGTGTTTTGCGTCCATCCATTCATCCATTCATTCGTTGTGCTCATTGCGTGTGCCACTTGAGCTGGCACGGAGACTGCGTTTGTGCAGCCCATGCACCGTTGTGGTTCACTGCATTCGGTCCATCCATTCATCCATCCATTCGTTGTGCTCATTGCGTGTGCCACTTGAGCTGGCACGGAGACTGCGTTGTGCAGCCCATGCACCGTTGTGGTTCACTGCATTCAGTTCAAACCGCTCATGCATCCATTCGTTGTGTTCATTGCGTGTGCCACTTGAGCTGGCACGGAGACTGCGTTGTGCAGCCCAAGCACCGTTGTGGTTCACTGAGTTCAGTTCAAAAGGGAAGGCCTTGGACTGCGTGTGAGCAGCCAGCCACGTTCCCTGTCACCTGCATTGTTTTGAGCCAGAGACTGCATGCGGGCAGCCTGGCTCCCTGCTAACTGCTTTCTTTTGCAGAGTTCAATGATCCTGGGCCATGGTTTAGTGTAAGATTTGTAAGTTAAGGTTAAGATGTACTGTAAATATGAGTGCGCCCCCGGCATGTATGTCTTAGCGCCGGCAATTTTATTTAAGTCGTCCGTGTGAGTGAGTTTGTTTAGGTAGTTACGCAGCCCTCAGGTTATTTATTTTGGGGACACGAATACCATGAATGTCGCACTCAGGGATCCGTAGGTAAAATGTACTAGGGGAAAACTACACATGATGGCACACGAAAATTTGACGACTCGGGACGAGTCTGTAAAAAGGGAAGGGGGTAGTGTCGTGGTTACCAGATTCGCAAACCACCATTCAGGTCCCTTAGGTGAGGTATCTCGGTAAGTACATGTGTAGTTAGGCCCAAACCCGTTGTCTAGTGGGAATACATGTCATTTATACGTGCTGCGACTCTTCAGGATAGCCGTTTTTCTTTTACTATCTTTATTTTGGACCAATCGCCATCACCACAACCACAACATCAACCACCAACCACAACACCGCTTCACCACAACCGCCACGACCTTTACCGTCACAACTCGCCACCATCGCATCACCGTCATCTTGCGCCACTCATGGGCACCGATGCTGGACTCGTGTAGGGCGCACGTTGAACAGCGTGTACAAAACCACGGATTTTCTGCTTCAAAAACGGATCAAAAACGACACACGCCCACTTTTTGCCGTCCAATCGGTGAGCGAGGGGCGAATTGGCCCCGCCCCCAGGGCGATCGATATATGCAAATTTGTGGATCAAAAAGCCTTCACGCCCACTTTTTGTCGGGCCAATGGGGAGCGAGGTGAAAGGTCAAAGGGAGGGGGTCAAAGGCGAAGTTACGGGGGGGGATAAAAGGACGGTGTTCGTCAGTCAGAAGGGAGTCGCAAGAGAGAACGAGAGAGTCAGCAGAACGGGTCGGAGAGTCAAGAAGAGGAGAGTCGGAAGCAGAGGGTCAAGACTTCGCGGGCGGTGGAGCTGCTCGTCGTGTGCGTTGGAGTCGGAACGGAGGGGGACGGAGCTGTGGAAAGGCGGCGACACCAGACGAGGGGGTGCTCGCGTCGTGCGGGAAGCTGCACCCGAGGGAGGCCGACAGCGCAACCTGGCCGAGGTGGAGACGCTCGTCGCACATAATAAAGATCCTCTATACCCCGAGCATCAGCAACCCCCTCCTGTTTCCCCCCGCGCTGAGATAGTGCGACCAAGGGGGCCCTGCCTCCCCCCCTGCCAGGCACTGTCCACGAGGCCCGCGGGTTGCGGGGCCATCGCCGCTCCGCGTCTCATCACCAGACGGGTAGGCCCGACCCGGTCTCGGCCTCAGGCCTGCCCCATTCTTGGGGGATTTCTTTTTCCTTGGTTTTGGGTATGTGTTGTCGGCGCCCGTCTGTGAAGTAGAATTGTATAAGTGTTGCCGTGTGCTCGGTAGTCGGTATTAGCTCTGCACTGTGTTTTCACTTTTATGTTTGCTTTTTGTGTAAATGGAATTGTGTTTTCTTTTTTGTGTGCATTTGGTGGAATTGTATTTGTGTGCTTTCCGTTCGTCGCGAATAAATGTGCTTTATTGTTGAACTGTTCTCCCGCTTCGCTTCGTCTTTTCCTCCATTGAATCCCCATCTTGCTTCACGTAAAGGGTTGGTAGTGGGCTGAATACGCCCGATAATTAATCGAACCGTCGAGGTCGACGATAACACCGCTCGGTTATTCTGATAGTACGGAACGGGTCGCTTAAGTGGCCCGTGTCCGAAGTCGACCTGCGGCGAGGTGCGATCGCCCGGTCTACCCTCCGCGTGGGTACTTAGGTAGTTCGAATTTGGCGAGCAACCCTATCCCACGCGGGGGCTGATTGGCTCGATCGCGGTGAGACCGAAAGGTCCACCCGTGACTGGTTCCCGGCGTTAGTCCGAGAGGGTCACGACTGGATTGTCCGTCCGGTGGGCGACGTGCCGCGATTCGAGTTACGTGGCCGTTCGCACGCCGGCGGGCGCGAAAACCGCAACAATATATATGCCACTTCATTGTTTTCTCTCCTTGTAAATACTTGCATTTTGAACACTGCCACTGAAGGACATTTCTTCAAGAGAGTGTTCTGACTTATCTTGTCTGTTCTGATGGCAGCATAAGACTGCTGAGGTGTTTGGCCAGCCCAATTGGTTATCCAAGTTACATCTCAGATTGGGTTACGCAACATTGGTTCTGCTCGGCTGACTGATTATAAGCTCTGTTGCGTGACTACCAGCACAGTTCTTGCTCACACTCTGGAAGTGTGCCCAGACAATAACCACACTGAGATATAGCAAGCAGCGTAACCTAGTGTCAAGAGATATCCAAGAAGACCAGAGCACTTGCTACCTGCAGTATTAGATTGGAATTTGTTATTTTGTTCAGGGTTCTGCGATAACTCGCCTACACTGCAAGATACACTGTGGGATCTTTAATGTACAGCAACGACCAGTGCTGGTGGACAGGACATTCAGCTTCATGTCCATCCCATGGATGGCAACATTCAGACAGGAATTCAGAGTTGTTGTAGAGAGCACATCATCAGGTTCAATGGGCAGATGTGTAGATGCAAGATATGTGAGATAGAATTTAAACCATTCAACAGCAGGACCACAGTAACCAAAACTGATCATAATATAAAAGCTGGACTGGTTGCAGAACTACAGACAAATGAGCCTGCTCTCAATCAGCAGCAAGGTCATGGAATCCATCATCGCTTCCGATATCAAATCCTTCCTTTTCTCCAATGGTTTGATTTCTGACCATCAACTTGGATTTAGATCAGGTCATTCAACCCTCGATGTGCTGCTTCTGCATTCTCAAAAATGGATGGAGGTCCAAAATACCAAACATGAGATCAGAGCCATCTCCCTGGACCAATCTCAAGCTTTCGATATGGTCTGGCATCCCGCACTGCTCACCAAACTCTCTTCTCATGGTATCCAAGGCAATCTCCACTCATGACTCATGAACTTCCTCTCCTGTTGCAGTCAACGCATGGCTCTTCATGGAATTCTCTGATCTCCTCTTCCCATCCAAGCTGGAGTGCCTCAAGGGAGTTTTCTTGGCCCAGTGTTTTTTTCTGGTTTCCATTAATGATCTCTCAGACTCTGGAAAATCCTCTTTATCTCTTTGCTGATGACTCCACCATCTGCCGTACCATGTCATCCCTCAGATAGGCAAGCAGCAGCCTCTTCACTCTCTGCAGACCTGGATAAAATCACAAGCTGGTCAAACACTTGGAATATATCTTTCAATCCTAACAAATCTCATACACTCACTATGTCTCTCTGAAAGGACCATCTGGAAAACCTCCATCTACTTTCTCAGCAATCCCCTTGAATAAGTCCTTTCATTCAAGCTTTTGGGCCTATCTGCCACAATCTTTCCTGGGAAAGGCACATCTCCAAGCTGCCTCCAAAGCCAGTCGTCGAATGGGCATCCTACGTCATGCAAAGTCCTTCCTTGGCACACCTGAGCTTCTAACCACTAACAAAGCTTTCATCCGTAGTCTGATTGGAGTATTGCTCTCCCCTCTGGGGTGGTGCTCTTGCCTCACACCTAGCTTGACTTCACAATGTGGAAACCAAGGCTTTTAGGATCATTGCTATCTCCCACGATGAAGCTGAGTCTTTGGGTCTCTCACTCTCTCACCACAGGCAGGTTGGTGATCTTTCTGTCTTCTACAGTCTCCTCTCCGGCCTTGCCTCCCTGCTCTGTCTGTGATCTGTCCCCCCTATATTCCCACAGGGTGCTCAAGGTCTGCCAAACGCCCCCTTTCTGGTGAAACTGCCAAAATTAAGAATCACTGCTCACCTTCACTCTTTTATTCCTCTTTTTCCCCACCTCTGGAACAAACTCCCACACTCTCTTCAATCCCACTCTTCCCTTCAAGTGTTCAAAAGAGCTGTTCACAACCATCTCTTATCTTCTCCCATCCAAAACCACAATCTTTTCTACCCCTGCTAATCCACCCCAAATCCACCTCCTTCAAATTCCTTGTTTTCTTTCCTGAAAGTCCCTGTTGTGCCCATCTTGTTTACCCCATGTACCCCCACCCCATCCCTCTCCCTTCTACAGATCTCCTAATGTCTGTTCCACACTGTTTTGTCCTTCCCTCTCCTGCTTCTCTTGTCTCCTGCCTTGTTATATGTTTCTGTGTATTTGCTCTTCCACGAGCCCCGACATGGTGTACAAAACAAGAAAAGAAAAGAAAAGATCTGTCGGTCACTTACAATTCTGGAAGAAAGTGGTTTCATTTTGATTTCCCACTTTCTCTTGCCTACATTCAGCTCTGACTGTGATTTGGTTGCAAGTATGGACAGAAGAAAGCATGAATTAACCACTAGACTGCATCCCTCACCTTGAACACTCACCTTACACAGACGAACATGTTAAAGGATTTTGTGTACCATTCGAAAGAGAGACCAGATCAAATCTTCTATGGCAGGGTGGTCCAAAATGATGTGCATCTTTTCAAACAGCTGTCATAATTATACTAATGTGACTGTCTATGTTATTTTCAGTTCGCCGAACGAACAAGGTTTAAAGTTTTTTTCCCATCGAAGTTTCAACCACGTCGAACAATTTCTCTGTGCTCCAACGGATGCTTATTTTAGAGACATTTTTTGTCATGAAATCGTATGTTTCTGATGGTGGTATGTTTATGCTTCAATGAAATCAAACTACAAAGGCAGTTTTGTCGGGTCTATCCGAATGTAAGGATTCCACAATACAAAATCATCAAACATATTGTTGAAAAATTGAGAGACTCTGTAAGTGTGAAAGACCAAATTAAAGTACCCAATGGTTGAAAACCTTCAGTGAGAACACCCAACAAGATAGAGGTTGTAAGAGAAGCAGGCTTCTCCGAAAAAAGTCGACATGCTCACTTGCTCAGCTGGTGGGAACGTCTCGCACGACTGTTAGCAGAATAATACAAGATGATTTGAAACTGTATTAGTAGAAGATACAGTTACTGCAGCATCAGACTGAAATAGATAAGAGGGAGAAAATCGAATATTGCACCACAATTGCCCAACAGATTGAAGAAGACCAGGATTTTCCAGACAACATCTTCTTTAGTGTTAAGTCCTACATCCATATTAGAGGTCATGTGAACAAACAGAAACATGTGATTTTGGCCAGAACCAAACCGCACAAACATATGGAACGACCAGTTTCTGTAGTGAAAGTAACGGTTTGGTATGCTATTGAACGTCGCGGTATAATAGGACCTTTCTTCTTTGAGAACGAAGCAAGACAGACAGTGACAGTCAACAAAAATAGACGTGTGGACATGTTGCAGAGAAGATTCCTTCCAGCACTGAGAAAGAAACAAGACATTCCTATGAATTCAATCATCTTCCAGTAAGACGGTGCACTGCCACATTTTTGAGGCAACATTTCCCGGGTTATCGACTCATTCCTCGATGGACGGACAACCAGTGTGACCACTCCTCATTTTCATAAATGCCAAGGTGAGCCAATGAAAAAAGCCAAGAATTCACAAGGTTTCGGAAAAGCGATGATAATAGAAAACCTATACGCCAAGGTGAACAACGAATAGCCAAGATCTTGTGAAAAAAGCCAAGGAGTGGTCACACTCCGGACAACCCATGGTCTCCATACCTCCCGGATCTGTCTCCTCCTGACTACTACCTATGTAGGTCCCTCAAAGCCTAAGTCGATGAAAACAACCCACACACACTGCAGGAGTTGAAAGATATAATGAGACGGGAAATCAAACGCACACCAGCTCCATTTCTCAGCTGAGTCATCGACAACTTCAATGCCATGTGGTAGCTGTCATCGAGAGTGCTTGGAATGAGCACTTCATCAACTACTAATGATAGACGATAAGGTGCTTGGATGGAGCACTTCTTCATCTAATAGTGATATTGCACCTCATTGCTTGTTGAAATATTCTTTTCATGATAATAACCAAAAATTTAACTTATCCTATGTATTATTTGACCAATAAACAAACAAAATCGACCAATAATATAACAATCTCAAATGAGCTAAGATCCTCGTCCTCTTAATGATGACGTCATAAAAACAAATATGACGTCATTGTGATGTATCAGGTTTGCGATAAATTATCTGTGCTAATGCCCAGCTTGATTCCCGCAAACAAAATTCAAACAGCCTGTCTAGTTTCGGAGATAATGGTATAGGCGATTTCCATTAGCGGCGATATTATGACGTCAACTTTTTTCTCGGAAGAATTTCCCAAATCGGAGATGGTTACTGCCTGCGCGTGGGCTTTCTGCATATACATGGAAAGTTTCACGAAGATCCGATGATAACTCTGGGTTGTGAAACAAAAAATGTCAAAAAATAGGAATGATGTCATAAAAATTGATATGACATCATAGTGATGTATCATGTGTGCGGTAATTCAACTCTGTTCATGCCCTGTTCGATTCCCGCAAACAGAATTCAAAAAGCTTGCCTCGTTTCGGAGATAATTTTTTCGGCGATTTCCATAAGCAGAGATATTTTGATGTCATAACTTTTTTTTCTTGGAGGAATTTTTAAAATCAGAGATGGTTACTGTATGCGCGGGGTATTTTTACATATATATGCCAAGTTTCAGGAAGTTTCGATGAAAACTGTAGGATGTGAAACAAAAAAGTCCACAAGAAGATGAAGAACAACAACGTGAGTAAGACTTAGAGGTCCTCCACGAGGATCTAAAAATATATGTATTGCAGTTAAATAAAAAGTTACTGTTCCCCACTGTTTTGTGCTTCCCTCTCCTGCCCCTCTTGTCTCCTGCTCCCCTTGATATATGTTCTGTGTTAGCTCTTATACGAGCCTCGACATTGTATGCAAAACAAAAACAAAAAAACAGCATGGACGTCCATTCTATGTACAGTACTAGCGGGCACCCCCGCATTCCAGGTGGGAGTACCTGTGTCGGCCCACCGGACACGGATGGCCGCTTGGTGTCCGGAGAGTCAAAGAAACGTAAGATTGTCAAGGATAGCACTGCGATCAAAATAGTAATCACCAGGATGAAGTACGAGGTGAAGAAAGTGTGTGATGAAGATGCCACACCGTAATCACCAATATTGTCATCACCATTGTGAGAGATGAGGTAATACAAGGTGAGGAAATTGTGTGATTTGCCGCACCACCTAGACGGACCCTTGTTTGCTGATGTGGATAGATGCTTAATAACAAATAACATAATACTTAATAACAAGATACTGATACTTAATAACAAGACAATAATAACGATGCTGCGAAAAAAGAGTCACACACAATTGGTCAGTGCCACGACCAATCAACGAGTGAATATTGCTGACATAGCTACGACCACACAACCTCTGTTTATTATAGTAGATGATGTGCTTCCATGGTGTGTCTATGGAACAGCCAAAACTTAAATTGCTTTTTTTTCAGGTGCACAAGTGTGGGATTGGTGAAAAACATCCAAAATTGGCCAAAATAAATTCCTGGGACTGGATTAAAGCCAAACTGGATTAAAGGGGAAAATTCTAGCATGGGCACTGTGTACAGTACACATACATCAGACCTGATGCGGAAATAGATCTTGCAAAGTACATACTGGCTGATGACAGAGCTACACAAGTATGAGTAAAATAACTTCTAGCTAGAAAAGTCGCAGAGGGTAAACCAGTCAGTTGGGCACAGCAGAAGACAGCCATCCTAAAATCAGGAGAGAACAAACAGTATTACAGGTATTTGGGAATGTAGATGCAGAAAAAACAATGAACATAACGAGACAACTGAGAAAAGATAGCCAGATGGAAAGAGACAGTGGCAATTTGGCAGATGGAGGAAAAACAAAGAAGAAGTTTCTGCACCTAAAGAGTCTGGTGACAAACTTGCAAGGAGTCTCAAGAGAATGACTTAATTGTTCAGTCATACAACTTGTGCCACGCATGAACAAACAAACTGATGATGCCTGTTGCATACGCAACATGTAATTATTCGCACGGCCAAACTGAATGGCATTAGCCCTGACTTTCCAAATAAATGGAATAAAGATATACATGGAAGTAGTAAAATTGAGGTCATTCAACATTTCACATTGGATTCTCTGGAGTTGGAAGTCCTACCCCTTCCTTCTTACAAATAAGTTAGCATTCTCTTGATGTCATACTTCCTGGACTCTCCTTTCCACTCCCCCTCTTTTACCCAATCCAGCTCCAGCATTCTCTACACAATCAGTGTGCAACTGAACCACAACTTTGTTGAGATGCCCATATCAAGCTTTACTGCTCACCTCCACCTGTTTGTGCCCCCTTTATTTTTTTTTTCTGGACTCTTGAATCACCTTTGCTTTATGTCTGATTGCATGCTTTCATTTTAGTCCGGCAGATATGGGAATGGATTGTGCCTTTGATGATACAAGCATGAGCTCTGGCACACTGTTAGAGCATGTCCTAAGGAAGACATTTAGCTATAGGGCCATCGTGGATTTGTCCTGTGGCCAAAATGGCGGCCATTTTCCAAAATGGCCACCACTGGTTGTTATTTTACCAGTAGCTCAGGTTCTAGACCAGCTAGGACATTGATTCTGGTGGCTAATCATACATTTTCAAGGATGAGGAATACAGTGGTACTATTTACAACATGCTATAACTACTCTAGCAATTCCCTAACTATATGTATCTAGCTTTCAGGGAAATAAATAATAGTAAAATTATAAACGCATTTAATATTGGTGGCGTTATACATGTACATGTTTTGAAACTGTGACATATTCATGAGAGTACAATGCAGTCTTTGCAATGTTTCCTTTATAATATTTGGAAGTTTATTTATATGAGCACACAGTTCATGAGATTATGGTGTATCTTGCAAATCAATAGTGCATGTCCCATTGTTGTTTGACATGTGAGTGGTGAGGGCAAGTCTACGACAGTCCTTCCATTATTAACCAGGTAAGGCTTTCCATGGTAATATTACAGGTTTTCAATGAAATGTAATGTTCGTTTCGAGAACACAGTCCACCACAGTGGCAAAGGGCAGTGCACTGAAGTGCTGACTTGACACATTTGCACTGTCCTCTGCACCTCTTTTTACATCCACAGCGTATGAGTTCTTGACAGGCCTGGGTCGCTTCTGGCAGTGTGGTCCAGTGAACTTCCCATCCACCTGTGTCCTTATTCTTCCACCCCCAGTCACCTGGGGATGGGAGTTCTGGGACTGAAACCATCATCTGTCCCCAACAGTGACCAGCTTGGTAGGCAGCCCTCTTTGTGTGCTGAATCAGTGCTGCTTGTGTTGGAGGGAGTCCTTCAATGTCTCTACCTTTCTGGGTGAACGGCTGATTGCCTGTAGTTTGAGGGCACACTGCCTCACATGAATGTCAAGTTCGAATGTTGATGCATTACGCAAAGCATATCTTGCTGCAGATTTGCCACAGAAGAAGAATGTCTCTGTTGAATGAGTTTCACATTCAATGCTCTCACGGGTGAACTTGGGGGTTTCTGGGTCATCATCATGGTGTGTTTTCCACTTTTCAGCCCTCTGAAGTTTTGTTTTGTTATACTGCAGTCTGCGGGAGTCATGCCATTTGGCTTTGTGAACCCGGAATGCTGCCTCGATGCCCTGACCCTCATCCAGTTGTGACAGTTTTAGTGTTCTTGGCAGGCAACTGATCTTGTCGAATGCTACAAGATGCTCAGCTATGGTCCTGTATCCTGCCCCATCTGTGCCACGTGCTGAATTATATGGACATGTCAGCATCTCATCTGTGTCTTCCTGACACAGAACACATTTGTTCCAGTCTGTGGTCGGGCACTGTTTACCTGATGAGCTCGGCTCATCAGGGTCCACCACCTTGTATAGTTTGGCCATTGTTCCTATGCACTATGCTACTTTAGAACAGTATCTACTAGTTATAATATGAGAACAGTATGTACTAGTTATACCACCACCACTCTACCATAAGCTGAAATCTCCAGGAAAATATGTTGGCTGCCACCACAGTCACAGTCCAGGTCAACTGAAAGCATACAGATATACATGCAGATTAGGCATTGTTACTAGGTGTACACAAAAGCTGTACTAACAACATAGATTAAATTATCATTGTGATGTTATTATGATGTTCTGTGTGAATATGCAGCAAAATATATGAATACACATAAACATAATTATGAGGTCAGCACACAACTCATGGGCTGAATCTGAAATTCCGGAAAATGTGCATAACTCCGCTAATATTTGATGGTTTTACTATTATTTAATTCCCTGAATGCTAGATATATGTAGTTTGGTAGTTGCTCGCATGTTATAAATCGTACCACTGCATTCCTCATCCTTGAAAATGTACGATTAGCCACCAGAATCAATATCCTAGCTGGTCGAGAACCTGAGCTACTGGTAAAATAACAACCAGTGGTGGTCATTTTGGCCGCAGGACAATTCTGCGATGGCCCTATAGCTAAATATCTTCCTTAGGGCATGATCTAACAGTGTGCCAAAGTTCATGCTTGTATCATCAAAGGCACAATTCCCCCAAATATTTCACTTATCTGCCGGACTATTTAGGCCTTCAGACATCAGCCCACAGATGTGTCGATCAACCACCTTTTTGAGTTCCCGTATGCTGTGTGTGTCTTTCCCCACATTGTAAAATGTACTTCTGCTTTACCTAATCCGTCAGATTGTGATGCCTTCTTCCTTTGACATTCACCACTTTAATGAGCCTTGACATTTGAATATAAAAACGGTTAAACATTTGTTGGTTCACGTGGGTCTGAAACCAGGAACTTGAATACCACTAAGTTCCTTGACTTCGTGAGATGTCATGGACTTAGGATAGCTGGTTTATGGTTGCAGTGATCACAGCTGCATCACTGGACTTGGTACTCTAACGCTGGTGCTGTGGCAAAGGAGGTTGATCATGTTCTCATTGATGGTCATTAGAGGTTGCTCTGGAACTGCAAGGTCCACCGGGGTGCTCAGTTCCTCAATTCCAATCACAGGCTTGTTGTAGCAACTCTGAAGCTGTGGCTCAAATCCAAGAGAATGGTAACATCCCAGCATAGGCTGGATGTTGGGAAGCTCAAGGATGAAAGGGTAGCTGAAGAGGTTGCGAACAAGTTGAGTAGAGGTCCAAAGGATCTGGGTGTTTTAGGAGATCCTGAAGAGTTGTGGAGTGCCTTCAAGACTACCATCTTTGATGTTGCTGGTGGGTGTCTTGAAATGCACTGTCAGACTAAGAAGAATTTTGTCTCCCAAGGGACACTGGATACCATTGACCAGTGTCACAGGGCCAGGCTTGATGGCAGAGCTAAGCTGTTCCGGGAGCTGAACCGTAAAACTGTACGTTCGCTGAGGGCAGATAAGGAGGCCGATCTGCAAGGAATCTGTGATAAAGTAGAGCATCACCTGTGTTAAAGTGATTCTCTTTCTGTGTACAGAAGAATCAGTGCATTGTGTTCCTCCAAGCCTGTCCCTCAGTGCACTGCAGTTAGAACAGAAGGTGGTGGGCTTTTGACAGAGGAGTCTGAAGTGAAGGCCTGCTGGGCCGGTTACTTTGAAAGGCTTTAGCAGGCTGACCCAACAGCTGTTGAGTTGGATGTCAGGGGTGTTAGTATCTCTATTGCTGACTCCACAATTACATGTAAACTGCCTTTGTTTGTGGAAACACAGGCTGCAGTGAACCAGTTGAAAGGGGGTAAAGCTTCTGGGATCTGTGGCATCCATGCTGAACTTCTCAAGACTGGTGGAAATGCTGCACTCGTGTTGTTGCATGCAGTTATGTGCTCTGTTTGGAGCACAGTCATCATGGACAGCAACAACTACCAAGGGGTGACGCTGCTCTCAGTGCCGGGCAAGGTCTTTGCTCAGATAATTATTGATAGGGTTCACCCCCATCTGCCTGAGCACCAGCACCCAGAGCAGTCTGGCTTTACACCAAAGAGGTCAATGACTGACAGTATCCTTGCTCCATGGGTCCTCAGCGAATAAAGGTGAGAGTTTCAGCAGTGATCTCTACAAAGCAATTGACTCAGTCAATCGGTATGCCCTCTGGATGAGACTCAGTCTTCGTGGGGTGCCACCAAAGCTGATCAATCTGATATATGAACTATTATAATTTGGTACTGAGAGTGCTGTAGGGTGTGGTGATTCCATCTCTGACATTTCCAGTTACCACTGGAGTTCATCCGGGGTGTGTATTGGCCCCCAAGCTTTTCAATACTTGTGTGAACTAAATTCTAGGGAGGATGTTGGAGACATCTAGTTATGGTGCATCATTTTGGAGTCAACATCTCTGATCTTGATTTCACACATGATGCAATCATCTGTGCGGAAACTCAGGTACTGAATGAGGAGTCGGTCCCACTGAGGTTATGGGTCTCCTGGGTCAAGACTGAGACCCAGGCTTTCAATGACATCTTGAATGCTGCTTATACTGTCTGTACATGTCTGTGGCACACAGAGATTCACTTACCTTGGCAGTGATATTCATGTCTGCTTGTTGTGAACTAGAAGTAAATTGACGTCTCGGTCGGGCCTGGGGAGTCATGGATTCACTGGAACATAGGGTGTGGCGCTGTCAGTGTCTATGCAGGGGGATGAAAGTCTTTAACTCCTTGGTGCTTCCAGTCTTGCTTTAAGGATGTGGGACCTGGAATTTGACCAAGGATCTGAGACAAAGACTTAACTCCTTCGGTACCAGATCTCTTTGGAGAATCCTTGGCTTTGCAAGTCGAACTTTGTGTTTAATCAACATTTGTTGAGAGAGACCCAGATGAAATTCGTTAACCGTATAGTCCGTGAGCATCAGTTGTGGCTGTATGGATATATAGCTCATTTTCCTGATGCTGATCCTGCTCATCATATTCTCTCAGTGAGGAAGCCTCGTAAGTGGAGGCCAACGGGCCGACCACGTGCCTCATGGTTGCAGCAGATTGAGCGATATCTCGAGGAGATGGGGGTGGGCTGGGTATCTGCCATGTACACCATGATGTACTGTGCTTGTGCCAAGTTTGAACAAAATCGGACCATGCATGTCTGAGAAATTGATGGACACATTTAAGTAACAAAATGGCCACCAGTCAGCCATCTTGGATCTGATCTCAAAAAAAATGAAATGCAAATGTAAGTCATAATTCATTATCTGGATGGCAAGTTTGAACAACATTGGTAAATGCATGTCCGAGAAATGGTTGAGGACACGTTCACCATCGGATTTTTTTTACAACTAAAATTGCCGCCAATCGACCATCTTGGATCTGATCTCAAAACAAAATGATAAACTTATGTAAGCCATCATTCATTATCTGTGTGCCAAGTTTGAACAGGATCGGTAAATGCATGTCTGAGAAACGGTTGAGGACGTGTTCGACACCAGGGTTTTGTTTTTTTAAACAAATAAAATGGCCGCCAGTCGGCCATCTTGGATCTGATGTCAAAAAAACAAATGTCATGCATATGTATACCATAATGTGTTGTCTTTGTTCCAAGTATTAATAAAATGGTCCATACATGTCTGAGATATGCTGGCGGACGCACGCATGCATGGACACGAAAATCGAGACCAAATCCATAAGCCCCCGTTTGGGACTCAGTCCAATGGCGGCTAAGAAACTGACCCCAGCTGTATCCCACAATTCCTTGCAGTAAATTCACATGTCGTAATTAGGTCTGGGGCTCATTGCTGTGTTTGTGATGCAACACAAGATATATCGTTGAGTTTTTGAAGGGGTTTTATAATTTTAAAAATTGCTGGTGTTAGGCGGCCTTTTGAAGTCAGCCTAATGTGAGTTTTGTATTTGGCTTCAAAAGGATCAAGCACAATGGATTGTAAAAATTGAAACATGTAGCTATTTATATCCTCAAAAGGAAATAGGGAAGGAGATCTTGCTGAATGCAAGCAATAAATGCATAGAATAAACAGACGCTGCAATTGGTGGAATCAATGATTCATAACACCTTGGTAAAGTCCATCCATCATGTATGGAAGACAAACAATTGTCTTGCGTTGATGCTCAGATCCGTAAGTAAAAGAAAATCATTGTGAACCTCACTCACGTGTTGGAGTTCAAACCCAGTTTGCCCCCCAAAAGCCCTGTAGCAAATGAAGCTCACTTTTGAAACCAGAGATGCTAAGACATCCAGCGTCGGCTTTGGCAGGTATGGATACCGACCGTGTAAATCCCCTTTGATCACTTTTAAAGGCACACTTTTCTAAACAATGTCAAATGAGTGAGTCATCTTATATATTATTTCCGAGTTTGTGGTTTCGTGTCGCGCTATCTTCGACTTTGTTCTGCGCTCGAGTAACGTGATATTCGGCTTACATTATCTCAAAGACCATATGAGGTGCATGGTACAAAAAAAAGTAAATAAAATGGTTCTGAAACAGTGAAATCGTATTCCACTTACTGCATTAAAGTAAAATTACTACTGATACTCTGCATCAGTTCCTTTCTCAAACACACCCACCCCAACATATCGCGCAGAGCGCGGGTTATGATCGTAAAAATTACTTTAGAGAGTTCTTCAACTGAAACTTTTGCTTTGCAGAAAAAAACAAACTCAAAATAAATGTTTCTGTAGGTGGAAGTGTATGCTCCATCGTTTAGGATACAGTATTGTAATTCACAAACAATGGGCAAGGATACAATAAGTGCAATCATTCTTTTTGGAAAATCTTTTATGGATGTGAAAGCTTTTGAGATTTTGGACCAAACAAACCTGCATTTATGACAGGATGGCCTGGAGATACGCACACTCACCTTAAAGCTGTCTCATCTGGGCTGTCTCAAAGTTTGATTCCCGACCCAGCTACAAATGTCATCCTGGTGTTTCAGAGGCATGGTGATTCACCAATGTGTGTGCCGTTCCTCGGATGGATGTTAAAAGGATGTCCCATCTGTCAGCATTTGTTGGTGGACGTTACAGATCCCACGGTGTCCTTCGTGAAGAGTCGGCGAGCTTTCGCCGGCACTCTGAACAAATTCCAAATTCCTGCCATAACCTACAGGGGGGCACTACATCAGCGGCACAACCATGCCCTCAGCCGATGATGCTACCCCGCAGCCTCGTGCTGCATACAAACGAAGAAGTGTTTGCGCTGCTGAAGCAATTTCTGGCAAGGGTTATACTGGGTGGTTTGCCATTGCCTTCTCAGTGATGTCCCTGATCTAGTGGAATAAAAAACAATTGTGGCATTTCTATATCTACAATCGATAAGAAGAGGATCTATTAAAGGTACATTTACCCACCTTAAGGCAGCCTGGTGTTGGCTTAGCAGTTAGGGTGATGGCTTGGGAACCTTGGGTCCTGAGTTTCCAAGCTCGTTTTCCACTGAATTAACACCAGGGGGTTGACTTAGCCTATCATCCTTCCGAGATCGGCGAAAAATACCAGTGTACTGGTAATAGGGGCACTAACTGCATCAGCGGCATAGCTGTGCCCCTAACCAATGATGCAACCAGTAGCCAAAGAGGCTGCACATGAAGGGAACCCAACTTAAGCTGAGCTGTGCACAAGCACATTAGCACGGTGGCCTTTTAAACATTACGACTAGACTTGGAGCTGTTATGCACATGTCACAGAGACGTGACAGAGTTAACAGGGCCTCACAAAATTAATATTGTGAGGAACAACTCGGCCTGGGATAGTGGGCTGGAAATGTCGACTAGCGCAGTAAAATTTACCACTATCCCACATATCAAGGGATTATTTGAACAATGATAAAATTTTGCATTACATTTTAATCATGTTAACAACACTGGCCAACAACACTTATTCATGTTAACAACACTGGCCAATCGACAGTATTAATGTCAATCAACTTCCATTCACATTTAAGGACCTCGGTGGGGGCATCGGGTGTTTATAAAACCTTCAGAATATATATATATATTTTTTAAAAGGTTGTTAATTTTACCGTGAGGGTAAGTAACACATCATCATGCTACCATGTCCGATTCTGCCTTTCTGTCACCACCCTCAGTATGTCGAGCTACTGGTGAGCCATCTAATTGCCTGGTAAGAATGGCATTCGTCATTAGACAGGGAATCATGTTCGGGGGCGATCTACTCTATGCAGATTGGCCATTCCCTCTTTTGTCTTCCTGCAGCATTATGCATCATCAATTTTCATGAAACTTCATTTCCCTGCGGATGTACAAACAATGGTGCAAGAAGGCAGAAATAAGTTCTTAGTAAACAGCAACCAATTAAAGAGGGACCGTGAGCCAAGAAACTGAAACCAATATAAAGTGGAGTGAGCGCAAATGAAGGGAAGGGTAAGGAGAGGAAAAGAGAAAAGAGGAATGACAGGCTTTTTCCTCTTCTCGATCAGCGTGTACGAATAAATTTATCCTTCCGTGACTTCGTCCTTCGTAGAAATGATGTTATTTTTTATGGTTTTTAAAGAAAGTATTACTTTCTTGTACACTTATCATCAGTCATTCAAATTGCATAACTAGTTTTTTCTGCTGTAAATCTTGGCCCTTTGGAAGCTCTTTTCAAATTAAAGTCACACATAAACAAAGAAAAGTGAATCCAAAATGCTAATCTATCTATATATTAGAAAAACTATCATTATGTATGTATGTATGTATGTATGTATGTATGTATGTTCCCGAAATACAGCCAAAACGGTACACGATAGCACAAAAATTTTAGGGCCACCTTACTCACCATTCGCCTGCGGTGTTCAGTATCAAATTTCGTTTAAATCGGGCAACGAAAAAATTATTTTAAAAATCAATTGCCGATTTAGTCAATTGTCTTTGGGAGAATCTGATCAATGCAAACAACCTCAGCGGTATAGTTCGCTGGAGCTATCTTTTTTTTTTCTTGAAATGATTTTTTCATCAACCGCTGTCACAACGGGAACCCAACGGGTTCACGGGTCGTCTAGTGGTTATTAAAACTCACACATGCGACTTTTGTGGGGTTTTTTGTTCTGCTTTTTGACAAGGTTGAAGGCTCATGGAGGAGCTGCAGCACAAATCACGCACACATACATGTGCTGACATATACATGGGACAACATCAGCCATGACTTCCGACAGCTGCTGAGTTTGGGGGAAGTGAACCAACTTCCTGCCTCCCGGGGACATCTTGTAACGTCGTACCAGCGACGCTATGTGACGTTGCTTTTCTCTCCGCAGTCAGTGGAGCAACGAAGAAATCTCAACTCCCCCCTTTCAAAGAAATATCAACCCAGAGGTTTGTGCATGCTTGATCCTCTAAAACCTGAGAACCCAGCAAGGAAGCAGTAGACACCCTCATTCTTGTCATGCCACATTCTGCTGAAAACTCCTTTGCACATATGATGTCGTCTACACCCTTCATTCAAATGAACATCTCCATGAGAACCTCTCGCAGTGACCTCATTTCTGATGTGGAGGCCTGTCTCATTCAGTCGCTCACCATAGCTTAATTTGCCTAACTAGCCCCAGAATCAACTAATCACTCAATACTGAACCCTCTCTATGGTAGCCAAGTTCATTATCAGAGGTAGTGACCACAATGGTACATTTTTGCAAAAGTCTACAAATTTGAAAAGCCAACTCTTAACTCCATTGTCCAAATAATGGATGTACATTTATAAATAATAAAGGTCCAAGTACTGATCCAAGAGGTACCCAACTACTTGTCAAACTCCCAGCGCACCACCATCCCATTCACAGCCACTTTTACTTACCATCACGAAGCCTGAGTTATCAATCCAGTTGGCTACTTGACCAACACTCCACAAGCCCTCACCTGAGCCAGCATCCTTCTATGTGGTACCTTATCAAATGCCTTCTGAAAGCAGAGAAAAACGACGACCACAGCACATCCCTCATCCACCCAATCAGAAACTGCTTCACATAACTCTTTTTTTCTTCTTTTGCAGGAGCAAGGCTCATGAAAGAGCAGTGTCGCTGGTGAGGCTTTGGAGGTCAGTTTTGTTATATGATCAGCCCAGGAAAGGTCGTGGCTGAGGGTAAAGCCTGGAAGTTCAACAGACTTACCATCTTCCAGTGTATCTCAAATGAACCGTCATCTTTCAGTGATCATCAAATTAACTCACCTATCTATATGACCAAGGAAATAGGTGGGTTCATTTGACTATTTTTTTTTCTAAGATTTTCTAAGATTTAAGGACTAGTTCCATTTATCATACCAGTGCCTAATCATTTCCAGATAAGCAGGTGTTGTCTGCCGAGCAATGGGATGGGGTACTGCACGACAGAATGTGGAGTTGTCTGCAAAAAGGAAGAGAGGGTTTTCCAGCACGTAGGAGAGTTCAATTACATAGATGAGAAACAAGACGGCCCAAAACACTGCCTTGGGGAACTCCAGTCAACACTGCGAGAGGGGAGGAGAGGGTTCCATTGATCGCAACATGTTGACTGTATGAGAATAGAGAAAGTAAGAAATCCAGGAATGAAGGTGGCCTTCTTTGCCACAGACAGAGAGATTGGCAAGTAAATCAGGAGGCCTGACTGTCGAATGCCCAAGATATGTATATGTCCATGGAGACTGCTCAAAATTTTGCTTGAGAATCCAAAATGATGGTCAGAAATCAGGCCATCTGAAAACAGGAAAGACATGAAATCAGAAGCAATGATGGATTCTGTGACTTTGCTTGTAAGTAGAAGCAAGCTCACTTGCCCATAGTTGGAAGGGTCTGTTTTTGCCCCCTTCTTGTGGATGGAGTGATGTTGGCTGATTTCCACTAAGAGGGGAGGTGGCAAAAGGAGGACAGACTGAATCGGGAATATAGAGGGGAGGCAAGAACAGCACATCAGGATCGGAGAAAATGGGCACTGATGCAATTTGGGCTTGTTGTCAAAGCAAGGTCAAGACTGGACAGAACTTTCTGTACCAACTTGGGTGAGAAGGACACAGAGTCCAGTGGACAGTGGATACATTGGGGTACAATGGGGAGAAAACAGGATGGGTTGGGTGCAAGAGCAGAGTCTGCAATTAGCTTTATCGAGAGCAGAGTCTGCAATAGCACCATTTGAGGTGAGGGATGAGATTGAGGGGGAGGATACACCAGAGACAGACTTGACGAGATCCTGCAAGCATGACTTGGAGGAAGGAGACTAGTTGGAGAGTTCAACCTTGAGATTTATAAGATGAGGTTTTATAGCTTGCCTCAGGATGAACACACACTTGTTGTGAGGCTTACACAATGAGAAAGAAAGCTGCTTGACTAAAACTGCTTCGCCACAGGATTCAGCGTACCAAAGCCTTGAGGATGGAGAGAAAACCCGCAGATGGTATGATCGAAACTTGTGCATGAGAGAAAGTAGAAGTTTGTGAAAGTATTCCCAGGTGGAATAAATATCTGTTGTGGTCCGGTGATGGTGATCCAATGCTTTTGTGATACTGCATTGAATAGTTGGCCACATTCTGCATCATTGAGGCTATTCCCTCACAATGTTGGCCTTGGCCTTGACAAGAAAGTGATCAGAAGAGTGAATTGGGGCAGAAGAGGAGCAAGAGAGATTTGACAGAAAGTTAGTCATTATTAGGTCCAGGGGAGAAGACTACCATTTGTAGAAATCTGGGTTGGGAAGTAAATTTGAACTGCAATACGTGATTGTGAAACATGACCTCCCTTCTTAAATAAATTCATGCTGACTGCTTTTAGTTAGTTTTAATTGATCTAAATGGTTCTCCACCCAATCCTTAATCAACCGCTCGAACATCTTCCCCACAAATTAAATTAAAATAACCGGTTTATTGTTCATCAATTCCTCTCTGGATCCTTTCCTAAATAACTGGTGTTACCCACATTTGCGACTCTGATCCAGTCCTCTGGTAACGGTCCAGACTCCAATTAGCTCTTAAAGAAATCGGTTAACGTCATACGTATCGGCTCTCTGCCATCTCACTCAACACTCTGAAAGGTGAATTATCTGGCTCCAGAGCTTCATCATCTCTTCGTTTTTCAAGCTATTCATTTACTTTCCACTCCACGCTGGAACACATCCAAAAGCCCTTCCTCACCTCCAAGACAAATAGGATGTAAGGATTGAATAAATGCCATTAACCATTTAAAAGTGTTGTTAGCTAGGCTACTATGTCATTTGTAGTAATGGGATCATCAAATCAGTAAACTAGAACAGCACTCAGTGGAGCGCATACTACTGAGTGCTGTTCGAAGCTGAACAGTTTACGTTTTGTGTCCCACCGACAGGCTGGATCTGCATCCGGACCTGAACCAAAATCTAATCGGTTTGTTCTTGTCACCTACCCAACTCATCCACCAAGTTTTGTCATAATCTGTACACATTTTGACATATCATGCCACACTGTAAATCGTTTTCAGCCCCATCTCTTTATGGTGAAGAATCACTTGGAGAATTAATAAAAAGTTTCGTATGCGGATCAGGATTCGGAACTTCACAAAAATCGAATCAATTCGTCTTTGTCACACACCCAACCTGTCCACCAAGTTCCGTCCGAATCCGTCCATAACTTTTTGAGATATCATGCTCACAGACAAACAAACAGACAGACAGACAAACAGTGGTGAAAACACAACCTTTGTCCACCTTCAGTGGCGGTGGTAATGAGGAAAATGCTACAATGTACATTCCATTCTCTCCCGTGTACAATGAAGGGGTGCAGGGGAACATGTTTCAATTTCTTTTTTAACCTTGTTTGAAGCGGTGATGCAGCCACAAAAACTTTTGCAGCCGACTATGCTGCAGGCACTACTCCGAAAGAGGTAAACTGTGTCCTCACCAATAACAGTACGTATTTGGTTAATCAAGAAGATGAGATCATGATTACAGTGCACATGCACAAGGCTAAGCCATTCCTTTCACCTGTATGTCATTGATTTTACCTGTATTTCTACCTGTATAGAAATTCAAATGAGTAATCATCACGAAAAAAATTGCAGTATTATTGAGAAAAATGCAAAGAAAGAAAAGAAAATCTGCTCCTATTCGTGCCGTGATAACTCATAATCGATGTGACTTGTTCCAATGCAATTAGGCAGATACATAGGTCAAGGTACAATGTACAACTAGAGCAGCACTCGGTAGAGCGCATACCTCCGCCAGGCTGAACAGTTTACGTTTTGTGTCCCACCGATAGGCTGGATGTGCATTCGGATCATTCGTCTTTGTCACACACCAAAATCTAATCGGCTTGTTCTTGTCACCGACCCATCCTGCCCACCAAGTTTTGCCATACTCCGTCTTTGAGATATTGTGCTATATCATTTTGGGCCCCATCTCTCAATGGTGAAGAATCACTTAGAAAATTCTAGTATCCAGACCTGGATCTGCAACTTCACCAAAATTTTATCAATTCGTCCTTGTCACCTACCCACCTGTCTTCCAAATTTAGTTTGAATCCATCCATAACTTTTTGAGATATACTGCTCATCACAGACAAATGAATAAACAGACAGACAGGGGTGAAAACATAACCTCCATCCACCTTCGGTGGTGGAGTTAAATATATGTGCACGTTTTCATAAAGAGACTTCTGCATTTATAAATACACATTTGTTGTGGTGGGTTTGCAGAGAAATGTGCAAAACCAGTGTCTTATTGACTTGACAGGTGATGCTCGGTTTCTCAGTTTCCCTGTTTCTGACAACCCAACGTACTCGCCCAGAACTCTCCAAATGCACAAGCTATCATACATTTGGTATAATTTAAAGCTTATTTTCTGTAGGTATAGCAAATGCAGGCATCGTTTTGTCACGGCAGGTCACATTATTTCCAGAATTATCTCGGATACCTTTGGAACCGTTTTATGGTCGAAATATTGCATTCCATCTTGACTTGTGGCAAGGAGGGGTGGCTATAAGAGAGAATCACACGTGAACATCTCACGAGGATCCAAAGAAGTCAACAGGTTCCTCTTACCAAGTAAAGAATCAACATGATATAGGATTGTGCTGAATGTACAAGGTATGACAGAAAGGTGTAGTTATTCAACAAAGGCTCCGGTTTGTGTGAACTCGTTATCAACTGCTCTGTTGCTCCACCTACCCCGTCGAACAGGCTTGTAGCCTGTTCATGCAAGGGGGAGAGGGGTGGGAACCTTTCATAGTTGGAGGGCTGCAACAGCTATTGTGAAACTAGCTACGGGCTGGATGCAGAGCGATGTGTTCGGCCTTTAAACAGCACATGTGCAGATAGGGAATGTAACCAATTAGAAAGCACCCCTATAAGATAGGGGGAGGCATATTCCTTTTGTAGGGTTGGTTTCTACAATTAGTGCCCCCAATTTTTAGATCCTCGTGGAGGATCTAAAGTCTTACTCACGTGGTTGTTCTTGTGGACTTTTTTGTTTGACAGCCTACAGTTTTCATCGAAACTTCCTGAAACTTGGCATATATATGTAAAAATACCCTGCGCAGACAGTAACCATCTCCGATTTTGAAAATTCCTCCAAGAAAAAAAGTTATGACGTCAAAATATCTCCGCTAATGGAAATCGCCTAAAAAATTATCTCCGAAACTTGGCAAGCTTTTTGAATTCTGTTTGTGGGTAACGAACGGGGCATTAGCAGAGATGAATTACCGCACATATGATACATCATTATGACGTCACATCTATTTTTTATGACGTCATTCCTATTTTTTGACATTTTTTGTTTCACAACCCAGAGTTTTCATCGGATCTTCGTGAAACTTGCCATGTATATGCAGAAAGCCCACGTGCAGGCAGTAACCATCTCCGATTTTGGAAATTCTTCCTAGAAAAAAAATTGACGTCATAATATCGCCGCTAATGGAAATCGCCTATACCATTATCTCCGAAACTAGGCAAGCTGTTTGAATTTTGTTTGCGGGAATCAAGCCGGACATTAGCACAGATAATTTATCGCAAAGCTGATACATCACAATGACGTCATATTCGTTTTTATGACGTCATCATTAAGAGGACTAGGATCTTCGCTCATTCGAGCTTGTTTTCATGGTTCCTCAGTTTCTGAAACCACTAAGAGTACAAAATCACCATTTAGGTTTTTTATTTTTCCTGTTTCTTTTCCAATGTCCGAGTTGTATCTCGGAGCCGACTGGGACTTTCAGAATTAAATTTTGCATCAAAAATGGCAATAAAAGCATGTGGGGGTGACTTCATTTATTTTCATCTTGACCTAATTTTTAAGGTCACGACATCTTAATTATGGAAATACTGTATTAACTTCTTTTTTCTTTAACAAAAACAACTACGTTTTGGCCGAACAGAATGAAATTATCCTCTCTAGATAGCCGACACTCTAAAGCCCTGTTCTTCATCGTGCGTCCTGCAAGCCACTGGCGGCCCCTGATGTGCGGCTGATAATGCACAAATGTGAAAACACCCCATCATAATCTGCCATATATGCTATCAAATTGACCCAATAGTTTCAAATGAGTGTTCCAAATGAGTGTTCCAATGTGAAGCGTAAAAGTAACATCACTACATCAGTAGATGGCAGTATGCAAACAATTATGCTTGCAGATAACTAACCACAACAACAACAAAATACAGTACGTGGAGGCGGGGCTTAATAGCAGTCATTTTGGAGTCTTGCAGGAAGTGTGGCGGCTCTCACACTGATGTCTTATTGGCAAAAGTGGCCCCCTTCTAAGAATAGCGAAGATCACTGCTCTAGAGCAAGGCACATTTATGCTTTTAAAATTTACATTATACCCTTCTGAGATAAAGGTCAAGGACAAATGGAGGTCTTAAAAAAAAAAGTGGTTTCTATCAACATTCAATTTTACCATTCCAGAGTCTCATAGACTGCTTGGCCTTCCAAGATGTTCTTGTATCAGAATAGTGTACCTGTACTGAACTTGTGAACCTGATATTTGATTAGGGTTCTTGACAAAGTTTTTTTGGATTATGACCTAATTAACAAAAAAGACGTTTTTGATCACAATTTGAATAATTTCCCTCCGATTTTCATGATGTTAGGTTTTTTGAATAGATTCTAAATGGTGACACATTTTCTTAATTTACACTCTATCCCTAAATGTTGAAGGTCAAGGTCTTATGGCGGTCCAAAAATAACATGGCCATCATTGGATCGTGGGCATCTGCTGTTAGAGAAAAGCGACAAAAAAGGTATCGCTTCGTGATCGCAGACATCTCATTCTGAATATTGTTACTATACATATAAAAATTATTATAACATCACTAACATCCTGATTTTTGATACTCCCTAAACCAAAGTAACATAGGACATTTTAATCATTAAAACATTTTACTAATGGATCCATAATATTAATAGCAATTTTGATGAAAATTGTGACTTCTCAGATTGCTTCCTTTTGACGAGTGTCCAAGTTGGATGGAATACTTGTTGCTCTTCTTAAGTTGTTTTTGAATTCAGTGAAAACAGCTTTGTAAAAAACTGAACAAAACATCACCAAGCAAGCTAGATTCAAAACATGGCATGAGCCTGATCTGGTCCATGGTTCCCCGTGTCGATTGTAGATAAAGGAATAAACAATGTTTGTATCTTAATAATATGCAACATATGCAAGAACATGTGTTTCAGCCACTTGTCAAAGCTACAACCAAATCAAAGGAAATTATGTGGCCATAATGTGTAGGTTTGGCGAAACATATCTCCCATGAGTTTAAGCATGTGTACAAATAAATAAATAAAGAATACCGTATTCAGTATCTTCTTCTTCTTCTTCTTCTTTCGGCTGCTCCTGTTAGGGGTCGCCACAGCAGATCATCCATATGATCCGCATAGTGATTTGGCACATGTTTTACACCGGATGCCCTTCCTGACGCAACCCTGGTCGCCTCTTACGACACAGGGATATGGTACACCTATTTTAACCGGGGTATACACCGGCCCAGTACACTGGTACTCATTTCGCCGACCTCGGAAGGATGACAGGCTGAGTCAACCCCCTGGTGTATTAATTCAGTGGCCCAACGGGGCTTGAACTCAGGACCTTTTGGATCCCAAGCCGCTGCCCTAACCACTGCGCCAACACCAGGCTCATAGAATACTGTATTCAGTATATGGTTTCTAAATTGCATAACTATTGCTGAGCAGTTGAACATAATATCATGTTAGTGATACCAGGAAACAATTACATATCGTGTTGCAAAGCATCAAAGTTAATTACTTGTTTGCTTTGTCCATTTTCTGTGGTGTTGTTTGGATTCCCACCAAAACAATGCAAAGCCCTTGCAGTAAGAAAAAAAGCTCCAAAATCAAGGGCATCCAATTTGCAGTGAACGATGAGCGAACCCTGTTTGCAGCAATGCATTTTCTGAAAGGCATGCATTGCTCAAGGCTGGAGAAGCTCGAAAGAAATGTGAGAGAATCTCAGCGAGTCCACAAAAGTGGAATGGACAATTTGAATGTAAAATAGAACAGATAATTGCCGGAACCACAATCACAGCACAAATCAGTGGCTGAAGGACTGTGTGAATGTTTAAAATTACATCCTAAGTACCTAATGTGTAAGAATAAAAGTTTGAAAGGAATCGGTGGCACTGTGGTTTGAACGTCCATTTACTCGAAGTCTGGGAGGTTGGCAGCTTGGTTCTGACCCTGACTCAGTCACATGAAAGGTTTTAGAAATAGTAAGTGCTGCTTCCTTGCTTGAGGCACAACAATTACAGGAAGGAGTATGGACAAACTCTCTGCATTAGTTTTCCATTTGAGGGGAGGGGTGGGGGCATTTATCCTTAATTGTCTCGTTGACTACGGAAAGAAAAGCGACATCAAAAAATGTACCCAGAGTGCCACAGGAAGTTCGGTCACTTCCTCAAAGGTCACCTGCTGGGTGTGTCTGAAGTCAAGTCCGGTGATGTACAATGTACCTTTACCTAAGGGCAGGAGATCTAGAATCTTTAATTTATGATGATAATCTAGAACCATCCCCTTGGCGATTCGAAGAAAGATTGTGAGGGTTAGAACACAACCAGTGCGAGCATGTAGAAATATACAGCAACCACCGGCCAATGTATCTGCTTCATCTGCCATTGCACAGCATCTGGTTGCCAACCCTATCTGTGCAGACCAGTACAATGCAGATATGTTCAGGATATTGAGCCAAGGTCGGAGCTCATTTCATTTACGTTTGTTGGAAGCAACCTTCATCCTTCCTCCCAATAAAATATTATGTCGTCAAAAGGAATTTGTACGATCTGTGTCTCTTTCAGCATGGACAGTTCAAGGGAAGTACGGTAACAAATGGTGAATGGACCTTAGGGGAGACCCATCCCCCTCTCTCCAGGATGCGGTTGCAAACGTCAATCATCGACAAACTCTGCTCCAGCCAATGGGAGCTCAAGGTGAAGATGAGCCGACCAATGGGCGTTCAGATTAACCGTGGCGTCATTATGGTTGAACCAATCAGTGTCTACCTTATTGAGACCTGCTTATAAAGCACGTGCCTTCACTTCCTCCTTCACTTGCTGCGATTTTTACCCTGAAGAGTGCAGCACGAAAAGCTTCGGTCACTATTATGTCATGTTTGTTAACATGTATATATATATATATATATATATATATATATATATATATATATATATATATATATATATATACATATACACATATATATACATATATATATATATATACATATGTATATATATATATATATATATATATATATATATATATATATATATATATGTATATATATATATATATATACATATACATATGTATATATATATATATATATGTATATATATATATATATATATATATATATATATATATATATATGTATATATATATATATATATATATATATATATATATATATATATGTATATATATATGTATATATATATATATATATATATGTATATGTATATATATATATATATATATATATATATATATATATATATATATATATATATATATATATATATATATATATATATATATATATATATATATATATATATATATATATATATATATATATATATATATATATATATATGTATATATATATATATGTATATATATATATATGTATATATATATATATATATATATATATATACATATGTATATATATATATATATATATACATATATATATATACATATGTGTTGCAAATAAATGCTATATATATATATATATATATATATATATATATATATATATAGCAGACGAGGCGTAAGTCGTCACCATCGGGACTGAGAAAAAAGTGACGACTTAGAAATGTGACGACTTACGCGTATGCGAACATTCATGATGACTGTGGGGTGAAGGATGAAGTTGCGCGTGGCCTGGACACGTACGTGTGAGAGCCGGCTATTTTACCAAAAGGAAAACACAATCCTCGGGGCATAGGTGGGGGTTCATTGGTGAGTTGGAAAGTGATCAAGCAAAGATGGAATTCATGAATCAGTTTATCAAAAGTAAAGATAATGAACAACTGTAAGACAACAACTTCGCCTGCTTATCACCATGATGGGATTGACTGACGAACCCCAGAGACTTTTCTCGCAGCATCTGCCAGAAAAGCCCAGTCTCATAGGAATTGTACACGTCCCGAGGCTGATACCTTTCCAAGATGTCTTTCAATTTGTCATCCTTCCAGTCGTGCACCACTACCGAATCCACGCTGCCTGATTCGCCGCACCTCTTGACCTTGCCGATTCCCCACCTCACTTTGAATCTGTCTATCCAGTGCATCGGCAAGGTCTCGGCATCATCATGCCCGAGGTCCGCAGCGAATTTACGTGCCTTCAGCAGCAACATTTCACCGTCCAACCGAATATTTGGCTGAGCCGACATTTGCCGAAACCAGATGATAAGCGCGTCATCGACATCTTCAAAGGACACACATTTCACGCGTTTCACACTTACCACCGGCCTCGTGATCTTCTCCACTTGTCCAAACATCGTGCCCTTATTCTTCAAGATATCGTTCAATGTCTGTCGTTTGATGTCCAACTTCTCAGCTATGGCTGTTTTCTTCATCAGTGGGTTTGCCTCGCAAAACTGGATAATGTCGTATTTTTCTTGGTAGGTTTTAGTTGTAAGCTTACGCTTGGTCGCCATTGTCCTGCCTGCAGTGCGATCAACGTGTGTACGGAGTTATGAATAGCCTATCACTGGCGGTGTAAACCAATGAGCGAGCATCACGATTCCATGAAATCAGGCTTCTCATGAGGCAGCAGTTCCGTGTGACGAGTTCGGAGTGGTAATTTACTTGAGTTTCCATTACGTGGGAACGGACAAAATCTGACGACTTCGACGAAGTGACGACTTAGAGATGGCGACTTACAGAGGGATGACCCTTTATTCATTGGAACTTAACATGAGATAAATTCGGGACTTTTTGACGCTGCCGACTTCGGCGAAGTGACGAGTTACACGCTGCCGACTTACACCTAGTCTACTGTGTATATATATATATATATATATATATATCCATACATATATATATATATATATATCCATACATATACAGGGGGCTGCAAAAGTAGGTATACAGTAAGGATTATAGTGGAGTGTGTGAATGCCGGGGGCAAACAGTTTGAACATTTGAGGGATTAATATGTTTATTAACCTCTGCCATCGAAGATCGGAGGTTACTGTTTTCACCCCTTTCTGTTTGTTTGTTTGTTTGTTTGTTTGTGAACAGTATTAAGGAAAAACTCCTCGACGGATTTCGACGAAACTTGGCGGGGGGATTAGGTATGGTCCAAGGATCATGCCATCAGATTTTGGACTTGGTCCAAAATCCAATATGGCCACTATGGCGGCCATTTTGAAAAAATATTATAATTTTTTTTTTTTTGCATTTCTACATGTTTAAAGTGATTTCCAACCCCCCCTCCCCCCACCCCAGAAAAAAAATTGTGAGACAAAAAAAAAATTTTGCAACTTTTTTTTCAACAAAATTTCGATTTTTTTTTTTGCATTTCTACATGTTATAAGTGATTTCCTACAAAAAACATGCCAAAATTATAATTGCGGCTGATTTTGGAAATTCAGGTGGATATACCCACGTAAAATCAATTTCTGTCTCAAGGAATCTCGTTATGATGAATGAAGTTATGATGAATAAATCAATTTCTGTCTCAAGGAATCTCGTTATGATGAATGAATTGAGTATGTAAAAGTTAAAAGTAAAAGGGAAAGTTGCAAACTATAACTCTGTGAGCACTGTTGACGTCAAATTGAATGAATAG
>NC_140978.1:23793000-23805500 GCF_056783735.1 Eptatretus burgeri
AAAAATAAGTTTTCTGGTCGTTTTTGTCATGTTTTTACTGTCATTTTGTTATAGTTGTGTTTACTGTGTGTTTCTAGTTCGGTCTTGTGGTAAAACTTGTGCTAATTGTGGAGTTTTCATCATATTTTCATTTCGGGTTTTCTTGAGGCCTTCCCTTCTTCCCGTTTATTTGCACGATCATGTTTATTGTATTTTCTTCTTTTTACCAGAAGTTTTTATTTTCTCCACTTTTCCTTCCACCCGCCTTCTATCCCTCCCAAATATACCCTCTGTTTCATGTCTTAAAATATATATATATATATATATATATATATAAATATATATATATATATATATATATATATATATATATATATATATATATATATATATATATATATTTTCCCTCATTTTGTACCCCATGTGACTTCCTGTACAAACTCTTCTTCCTCCTTCTGCTGGTCTCATAAAATGCTCCAACTTCCTGTTTCACACGTGCGGTTCTCAGTATTGCATCATAATTAGCTCCTCTTTTTCTTCTTCAAAAGGCTGTTTTCAATTCGACCTTTCCTTCATCCTGAGTCTAAAACGTCCCACTGTGACAGTTTCTTTTCTCCATTCTCTTAATTCACCTTTATTGCATCCCTCACGTCATGTCTTTAATCGCATCTCTAACTTTAAAATTTTAAAATCCCAGATGACAATGTTTGTTCATGTTCCATCAATCGTCCTTTTTTTCCAACTTCAGTGCCAATTCACCACATCTACTTGCATCTACATCCTCCTAACCCCTCACCTGTTATCCCCTCTCCTTACCCCTCCCATCTTGTCCCTCATCCTACCTCCGCTCTTGGCACCTCTTCACTGTCTTCTGCTTCAGTATCAGTTCCTCTTCTGCTGTCCCAAAGTGTGTGGTGTTCTAACATCTTTGGACTCCATTCCAACCCAACAGATATCTCACTCTCTCAATCAGTACACTCGTCACCACAAGCATGCTCCTTCCTTCCTCCCAGCAGACCTCCCCTTCTTCCAAACCCCTCAAATCTTGTACCTCCGCCTGCCCGCTCCCTTCTTCACCGTACCTCCACCAAGTCTCATTCTTCCCCTCTCCCCACCTCTCTCATCGCCCTCCTGCACCTTGGACATGCCTGCTCTCATCGTCTCCCCTCCCTCTCAACCATCCCTTGCAAAGCAACTTTCACACTCTTTCCCCCCTCCAAGCTTCCTTCTCACCTTTCTCAAAAACTCCTCCCTCACCCTTCTCCTTCAACTCTCCCCTCACCCTTTTCCCTCAAATTTTCCCCCTCACTCCCCCTTTCCCAAAGTCCCCCCTCACATCCACAAAGGTGCCTCCTTCCCCCACTCTCTCTTCCACCTTGTCACTCTACCTCCTCCAATCATCAACTGCCTTCTGTCCCATCTCTTACGACTCCCCACGGTACTTCAAACAATCACCACTGAGCCTTTTCTCCTCAAAATCCAGCCCTCTCCCAAATCTCTTCTGCAATCCCCCACACTCTTTCAATAACTCTCCTTACCCCCCCCCCCCCCACATCCTACCCCTTCCCCTGCAACCAAAACCTCCTCCGTTGCCTCTTCCTTTACAGTGTGTACCTCAAACATCCGGGGCCTTCGCTCAAAACTGACAGATCTTTCCATACAGGTTGCCACTGACAAACCAGGCATAATCTGCTTACAGAAACTTTCCTCCTTCAAGACGTTTCTGACTCCGGAGTATAACTCCCTGGTTAATCCCTCCTCCGGTATGACAGACCTGAGCCTTGTCCAAGCGGCAGAGTTGCTCTCTTCATCAAAGACTCTTTTCCTCACTCACCATGCACTGCCTTCTCTCACCCACAACCCCAGGAATACCTCTGGCTACGGCTTCCCTTCCACTCCCACCTCATGTTTATTTGTGTGCTGTACCGTCCACCAAACACTGATGACTCCGTTTGCATCTCGTTCTCCGAAAATATGGACCAACTTCTATCCTCTCATCCCAACTCTCTCTTCCTCATATGTGGTGACTTTAACTGTCATCATGCCAGTTGGGTGGTTGTGGGTATCTCTCTCACCTGCCATGACACTTCAGCAAAAGACTTCTGTGACTCATTGGGACTGACCCCATCTGTCAACTTCCCGACCCGGATCTCAACCAATGGTACGCAATCTCTTCTGGATCTGATTTTGACCAATTTCCCTGAAAATATCTGTTCTTCCTCCACTCCAATTAGTTCATCTGACCACATAGTTATCAAAGTGGACATCTCCCTGGCTATTATTTGAGCATCAGCTCAACACTGTCGTGTCTGGCATTTCAATCAGGCCAACTGGCAGGGACTTCAAGCAGCCATTAAACTTCGAGACTGGTCTCCCATCTCCACTTCCTCCAACATCAACTCGTCCTGGGAATTTTTTCATAGAAACTTGCTCTCTCTCATGCACAGATTTATCCCATCTCATCTTCAGTTGTCCTACCCTTCCTCCCACCCATAGTACAATGAAGCTTGTGGCAAAGCAGTTGTTCTGAAACAACTTGCATTTACCTCATGGAAGGCTAATCCAACTGAAGGCAATCTTAATTCCTTCCACAAAGCTCGTAACAAGTGTGTGTCTACCCTGAGGAGAGCTAGAAAACAATGTCTTTCTCATCTCAAGTCTGAACTCTCAAACTTGTCTCCCTCCTTCAAATCCTGGTGGCATTGAGGTAAGTCTGTCTCTGGTGAATGTTCCACCCCCATCAAATCTCCCTTACCTCAAATGGCCGTACAGCTGACATGGCACGTGAAAAGGCTGAATGCCCAAACTCGGTGACTGCTTCTAAATCTCGTGTCCCAAACCCATCGCTTTCTGTACCCGCCTTACCCGGTCAAACCCAGCTGTTCCTGGACTCTGTTCTTTTCTCCTGATAAGGTGGAGACCTTGCTGTCAAACCTCGACACAGATTCTGCAATCTGTCCAGGCGGCATCAGCCCACGTGTCCTAAAAACCTGCTCTGCTGCTCTTGCTCACCCTCTCTCCATTCTCTTCACAGTCTCATTTGCTCAAGGTCATCTGACATCTGCTTGGAAATCAGCAAACATTACCATTCTGCATAAAAAAGGTGCAAAAACAGATCCTTGTAACTACAGACCAATCGGCCTTCTACCAATCATCAGCAAGGTTATGGAATCCATCATCGCTTCAGACATTAAATCCTTCCTCTTCTCCAATGGCTTGATGTCCGATTATCAATTTGGATTCAGACCAGGTCACTCTATCCTGGATCGGCTGCTTCTGCTCTCCCAACAATGGATGGAGATACTCAATGCCAGACATGAAATCAGAGCCATCTCCCTCGACATATCGCATGTCTTCGATATGGTCTGGCACTCTGCCCTGCTCACCAAACTCTCTTCCTATGGTATCCAAGAACATCTCCGCTCATGGCTCACAGTCTTCCTCTCCTGTCGCAGCGAACGTGTGGCCCTTAATGGAGTTCTCTCATCCCCTCTTCCTGTCCAGGCTGGAGTTCCTTGAGGCAGTGTTCTGGGCCCAGTTCTTTTTCTGGTTTTCATCAATGATCTCTCTGACTCTGGAAAATTCTCTTTATCTCTTTGCTGATGACTCCACCCTCTGTCATGCCATGTCATCCCTCAGATCTGCAAGCTGCAGCCTCTTCACTCTCTGCAGATTTGGATAAAATCACAAGCTGGTCCAACACGTGGAACATGTCTTTCAACTTTGACAAATCTCACACTCTCACAATGTCTCTCTGAAAGGACCATATGTTTTGTAGGTGAAGACAAAAGTGAAGATGCTTTGACAAAAGTGAAGACGTAGGGGCCTCCAAAGCCACTCGCCGACTGGGCATCCTCCATCGTGCAAAGCCCTTCCTTGGCACACCTGAGCTCCTGACCAATTACAAAGCTTTCGTCTGCAGCCTGATAGAGTATTGCTCTCTGCTCTGGGCTGGTGCTCCCACCTCTCACCTTTCTCGGCTTCACACTGTGGAAACGAAGGCATTTAGGATCATTGGTATCTCGCGCGATGAGACTGAGTCTTTGGGTCTCTCACTCTCTCACCGCAGGCAGGTCGGTGGTCATTCTATCTTCTACGGTCTCCTCTCCGGCCTTGCCCCCCCCACTCTGTCGAGATATGTCCCCCCTCCCCTCATATTTCTGCAAGGCGCTCAAGGTCCGTCAGCAACCCCCTTCTGGTAAAACTACCAAAATAAAGAATCACTGCTCACCTTCACTCTTTCATTCCTCTTTTTTCCCGCCTTTGGAACAAACTCACACACTTTTTCAATCCCACTCTATCCTCCAGGTCTTCAAAACAACTGTTCACCACCATCTCTTATCTTCCCCCATCCAAAAACACGATCTTTTCTTCCCCCGCTAATTCACCCAAAACCCACCTCCTTCAAATTCCCTTCTTTCCTTCCTGAAAGTTCCTGTCGTGTGAGGACCGAAAAGTCCCTCTGGGTGTCCATCTTTTTTATCCTGTGTACCCTGCCCCATCCCTCTCCCTTCCGCAGATCTCCTCATGTCTCTGTTCCCTACTGTTTTTTTTTTCTTCCCTCTCCCACCCCTCTTGTCTCCTGCTCCCCTTGCTGTGCGTTTCTGTGTGTTAGCTCTCATCGGAGCCTCGACAGTGTATTTAAAAAAGAAAAAAGCGTTGGCTTCGCACTCATTTGAATGATAGCATGCTCCATGATGCAGTTCTTGGCTGGCCTGCACCTACACTGAGGTCGATTTCTAATTTAAAGACGGAGTGTGTGTTGAGGAAGGCAAGGGAAGAAAATGAGGATGTGGAAGTTGGTGAGAACTAGGCATTAAAGTGTGACGTTGAGAGTTTATTAAGGAGAGGGCAGGGAGAATTAAAAGGGATGTGTGGAACATGAATGAATTTCGGGATTGGGGAGTGGAGGGAGGGGATGGAAATAGCGCCACGTCTTTAACGCAATGTATAAATGGACCCTAATAAAGTCCATTAAACACGAGTAGTTCAATTAACAAGGAGGTAGAGTTGTGAGGAAAGCATTGCATTTTGGGGAAAAGATTACCGGTGACAATAACAAATTGCACCTTTGGGCAATGCTGTCATTTTCACAAATTCACTGCAAATTTGCTCCATCTCAAAAAAGCAGTAAAGTCGCTGCTGATTTGAATATACAGTACTTGACTTTATGGCCAAAACCATTTGCCAATGTCCATCATCACTATCCTGGTAGCTGGAGAAATGTTTAGCTGGCAGCCACATCAACTTACACCTGTCTTTCCCAAAGCCATCTTTCAAACGACTAATCCTTTGGAGAGACACCATGGCTGAAATGCATTCGGCAATGCTTGCATCCAGTTGCTACAATTTGAACATCAGGACTTTGAGCAATACGGACTCACAGAGAGATTCTGTTGTTCGTCCCTGCAGGATGACTGAAATCCCTCAATGAAAAACGTATTATCTCATACACTGCATAAATAATATGTGAGGAAAGATCCATCCAAGATTTTTACCCAAGCATTCAGAAGGATGGTGCGTCCCTCTCCATCATACTGGTGGTGAAGGCCAAAAGAGATATTAAAAAGGGGGGTTTATGACTCGTTCAATTTGATGTAATCCAAATACTGGTATGTATACTTGGCCAAAATGTGCTACCCTGATGTCACTGAAGAATGCACAAATACTTTAATCGGGTTGGTTGTAATCGTCTTAGGTGGGTCTAATGTAGCAGAAATAAATTCTCCTAAAGTCCAATGGATGCCATTTTTAGCTCGCCTGTTCGAAGAACAGAGAGCTATAGCGATACCCCCGGCGTGAGCGTGAGCGTCAACGTGAGCGTGAAAATGTTAAAGTTTTTGGTGCAAGTTATTTCCTTTCTAATACTTTTATCGACCACACTATTTTTCACTGATTACAATACACAAATACATATATTGCTTTAAAATTATTTGGATCAGACTTCACTGCAATGGTTTATAAAAAATATTATTAGACTAGTCTTTTAAAAACTCTAAAAGTATAAACAGGTGAGCATTGGGTGGCTTTGACACCAACTCTCTGGTTAATACAAGGATCTAGGCTCATGGATGAGCTAATGATAAAGAGCAGCAGTTTCACGAAATACAAAAGTTCACAAACTAAAAGATCCTAACAGACATAAACAAGGAAAGCAGGAATAACAACAAAAATAATTAAAAATGTATGGGGAGGAACGAAATAAGAAAGAATAAGCATGTGTAGAGGAGATCATGGATGTGCATGAGTAAACCCAGGAGGAAGTAATGGACAGAGCATTTGAAAGAATGAAGTGAGGAGGATGAGGCAAAGGACACAGGGAGACAATTCCATAATCAGGAGAATAAGATAATTGGGAGAAACCAGCCTGGACTTTGGGAAGGGTGAGAAGATGAAGGTTTCTTGAGGAAGCTGTGTAATATCGGTTGGTTTGGGGAAGGCAGAGGTAGGAGGGAGCAGGAGGAGCAAGGCCTGATGTAAGCTTGTATAAAATAGAGAGTTCACAAACTTGCTGGCTGAGGGAGAATGACAGTCTTTGGGAATCTGTTTCCTGTGTGGAGATTCCAATGGTGCAGAATGTCTTTCTTGTTTTGACTGTCTCCAGAGGAGCAATCTGGGAAGCAAAAGCAGCAGCCCAGAGTGGGGTGCCACATGGCATGGAGCTCCATACGAAAGCCTTACACACCGTTCGTAACTACCGTCTCCTTTCCGGCCTTGCCCTCCATGCTCTGTCTGAGATACGTCACCCCCCCCCCCCACGGCCACCCCATATTTCCACAGGGCGCTCAAGGTCCGCCAACAACCTCCTCCTGGTAAAACTACCAAAATCAAGAATCACTGCTCACCTTCACCCTTTCATTCCTCTTTTTTTTTCCTGCCTTTGGAACAAACTCCCACACTCTCTTCAATCCCTCTCTTCCCTCCAGGTCTTCAAAACAGCTGTTTTCCGCCATCTCTTAAATTCCCCCATCCAAACCACAATCTTTTCTACCCCTGCGAATCCACCCCAAACCCACCTCATTCAAATTCCCTGTTTTCCTTCCTGAAGACAGACAGAAGACAGACAGATCACCGACCTGCCTGCGGCAAGAGAGTGAGAGACCCAAAGACTCAGCCTCATCGCAGGAGATACCAATGATCCTAAATGCCTCAGTTTCCACAGTGTGAAGCCAAGAAATGTGAGAGGCGGGAGCACCAGCCCAGTGGGGAGAGCAGTACTCCATCAGGCTGCGGCCAAAAGCTTTGTATGTGGTCAGAGTCTCAGGTGTGCCAAGGGAATGACTTTGGACGATGTTGGATGCCCAATCAGTGACTGGCTTTGGAGGCCAGCTTGGAAATGTGGCTTTCCCACAAGAGATCATGGCAGATAGTGAGACCCAGAAGCTTGAACGAAAAGACTTCTTCAAGAGGATTGTTGAGAAAGTAGATGGGGGGTGGGTGGGTGGGGGGGGGTTCCAGACGGTCCTTTTGGAGAGACATCGTGAGAGTATGAGATTTGTCAGGGTTGAAAGACATGTTATCTTGTGATTTTATCCAGATCTGCAGAGAGTGATGAAGCTGTTGCTTGCCGGTCTGAGGGCTGACAGATGATACAGCAGAGGGTGGAATCATCAGCAAAGAGATAAAGAGGATTTTCCAGAGTCTGAGAGATCATTGATGAAAAAAAAAAAAAAACGTTTTTACAGCCATTTTTCCCTGCTGTGCAGGGGTTGGCTTTTTCTTGAGGCAATGTTTTATGGCCGGATGCCCTTCCTGACGCCAACCCTGGTCGCCTCTTACGACACACAGGGATATGGTACACCTATTCTAACCGGGGCATACACCGGGACCAGTACACTGGTACTCATTTCGCCGACCTCGGAAGAATGACAGGCTGAGTCAACCCCCTGGTGTTAATTCAGCAGCCAACGGGGCTTGAACTCAGGACCCTGGGATCCCAAGCCACCACCCTAACCACTTAGCCAACACCAGGCTTTGAGAGATCATTGATGGAAACCAGAAAAAGCACTGGGCCAACAACACTGCCTTGAGGAACTCCAGCCTGGATGGCAAGAGGAGATCATAGAATTCCATGAAGAGCCATGCGTTGACTGCAACAGGAGAGGAAGTTCATGAGTCGTGAGTGGAGATGGCCTTGGATACCATAGGAAGAGAGTTTGGTGAGCAGGGCAGGGTGCCAGACCGTGTCAAAAGCATGCGATATGTCTCAGGATATGTCTCTGATTACATGTCTGGCATTGAGTACCTCCATCCATTGTTGGGAGAGTAGAAGCAGCATATCCAGGATAGAGTGACCTGAAGGAGTTTCCTCTGTTTGTTTTCTTTCTTGTTTGTATATTTGTTTGTCCGGGCGATATATCAGCCATCCTCTGATTTCGGAAGCTGAAATTTGGGGACAAAAGTGAAGATGTGCTTTGGCAAAAATAGTATATTTTATTTTTTGATTAATCAATTAATTATTTAATCATGAGCGATTTTTTTAATTACTTATTTATTTTCTTTCTTATCTGGGCAATATCTCAGGCACCTTTTGAGCTAGTAAGCTGATATTTGGACATGGCAGTGAACAAGTGATTTGGATATATAGGGTATTTTTGATTTCTTGAGTTATCAATTAATTATTTAATTTTTCGATTAATTACTTAATTTTCAAAAAGTTACAGATTCAGATGAAATGGTGGTGGTTTCGGTATGCTATTAGCCAATTGATTAAGAAATCAATTATTTTACGATTATTATTTATTTATTTTAATTATGCAATTAATTAATCAATTATTTTACACCAATCCCTCCGTTTTTCGATTCCATGTGCTGCAAGGTGCCATCGCCAGGCATCGGAGGTGCTCCAGCGATGTCGCACGCTGGAGGATTTGTTATTTATTTATTTGGTATGGGGGTGGTGTACTTTGAATACGACTTGTTTCGGGCTATTTTCAAAATTTTTCTAATGTTTGGTTCATCTTATTTTTGTGTGCTATCATTTATATTTTAGCTCTCCTGGACTTTAGTTCAGTGAGCTTATACGATCAAGCAGTGTCCGTAGGTGAGTGAGTGAGTCAGTCCGTAAACACTTCAATCATTATTGCTTGAACCAAACACACGATTCTGATGAAACTTATCTGCGAGCTTCATATCTGATGCCTAACAAAGGTGTGTTGTGATGTGATGTGATGATGTGATGTGATGCACCTGTGATGCACCGCATCAAAATCTGCACGCATTAAGGGGGTTTATGGATGGGAGGTGTGACCCCCCCAAAATATGTATTTGCCCTCTTCTCCAAAACTACACACACAATTTCTATGAAATTTGACCACAACTTTTATCACCTGTGATGCACCAGTTTGTTCACAGCGTTACAAAAAAAAGGGAATACAGGGGTCTGCAGGGCCGATTGCGCTGTCCTATTTTTAGTTTGATTGTCATGCCAAGTAAATAGATCTTGCTATTCTATTGCTTTCGATTGTATGTGTGGTGCTGCAGCCCAACTTAGTGCCAATTTTGTTTAAGAGTGGTGTTTTAGGTGTTTGTTTACTGAGTGCTTGGTTTGCTCTTTTCAAAGTTCCTTCGTTGTTTCATATTCAAGAGTTGTTGTCTTTAACTTTTTCTTCCTCTTTTGTTTGCCCACGCTTCTTCAAGTTTTGGCTGCTGCTCATTTACTTCCTCATCGCTCAGTATTCTCTCGAATACATTCCCATCCACTGCTTCTGCCACTGCCACCATTATTGTTACTTCTGCTTGCATCAACTCTTCTGCATTGTCTAGTTTCCAATATTGTGCTTTGACATTGTTGCTGAGCTCATCGTGTGGAGTTGTAACTATATTCCCTGTTCATATTGTCTTTCTGCTTCAGTGTCGGGGTTGGCAGGGTTACATCTCACAAAAGTGACATCAGGAGTATGTCAGGGGCTATGCACACTATTTGTCTCTCCATAAGTCATGTCGTTCTGCATTGAAGGGCTGTATTTCCTGTTACATCTTAATCAAAGCTAACCTTTGAGGTAATGTGAGCATTTATTCTTTTGATAATGAACATTTACTTACCATCCCTTTATTGACTTACTCTTCCATCATTGTATCCTTTTCTGTCAATGTTTTGTGTGCATGGATCACGTGAGAAAAGAAAATCAAGTTAAAGGGAGTGGTGAGGGTGACTCCGGGTCAGGCATCATCTTGTCACTCGTGTTCAGCTATTTCTGTGGCTTTGTAGTTGAGTGGGTAAAACCTTATCACATTGCCCTCACTGGTGTGTTTGATTCTCATTGCTTCTCAGTGGAAAATTCGATACCCTTGAGACAGAGTGGCGATCTCTCCAGGATCAATTCCAACCTTGAAGTTTTCACGACATTTCATGATGGCTCTGACATCCCATCAAGAGTATGGGCAGGTGTTGGTGTTGTGATGCTATTTTAAAAGTCAACAGGCAGAGCCTGGTCCATCCTGAAATAGTGGCTAACATTTAGGTTTTCCAGAAATACAAATGTAATTATCTCCACCACCGAAGGTAGATGGAGGTTATGTTTTTACCCCTGTCTCTTTGTTTGTCTGTCTGTGAACTGGATATCTAAAAAAAGTTATGCATGGATTCGGACAAAATTTGGAGGACAGGTTGGTTGTGTAACAAGAACAAGTTCATTAGATTTTGGTGAAGATCCGGATCCGATAAAAAATTTTTTAAAGTGATTTCCCACCATTCAGACACTTGGTCCAAAATGATGTATAGCATGATATTTCAAAAAAGTTGTAGATGGATTATGACAAAACTTGGTGGATGAGTTGAGTATGTGACAACGACAAGCCGACTAAATTTTGGTTCAGGTCCTGATCCAGACTATCAGTGGGATACAAAACAAAAACTGTTCAGCCTGGTGGAGGTATGCGCTCTCCCGAGTGCCTTTCAAGTATTGGCCTGCAGGGGCCATAAAAAGGACCAGCTACTTCATGTACTCCAATAATATCTCATTATCTGATCCCTTGCAGCCAGTGATTCCTTCCTTTCCACTCAACTGCTTGAGAAATTGTGATACAATGCAATAAGTATTATGGCTGTTATATAAATGTTACGAGTAGCACTTAACATAAACATACGTTTTTTTTTCTGTTACAAGTGTAGTCAGTCGCTGATTAGACAACGAGTGATAACTGCAATTGAGTATGGCTGATGTGAAAACCTCAAGGGCAACAAACATGATGCAAAAGAACTATTAAAAAACAAAAAATAATGCCCCTACGCTACATAGAGAAGCAGAATTGTATTATTGCCACATCACGATACACGTTGGGAAATCAGCCTGAGTATGGAAGCTTGTCATGCTGCACAGCAATGTATGAGGGGCAGTCTATAAGTAACCATAAAATGGCGATATAAATTAGAGAATGTAATGTGTGTAGTTGAAGACGACATATATTATATCTATGGGTAAAAGTCATGTTTTGCCTGATTTAGATCTAGCAACATTGAGCGTATGATGTTGGTAGAGCAGTTCCAAGATGGCGGCTCCCTTAGAAGCATGTAGCAGGGAGCAGCAACATTATCATCTGTTTCTTGGGAAGTGAGGGTGTGAATCCCAGTGAAATCCATCGCAGAATGAAAATGCAATATGGTGACGAATGTTTATCGCTGCAGCAGGTGTACAACTGGGACAGGAAGTTTAAAAGTGGAGTTCTTTCAGTTCGGGTGTGAGTTGTCTCCGCACCAACCTTGCAGACACTTTGCAGAACCCCAGCACGTTGTGAATGATATGGTGTGCCGGACCATGGCTAATGTTCAATTTGGAGACCACTTCATCCAGCGTAATGCAAGGGTTTTCCCTTAGCACATGCTCAACTTCTGCAACCATTTTTGGTGTGTCGGCAGTGTGACGCCGGCCTGAGCGAGCAGCGCTTGCCACAATGGACACTCCACTTTTAAACTTACTATCCCAGTTGTACACCTGCTGCAGCGATAAACATTCATCACCATATTGCATTTTCATTCTGTAATGGACAGCCCCTCGTACATGCACATCAAGTGACCATGACCGACAAATGATGGCAGTTGTGCAACTGATGTCACTGAAGTACAATGAATATTCAATTAAATTCCGATTCGATTTAATTCCCGTTTGATGATTTTCATTATAGATAAAATCTGAAAGTGCTTTACAAAGAAGAGTGAAAATTAAAAACGAGTGAGAAATTTAAAATGGCAACAACAAGGGTAGAAATTAAGAAAAAGTAAGGGTAAGTAATTAAAACCATAAAAAAAATTAAATTGCAACTGCAGAGCCACTGTGGATTAGTTTAAAATGCGGAGAATTATATGGCCTTGAGGTAAAGCTGTAAAACGTAATTTGGTGTGACTGTAATAGATCAATGGGTCACCATTCACAGGGCCTCGTTGGGGTACAAATGAAGCAGGTTGGTAAACCCAACACTCAACTCGTCCAGGGAATTTGGTCAGTAACGGCGCAAAAGAATGGGAGCTTTCGCAACCACATAACAAGAAAGAATATAGCAGGGTCAGCACCCAATCCAGAAGA
>NC_140978.1:23813000-23870500 GCF_056783735.1 Eptatretus burgeri
TGTGTGTGTGTGTGTGTGTGTGTGTGTGTGTGTGTGTGTGTGTGTGTGTGTGTGTGTGTGTGTGTGTGTGTGTGTGTGTGTGTGTGTGTGTGTGTGTGTGTGTGTGTGTGTGTTCACGGAATTTCCCACTGCTTTGTGGATGGGCTTTTAAAGAGAAACTGGCATTTCAGCCGTCAAACCTTCATTGGAGGAAAAGAAAGTGACAGGATAAGGTCGAAGGTTGATTATGGGGTAGGAATGGGTCATGGGGGTGGGAGTGTCTAATTTTTTACACTTCACAAAAGGTTGACACTTCAGAAAATAACAGGGAAACAAGTTGGTGGCAGAGAAAAGTGGAGGATGGGGTGTTTGATGGGGAGGGAGAAAAAAGGTGATAAATCAGTAAACAAACCAAAATAACCAAAAAAAGCGAAAGATTAAAAAGAAAGGTGAGAGAGAAAAATGGAAGAGAAGCATGAAGATGAAGAGGAAAAGGGAAGCGGTGAGAGTGGAGGAGAAAGAGGGTAAGAAAGAGGAGGAAATAGAGGGGAGGTAAGGTCGATAGAATGAAATAAAGTAAAAGGGGGAAAACAGAGACTGCAAAGGGATAAAAAAAAAAGTTGTATTACATAGGAGGTCGAAGTGAATGAAAAGTGCTTGTTAATTCCATGGGGAGCTGATATGCTGATCCTGACGATCATCACTTATTCTTTGCTCTTTTTACTGTCAGTGGTACTGAAATGAAGAAAGATACATGGACACTGCCGTGTAATTGATTGAAGTGAAGTGTCGTGCCAAGCACCTGCCTCGGAGAGATCAGTGTTGTTGGTTCGTACATATGGCAGGTGTTCACGGAATCAATTTCCCTTTCCTACCTGTCCTTCACGAAAGTGGTTCATACTGGTGCCCAACCTGATTGGTCTACCTGTCTGCCAATGCAAGATAACACTAGCCTTCACAATTAAGACGTTTTCTAATCCACTGGTTACTAAGAAAGCTACAAACAAAAAGAGCACAATGCCCATAAAGTTGTCATCAAAATGTAAAGGCACACGTCAGGTTTTTGAAATTCCTTACCGGTGGACCCTCGCATCTGCCTAAAATGATGCACAATATACCCACCTGATTCACCATTAAGGAGTGATGGATGATACTGTCGTGAATCTCAATGCAAGTTTTTTTCCCCCCACAACAGCACAACATAAAGACAGGAACAACAGGCCAACTTATAGTTATGACCTTTCCATAATGGATGACAGCTGAAAGATGAAAGCAAAACGCAAGGATTAAATGTTCGACTCATCATTACTGGAAACTCAAAATGATTCCTTGGTGAACTATGTGAGGCCAACAAGAGAGGGTGACTAGAAGAGCACTTGGTACAACGCTCAGCTCTGCCAAGCTGATGAGATAGTTTATGTTTTGTGTCCCACTAATAGGCCAGATCTGGGTATGGACCTGAACCAAAATCGAATCGGCTTGTTGTTGTCACTTACCAAACTCATCCACCTAGTTTTGTCAGAACTCATCCACAACTTTTCAAAATATTGTTCTCCATATCATGGTGTCAGGTCAAGCCAGATTAGATCTGTGACTTGCGACAGGTACCATGTAAACCTGTACTAACCTGTTTCATGGTCGGGTTGGCGGCGACAAAACCGTCTCCCCCAACAGGTTTCCTGGTGAGGAGGTTGTATAATATGGACACCCAGCAGGATGAAGAACAAAACCTGTCAAAGGGCGGAGGAGCTCCTTGTGAGCCAACGGCCATCCATATCTAGTGCCCAACTGTGTCTGCGGATGTCCTCCTGCAGTTGGGATACTTTTTTTAAGGAGGTTGCTGGCAGGATTTGCACTCTGGCCACCGGAAAACCCTTCACTCTGCAAAACATAAAAACGCAAAGAAATCTGAAAATCCACTCCGTGGGAGGAACTCCTGTGCAGCTGCCCTCCGCAGAGCAGCTCACCTGATGACGGGATTGGAGCAAAGCCTTTGAGACCCCCACTCTTTGATGATGGGAGGAAAACCACGGGGTAACTTTCCCAGGTCAGATTGTGGTAGTGTGTGTTGGGTGGTGCTGAGGTGTCGTCCACCACACGATGGTCTCCATTGGGTTAACCCGTAGGTGGGTGCCTGGAATGTCCTATCCCGAAGAGAGGATGATCACCTGTCTCTGATATCATCTAAATTCAAGCATTTGAACATTGATATTGCAGCACTCTCTGAGGTTTGGAGACCGGATAGGGGCGAGATCATGGTGGGTGGTGACACTGACTATTGGTCTGGTCGCTTTGATGATTACCATGGCAAAGGAGTTGCTGTAGCTTTTTCCAATAAGCTGACTCCAATGATAAATAATTGAGGTAACACCGGTCAACAAGCGTATTATGAGACTAAGGATTCGTCACTCCTTGGGTGTCGTTTCCCTGGTCTCTGTTTATGCTCCGACTGAGGCGAGTGATCTCACCGTGAAGGACACATTCCAAGCCACGATCGGGTCTGTGGTTGATCAGTGCCCCAGGCGAGATTCTATTACAGTCTTGTGGGATTTCAATGCATCGACTGGAACTGTACGGGATGGTTATGAGACATAAGTTGGCCCCCATGGATCTGGAACTGTGAAACAGAATATCACTAAGTTCCTTGACTTTGCAAGAAGTCATGGACTGAGGGTGGCTGGTTCATGGTTTCAGCACCCACAGGCTCATCGCTGGACTTGGTATTCCAGTGCTGGCGATGTGGCAAAGGAGATTGACTATCAGTTCCTCAATACCGACCAAAGCTTTGTTGCAGCAACTCTGAAGTTGCAGCTTAAATCCGGGAGAATGGTACCATCCCAGCCTAGGCTGGATGTTGGCAAGCTCAAGGATGAGATGGTAGCTGGGGAGTTTGCGAACAAGCTGAGTGGATATTTGGGGGATCTGGCTTGAAGACCACCATCCTTGATGTTGCCGGAGGATGTCTTGGAACGCAATCAGGGGAAGAAGAATTTTGTATTTCAAGGGACACTGCACACCAATGACCAGAGTCACAGGGCCAAGCTTAATGGCAGAGCTGGGCTGTTCATGGAGTTGAGGCTTAAAACTGTACGTGCGGTGAGGGTGGACAAGGAGGCTGATGTGCGAGGAATCTGTGAGGGGGTAGAGCATCACCTATGGTCGTGTGATTCTCGTCCTGCTTAGAGGAGAATTTGCACATTGCGTTCCTCCAAGCCCGTCCCTCGGCGTACTGCAGTTAGAGCAGAGGGTGGTTGGTGGGCTCTTGACAGACGAGTCCGAAGTGAAGGCCCTCTGTGCTGGTTACATTGAGCGGATGTACCAGGCTGATTCACCAGCTGTTGAGGTGGATGACAGATGTGTTACAATCCCAATTGCTGACCTTCCAATCAACTGTGATCCACGTTCGTTTGTGAAACGCAGGCTGCGGTGAACCGGTTGAAATGGGGGTAAGGCTCCTGGGATTTGTGGCATCCATGCTGAACTTCTCAAGGCTGGTGGAGTTGCTGTACTCATGTTGTTGCATGCAGTTCTGTGCTCTGCCTGGAACACAGGCATTGTCCCAACTGACTGGAATTGGGGCCTTGTTGCCCTCTCTGGAAAGGGAAGGGTGATTGCCAGGACTGCAACAACTACCAAGGGGTGACGCTGCTCTCAGTGCCAGGCAAGTTCTTTGCTCGGATAATTCTTGAGAGGGTTTGCCACCATCTGCTTGAGCACAAGAGCCCAGAACAGTCAGGCTTTACGCCAAAGAGGTCAATGATTGACCGTATCCTTGCTCTTCGGGTCCTCACCGAACGCAGATGAGAGTTTTGGCAGGGGCTCCTTGCAGCCTTTGTTGACCTCTGCAACGCGTTCGATTCAGTGAATCCGGATGCCCTCTGGAGGATTCTTGGTCTTTGTGGGGTGCCACCAAAACTGATCAATCTGATCGCTGAACTCGACTCTGGTACTGAGAGTGCTGTGAGATGTGGTGATATCGTCTCCAACTTATTTCCAGTTGTTACTGAAGTTCTTCAGGGGTGTGTACTGGCCCCCTAACACTTTTCAGCACTTGTATGGACTGGATTCTGGGTCGGATGTCAAGGAGATTAAGCTGCGGTGCATCATTTGGGAATGTCAAAATCTCTGACCTTGACTTCGCAGATGATGCAGTCATCTTTCCGGAGACTGGATATCCTTTTGGGGGCCCTCGAGGTGCTGAATGAGGAGTCGGAGCCACTGGGATTACTTGGGTCAAAACCAAGATCCAGGCTTTCAATGCATCTTGAATCCTGCTATCTTGTCTGTACCTGTTTATGGTGAGGATGTTGAGGTCACGGGGAGATTCACTTACATTGGCAGTGATATTCCTGTCTCTGCTGGCTGTGAGACAAAGGTCAATATACGTCTGGGTCGGGCTTGGGGAGTCATGGATTCACTGGATCATGGGGTGGGGCGCAGTCAGTACCAGTGCAGGAGGACGAAAGTCCGAGCCTCAGGTCCGAGGTGCTGCCAGTCTTGCTCTACCAATGTGAGACTTGGACTCTGACCAGGGATCTGAGACAGAGACTTAATTAATTTGCAACCAGGTCTCTTCAGAGAATCCTTGGCTATTGCTGGTCGGACGTTGTGTCCAACAAGCGGTTGCTGAGAGAGACTCAAATGAGATTTGTACCGACATAGTCCATGAGCGTCAGCTGTGACTGCATGGATATGTGGCTCGTTTTCCTGATGCCGATCCTGCTCACGAGATTCTCTCACCAAGGGAGCCTCGTGAGTGAACAAGACCAGTGGGCAGACCATGTGCCTCGTGGTTGCAGCAGGTTGATCGGCATCTCAAGGAGATGGAGATGGGCCAGGCGCCTGCCTGAAGGATGGCCAGACGGAGGCCCGTGGGTTACTGGTGGAAAGTGTCAGCTGCGGCTGCTTCCCATTAAACCTGGTGTTGGCTTAGCGGTTATGGTAGTGGCTTGGGATCCTAGGGTTCTGAGTTCAAGCCCTTTGGCCGCTGAATTAACACCAGGGGTTGACTCAACCTATCATGCTTCTGGGGTTGGCAAATTAGAACCAGTGTCGCAGCCAAAAGGCTGCACACGAAGGGAAGGTGTATAGACAGATTTATTAAATCTGGTATTGGTGTGGTGCAGGCATGATGGGTCGAATGGCCTCCTCCTGTGCAAAATTTCCTTGTAATTCCTTGTAAAGTGGATGCAGTGACGAGCTGCTCTGGCGCTTGCTCCCACACTGACCTGACCTGTGCTACATTTTGTTCTTGGCCCCATCTCTCAATGGTGAAGAATCACAATAAAATTTTTTTAAAATCTTGCATCTGGATTTAGATCTTCACCAAAATTGAATCAATGTGTCCTTGTCACACACACAATCTGTGCACAACCTTTTGAGATATCATGCTCTCAGACAAACAGACAGGGGTGACAACATAACTTCTGTCTAACTTTGGTGTTGAAGGTGATGAAAAAACTTTTTTATTGAAGGTGATGAAAAAAAAAAAAAGCTCGAGTTTCAATTCCCACCAGCAAAAGGCTCAATGGCAACAGTGCAAGGGTTACCTGCATCGTCTGTATTCCTGACGCTGATCTCAGTTCAGTTCCTTCCACAAAGCTCAGTTCCATCCAATCTCAGTTCTGAAACTGGCAATCTGAGATTGGCAAAATTGGCAATCTTTTTGGAAGGAACTGAGATTGGCAATCTCAGTTTCTTCCACAAAGCTTGGAAGAAGTATGTGTCCACCCTCAGGAGAGTCAGAAAACAACATATTTTTTCTCTCAAGTCTGAACTCTCAAACCTGTCTCCCTCCTCCAAATCCTGCTGGCACCTAGTTAAGTCGGTTTCTGGTGTATTTGCCCCCTCCACCCCCCCCCCCACTTTTACCTCAAATGGCCACACAGCTGATAGGGCATGTGAAAAGGCAAAATGTCTAAATTCCGTGTTTGCTTCTAAATCTTGTGTCCCAAAACCATCGCTTTCTGTCCTGAACTCTGTGTCATTTACTACTGACAAGGTGGAGAGCTTGCTGTCAAACCTCGACTCGGATTCTGCAACCGGTCCAGATGGCATCAGCCCACGTGTCCTAAAAACCTGCTCTGTTGCTCTTGCTCACCTTCTCTCCATTCTATTCACACTCTCATTTGCTCAAGGTCATCTGCCATCAGCTTAGAAATCAGCAAACACTATCGCTCTGGATAAAAAACGTGCAAAAACAGGTCCCTGCAACGACAGACCAATCAGCCTTTTACCAACCATCAGAAATGTTATGGAATCCATCATCACTTCAGACATTAAATCCTCCTTCTTCTCCAAGGGCTTGATTTTCGATCATCAATTTGGATTCAGACCAGGTGACACTACCGTGGATATGCTGCTTCTGCTCTCCAAAGAATGGATGGAGATAATCAATGCCAAACATGAAATCAGAGTCATCTCTCTGGTCATATTGCGTGCCTTCAATAAGGTCTGGCACCCTGCCGTGCTCGCCAAACTCTCTTCCCATGTGGTGTCCAAGGACATCTCCACTCATGGTTCGCAGACTTCCTCTCCTGTCGCAGCCAACGTGTGGCCCTAAATTTAGTTCTCTCATCCCCTAATCCTGTCCAGGCAGGAGTTCCTCAAGGCATTGTTCTGGGCCCTGTTCTTTTTCTGGTTTTCATCAATGATTTATCTGACTCTGGAAAATCCTCTTTATCTCTTTGCTGATGACTCCACCCTCTGTCATCCCTCAGATCAGCAAGCAGCAGCCTCTTCACCCTCTGCAGACCTGGATAAAATCACAAGCTAACATGTCTTTCAACCCCAACAAATCTCACTATGTTTCTCCAAAAGGACTGTCTGAAACCACCCCCCCTCCCTCCCCCAATCTACTTTCTCAACAATCCTCTTGAAGAAGTCCTTTCATCCAAGCTTCTGGATCTCACTATCTGCACGATCTTTCTTGGGAAAAACCACATTTCCAAGCAGGCCTCCAAAGCCAGTCCCCGATTTGGCATCCTCCATCATGCAAAGTCCTTCCTTGGCACACCTGAGCTCCTGACCACATACAAAGCTTTCGTCCGCAGCCTGATGGAGTACTGCTCTCCCCTCTGGGCTGGTGCTCCCGCCTCTCACCTTTCTCAGCTTCACGCTGTGGAAACCAAGGCATTTAGGATCATTGGTATCTCCCGTGATGAGGCTGTCCTTGGGTCTCTCATTCTCTCACCGCAGGCAGATCAGTGGTCTTTGTTTTCCTCAGTCTCCTCTCTGGCCTCACTCGCCTGCTCTGTCTGAGATATGTTCTCCCCCCCCCCCCCCATATTTCTGCAGGGCGCTCAAGGTCTCCCAGCAACCTCCATCTGGTAAAACTACCAAAAATCTAGAATCACTGCTCACCTTCACTCTTTCATTCCTCCTTTTTTTCCACCTTTGGAACAAACTCCCACACTCTCTTCAATTCCACTCTTTCCTCCAGGTCTTCAAAACAGCTGTTCTTCTTCTTCTTCTTCTTCTTCTTCTTCTTGCGTATGGCAGCTTCGCTGTCAGGGTAGCTATCATTTCTTGGAAGCGTGACTGTGTCGCTGATGCAGTGCCCTCCACCAGTACATACTGGTACTCATTTCACCGACCTCGGAAGGATGACAGGTTGAGTCAACCCCCTGGTGTATTAATTCAGTGGCCAACGGGGCTTGAACTCAGGACCCTAGGATCCCAAGCCACCACCCTAACCACTCAGCCAACACCAGGCTCTAAAACAGCTGTTCACCAACATCTCTTCTTCTTCTTCTTCTTGCGTATGGCAGCTTCGCTGTCGGGGTAGCTATCATTTCTTGGAAGCGCGACTGTGTCGCTGATGCAGTGCCCTCCACCAGTACATACTGGTACTCATTTCACCGACCTCGGAAGGATGACAGGTTGAGTCAACCCCCTGGTGTAGTAATTCAGTGGCCAACGGGGCTTGAACTCAGGACCCTAGGATCCCAAGCCACCACCCTAACCACACAGCCAACACCAGGCTCTAAAACAGCTGTTCACCAACATCTCTTATCTCCCCCCATCCAAAACCATGATCATTTATACCCCCGTCAATCCACCCCAAACCCACCTCCTTCAAATTCCCTGCTTTCCTTCCTGAAAGTCCCTGTCGTGTAAGGACCTCAAAGTCCCTGTAATGTCCATCTTGTTTACCTTGTGTACCCCACCCCATCCCTCTCTCTTCCACAGATCTCCTCATGTCTCTGCTCACCAATGCATTGTTTTCCTTCCCTCACCTGCCCCTCTTGTCTCCTGCTCCTCTTGTTGTGCATCTCTGTGTGTTAGCTCTCACACGAGCCTCGACAGCGTATACAAAAAAAAAAGAATAAAAAATGGTGATAAAATTCTTCTTGGTTGACATGAAATTTATAATGTTTATTCCTCTTCACCAAGACCTTTAATGAATTCCTTAGATCTGTGTCTTTTGCACTATGATTAGATGCACATTTATAATTTCATTAAGGCCATGAACTCAAAACTCCTATATAAATTAACTCCAATGGACTTCAATTCTGCATTAATTCAAAAAAGCATCTTCAATTTCGTGATTCAACAAACATTAAAACTATAACCATAAAGTCAGGAAAGGAAAAGGAGTTATTCTCCAAATGAAAAACCACTGAAATGACACCCTGTTCAAGAGAAGTCTGCAGACAGAAAAAAAGAAAAAAAGTCTTTCAGATGTTGTGGTCGCTGACAATTGTGGAAATCATTGAGGTTCCTAAATTATTGAAGAGTGGCAAGGTACCTGTCCTCGACGGGATGTATGCTTAAGCCTATCAATGCAGTTGTACCTCCCGTGGCAAGAACAGCTGAGGGATGAAAGTATTTTTGAAAGGATTTGAGAACAAAGCATTCAGTGTGACAGCAAGGTCAAGGTGATCAACATCATGCGCCAACTTCACGATGGCATGATCAGGCAAAAACGTGTAGACGGACCAGTAATCAAAGGCATTGGGAATAATAAATGATGCGAAGCAGGGATGTGTCAATGCTCCATCAAGTTCAGTCTTCTATGATGCCCTGTCATCCAAGGCCATGAAGGAAATGCGAAGTGAAGTGCAAATACGTTTTCACTCAAGGCAAGTTTTTAGCTTTGCAAGGATGTGCGTAGGCTTCCAGTGAAACCTATAGTTTATGATAATAACCCAATGAATAGTTAACTTCCTGGCGGTGAAAAGAATGCTTGGAGAGAAGCAGAAATTGGCAGCAAGAGTGAAGAAAACCTCAAGCACACCTTTCAACAACCACAGAAACGACCGGACTTTGATCGACCCTGTCATATGGCTCAATAATTATGGATTATAATCAGACTCCCTTGTCCAATGCAAACTACACAACTCTCAGACTACATTGATATAACCGGATACATCTGCAACTACTATGACTGCTGTTGCTGCTACAACTACTGCTTCCAGTACGAGTCCAACTACTGATGTTATCGGTTAATCAAAGTAAAATAAACAGCAATCAAAGTAAAAAAAAAACATGTGACAACATGGGATTTAACATCTTTAAGAGGGGGATGGGGTGATGCATCCTACTATATTAAATAAGGCAATTGTATGTATGTACGTCTGAAAATCACACAAAAAACAGGGCTGCCCAATCTTCACCAAACTTTGCACACGTGTTGGTAGTACGCAGGGAAACAAAATAAAATAAACTCCGCTCCTCCCTCGCATGGGGGGGATTTTTTTTCCTCAGGCCCATGACCTGACCGGGGGTGGGAAGGGGGCACGGGGGAGGGGGGGTTGAAGGAGACAACTTGCCATTGTTCTTGAAGGAGAGGGGTGTCTAGTATTTTAATTGCTCAAACGTTTCTGTGGTTGTTGAGAAAGGGCAGAATTTGACCTCTGGCAGAAAACTTGCATTTTTTATAAATGTGGAACCAAAATCAATATTTGGATTAAACAGGAGTGGGCTGAATACCATTTAAAGATTATTCAATTAATGTGCCAGCAATTAATTGATCTCTGAAAACATACCACAAATCTATTTTACAAGCAAGAAACGAAAGCAACAGGGAGGAATTACAAGAAAACGTTACGCCAGATATATTCAGAGGCTTTTGGAATATCTAGGTTAACTGTAGCAATTGTACTATTGTTGGGTCAAATTGAGAAGGTTGGCAAAGGACCAACAACTGCAGCCAAAATAGAAAATTGGACTGGGCATCCTTAGCCACAGACAGGGAATCCTCTGCCCATCCAAGTCTTTCGTTGGAAAATCAGAGCAACTCAGTCTACAAGGCCTTTGTCTATAATTCAATAGAGTAGAGCTCTCTGCTATGGGCTGGCACTCCAGCATCACATCTGTCTCTCCTGGATTTTGTGGAATCTAAAGGTCTCCAAATTATATTATTGGAATCTCCCGTGATGACGGTGAAGCACAAGTTCTGATGCCCTCACATCGCAGGGCAGTGCTCTCTGTTTTCTACCGTGTAGTCTCCAACATTGCTCCCTCTGCTCCAGAAGTCCTCCAACTCTCTCCCGTCTACTCCAATATGCAAGTGTTCTCCCAGTAACCCCCTCCTGGTGAAGGTTCCAAAATATAGGCTGACTGCACACCTCAACTATTTTATTGCTCACTTCTCCCATCTATGGAACCACCTTTTAGAGGCTGTTCTGTCTCACTGTTCTCTCCAGGACTTCAAGCAAGCAGTGCACCGCCATCAGCTGTCATCTCCAATTCTGACACATGATCTTTTTTACAAAAAAGAAAAAAAATCCCCCCCCCCCATGTGAAGGGGGAGGACGACTTACGATTTACACCCGATCTCCACCAAGTCAATCAACGCACGGAATGCTAAAAGGCCGAGGACTCACGGGAGCTGGTCTGGACGACATGTTGGAAGCTTGTGAGCCTTTACGTACAAGCCTTTCTCATCCGTATTCACGAGTCACTCAAAACGTAATTATTTAATAGTGACTTTTGGTCACAATTAAAGTTAATGTGAGTGAGATTTATCCTGTTCTGGTTTAAACATCATCTTAACCAGCACACTGAAAGGGAATAATCGCCACACTAGTTTCAATGTTTCTTCCCCTCCTCCCTTTTCTCTTTCCTCTTCGTTCATTTCCTTGATGTTTGTCCCACTGTCAGATTTACCTTTCTCTTCCATGAGCCTTGCTTCTGTAAAGATAATTAAAAAAGAAAGAAAAGAACATGGTCATATCTGGACTCCAGAAAGGAGCATTTGATATTCTTTCTTTGAGTGGTGATGGGGGGGGGTTGGGGGGGGGTAGAATCACATCCATCTTCCTACCATCCCTCGACCCTTCTTCCTTCCCTAGTATATTCCATATATTTTTCCAATCTCCTCAATTATATTTTTCTCTACTTCCTTCCAAAATACTACTTCTCACGTGCACTTCCTTCATACAACTCTGAACCCTATAATCACAGTTGAGAAAATGAATCCTCAATGGTAACATTGGAACATTTAACATTTTGGAACTACTGTAAAGCGGAGATTATATATAAAAACAAATTTTGGAAAGATAATTGACAAAAACCTTTGAATTTATTCATTTCTATTTTGTATGCAGCCCATGGCTGCTGTTTGAATCATTGCTGGGAGCACGGCTGTGCCGCTGATGCAGTGCTCCTTGTTTCCAGTAACATGGTACTCATATTGCCGACCTCGGAAGGATGACAGGCTGAGTCAACCCACCTGGTGTTAATTAGCGGCACAACAAGAGCTTGAACTCAAGACCCTAAGGCCTTAAGGCAGCCCCCTTAACCCTGAAGCCAAGATCAGGCTTGAATTTATTTATTACTAGATATTTCTCTTTTAACAGCAAATTACAATTGTCCTTCTGCCTCAACCTTGACCCGGTCTTGTTCCTGAAATACATAAATGCGATTTTTCCCTTGCTCTGTAAAACCCTCTTCTTTTTGCAGACGACTCCACATTACACCGTACCATACCCTGATTCCAATGGCGCAGACAGCAGGCTGCTTTGTTCTCTGCTGATCTGGAATTGATGACATGCCGGACTGACAAATGGAATAATGTCTTTCAACACTGGCAAATCTCATAGTTTTTGCTTGCAATGGCAAATCTTAGCTTGTAGGCATTACAGATCTTGTGGTATCGTTCAGAAAGAATAGGCAATTGTGTGCGGGTACCCAAACCAAATTCTACATTCCAACCCTAATCTACAGCCAAAGAGCTCAACGTCCAGAAATCATGCAAACCACCCAAAAGACAGGCCTGCATACATATCTACTATAAATTGATGAGGTGTGTGTTTGCGAGGAATATTTTTTTGTGTCTATTAATTACCACGTCTATTCGTTAATTTTGTACGATTGGAATGTACCTTTTGATCCTTGACACTGCTGAGACCCCTTTGACCTTTGAAAACTCAAAAGACACAGAGAACCCAAAAGACTCAAAATACTCTGACCACCCAAAAGACCCAAAAGTCCCTGAGGACACAAAAGACTTCGATAACACAAAAGACCCAGAGGACCCAAAAGACACAGAGGACCCAAAAGACCCAGATGACCTACAAGACCCAAAATATCCAAAAGACCACAAAGAACCAAAAGACCCAAGAGGACCCAAAAGTCCTGGATGGAGCATAAAACAAATGAATGGGTTGATGGTAGAGTGGGAGTTCAAGAGGATGATGGTCTCCTGAATATCATCAAAAAGAGGAAGGTGGAAAAATATTGCCACTGGAAGAGAAGACCTAGCAGTGTAGTGTTAGTTTGTATTGAAGGACTGATGGAGGGGAAGAACAGGATTGGTCATCCCACCATAACCTGGGTGGATAATTTGAAGTTTTAGGCTGTTGGTGGGCTACCTAGTTTAAGAGACTGTGCTTTCTATTGCCAACGGCCACTTCTAGAGGCTATGGTGTGAATAATAATAATAATAATAATAAGACCTCCAAGACTTAAGAACCTTGAAGACCCTTAAGACACTGAGGACCCAAAAGACTCCGAGGACCTAGATGACCCAAAACACCATGAGGAATCAAAAAACCCTAAGGACCCAGCAGACCCAAAACATCCAGAAGACCCCAAAGACCCCGAAGACCCAAAACATCCAGAAAACGTCGAGGACCCAAAAGACCCCAAACATTCAAAAGACTCAAAGGTCCCCAAGGACGCAAAAGACTCTAAGGACCAAAAATATCCAGATGACCGAAAAGTCTGTGAGGACTCAAAAGATGCTGAAGACCCAAAATAATCAGAGGACCCAAAAGATCCAAAAATCCCTGAGGACACAAAAGACCTAGATAACACAAAAGATCCAAAATATCCAAAAGATCCTGAAGACCCAGAGGACACAAAATACGCTGAGGACGCAAAAGTCACCGAGGACTAAAAAGACCCAGAGGACCTCAAAGACCCAGAGGACCCAAAAGACCCCTAATACCCTTAAAGATTACAATAAATAGATGAGGTGTGCGTGTGCGCGTGGCATGTTTTTTGTGGAGTTTTACTGGTTCTGATGTGGAATGTGACATACCAAAATGATTGTCATGACATCCTGAGTTGATTAGGCTTATTAACTACAAAAAATCCGTGAGAATTACCATGTTTTAAATGCATGTCATGTTAAGGTATCAGCAGCTCAATACGTCCTTTAAGCATGGCATGGCATTCAAATTACAAAATAAATTACAAAAACAATGATAAGATTGAAACAAAGCATATTTAATTAATACTAATAATATTTACAACAATAATAAGAATAGTCGGATCATATGGCAATAATAATAATAATAATAATAATAACGAACATATAATCCCTGTGCTGGATCCAAGCACAACTGGGCTTGGTGAAAGGCAAGCTCATGCTCAAGCAGTACAGCAGGTGGGTATGCAACAAGGCTGTGAAGACCAATAAAAATTTGGTCCGTCGGACCAACGGACCCACTAGTGAATGAAATAAACGGGCTTTTAAGTTAACTGAATAACCGTTTTCAGGAGCAAAATAAACATGAAATGTGCGTATAATTCTATTAAAGTGTATATTTTTAAACCCTGGTCAAACATGCTCAATGTCCAATCTGCAGTCTACTCCTTGTTTATGGGAATCCAATTTTAATATCTCACCTCCAATCCTTTTTACCCCTCTTCTTTCATCCTGTGCAACCACCTTCCAAGTTCTGTTGATCCCTGCTACTCCCTTCTGCCATTTTAGGTGTCAGCATATGGTCTCTTTTCGGTGCCTATTTGGCGATCTACAAAAAAGTAGATCATATTCATGTGCTGCCAAAGCAGTCTCTTATGATGAATTACCCACTGACAGGCAGACACAGTAACTGCATCATTCTTTCCTGATCTGGAATCGATTTGAGGCAGGTCTGACAAAAGGAACACATCTTTCAACCTTGGCAAATCTCGCAGTCTGACCATCACTCTGGAACCCTGTCTTTCATTGCACAGCCCACGAGCCACTTGCGGCCCCTGGTGGTTGAAAGTGCGGCCCTTGGTGGCTGAAAGTGCGGCCCCTGATGTGCAGCCAATCATACACAAATGTGAAAACACCCCATCATAATCCGCCATAAATGCTAGCAAATTGACCCAATGGTTTCAAATGAGTGTTACAACGCGAAGCATAAAAGTAACATAACTACATCAGGATATAGTTGCAGTATACAAACAATTATGCTTGCAGCCCAGTTAACCACAACAAAGAAGAGTATGTGGAGGCAGGGCCTCATAGCAGCCATCATGGAGTCCTGCAGGCGGTGGTGGCTCTCACACTGATATTTTATCGGCAAAAATGGCGACCCTCTAAAAAAGTGAAGATCACTGCTCTGGAGGGATTGTCAAATTAACCCACTTATTTCCCCACTCATTCCCTGGAAGAGGTTCAATGTCTTGAGCCTCCTCGCCATACCCTCCAAGGTTGACCACATATCAAAGCTGGTCTCAGAAGACAGTGCCAGACTGGGTATTGCCCATCATTCCAGGTTATTCCATGAAAAATCAGAACTACTCACAAGCTGACAAGGCCTTCATCTGTAATGCAACAGAGTACTTCTCTCCCTATGGGGCTGGCACCCCCACATGAAATCTGTCTCTCCTTGACTCTGCAGAATCTAAAGTTTTGAACATGATAGCCATCTCCCATGATGAGGCAGAAGCACAGGGCTTGTCACATCACAGACAGGTTGGTGGCCTCTCTGGTTTGTTTACCTCTCCTCTGACACCCTCTGCTCTATCAGGCATCTTTACCTCCCTGGTCCCTCCAGATCATACACATTCTTCCTGTAACACCCTCCTTGCATAATTCCAAAAATCCAGGCTCACTGCACACTTACACTTGTGTGTTCCCATTTTCTTCTCATTTGTATAACCTCCTTCTTCAGTCTGTTCAATCCCACTCTTCTCTCCAGAGCTTCAAGTTGTCAGTACACTGCCATCTCAGGTCCTCCTCCATCCCTACCCAATGATCTTTTCTATCCCCTTAACTCTCCCCTAACGAGCTTTTAAGCTGTAATTCATTCATCAAATTAGTTTTTCATTATAAGTTTGCAAAAAACTAATCTGAATGAAACAAGCTCATTAAATCTGTGGGCCGTCCAATCACATGCATCCAGACCGTAAACCCGGAAACAAACGTTTTTCGCATTTACGGTTATTTTCTCACCACTCGCAGTGAAATTTCATCTGAAAAAAATTCTCACAATTTTAATCTCATGGGGCTTCTTGATTTTTGGTTTTATAAATGACATGAAGAGATGGTTAACCTTCAGACAACTGTTGAGACAAAGATTAAGTTTTGAAGATTAAACTTGATGGTTGCACCAACTGCAGCTCAACCATGTACTCCATTGGCTGTCTGAGGGTTTGGACCAACAGGCAGTTTGTCAAAGTGTAGATCAACAGAATCTGAGACAAGAAAAAAAAAAAACCTAAAAAGTTTTAAAATGTTTTTCTTACATACGAACAAAGCAAATGAGAACATCAGCAGGAAACTGATAGGTGATGGTTGTTCAAGGATAAGTGGCTTTGTGATGAATACCATGAAAATGGATAGCGCAAGTGCTGCTGCAGATGGTGTTGTTCCGAGAACAAACAGAACAATGCATCAAGGATTCAAATTTCAAAAACTATCTATGTTTTCTAATATATGTTTATTGTACGATTTTCTGTTTGTTGGGGAATATTCCGATTTGTTACCTTCACCACCGAAGTTGTGTTTTCACCCCTATTTGTCTGTCTGTGAGCAGGATATCGCAAAAAGTTATGGATGGATTCGTATGAAACTTGATGGACAGGACTGCCACACTGTCAATGCTTTGCCTTCTTGCTTCTTGTCAGCTCGTTCTTCCATGAGCCTAAACTTTGTATCAAAATAAAGTTTTTCGTTTTTATCATAGCTTTTCTATTAATGCAGTTTTTGCCAACAGCATATGAACATATCCAGCTTGTGATGTCACTTTATCCAAACAGCATCAACCATCAAACAGAGAAGGCAAACCTACAGATGGTACTCACAGCGGATGCATAGCAGCATGGGGTCTGTGCCAGAGGTGACGTGACACGTACCCAAAATGTGCCAACAAAGTATGAAAAGCATTTATCTTACAGACATAACTTCAATGCTGTTGCTTTGAAGACGCTGTAGTCAGAATGATTATTTGGGAAAGAACAGGCAGCATAAAGAGATGAATCGTAAATGCCCGGATTCCAGCCAGAACAAGCTTTGAATCATGCTTGGCTGGTTTACATTCAAACAAACAAAGATAACAAAAGAGAATTTCGTGGTGTACAAGATCACAAGTGTTCTCAATTATTTAAACAAGTTCAAAGATATAACTAGCTCAAGAGGACAACTCATTGTTGGCCTGCGGCTTAACAGTGTTCCCTGCTGGGGTAAGACTAAAAAAAAGAAAAAAAAAGGTTGTACAATCGCAAATCCCATGTCAACTTCTTCCAATGGTTCTTTCTATACAATACACCAAGTGCAATGACATCACATATGCTGTAGGTTCAAATGTGGCTCCAAGCAGCAGTATTAACCCTCTCGAGCCCACGATATGTTCTGGGTGAACAAAAAAAAAACCCCTGGGGCTCTAGAGGGTTAAAGTGAAGCAAAGCATATTTCAAAAAGCCGTTAGCAAATTTGATAGTTTGTTAAACTTTGGAACTTTGCATTCTCATTTTAAAAAATATAATGCATCAATGCTGAAACATGTGATGTCACTTGCTTTCATAGGCAGTCATTGGACTTGCAGGACTAACACCATAGCCTCGAGGTATGTGCATTGCCTCTAAGCTGTCTAGCCTGGGTTTGAATCTCGGCCCACTCTAAAATGTCATCCTGGTGTTTCACAGGCTGGGTGTCGTCCCTCTGTTTCAATGTGTGTCGTCCCTCTGATGGACATTAAACTTAGCGTCCCGTCTTCCGACATTAGTTGATGGACGTTAAAGATCCCCATGATGTCCTTCACAAAGAGTGGGCGAGCTATCGCCAGCACCGTGGCCAAATTACAAATTCCTGCCTGAACTACTGCTCGGAAAGCAATGGAAATCCACCCAGTCTATAACCCTTGCTTAGGAAGCTGCTCCGGTGGCACAGACGCTCAGTAACGAGTATGGTACGGGACATTAAATCTAATAAATAAAACTAACAGCTAAATAACGAATGTGAAAAACTTAAAAGGACATTAAAGCCGTTTAAAAAGGATAGAGCATGGACATATAGAGAGGGGGGAGAGGGAAAGAGGGGAGGGGTGGGAGAAAGAGAAAGGTGAGCGTGGGAGTGGGGAAGGGAGAGAGGAGTGAGGAAGAGACAGGGTCGTATGATTTGTCTAAAATGAAATTCATTGGTACGTTGTATAATGTACTACACGACCCGTGAACCCGTTGGGTTCCTGTTGTGATAGCGGTTGATAAAAAAAACATCATTTCAAAAGGAATAAAACAAGATAAAAAAAAGGATAGCTCCAGCGAACTATACCGCTGAGGTTGTTTGCCTTGATCAAATACTCCCGAAGAGTACTTGACTGAATCGGGAATTGATTTTTTAATAATTTTTTTCGTTGTCCGATTTGAACGAAACTTGATACTGCGCGTCAATGTGAAAAAATAACGTTGAAAAGAAAGTCAAAGAAATTGTTGTGGGAAATCTTCTAAACACAATTTTATTTATTAATGAACACGGAAGTATTACATCAAAATGGCGATGTTTATTTTATGCTTAAAAATAAAGTTCTTTCTCTATACTAAATGTTTGAGATTTTTTAATAATTCATTTCAAGAAAAAAAACAAAGATAGCTCCAGAGAAATTTGGTGTTTGTTTCTCTGTCTGCCTGACCGCATGCATTCGGTTGTTACTTATCGAATCTCAACCAAACTTGCCAGGGGCGACACAGCAGAGGTTGGAGCAACTTACCACCCCCAACCCCACTCCCTTCGACCCCCCCTCACCCTTTCTCCAGGGGATTTTCCCCCTTGGACAAACGCTGTGTGAAGGTGTTTCAATCACTTTTCATGGCATTTCCTGTGGTACATCTACTGGAAGTACAAATTATAACCACAAACTATTCAGTCAATTCCATCCCACGTATGAGTACCTTTTGTGAAGTACCTTGCAGTCAAGTCTGTGAACCTTGCGGTTAAATCTAATTGTGAAAATTAATGATGCAACCATTACAAACAATCCTGTTTCCAATAACTGTTACATCTGTTATTGCAAATGTGATCGTATTCACTCTCCCAGACACTTGTATTCTCACTCTCAAGCTCTCATGGAACTGAAAGAGATTGTCGTGGAACTGAAAATTTGTGAATCACTACTGAAAAGGAAGCAGTCAAAGCACGGCTGTGCCAAGAACCAAAGAACTTATTTGATGGAACACACAAACTTGTCAAACTGTGGCAAAATTGTACTCAAAGTCTCAGGGGATTATGTTGAGAAATGATGGGGTTGGTGTTCACAGATAGAAAGTCAATACTGTGTATGCTTGGTGGCTTGGTGATAAATAAATTATCAGTATTTATCGACTGATCCTTATAAAATAAAAGGTCATTATAACCCAATAAAGATTAAAAAGAAAAAGAAAAAAAACATGGGAAAATAATTTGTGTCTTTTATGTACCAGAGTAATCCTCCAAGGATAGTGAACTATCCAAGTGTGGCTGCATATTTCGGAAGTGTTGGGAGAGGGGGAGATAATATAGTTAATAAACCATCATTGAGTTGAGGATATTTAAAACAAAGACTTGCATTATGATCTGTATTTTGGATGTAAAAAGCACTATTCATTATTATTATCTCCCTCTATATACTTGTTGTTTCGAACCTTTTCTTACTATCACTACCTCTTTGACCATGTAATTCGACCTGTCCTTTTGAACTTGGAGGGGGAGGGGGAAAGAGTGAGGTGGGGTGGGGGAGCAAGGAGGGGTGACAGAAGGGAAGGCAGCATGAGGGGAGGGGAAGGAAGCATGAGGGGAGGGAAGGGGAAGGGAAGGGAAGGCAACATGAGGGAAGGGGAAGGGAATGCAGCATGAGGGAAGGCGAAGGGAATGCAGCGTGAGGAGAGGGGAAGAGGAGGGAGCATGAGGGGAGGGGGAAGGATGGCAGCATAATGGGAGGGAAAGGGAAGGCAGCAGGAGGGGAGGGGAAGAGCAGGGAGTATTTAAGGGGGAAGGATGGCAGCATAAAGGGAGAGATAGGGAAGGCAGCAGTAGGGGAAGGGGAAGGGAAGGCAGCAGCAAGGGAGGGGAAGGGAATGCAGCGTAATGGGAGGGAAAGGGAAGGCAGTGGGAGGGGAGGGAAAGGGAAGGCAGCGAGAGGGGAGGGGAAGGAAAGGCAGTGGGATGGGAGGGGAAGGCAAGGCAGTGGGAGGGGAGGGGAGGGGAAGGCAGCATACCGGGGCAAAAGTGCTTTCAATCGTCAATTGCAAAAGTGAACTTGTTGCTGTTGCAGACTTTCGTTTCTTTGAAACCGCATTCACAAGTCACGAATAGGTACTCTCTCTGGTGTTTGGTTTTCAAATGTTTTAGCATATTGGACATATTACAGTGATGAGCAATGTCTATTGAACAAAGTGAGCATGCAACTTTCGGACCGTCTTCTTTAAACTTCCCAAAATAGCTCCAAACTGCACTTCTGGACCTTTTGAACGCCATGTTGTCAAAACTTTATCAGTCGATGTATTGCCTACCCATCCTTCAGCAAAGTAATCAGCACGCTTTATCGGACAACTGTAAACGTATTGCAATTCATTAAACAGAAATACGCCCTCGGGGCATGTTTAATTTGCAAGTGACTTGCTTTTGCTACTACAGTGCAAACGGGACGCCCCACAGCGTGTTCCTTTTCAATCAATACATAACAAGGCCATGTGTGACCAGAACATGCCCAATAGCAACGAAAAAATTTTCCCTGAAAAAAAAGATTCTTGAAATGAAGTAGGAATTACTCAGAACAGACGTCGATTCCGGTTTACCACTGGATTCCTTTCAATTCCATGGATGGAATAGAGTACAGTACTTTGGAATCAATTCCACCCACCACTACCAAGCACTCAAGCAAGCACTCCAACGAAACAGTTGATAAGGAACGGCTGGCTGGGTCATACTAAACACCATTTGAAGACGTGCCGAGTATCAAACAATGTGCAAATTGGACAAATGAACGCTCTTTTAGCAGTCAGGACTGCTGCTAAGTTTAATTCCACAGTTTAAAATTTGAAATTCGGTTCAGGTTAAGAGATTTTTGAGCTTATCGCATTTCAGCTGGAATGCTTAGAAACATCCAGAATTGTACGGGGAAGGAAGGGGGATGGGGGAAGTGGGAAGCTGGTTTTGGAGGAGGTTAGCATGAGGTGAGGGGGAGGGAAGGCAGATATGCAGTGGAGCATTAACTATGATTCATACAGTCTCATCAAAATGATTCTGCAAAGAATAACAGTGAAGATCGAAACAAAATGACGTCTGAAATACATTTTCACTGTTCATATTATAAACACCATCCAGACAAGTCCGGATTCAACCGCCGTCCAGAGACAACCACCGTCCGGACATATCCTGAGACAAACACCGTCCGGACACGTGAAGAGACAAATTCCATCCAGACATGTCTGGAGACAAACACCGTCCAGACATGTCTGGAAATAACCACCATCCGGACATGTCCAGAATATCATATAATGTGTGAATACAATTCTCTTGGTGTTTATAAGCATTATAGCTGAAATGTGATAAGCTCTCAAATCTCTAAACCTGAGCTGAATTTCAAAACTTTAACTGCAGAATTGACCTTAGCAGCAGTTCCGACTGCTGAAAAAAAAACAGAAAAAAGTGTTCATTTGTCCAATTTGCACATTGTTTTACACTCCGGTCATCTCCGGATGGTGTTTAATATGACCGTGCTGGCTTGGCAAGCGATTAGCGATCTAAAATGTGTGGAAACTAAATAAAGCCACTAACACTTGGAGATGCCTGGAGTGTCAAACAATGTCCGAATTGGACAAATGAACACTTATTTTTTTTATCAGTCAGAACTGCTGCTAAGGTCAATTCCACAGTTTAAATTTTGAAATTCGGCTCAGGTTAAGAGATTCTAGAGTTTATCGCATGTGCAGAAATGAGATAAAGCCATGACCACTGGCATCTCTGAGCATTTTATAAGCATTGTGATGTATTACAGCGATTTGTAAGTATGAAGACGAGGCATTCGAGGATAGGAGTGAGGAAAGTTAAAAAAAAATTAAAAAAAATTGAGTGCTTCATCATTAAGAAACCATTGTGGCTTGTTCCAAGGCGAGGCATTTTTGAGCAGGCCAAAAAAAGGTGAAAGAAGACCCCAAGCTGACAGAGGGCTGCCTCAGGGGCTGACCAAGGATGACGCCTTGATAAAGTATAATTAAATAATACTTAATTATCTTCAAAAGGTGTGTTTAAATTAACGCAAACATCCAATTTTCATTTATGTTTGACCTTGGAGTTCCCTTTGTATGCGTGCAAAGTTTGGGGCCACTAGGTTTCATGGTTTTGGAGTTATGCAGTAAACACACTGATGGACTGATGGACTAACTGATGGACTGTTACACACTGACATTTATTATTATAGAAGATAACATATTTTAAAGTGTTTGTGGGTTGGTTTGTGTGTCAGTGCATTTGTATATTATTCTTTCACTGTGGAACTAGCACCGGGAGGCTCCAAATTTTGGGTATAGGTTTCTTCAGAACCTGGGCAAGGTTTTAAGCTGCCACATGTTGGCCTTGATGTCTGTTCTGAGGCCACCAAAGGCCGCTATAAAGCGTATGTTGGGATGTGGGGGTCAGGCAGTGCTGCAGCTGGAATACAGTCAAAAGGTAGACACCATGAGGCCAATAGCTCCACAGCTTTTCAATGTCAAACATGCCATGAAACCACCACCGGGAAAAACTCAACCAGCCGAGCAGCACCGGGATTCCTCCACCCACCGGGTAGACCCTGATAGTTTACAATAATCCAAGATATGCTCGCTCGATTCAAGAACGTCACAACCATAAAACGAACAAAGAAGGAACCGCAACAATATAAACAGGCTCCGAGCTAGAATGAACCAGATGGGTGCTTCAACCCACCCCTCATAGAATGCTCCCAACCCCCCCCCCACCTCCCCCACTTAAAAAAAAACAAGCTCCATGCCCTTCTGAAGCCACGCTCTGCCTCCTGAAAATATGCCGAATACCCTGAATTCAATTTATTCCCTTCCAAGCTACCCGAACCCCATCTGCGATCCACCATTTTTGCTTATGGCCTTGATATATCGTTGTTAGCAACACATGTGGAGGCGGAAGAGGGAGAGTGTGACACGCATCTGAAATAGAAATGATTTATGCATATATCTGGAATCATTTGTGCTACCTTCCCCCTTCCACCCCCACCCTCTACCGGAAATAACTGTGGATGCCCCATCCCACTCACAAATACCCCCTCTGAATTTGACTAGCACCCTGCCAGTGCCTATGCTTACTTCAAGCTAGAGGTCTGCTAAAGTTGCATAAACCAGTGCATTTTAACAATTCTTTTTTTTTTATTCTTACAAATGACCATTAAAGTTCGTAGCTTTACAGGATGTGAACATCTAATCAAAATATAATTTATCAAGCAAGTTGAATACGAAATGCTAATGATGATCAAGGTTTAATTGTTCTTGGCCTTGAAATATTCAAATTCACCAATTCATCTATGCAAAGGTAATTTGAAGAATGTGTTAAAAAAAAAACGCCCAACTAAATGTGTACGTGTATTTGACAGTCCAGCAAAACACTATACACAGTACTTGCACTGGGAGATAAAAGGTCCCAAATCAGTATGCTTAAAATGCACAACTTGATGTTGATATAGGGGGTGGGGTGGGGGAAGGGGTAGGTGTAGGCATGGTGTTGACTTAATGGTGAGGGTGAGGGTTGTGGGCTTAAATGGTGAGGGTTGTGGGCTTGAATGATGAGGGTGAGGGTTGTGGGCTTGAATGGTGAGGGTGAGGGTTGTGGGCTTGAATGGTGAGGGTGAGGGTTGTGGGCTTGAGATCCTTGGGTCCTGAGTTCAAATCCTGCTTTGTTGTTGAATTAATACCAGGTGGGGTTGACTTGGCCTGTCATCCTTCCAAATTCAGCAAAATGAGTACCAGCTTGCAAAGATGATAGAGCCATTTGAGTATCCTGTGTCAGAGTGGCGACCCATTCAGGATTGTGCCCAATAGCCCAGGAGACTGCTTTGGCAGCATCGACACTGTAGAGTACGGTCGTGATGGATGGACATGGAGGATAATCATGATGTAGTTCATTCATGTGGTTCAAGATGCATGTGAGAGGAGTTTTACTGCATTTTGGTGATCACGTGATCAGCAAATCTTCTGGCAGGTGATCTAAACTTGTACCATACGATAGGTCCTCAAGCAGCAAACGTATTCATCCATCAGATGTGTTTGTTTTCGCAGTAAACGCACAGAATAACAGTGGCAGCAACGGTGCGACAACGGCAGTTTGTTTTGCAGAGGTCACGGTGGAACCTGGGACATTACTAAAACATGTGCTGGTGCTTTGAGACTGGATACGTTTTTATTTCTTTTTTCAGCAATGCACAATATAAATTCTGTATCAGGCACAAGGACTAGGTACAGAATGTGCACAACAAAGATAAAACTAAAACATGTGCAGATGCAACGGACTGCTGGAAAAGGATCCGATGCTTCAAATGTGGCATTTGAAAAGTTTATTACCTTTTTATTCGTTTTTAGAAATCATTCACTTACTGTGGAAGACAAACACACAGATGCCTCACCAATTTGATCAGCCATTACCAAGTGTGTTTCCAGGTGATTTGAGCCCCCATTTATTCACGCACGGACGAACAAAAACCCACACATGGTGGAGTGGAGTGCCTTTCCGGTTGGTGTAGATTTGTGCCGAGAGAAACAAATACTTCTTTGCAGGGAAGCAAGTGCTTTTTGCAGCAATCACCATCTTTCTTTCTTTTTCCATTTGGAGATGAAGCACAAAATAAATTTAAGAGGAAAATGTGGGAGCATTGGGAGAAATATGCAATATATTTTATGGCAGCCAGCAGAAGCTGGGTGGCTGAATTCAAAGGTGGCCAGGACAGCACAGAGATGATCCAAGGACTGAAATGCCCGATGAAGAAACAAACAAAACATCAATGTGGTGGAAGCCTTCATCACGAACGATCAACGAATCACGATCCAGCATGTTTCGGAGTAAGTGGGAGTACATGTAGGAAGTGTTGAAACCATAATCAAGCAACAACTTTGGATGAAGAAGGCCACAGTCCGATGTGCTCCAAAATTGCCCTCCCCAAACAAGAACAGCGGTGTGTGAATGCTCCACAGCAAGTTTTGGATAATTTTGAAGAAAATTCACAGTACAGCATTTTCTTTCTCAAATTGCTACCCATGATGAAATGTGGGTTCATTTGGGAACACATCAAACTTTCCTTGATGGCGTAATAGTTAGGATTCGGCGTTCTGCCGCCAAGGCCGAGGTTCAATTATTTACGGGACATGGTGTCAGAGCGTCCGCTACGAATATGAGAGGTCAGCGGTCCGAGACGTACCAAAGTCTTCAGAAATGGTACGTGCTGCTTCCTTGCTTGACGCTCTGCATTTTAAAAGGATAGTACATGGACAAACAACCATAGGTTGGCAACCATTGTGCAGGTTTGAGTCGAATGGTCTCCTCCTGCATTGAAGTTCCTTGCAAAGGAAGTCGTATTACTTTCATCCAGAATCCCTTCAGTAGAAGCAAAAAGCATTGGTAGTTGAATCGATGGCTTCTGTTCTTTGCAGATGCAGTTCATGTTAGCGCTGTAGATAAACCTGGAATGTGATCAAAGAATGACAGAATTCTCTTCACGTCTTCTGATTTGGCTGAGAGGAGAGATCAACCGAACGTCATGGAAAATTGAGGTGTCCTCATGATTCAGGACAATGCTCTTGCTCGTACTGCTCAAGCGACCACTGTAACTTTATGGCGCTGTGGATTTGAACCGTTAAGAAATGAGGATTTCAAGCATCGATGACATACTCTTCCAGGTCAGGCACAACTTTATGAAAGACTCAGAAATGCAAGTCAGGTTTACAATGCTTGTTGTGGCAATTTTTCTCCAGATGCTTACAAACAGGGACAGCAGGTTTTCTGCCTTTTGTTCCATTTTTAAAAGTTAATCCTGGTGGCAACTCAGACGATTTTATTCTCTATGCATGTGCTGTGGTATGTTTGAATGTGCAAAACAAACATCGGTGCACAATCCCCTTTGGTACAACGTCGGCCAAATTTAGATATCGGGTGCACCCAAATAGTGCACGTGGTTTGCATTTGGTTTTAATCATTACAATTCTATATACACCCAGACCCGACATTCGCAGGTTATGCGTATTCCTGGTTGATAATATGCGACACGCTCCTACATTCGCGGGAAATTGCCCCGCGTATTCGCGGTTTTCACGGCAATTTTTTTTCCCCACGAGCCGCGAGCATAACACATTTCTAAGACATATCTTCCATGAGCCACGCACAAAGCAGCTGGATATACGTACAGTATAATACAGTACGTATGCAAAAAACCCTCTTCCGCGAGCCATGAACATGACCTGCTTCCTGTACATGTATTGTAGCTTCGTGTGAAAAACATCGTTTTGTGGGATGTCTCACCATGTACACTTTAAACATATGGTACTGTACTTACTGCATTGTAGCTTCGCGGGATGTCTCACCAGTGTAACACGTCATTCCCCGTGACGCCATTACCCGTGAATTACTTACAGAATGAAAATACTCACAGCATCTATTGATGTATCCAGTAATAACAAGGTTGCCACATACAGACATTATGCAAGGGAAACATTCATCACATCTTCGTGTAAATCACCATCTTGCTACAAACAGCACCATCTGAGCTGTTACATTTTAAAAACGCTCAGCATAATCTTCCTGCAGATAGGAAAGACGTCATGTCCTGTGAGTTAAAGAATGGAAACATTCAGCATATCTATTAGTGTAATGAGCAGGAAGCTACATACGGACTAATTACACAATGGCGTCACTCACCACATCTATTATCAGCTGCCGAAAACAGCATCTCCCATAAAAAAAAAATCCCTCACAAACAATGCGCAGACTACTCAACGCGTCCTGGATCGCCATCATTCTTGTCCCGTTGCTCTGACCTGTGCATTGCTTCTCGCTCCGTTCATTCTTCAAAAATAGCTCCCAAGGATCGAGGATAACACACAGAAGGGTATGCCTCTCAGCAAACCACTGATACGGAAGAAGGCGAAGATCCTGCACAACCATCTCTCTGGCATGGATGGTGCAATCACGAGCGCAGCAGGTGCAATCACGAGTACAGCAGGTACAAGCGACTGCTCTAACCCGTTTACAGCGAGCAGGGGGTGGTTCCACCACTTCAAAACGTGATGTAATTTGTGCAACGTCAAGCTCGTGGGGGAGCGTGACTCCCCGGACCATGATGCGGCTGAGGCATTCCCTGCAGAACTCACGATCCTCATTGAGATGGGGTACCTGCAGGAGCAGGTCTTTCACGCTGATGAGATCGGCTTGTTTTGGAAAAAGATGCCGACCAGAATGTTCATCTCACAGCGCGAGAGCAAAGCAGCCAGGGTCAAGGCCGCAAAACACCGAGTATCCCTTCTCCTCTGTGCAAATGCCGAAGGGGACTTCATGGTAAAGCCCATGATGCTCTACCATTCCCTGAACCCACATGCGCTGAAGAACAAAATCAAACAGGCACTGCCCGTGTACTGGAGGGCGAGCAGGAAGGCGTGGGTGACGTCTGAACTTTTTATGGACTGGTTCCATAACTGTTTTGTTCCTCAGGTCGAGAGGTACCTGGCAGGAAAGAACCTTTCATTCAAAGTACTCCTGCTTGACAATGCTCCTGGCCACCCCATGGACCTGAACGGCGCTCACCCGAACGTTGACGTCACGTTCCTGCTGCCGAACACCACCTCCCTCATCCAGCCGCTCGACCAGGGCATAATATCAACTTTCAAGACTGATTACACACGGCACACCTCATCATCCTCATCATCATCATCATCTTCATCATTTTTGCAAAGTTCCATGCGCTGTGTTTGTTTAATAAAAAATATGAAGCACGACATGATGTTGTTGTTGTTTTCGTTTTGTGGAATGGTACGGTATGGTGAAGAAACTTTAAAATGCTTTCTTCAATCAATTGGAAATGGTACCTGGTGTTGTTGTTTGTATATTTGTCAGCATCATTAACGAAACTGTAATCGTGCGATCATGGTCGAAAACATTTTAAACTTTAAAAATGTTCCCCTTTGAACCAGGAACTGCCCCAAACCGATAGCGTTATCCCCCTTGTCGCCACTGTAACAACCACAAAACAATCGCAGATTTTTCGTGTTTCGGGAAATCCCCGGAACCTATCCCCCCATTTCCCATTGAAGCAAAGCCCCCACATTCGCAAGGTTTTCCCGGAACGTAACCCCCAAAGAGGTCAACGATTGACCGTATCCTTGCTCTTCGGGTCCTCACCAAATGCAGACGAGAATTTCATTCTTTAACTCACAGAGAATGAGGAGTCGGAGCTGCCGGGATTATGGGTTTCCTGGGTCAAAACTAAGATCCAGGCTTTCAATGGCATCTTGAATGCTGCTATCTTGTTGGGACCTGTTTGTGGTGAGGATGTTGAGGTCACAGAGAGATTCACTTACCTTGGCAGTGATATTCATGTCTCTGCTAACTGTGAGCAAAAGGTCAAGAGACGTCTGGGTCGGGCCTGGAGAGTCATGGATTCACTGGATCATGGGGTGTGGTGCTGTCGTTAACTGTGCAAGAGGACGAAAGTCCAAGTCTTCAGGTTCTTGGTGCATCCAGTCTTGCTCTACGGATGTGAGACTTAGACTCTGACCAGGGATCTGAGGTGGAGACTAAATTCCTTTGGTACCAGATCTCTTTGGAGAACCCTTAGCTATCGCTGGACGGACTTTGTGTCCAACGATTGGTTGCTGAGAGAGACTCAAATGAGATTTGTAACATGCATAGTCCGTGAGCGTCAGCTGCGGCTGTATGGACATGTGGCTCGTTTTCCTAACACTGATCCCGCACACCAGATTCTCTCAGCAAGGAACCCTCGTGAGTGGAGGAGGCCAATGGGCCGACCACGTGCCTCATGGTTGCAGCAGGGTTGATCAGCAACTCGAGGAGATGGAGATGGGCCGGGCATCTGCCTGGGGGATGGCCAGATGGTGGCCCCTGGAGTACCAGCGGAAAGTGGATGCAGCGACACGCTGCTCCGGCGCATGCTCCCGTACCTGACCTGACCTGATGTATAGCTTGTGTTTGTACTGTTTTGATTAGCACCTGTAAGAGGTCACATGACTCCATCTTCGCCTGTCTTACCAATCGTTGGAAGATATTTTTCACATCAAGTACCATATTTGACGATCGGAGCTCACCATCTCAGCAATGATATCAGTACACAGGCTGAAATCTGAAAAGATTGGGCTTTTTAATCGCTTACTATGGAGAAGTTGGGAACATAGCCTTCCTTAAAAAATACGCTTAAATGTTGAGTTACAAGAATTAGTAATTTCTTTAATTTTCATATTTCACTCCAGATTTCAACAGTTATTTACCCCACCAGCTCCAATCCTTAAATCACTTGACATATTTTGATTATATGGTTAAATTAGTCTGCGAGGGGCCATCGTGGAAAATAATCACCCAAGCTCCTAATTTGAAAACAATATAGCATCTACAAAAGCGATGTAAACAGCGATTCATAGGGATGAAGATCATGCATTCGATGACGTGAGTGAGGACAATGAAAAAATAAATTTTGAGCGCTTTATCATGCAGAAACCATTGCGGCCTGTTCCAAGGCAACGCGTTTTTGAGCAGGCCAAACCAAAGCATAAGGCCCAGTCACACCTTGACGTTTTAGCCAGCTTATGCCGATTTTTGAAAAAAATGTCTAAAACGCTGGCACACGTTGAATACGTTATGGGTAAGTTTTGGAAACATTGAGAGCACGCTGAAAAACAATGCCATACGTCGTAGTACGCTGGCTTTCATCGTTGTACTTTGCAGTTGTCCTCAAATTTTAGCATGATTGAAATTTTATGACTTATGCCAGCGTATGACTCACAAGTTCTGATATGCTGGCCATAAGTTGTAGGCACGTTATGCGATCGTTGACACACGTTACTTGTAAGTTAATCATAAGTCGAAACACATCGAGGTAATGTTTCGCATACCCGAAACTTATTTATAACCTATGAGTAACGTGTTGCACTCACGTTACGCGATCGTTGACACACGTCGGCACACGTTACTTGTAAGGTACTCATAAGTCGAAACACGTCAATGTAATGGTTAGCGTCAGTGTTCCAGACTCCTTGTTTTTTTGTTTTTTTTTCTTCGGTATGACGGTGATGTTGACACTTCGATTTCTCGTGCGGTTATGATTTAAATCATTGAGCGGCAGCCTATTAATTATATTATATTATAAGCACACTGGAAATTGAAGTGTCAACATCACTGTCATACCGAAGAAAAAAAAAAAAACCAGGGAGTCTGGAACACTGACGCTAACCATTACATTGACGTGTTTCGACTTATCAGTACCTTAAAAGTAACTTTTGTCGACGTGTGCCAACGATCACATATCGTGCGCACAACTTATTCCCATCGCATGCGGAACGTGTGAGGCATACGGCAAGTACGTTGTAAAATGTTTAACACGTTTAAAAGTACAAGACGTACTCCACTTACTACGACGTATGATAACGTACTTTAGCGTTCTATTCACGTATACCAAACTTACCCATACCGTATTCAACGTGTGCCAGCGTTTTAGACGCATTTTTCAGAGGTCGGCATACGCTGGCAAGATCGCCAAGGTATGACTGCGATGTTGACACTTCCATTTCTCCGGCGGTTATGATTTGAATCGTTGTGCGGCAGCTTTTTAATAGGCTATGCCACGTGATCGTCGGCGATACGTGCAGCGTGCTATGCATAAGTTAGACTATCGTTGGGCATAGGTTGTGAACGCCAACAACAGGCTAAGCATTCGTTGGTACAAGTTATCTCTAAGACAACGAAACGTTCTGTATCCGTTACTAATATGTTATGCATACGACCAACTCGTTATGAATATGTCCGAATCTTTAAAAAAAACATCAATAGTTCAGCGTAAGCCAGCGTTTTACATACATTTTGATACGTTGCCATTGCTGGTGTGACTGGGCCTTTATATTAAGAGTTAAGACCCCTGTGAGGGTTAACGGCCTGACCAAGGATAAAGCCTGTTTTAGTTTTAATTAAATAAGGCCGTTAATTGTCTTCAAAAGGAGTGTTTCACTTTACCCAAATAGGCAGTTTTCATTCATGTACTCCCTTAATATGCACGCAAAGTTTTGGGCTGCAATATTTCATGGTTTTGGAGTTATGGAGGAGAGACACATGCATGTGCATGCACACAATAATTATTACTAGTGTGTGCCTGTACGTGCATAATCCCATACACCCATCACAGATTTTGTAGTTTGCTTTTGTAGTGCATGCCCGTACACCCATCACAGATTTTGCAACCAACAGATTTTGAAGGATCTGATGGATGACGTACCTACGGGCATGCCCGTACGTGCGTAGCCGTACGTGCGTGCCCGTATGTGTAAAAAAAAACAAACAAAAAAAACAACACTTTCAAACCGTGTGTCAGAAACAACAACCACACAGGCCGTTCCTTCGCTCTCGCGTGCCCGTACGTGCATGGCTGTATGTGCATGCCCGTACGTGCGTGGCCGTACGTGCAAAATAAAGAAAAAAAAAGAGAAAAAGAAGAAGAATTGTGACGTCATAGCACCGTGTCCTGTCATTGGTTTGGTAAATAAATGGCCATAACTTGGGAACTACTTGTCCGATTAATATCAAACCTTGAAAACGCACATCCTCAGGTCCCCAGCAATATACCTGGAAAGTTTCAATGAGATCGGACCAGTGGTTGCAGAGAAACAGCGGTCGCAGACACTGACACACAGACAGACACACACACAGAGATTGCTGGAATTATAGATAGATATGTGTCTGTTCAGTGTGTCTGTCCAGGCCATAACATTTTTACCAATTGACCTTTTGTCATCAAATCTTAAACAAACCTTTATTTTTGAGTTACTAACAGCTACTCACGATGTTGTCCAGTGCTGTTCTAATTCTATTTGCATTTTGAAGAAATCAAATTTTGTTTTTTTTTGCTATTTTTATGTGGGCCTAAAACACTTCCCTACGCCACCTAAGAAATGGGGTCAGAGATCATTTAATATTAGCTTTCACAGAGCTACAAAGGTTGAGGCACTCTGGAGCGATTTTTTTTAAAATCCAAAAAATAATCCTTTTTTTATCCTAAATTTTCTAAAATAAGATGTATTTTTGCCTGAAACACTCCCTGGCACTCACTGATGAACCTTTGAAGATTTGAAGAAGATCCGTTTGGCCATCTCTGAGAAAATTGGTGACACACACACACACACACACACACACACACACACACACACACACACACACACACACACACACACACACACACACACACACACACACACACACACACACACACGCCATACAACCTGTGCAATTGCATGGGCCCCAAGATAAGGGGCACCCACAAAATGATCATGATCTACAAATTTTCGAGACAGAGACCCCCAATAATGGAGGGAGAGGGCATTGGGGGATGGGGGGGTGGTGGTGCGGGTGTTTCACAAGTTGATGTTTTCTCATTGACCAAACATATTCACTTGTGAGGGGTGATAAGCACAGCACAAAATAAATGCTCCATCTCAAGGAAAGGAAGCACTGTCACGCAATTAATTTATCCCAAAAAAATGTTTTCCCCTGATGTTTAACCAGACAGGACTATTACAAAATTATGGGGGTGAGGTTAGTAAAGAAAGCAAGTTAAGTGGAATAATAACAATGTTTCATGTATACAAATACAACAATAATCACAATAAAATACTGTATGTATAATTCCTAATGATGCTGAAGCTGCTATCGTTCACACCTAACATGGCATTTTTTCCATGGCGGAAAAAGGCAATAAAACATGGGAATTCCTCCAGATTTTTTGCAATCCGTCGAGTATAAAGCAGTTTTGGTTAAGCGAGTCCTCTTACTCATGACAATTTTTTTGCTGCCGATTTGCAGTATCGCTACAGACAGAATAAGAACGAGCCCTGCAGTGTGAGCATGCAATTCTGGGCTTGGACTTGTACCACATTATAACTATTTCCCTTTACCACTCCTCCTGCTCTGCATTTCTATTCAACAGCGGAACTATTCCCATCTCTCCTGCTGCTTCTCCCTTTTGCCAACAGTGCCCTCTACATTTTCTCCCCTTTGCAACCCCTTGCCCTTTATCCCACCATCGCTCATCACTCTCTGTCCAATCCCCATCTCTTCCCTTTCACCCCTTCAGTGGCTCTCCTCCATCCCTCATTTGTAATGTGGGATTCCAACATGAGACTCCATTCTAACATTAATAATTTCTCCTTACAGAATAAAAAGACACAATACAGCAAACGATGTCCTCACAGACAGAGAAAAAGTTGTGTCTAGCTAGATTGGATAATAACTGACATTCAGATGTGCCCTTTGCGCACAATGATAAGTGTTTGCTTTGCTCAAAGTCATCATCACACACAGAGCTCTTGTGATGAAGATGTCATCAAAGCTATACAAATCGTCACACAGAGCTACATCAGTTACTAACATCCCCAAAAAGCCAAGGTACGTGTTGCACAAGAACCGTGCCACCTTTATCAACGATATTGCCCATATTAAATCAAAAGTAACTTCTATTTTTTGAGACAATATTCAGGCTCTTTAAAGAGGGAGGTGACAAGGGGGTAAAAAAAAGACAACAAACTGACAGTGGGGCACTAAGTAAGGGAATTAATGAATTGGAAAAGAGGACAGAGAGAGAGAACGGGAGGAAAAACAGCAGCCTTGAAGTAGAGGGTTACGTTAGGTAAGGTAAATGGGTGTAGAAAAGATTGCAGGTCAGGATGGGGGATGGGATGAGATAGGAGTGCATCATCTGCATGAAACCCTGGAGGGAAGTGGGATTGAACAGCCTCAAGAAGGTGGTTCAACAAACAGAGGTGGGGAGCAGGGGAGAGGGACAAAATAGTTGAGGTGTGCAGCCTGGATTTTAAAAGTTGAACTGGGAAGGGGTTACTGGAAAAACGAGTGAATCGAGGAGGAGCTGTGGAGGGTCACAGGATTGAGACAGCAGAATGTGTGAGAATGGAGAGGGGGTAAAAAGCAGAGAGGTCACCAACCTGTCATTGATCTGAGCGCAACATGCCTTGTGCTTCAACCTCATTGCAATACCAATACGACATGAATATTATTATTTAACAATATGGATAAAGAGTGAAAATTCAACAATAACTTCTACAAAATTCTAAACAGCCATTATAATTCAACAAAATCTCACATGAATCACTAAATAATGCTTGTACACAGTCAGCTTGCACACAGCGGATGTAGATCCCACATGCTTTTCAGGTCAGATCAGGTATGGCAGCATGCACCGGAGCAGTGCGTCACTGCGTCCATTTTCCGCCGGTACTCCAGGGGCCTCCGTCTGGCCATCCCCCAGGCAGATGCCTGGCCCATCCTCAACTCCTTGAGACACTGATCAACCTGCTGCAACCATGAGGTACACGGTCAGCCAATTGGCCTCCTCCACTCATGAGGCTCCCTTGCTGAGAGAATCTGGTGAGCAGGATCAGCGGCAGGAAAACGAGCCACATGTCCATACAGCCACAGCTGACACTTACGGGCGATGCAGGTAACAAATCTCATTTGAGTCTTTCTCAGCAACTGCTCGTTGGACACAAGATCTGACCAGCGATAGCTAAGGATTCTCCAAAGAGACCTGGTACCAAAGGAATTAAGTCTCCGTCTCAGATCCCTGGTCAGAGTCCAAGTCTCACATCCGTAGACCAACAATGGAAGCACCAAGGACCTGAAAACTCTGACTTTCGTCCTCCTGCACAGTTAATGACAGCACCACACCCCATGATCCAGTGAATCCCTGACTCCACAGGCATGACTAAGACATCCATTGACCTCTGGCTCACAGCCAGCAGAGACATGAATATCACTGCCAAGGCAAGTGAATCTCTCTGTAACCTCAACATCCTCACCACAAACAGGTACAGACAAGAGAGCAGCATCCAAGAAGTCATTGAAAGCCTGGATCTTCGTTTTTTACCCAGGAAACCCATAATCCCAGTTGCTCTGACTCCTCATTCAGCTCCTCAAGGGCCCCCAAAAGGATATCAAGAGTCTAGGCAAACATGATTGCATCATCTGCGAAATCAAGGTCAAAGATCTTCAATTTTCCAAAGCGATGCACCACAGCTTGATCTCTCTGACATCCTACCCAGAATGCATTCCATACAAGTGCTGAAAAATGTTGGGGCCAGTACACACCTCTGACAAACTCCAGTAACAACTGGAAATAAGTCAGAGATGGCATCAACACATCTCACAGCACTCTCAGTACCAGAGTAGAGTTGAGATGTCAGATTGATCAGTTTTAATGGCATCCCACAAAGACCAAGAATCCTCCAGAGGGCATCCCGATTCACTGAATCAAATGCTTTGCAGAGATCAACATAGGGAGCAAGCAGTCCCTGCTGAAACTCTCATCTGCGTTCGGTGAGGACCCAAAGGGCAAGGACACAGTCAATCGTTGACCTCTTTGGTGTAAGGCCTGACTGCTCTGGGCACTGGTGCTCGAGCAGATGGTGGCGAACCAACTTCAATAATTATCTGAGCAAAGACCTTGCCCAGCACTGAGAGCATCGTCACCCCTTGGTAGATGTTGCAGTCCTGTTGATCACCCTTCCCTTTCCAGAGAAGGACAAGGCAGTTCCAGACAGTTGGGATGATGCCCATGTTCCAGGCAGAGCATAGAACTGCATGCAATGACATGAGTACAGCTTTTCCACAAGCCTTGAAAAGTTCAGCATGGATGCCACAGATCCCAGGAGCTTGACCCCATTTCAACTGGTTCACCGCAGCCTGTGTTTCCACAAATGAAGTTGGATCACAGCTAATTGGAGGGTCAGCAATAGGGATAGTAACACCTCTGATATCCAACTCAACAGCTGGTGGATCATCCTGGTACAGCCGCTCAAAGTAACCGGTACTGCGGGCCTTCACTTCGGACTATTCTGTCAAGAGCCCACCACCCCCCACTCTAAATGCAGTGCATCGAGGGACGGGATTGGAGGTACGCAATGCGTAACTTCCCCTGTAAGTAAGATGAGAATCACTTAACCACAGGTGATGATCTACCCCCTCACAGATTCTTCACACATTGGCCTCCTTGTCCACCCTTAGCGCAAGTACACCCTTAATTCCAAGACATCCACCGGCAACATCAAGGACGGTGGTCTTGAAGGCACTCCACAACTCTTCAGGACCCCCAAAGCACCCAGGCCCCCCAAGTGTCCACTCAGCTTGTTCGCAAACTCCTCAGCTACCCTCTCATCCTTGAGCTTGCCAACATCCAGCCTAGGCTGGGATGGTACCATTCTCCTGGATTTAAGGTGCAACTTAAGAGTTGCTACAAGCCGGTGGTCAGTATTGAGAAGCTGAGCACTCCGGTAGACCCTGCAGTTCTGGATCATCCTCCAGCGACCATCAACGATCACATGGACAATCTCCTATGCCACACCACCAGTGTTGGAATACCAAGTCCAGCGATGGGCTTGTTGGCACTGAAACCATGAACTGGCCATCCTAAGTCAAAGGGTGGCCTTCTTGCAAAGTCAAGGAACTTAGTGCTATTAAGGTTCACAGTTTCTGACGCATAGGGACCAACACATGTCTCATAACCATCCCTATCAGTTTCAGTTGATGCATTGAAATCCCCCAAGTCTGGAAGTGTATCTCGTCTGGGGCACTGGTCAACCACAGACTCCAGAGTGGCATAGAATGCATCCTTCACAGTGAGATCACTCACCCCAGTCGGAGCATAAACAGAGACCAGGGAAATGACACCCAAAGAGTGACGAATCCTTCGTCTCATAATACGCTTGTTGGCCGGTGTTACCTCAATTAACATTGGAGTCAGCTTATTGGACACAGCTTCAGCAACTCCTTGGGCATGCTAACCATCAGAGCAACCAGACCAATAGTAGGTGTAACCACCCACCATTATCTTGCCGCAATCTGGTCTCCGAACCTCAGAGAGAGCTGCAATCCCGATGTCCAAACGTTTGAGCTCAGATGATAACAGAGACAGGTGATCATCCTCTCTTAGGGATAGGACATTCCAGGCAACAACCCGAAGGGACCGCCTCAGCTTAACCCAAGGAGACCGCCGTCTGGTAGACGACACCTCAGCACCACTCCGACACACTCTCCCGCAATCTGACCCGGGAATGTAACCCCGTGGTTTCCCCTCCTATCATCAAAGATTGGGGGTCCCGAAGGCTTTACCCCAATCCCGTCATCTGGTGAGCAGCACTGCAAAGGGAAGCTGCACAGGAGGTACTCCCACGGCAGGGAGACAGAAGGTACTCCCATGAAGTGGGTTTTTACATTTATTTGCATTTTTCTGTTTTGCAGAGTGAAGGGTTTTCACGGTGGCCGGAGTGCAAATTTTGCCACCAACCTCCGGAAAAAAAAAGTAACCCAACTGCAGGAGGACGTCCGCAGACACAGTTGGGCATTAGATATGGATGGCCGTTGGCTCACAAGGATCTCCTCCACCCTTTGACAGGTTTTGTTATTAATCCCGCTGGGTGTCCATATTCATACACCCTCCTCACCAGGAAACCTGGTGGGGGAGATGGTTTCGTCACCGACAACACGACCATGAAACAGAGAAGTACAGGTTTACATGGTACCTGTAGCGAGTCACAGATCTCATCTGGCCTGACCTGACCTGACCACAATGCTTTTCCTTCCACCAAAAAAAGAAAAAAAAATGATCCCAGACTCATAAAACAAGTCAACAAAGCTTGCAATCATCTTGTTACAGAATAGCATTTCCCTTTAAGGCCCGGTCACACCTTGACGTTTTAGCCAGCGTATGCCAATTTTTGAATTTTTTTTCTAAAACGCTGGCACACGTTGAATACGCTATGGGTAAGTTTTGATAACATTGAGAGCACGCTGAAAAACAATGCCATACGTCGTTGTACGTTGGTTTTAAACGTTGTACTTTTTGGTTGTCCTCAAATTTTTTCATGCTTGAAATTTCACGACGTATGCCGGCGTATGACTCACACGTTCCGCTACGCTGGCCACAAGTTGTATGCACGGTCTGCGATCGTTGACAGACGTCAACACATGCTACTTGTAAGTTAATCATAAGTTGAGACACGCCGAGGTAATGTTTAGCGTACCCGAAACTTATTTCTAACCTATGATTAACGTGTTGTTGGCACGTTACGCGATCGTTGCCACACATCGACAGACGTTACTTTTAAGTTACTCATAGGCTGAAAGACGTCGGTATAATGGATCGTCCTTACGTCAGCGTCCATGGCCACGGCCAGGACACTTATTTGCAGCATTCTTCAAACTTTTCTTCAGCATGACGAGGATGTTCACACTTCGATGTCTAGCTTGGCTATGATTCCAATTGTCCATCGGCAGCGTCTATTTAAAATAGTCGAGTTTGAGCGTTTTATCACGTTCAGAAGAAACGCTTCAAATTTCAAAACCCCAGCGTCAAAAAACAAAGGCGAGTGACAGCAATTTAAATCGTTCATTGTAAACAATGAAAATAGGTGAGTGGTACCGTTTAAAAGTCGTTGAGTGTAAAAAAAATTCAAATTGTTGAGCGCAAGCGTCGACTTTCAATAGTGGAGATGCAGCCATTTAAATCGTTGAGTGGCAGCCTATGAACCTACCCGTGGACACGCGGACACAAGGACGATCCATCATAACCCACACCCTCCCCCTCACACCCACCTACTACTGCCAACATGAACAAACTACTACTAATACTAATACTAATACTAATACTGATACTGTTACTGCTGACATGGACATCGACTCAAAAAGGAACTCGAAAACACTGTTGGGTTCCCCTTTTATGAGCAGCATTTTTATATACCAATTCCCAAAACCGCTGGGAACACATCTTTATATGGCAGTTGTAAGCTAGAAACACGTTAATTTTTTTTTTGTCGACCGGAAGACGTCATTGGAATACGTCTACATACGTCGATGTGTGTTGGGACTACGTAAAGAATTGGTTCAAAGCACGTCAAACATAAGTTAGAAATAAGTTTCGCGTAAAAAAGACATTACCGCGACGTGTTTCGACTTATGAGTAGCTTATAAGTAGCATTTGTGGACGTGTGTAAGCGTCCACATATCGTGTGTAAAACTTATCCCCATCGCATGCGGAACGTGTGTCATACGCTGAGTACGTCGTAAAATTTTGAACATGTTTAAAATTTCTTGACGTACTCTACTTACTACGACGTATGATAGCGTACTTTAGCGTTGTACTCACGTATACCAAACTTACTCATACCGTATTTGACGTGCCCCAACGTTTTAGACACATTTTTCTTAGGTTGGCATACGCTGGCAAGATCGCCAAGGTGTGACCGCGATGTTGACACTTCCATTTCTATGGCAGTTATGATTCGAATCGTTGTGCGTCAGCCTTTTAATAGGCTACGTCACGACATCGTCGGCGATGCGTGCAACGTGCTATGCCTAAGTTAGACTATCGTTGGGCATCGGTTGTGTAGGCCGACAACAGGTTCAGCATTCGTTGGTATAGGTTATCTATAACACAACGAAACGTTCTGTGTCCATTACTAATATGTTATGCATACGACCAACTCGTTATGAATACGTCCGAAACTTAAAAAAAAAACATCAAAAGTTCAACGTCAGCCAGCGTTTTACATACATTTTAATACGTTGCCATCGCTGGCTAAAACGTCAAGGTGTGACCGGGCCTTTAGCAGGACCATTTTTGTGTGGAGGAAGCTGATGAAATTTTACGTCTTGATTGGCCTAAAATATTATGGAAATTAGGCAAGAACACTTGTCTTATCACTTTGGAACAAAATGTGATTTATTGTGTTCATCCAAATAGCCTGTCTTAATTCTTGCAAAATATAGGTCCAAACTATATTTTGTGATCATATAATAAAAAATTCAAGAGCCTTGGTCAAAGATTTGGGGAAAGTGGGGTGTGGAGGTCGAGGAGGGAGAGGGGACAGGTGACACGTCCAAAACCTGTTCTGTGGAAATGAAATGGCCGTCAACTTTAAGTGACATCACAGACCTGCACTTCGCTCTTGCAAGTACAGCAACACAACCAGCACAAAGCAGAGGAAAACAGAAGAGTGACCAAAACCAACAGCACTACAGTCCTCTACAGAAAGTCTACACCCCCTTTCAAATTTTTCACCTTTTGTTGCCTTATGGCCTGGAAATAAATTGCATTAAATCAGGCTTTTTCCACCTTTTATTTACACATCGTAATTCATAACCCACAACCTCCAAGTGAAAAACAAATTCTACAAATTTCAGAAAATCACGTGCTTTTGACACAGTCTGGCACCCTGCCCTACTCACCAAACTCTCTTCCCATGGTATTCAAGGCCATCTCCACTCATGGCTCGCAGACTTCATCTCCTGTCGCAGTCAACGTGTGGCCCTAAATGGAGTTCTTTCATCCCCTCTTCCTGTGCAGGCTGGAGTTCCTCAAGGTAGCGTTCTGGGCCCTGTTCTTTTTCTGGTTTTCATCAATGATCTCTCGGACTCTCTGGAAAATCCTCTATTTCTCTTTGCCGACGACTCCACCCTCTGCTGTACCATCTGTCATCCCTCAGACCGGCAAGCAGCAGCTTCTTCGCTCACTGCAGATCTGGATAAAATCACAAACTGGTCCAACACGTGGAACATGTCTTTCAATCCAGACAAATCTCACACTCTCACTATGTCTCTTCGAAAGGACCGTTTACAAAACCCCTCCATCCACTTTCTCAACAATCCTCTGGAAGAAGTCTTTTCCTTCAAGCTTCTAGGTCTCACTATCTGCCATGACTTTCCTGGGAAAGTCACATTTCCAACCTCGCCTCAAAAGCCAGTCGCCGACTGGGAATCCTCTGTCGTGCTAAGTCCTTCCTCGGCCCTCTTGAGCTCCTGACCACTTACAAAGTTTTGTCCGTAGCCTGATGGAGTACTGCTCTCCCCTCTGGGCTGGTGCTCCTGCCTCCCACCTTTCTCGGCTTCACGCTGTCGAAACCAGGGGATTTAAGATCATCGGCATCTCCCGCAATGAAGCTGAGTCTTTGGGCCTCTCACTCAATCACCGCAGGTTGGTCAGTGGTCTTTCTGTCTTCTACCGACTCCTCTCCAGCCTTGCCCCCCCTGCTCTCTCTGCAATTTGTCCCCACCACATTTCCACAGGGCGCTCAAGGTCCGCCAACAACCCCCTTCTGGTAAAACTACCAAAATCACGAATCACTGCCCATCTTCACTCTTTCATTCCTCTTTTTTCCCGCCTTTGGAATAAACTTCCTCACTCTATTCTTTCCCATTCTTCTCTGCAGGCTTTCAAAACAGCTGTTCACCACCACCTCTTATCTTCCCCCATCCAAATCCTCGATCTTTTCTACCCCCGATAATCCACCCAAGCCCACTTCCTTCATTTCTCCTGCTTTCCTTCCTGAAAGTCCCTGAAATGTCCATCTTCTCTTCGCCATGTTCCCCGTCCCATCCCCATCCCTCTCCCTTCCACAGTTCACCTAATGTGTCTGTTCCCCACTGTTTTGTCCCTTCCACTCCCGCCCCTCTTGTCTCATGCCTCCTTTCTGTGAGTTGTGTGTTAGCTCTCATACGAGCCTCGACCAAGGTATACAAAAAATAAAAATTAAAAAAAAATTAATTTTAAAATACAAAACTAGAATATCTTGGTTGGATAAGTGTCCACCACCTGAGTTAATACTTGGTGGAAGCACCTTTGACAGCAATTACAGATGTGAATGTTTAGATAGGTCTCTACCAACTTTGCAGACCTTGATTGGGCAATATTTTCCCATTCTTCTGTCCAAAACTGTTTCAGCTCAGTCAAGTTGTGGGGAGCGTTGATGGACAGCAATCTTGAAGTCATGCCACAGATTTTCGATTGGATTTAGGTCGGGGCTCTGGCTGGGACACTCAAGGACATTTGTTTTTGTTCCTTAGCCACTCCAGTGTAACTTTGGCTGTGTGCTTTGGGTCGTTGTCATGCTGAAAGGTGAACTTCCGTCCCAATTTCAGCTTTCTTGCAGAGGACATCAGGTCTTCCTCTTGGATTTTTCTATATTTTGCTCCATCCATTTTCCCTTCTATCCTGACAAGTGCCCCAGTCCCTGCTGATGAGAAACATCTCCACAACATGATGCTGCCACCACCATGCCTCACAGTGGGTATGGTGTTCTTTGGGTGATCTGCTGCGTTGGGTTTGCGCCAAATGCCACCACCATGCTTCACAGTGGGTATGGTGTTCTTTGGGTGATCTGCTGCATTGGGTTTGCGCCAAATGTAACGTTATATATTTCGGCCAAAAAGTTCCATCTTAGTTTCGAGAGACAACAAAACTTTTTGCCACATGGCTGCAGAATCTCCAGAGTGGTCTTTTGCAAACCTCAAACGGGACTCAAGGTGGGCTATTTTGAGTAATGGTTTTTTTTCTTGCCACCCTCCCATACAGGTTAAATTTGTGGAGTGTTTGGGATATTGTTGTCACGTGCATACAGAGACCAGTCTTTGCAACGAAGGCATGTAGCTCTTTGAAAGTTGCTATAAGCCTCTTGGTGGCCTCGCTGATTAGTCTCCTCCGTGCATGCTCATCCAGTTTGAAGGGATAGCCTGATCTCGGCAGGGTCTTGGTGGTACCATACACCTTCCACTTCTTAATGATTGGCTTGACTGTGCTCCAAGGGATATCCAAGGCCTTTGAAATATTTTTATACCCATCGCTTGATCTGTGCCTTTCCACAACTTTATCCCTGAGGTCTTTTGAAAACTCCTTGGTGCTCATGGTTGAGTATTTGCTGTGAAATGCACTACTCAGCAGAGGAAACCTACAGGAAGAGCTGATTTTATTCTGAAATAATCAGAATCACTACAATTTAACACAGGCGGAGGCCAATTAGCTTTGTGTGTAATTGGGAAGGTGATTGGTTGCACTTGAGCGAATTTACAATTGCTATTATAAGGGGGGTGGATACTTATCCAACCAAGATATTCTAGTTTTGTATTTTTAATTAATTTTTTGAAATTTGTCGAATTTGTTTATCACTTGGAAGTTGTGGGTTATGTGTAAATAAAGGTGGGAAAAGCCTGTTTTAAAGCAATTTAATTCCAGGTTGTAAGGCAAAAAAGGTAAAGAAATTTGAAAGGGGTGTAGACTTTCTGTGGGCCCTGTATATTCAAATGTTATCTCACAAAAAGAGGAGAAAGACATTGGTTTCGTCCATTTTCATTGCATCACCAAGTGTGTGGGCAATGACATTGCAAATGCAATAATGCAACAATTTGAATCAGCTTGAGGGGCATAAAAGTCCACAGAATCAGAATTTTTTTTGATGATATTAATTTTTAAGCAATAAATAAAGAACTGAACGTGGTTTTTAATCATAACTTTTTTTTTAGGTGTTAAAGATGAGAAGAAAAAAAAGCCAACCGAGTTGGTACTGCCCCTAAAAATTCCAGAAACTGCCATGATCAGTACGTCTTCTGCATGACCGCATCGGCGGAATGATTGTCTCAGCACGCAAAGGATAATGGCTGCACAACTCGCTTCAGACCCATCATAAAGTGAATTTGATGAATAACTTTCTGATCAAGAATCCTCAGATTATGAGAGTGAAAATCATGACGTAGAAGGTGCTGTCAGACTGCATGTATGAAGCCAAAGTGGAAATTTGGGATGGCATCGTGCATGAAATTCCTGGTGTTCACAACAATCGGGGTGACGTCGAAGAAAGACTGAGCAAAAAGAACTTGTAAGTGGCAAATCAGAGAGCAAGAATGTGGTAAATGTGGAGTTTTGTGGTATTTTGATGTAGCACTTCTCTGTAATTCTTGGAGTAACTAGAAGGGCACTCGGTAGAGCGCTTACTTCCGCCATGCAATGCCTTATCCATGAGAACATATCGGGCCCAATCAATTATTGAAATATCATGCTATACAGTACTGCATCGTTTTTGTCCCGGATCTTCACAAAAATCGAATCAATTCGGTCTTGCCATACACCCAACCTGTCCACCAGGTTTCATCCTAATCCGTCAACAACTTTTTGAGATATCGTGCTATATATTAGTTTAGCCCTATCTCTCAATAGTGAAGAATCACATTGAAACTTAAATAATCATCATATACAGATTCGGATTCAGATGTTCATCAAAATCGAATCAATTCGGCCTTGTCACACATCCAACGTGTCCACCAAGTTTCATCCGAATCCGTTCACAACTTTTTGAGATATCGTGTTATATATCAGTTTAGCCCGATCTCTCAATGGTGAAGAATCATTAAAAAAATTATCAGATGCGGATCCGGATTCGGATCTTCACCAAAATTAAAGCAGTTCTTCACATGCAACATATCCAGAACTTTTTGAGATATCCTGCACACAGACAAACAAACAACAAAACAGACAAAGGGGTAAAAACATAACCTCCTTCACCTTTGGTGGCAGAGGTAACGAGAACGGCACTCAGTAGAACGTATACGTCTGCCAGGCTGCAGAGTTTACATTTTGTATCCCACCGATGGATTTAAAAAAAAAATCCATCATTGCTATTCTAATCTGAAGACACTTAATCTCATTTGCCAATGACAGCAATTGAACATACTGTATTTAGAAACGATTACATCACTTCAAGCGATTCGTCTGATGCAACATGATAAATAGTATCCCAGGATTATGGTGTGAAACTGGGGGAGGGAGAGGGGTTTCTTCATTGAGTGTACATAATATTTTAGGGATGTCTGTTGAAGCATTATGGAGTGTTACGAGGTGGGGGGCTGGAGGCTGGGGGAAGTGTCAGATTTTGGCAAAAAATACGTTACGTAATTTTTGAATGGACCCTGACAGGTTTCTGCAAAGTCGGTGAAAGCAGGATAGGGGAGCAGAAGGCATTATATTATATTCCTCTGTTTGACATGGGAATTTCAGTTTGCTTTTATGAGCGGGAGGAGGGTGAGAGTAAAGATGGGACAACTTTGGAAAGGGTGGAGTCCCAACTTTAGTTGGGAGGGAGGCATGGGGTTTGAAGACGTGAGATGGGGGGCGGGGGGGTGATGCAATCACACTACAGGCAATGTGCTAGTAAAGCACAAGTGACGAAACTCCACAGTACGTCAGACAATAATGATTGCATTTTCCAACTTGTAGACCTTTTCGTCATGCATCATGCACAGTGTTCCTCCAGCCTTTTACGCTTGTGCCCGCCATGCCTGCATGCCCGGCGCATGCCAACCCGGTGGAGCACGTGTCCGTAACAGGCGTTAAAATGTGGAAGTTGTATGTTGCTATCAAACTGTGCACCATGGTCATGGGGATTCAAAATAATTTAATAGTTTTCTCTGTTTCTGTAGATTATCCATCTGCTTGGCACACAGAAGCTACACGTACTCATATATTACTATTAGCCCTACTTACGGCTGTACGTATGTCTGATACAGCTGTACCTGAACGAATGTCTGATACAGCTGTACCTGAACGAATGTCTGATAAGTAAGGTAGAAAGTTACTGATTGATGACTAAAGTGGTGGCGATCATGGTTAATGCGAAATAGAAATGCGAAAACAAATAACGCGACTTACCCTCAGTTTCTCACGCTTTTCCGCAACTGTTCTGTCCATTTTTTTCTTCTCCATTAGATTCATATTATCTCTAATCTTCGTGGGGATCACATCGGCTTTCAATTGCTTCAATTTACTCATCCCAAACTGGGAATACAGGCCGGTGTCGTACGAATAATCTTCAAAATGGGAGCTGTAAATGACGCTTGAAGCAGTTGGGCCATGCCACTTTACTCTGGTCAGTTTTATCTTGGCTGTGCATATTTTCCTTGCTATACAGTTTGATATTTTGGGAAAACATGCACACCAACACGATCTTTAGTTGTATTGCTACAACCAGCAACAATACATCTAGATGGCATTCTCAGTACTTTTTCAGAGATCTGAACGTATGTACGTTGCATGTAAACATAAGTCCCGAAGCAAAAGTATCCTCCAGATGACGTGAGGGTCACGTGATCTATGACGTAATCACATCCCAGTTTTTTTTTTGGGGGGGGTGGATCCAATTGGGTGTTCAAGGACACCAAAAAACATTAAAATCATCGTTTCAAAATATTTATTCAAGGAAAAAAAAACCCAATGATTAAATGTAAGGTGAAGCCATATCTATTCATTAAAACAAACATTAATTTTTGATTATGTGGACCTTTAAGGAAAACTTCACAAGGGGACTAAAAATTGAGCGTTATCAATGGCCGAACAAGAGCTCCTCTATGATCATATCTTTTTTGACGCAACAGCAAAATGCATATAATGACAGCTTGGGTCAAGATCCTGACCAAGATCGGGTTATTTAGACTTCAGTAAAACATCAAGATCATTGTTTAAGACTGCAGCAAAAATTTTCTTCTAATAATAATCAACTCAGGAGTGAAACACAGCAATGACGGGCTAACTGGCCCTCCTGAGTTTCTCATTCAATGTCGTACAGGCATTTGGATGTCAATCTTTCATTCAAATAAACCAAAACAAAATTTGACAAAACATTTTAATGAAACATCCAGTATAAAGAAGCAGCATTGAAACAATAAGGTAGAAAATAACAATAAAAATGAAAATACAGCTGCTGTGGATGCAATTAATTAATTAGACAAGCAAGAAAGATGTTCCTGTGCACATCTGACAGCACACTGAACAAAACAAAGTGGTCAGCTCTCGAGTGAACCAGCATAGTCATGAAGGTGACAACCAATTTGTGGGTATCTCCTCCAACCACCCTTCCGAACCCTATCTTTCGTCCATCCCTGTATCAGTAGTCTAAGATCATCATCTTCATAAATTGTGCATAACAGTAAACAAATCCATCACCACTGCAGGGTTAATGCATTTTCTCTGTCATTTTGTTGGCACAGTGTAAATCGGATCACAAAAATATTCGATCAAGTGAAGTCGAACATAAAAAAACAAACAATGTGGCACACCCTCAACCATAAGGTCTTGACTACAAGACGTTTTCATCATGTGACATGCACAATGCCTCAAGGCAGGCATGGACCTGTTATTAGGATGGTCCAGGAGGACAAAGATCATCTGCATTACCTGCAACGGTGTCAGAGTGCTCAACCAGGCCCTTTTTCTCCACAACATTTGGCTCCACCTCTGGCACGTAGAAATGGGACTGTCTGGCAAGTGGAAGAAAGTAGTGAATCGTGTCGGCAGTGTACACCTCGATGCAAGGGTGCGCACAGAGCTTGCGTTCCTGTCGAGTGTGCACAAAAAGGGGGGAGAAGAAATTTCAGCAGTTACGAAAAACATCTCTACTTTGCCAGTCTAAAACCCCTGACATCACTCTCAAATTAGGCATATAAATTGGGTCGATCGTTGATGCGAAACGGGATGCGAACAGCACTACAAAACTGGGGAAGCAGTGGAAAGGCAAACAGGCATGACAGTCAATTAAGATCGAGCAGGTGCCATGGTCATGAAGGTCATGCTGTTAGAGAAATCAGATACAAGGGTATTTTTAAAGTGCATCAGGTATAAGTCGTATAATCATCAATTAAAAAAACAAATCTAAGCCACTGACATCACCCAATTACTAACTGATCAGGTACTGACCTACATTAAAAGACAAATATCACAACTAACTGGCTAATAATTTTTTCTGTTGTGAAAGAAAATAAAATGAAATACCGCACAGTTCTAGCCACGGTGATGAAGGTCAATAACAGTTCACCCAGAAAAACACCAGTGATGTTAAGGCCCGGTCACACCTTGACGTTTTAGCCAAGGTATGCCGATTTTTGAATTTTTTTTCTAAAACGCTGGCACACGTTGAATACGTTATGGGTAAGTTTTGATAACATTGAGAGCACGCTGAAAAACACTGCCATACGTCGTTGTACGCTGGCTTTAAACGTTGTACTTTTTGGTTGTCCTCAAATTTTTTCATGCTTGAAATTTCACGACGTATGCCGGCGTATGACTCACACGTTCCGCTACGCTGGCCACAAGTTGTATGCACGGTCTGCGATCGTTGACAGACGTCAACACATGCTACTTGTAAGTTAATCATAAGTTGAGACACGCCGAGGTAATGTTTAGCGTACCCGAAACTTATTTCCTACCTATGATTAACGTGTTGTTGGCACGTTACGCGATCGTTGCCACACGTCGACAGACGTTACTTTTAAGTTACTCATAGGCTGAAAGACGTCGGTATAATGGATCGTCCTTGCGTCAGCGTCCACGGCCACGGCCAGGACACTTATTTGCAGCATTCTTCAAACTTTTCTTCGGCATGACGAGGATGTTCACACTTCGATGTCTAGCTTGGCTATGATTCCAATTGTCCATCGGCAGCGTCTATTTAAAATAGTCGAGTTTGAGCGTTTTAACACGTTCAGAAGAAACGCTTCAAATTTCCAAACCCCAGCGTCAAAAAAAAACAAAAAAAAAAACAAAGGCGAGTGACAGCAATTTAAATCGTTCATTGTAAACAATGAAACTAGCTGAGTGGTACCGTTTAAAAGTCGTTGAGTGTAAAAAAAATCCAATTGTTGAGCGCAAGCATCTACTTTCAATAGTGGAGATGCAGCCATTTAAATCGTTGAGTGGCAGCCTATGAACCTACCCGTGGACACGCGGACGCAAGGAGGATCCATCATAACCCACACCCTCCCCCTCACACCCACCTATTACTGCCAACATAAACAAACTACTACTAATACTAATACTGATACTGATACTGATACTGATACTGCTGACATGGACATCGACTCGAAAAGGACTCGAAAACACTGTTGGGTTCCCCTTTTATGAGCAGCATTTTTATATACCAATTCCCAAAACCGCTGGGAACACGTCTTTGTATGGCAGTTGTAACCTAGAAACACGTTCATTTATTTTTTTGTCGACCGGAAGACGTCATTGGAATACGTCTACATACGTCGATGTGTGTTGGGACTACGTAAAGAATTGGTTCAAAGCACGTCAAACATAAGTTAGAAATAAGTTTCGCGTAAAAAAGACATTACCGCGACGTGTTTCGACTTATGAGTAGCTTATAAGTAGCGTTTGTGGACGTGTGTAAGCGTCCACATATCGTGTGTAAAACTTATCCCCATCGCATGCGGAACGTGTGTCATACGCCGAGTACGTCGTAAAATTTTGAACATGTTCAAAATTTCTTGACGTACTCTACTTACTACGACGTATGATAGCGTATTTAGCGTTCTACTCGCGCATACCAAACTTACCCATACCGTATTTGACGTGCCCCAACGTTTTAGACACACTTTTTGTTACGTCGGCATACGCTGGCAAGATCGCCAAGGTGTGACCGCGATTTTGACCCTTCCATTTCTACGGCAGTTATGATTTGAATCGTTGTGCGTCAGCCTTTTAATAGGCTACGCCACGACATCGTCGGCGATGTGTGCAACGCGCTATGCCTGAGTTAGACTATCGTTGGGCATCGGTTGTGTAGGCCGACAACAGGTTCAGCATTCGTTGGTATAAGTTATCTATAACACAACGAAACGTTCTGTGTAGTTACCAATGCGTTATACATAAGACCAAGTCGCTATGAATACGTCCGAATCTTTAAAAAAAAACATCAAAAGTTCAACGTAAGCCAGCGTTTTACATAAATTTTAACACGTTGCCATCGCTGGCTAAAACGTCAAGGTGTGACCGGGCCTTTAGGCATGCCGGGGCTTGCTGAAAGAAGATGCTTTGCCCTCCTGTGATGCAATGCAGGACGTTGTCGACAGGACCGTGTGTCCGTGCAGAGGAGACCAGTTCCTTACAACAGACGTGTGCACTGGGTGTTGCATTATAATCTCTTGAGCAAAATAATTGAACACACTCACCTTCAAGCTGTCGAGCTTGGCTGGGTTCGAATCCCAACCAAGCTACAAACTGTCATCCCGGTGTTTCACAGGCAGGGCGATTCCTCAATGTGTGTGCCGTCTCTTGGATGGAAGTTAAACGGGTGACCAGTCTGCCGGAATTAGTTGGTGGACATTATAGATCCCACGCAGTCCTTCGTGAAAAGTATGCAACCTATCGCTGGCACCCTGGCCAAATTCCAAATTATTTCCTTGACTTCCTGTGTCGGAGTGGCGACCTTTCCAGGATTGTAACCCCAACCGAAGAAACTGCTTTGGCCACACCGATGCTCTGTATAGAGCATGGTTTATGATCTGATGTGAAAATCATTTTAAAATATGACCATTCACTAGACTCGGTAGCGCAATAGTTAGTGCGTCCACTTTGAGTTTGATAGCTCAGCAGTTCCAACCCGACCCCGGTCGAGTCACACAAGACTTTTAAAATGGTGCGTGTTGCTTCATTGCTTGACATTCAGCATTTTTTTTGAAAAGGACAGAGCATGAAGAAACAACCATAAGTTGGCAATACCAGCAAAGGCTTTGATGGGCCTAATGGGCCTCCAGCATTGAAGTTCCTTGTCAGGGAACTCATATTGTATTATTTCGGGATTATTTAATGGTCAGGTTGTGCACTCTCGACCTTCCATCGATGAAACGTTCACTTGTCAGTGATAATGTGTGCCAGTTCAGTGCTTTTGACCAGTCATAACGAAGTCAGGCAGTGGGGGTGAGAAAAGCTGACGCAAATGGATCATACATGATCCTCCGTGCGGGGGCTTTAAATATCCTGAGCCTAACGACCAGCGGAGTGGCACCAATCCGGTAACCCGTGTGTGAATGCCTTCACTTGATGTTCCCACCAAACAAAGACCAGAAAAGACGATACAAAAAGCAAGGTCAATTCCCGCATCGGAGCAAATTTCACTCCAGGCTTGGAAGATGATGATTGATGGGAGTGTGATGGTGGTGAAAGTTGAGTTGGTGAAGATGGAAGGGAGATGGTAGTGATTCCCCCATCACCACGAAAAGAAAGAATATTAAATGCTCCTTTCTAGAGTCAAGCTTTAATCAGGTTCGGTTTTTTTAATCCTCTTTATCGGAGCGAGGCTCATGGAAGAGCAAGTTATATCTGACAGTGGGATAAACATCAAGGGAATTAATGAACCGGAAAGAGGACAGGAAGGAGGAGGAGGAAGCACTGAAACTATCAGGAAGATAGTTTCAGGGTTAGGAAAGGTTAATGACGGGTGGTGGGGGATATAAAGAACATGTGTCAGAATGGGGATGACAAGAAATGGTGGCATGTTGCTTGCTTGAGCCCTGGACGGAAGTGTGAGACAGAACATCCTCTAAAAGATGGTTCCATAGACAGGAGGAGAGAGGAATGAATAGAAGACTAGAGGTGTGCAGTGACAATAAATAAATAAATAAATAAATAAATAAATAAATAAATAAATAAATAAATAAATAAATGCTGCATTAAACTCACTCAAGTGTTGTTAATACCATGGTATGTTTCGTCATCAATTTGGATCTCTTTATATTCATTACTGCTATAAAAACTAATTAGCAAGCTGCTCTATTTTGAGATGCCAATAAGGCAGAGATTTGAAAATTGGAACAAATTTGCTGACGGGAAGAAACGTGCAGACATGCCTGAGAAGGATGTATTTTTGCAGCCACACATTTATGACCCACGCATTTGAAGACCGTCGGGAACAAGAACTACTGCAGGCTCCTCAGTTTGAATTTGATCATTATGCTGGTGGTAATATATACAGGTCGTCTCATGCAAGACAAAACCAAGAAATGCTTTAACTCGTATGGCTATAAAATGATGCCAATGAAAACAGGCACGACTCAATAACAGGGTTTAGAGTTCAATTGCATTCCACAAAGTGAATTAGAAGCTTATAAGTTCATTCATTGCTTCCACCATTTTCTTGGGTAACTGACTCATAGTCATGTCATGCATCAAAGAAAATAAGCACATTTTGTCCCTCAACAATGGATTAGGGCTGACAGAATGGCCTAGAGGTACAGACAGTCACCTACCTCTAAGCTGTCTGTCTAACCTTGGTTCGAATCCCAACCCAGCTATGAACTGTCGTCTTTCTCAGGCAGGGTGGTTCATCAATGTGCGTTACGTCCCTCGGATGAAGGTTAAACGGGCGTCCCGTCTTCCTGGCGTGAGTTGGTTGACGTAAAATATCCCACGGTGTCCTTCGCGGTGAGTAGGCGAGCCATCACCGGTACCCTGAACAAATTCCAAATTCCTGCCCTATCCAGCAGAGAGCATTGCAACAGTGTCACAGCTGTGCCCTCAGCCAATTATGCTTGCCCAAAGCCTTGTGCTGCATACAAAGAAGAATCATCAGAAGAAGAATCAGAAGAATCATCAGAAGAATCATCAGAAGAATCATCAGAAGAATCATCAGAAGAAGAAATGGATGAAGCATTCTCAGTCATGTAATCCTTAAGGTTTTTATCTTGCAGATGGTCATAGATGGATTTCCATAAACCAGTTCTGTCAGGTGCCCCTCAAGCCAACAAACCAATAAACCAATGTCACCCGCAGGGTGACCCGTATCTTGCCAAAAGGTGACCACGGTGACTTCTTTAAGGTCACACTGAGGTGAACAGAGCTGCTATCCACCAGGAGCGACTCCTTGAGGAATATCTGCCTACGTGAGATTCCGATGAGAATCGTTCTACAGAGTAACCATGAAAAATATGCTTTGCCTCATAATGTCACCAAATGACATCATAATGTCTCAAGCTTGACATATGTAGAAAGCACTCATCGAGGTGTTCAATTTGAGGTACTACACGATATGGTTCCTAAAACTTGAAAATTTGACCTTGGGGTCAAATATGTTTGACCTCAGGCGCTAACCATGAAGGTCAAGGCCAATCGCCACCAAAAATTAATCAGCTGAGCGCCAGACCATGGACTATATTCCCATGAAGTTTGAAGACTATCCGACCAAAATTACTCAAAAAATAAGGGTTTCGTCGACTCCCCTGATTTGCGACAAAGTGACCTTGAACTTTGACCTTGACCTTCAAAATTTTATGCGCTGAAAGGGACCTCTATAGGCCTCTGATATGCGAAGTTACAAAAATTTCCAATGACAACTGTGCTCTGCAGAGTGATTTATACGTGATTACAGACCAAAAAAAAAAAACAAAACAAAAAAAAAAACATGAAGGTCAAGGCCAATCGCCACCAAACATTAATCAGCTGAGCGCCAGACCATGAACTATATTCCCATGAAGTTTGAAGACGATCCGACCAAAATTACTCAAAAAATAAGGGTTTCGTCGACTCCCCTGATTTGCGCCAAAGTGACCTTGACCTTTAACCTTGACCTTCAAAATTTTGTGCTCTGAAAGGGACCTCTATAGGCCTCTGATATGCGAAGTTACAAAAATTTCCGATGATAACTGTGCTCTGCAGAATTTTTTATACGTGATTACAGACAAAAAAAATAAAAAACCATACAAGCTGACTAACATATCTTGCAAAAATTTCGTTTTGGCAAGATAAATATGTCGAGTCTCGGCACCGAACTGGCGGAGAAATTGCTTCATCACAACAAATCCAGCATTACTCATTCCAATCACGCAGCTCTGCACGCACAGCTTTGCTTCTCCAAAGATCCTGCACAGTGAGGTCTTTGACATGTCCGGGTGCTATTTGTGGAGATGTTCAAAAAAGCTCCAAGGACTTTTGCAACTGCCTTGTCTGTGTGCACCCATTTGGCCCGGAGCTTACGTGGTGGGAATGGCAAGCCGTATATCAACAGCATCGTGACAGATTTTGTCAATTGCGATTTTAGTTGCTGCCGACCCGTTTTTGCCGCATTTCCACTTGAAACAAAGCTGAATAAATACAACTGTGTAGGTCTTTTCAAACAGAACTGCAATTTTAAAGTTCTGCTTAAGATTGCAACCGGAAACAACAATTTTCATTAATAGGCAAGGTAAAGAGGAAAACACAAGAATGACTGGGGATATCACTTCACGGTGGTTGTACCCTATCCACTCCACACCAAAGCACGACAAGAACCAAATCTTCCCACTCCTCCCTGCTGCCCGGAATAATCAGGTAACGCAGCCACAGTTAGAGTGCCGATCGGTCCCCAGGAACCGACCGATTCCCTCTCATCCTCGATATGAACCCCTCACACACAAACACCCAAATCACCACACGTCACACGTCACACTCACATGTATCACATATCCACAACAAACAGTTTCCTTCTTCTTTGGGGAGTGACCTCCACCGACAGTGCTCCCCTTTCTCCTCCCAATCGGAGACATAGAAAATAACCCGGTGAACACCATAATATACATTTTTCCCAATATGTAAAACTCACATCACCAGCTCCAGTGCCAGAGGGCATTCCATCGGCTGTGCAAAGTGTGGCGATTTGTTTCATTTGGCCTGAACCGCTCTCAGTAAACTTTCAGACGACATACATACATAAACCCGTGGGTGCAGCTTTCGGCTGAATCCAAAACAAGGCCCAAACGATGACGCACATTCACAGTACAGAGGTTCCAAATCCATAACCATCACTCTCATCACTTCGACCTCATACACCATCACCTTCATAACTACCACCCCATTACACTAAAACCTGCACAAAACCAACCAGCTCACTCCAAAAACGCACACATAACCTTTAAAATATCCTCAAATACAACACAGATGGCCAAGAGACGAGAATAGAATTGAGAGGTTGCAAAGCATGAGGCAGTGCGATGTGGAGCAGGGGCCCGTGACAAACCGCCGAGATGAGAACAGCATGGCACGCTCACAAAATGGAGACGTGCAGTGCTCTAATGGTCCATGTGGCGGCATCCGGAGGAGCAATATAGTGAGCACATGAGTGGGACCATCATGGCAGAGACACCGCTGGGTGCGGATGGCCAAGGAAACCCCCGGGAGGCCTGGAGTGAGTCTTCCGATACCAAGAGGAATGGGGGCATCTCAGATGTGGAGTCAGAGAGATGTCGCCACACGGAACCGAAGGTGAGAGAGGTGTGCATGGCTCGTAGCAGCAGGATATGCGGCCTCAAGTGAAGTGGCAAGGCTACAATTTCAGTCGGGACGAAGAACGGTCTGTGTGACGGCACCCAGAGGAACACAAAAGCGAGCGTGAGTGGGACCATCATGGCGGAGATACCACATGGAACGAATGGCCGAGGAAACCTCCGGGAGGCCTTAAGTGAGTCTCTGGAGACAGTGAGGAATGGCGTATTCATCACTGTGGAGACTGGGAGGAATGAGGGCGCAACGGTAGCCCCGTATGTGATGCACGATGGGCCGGATGTGTTGGAGAACATTAAAAAAAAAACTCCGAACAAAGGGTCACAGTTCCCCTACAGAGAAGGCTTTGTGAAGTCTGCTTGGACACACCAGGCAACCAGGGTGTGTCCTGATAAGATAAAAGGTTATAGCTTCCCCAAACAGAGGCAGAGCCCTGCATAAAAGCACAAAGTTAGGACGATGCTGCTTGTCTCAAAGGAAAGACCTAAGTAGCACAGCAAACAAAAAAAAAACAATGAAAACCGGAATGCTGAGGAAGAAGAGAGAGGATGTCCTCCCACGCAGAATGTGCTCTGCATTTGAAGCATGGGGGATGGGCCGTGGAGGAGACCGATTCATGGCTACAGCACAAACACACAGAAAACAGATGAAGAAAGGACAAATGATAATTATAGGTAGAAGGATGAAGGGGAACAGAGTGGAAGAGGCGAGGAAGAGGAGGTTGATGATGACGAACAACGTGACCTGGAAAGGAGCTGGCTAATAAGATAGAGGAGGTGAGAAAGACATTAACTGAAGAAAGTCCACAACTAATTTGATTACATCATAATAAATGCACAAAACACTAATCAACAGAACAAACAAATTGTTAAAAAACAATTTTTTTTGAACAAAAATTAGGCCCCCTGAAAGAAATAAACATAGTGAGTTTTGCAGCAGCACTACTCATTCAGAAAAGAAAAAAACAAAAAAAAAACACCGCAAGAACAGAACAGATTCCACAAATAAAAACCAAGCACAACCATGGAAGCAATGACTCAACAAAGGGAGATGCTCAGAAAGGAGACAGGAAATATTCAGCAATTCCAGAGAGGAAATCAAAGCTCAAAACGAAAGAGGAGAACCCCCCAACAAACCAAATATAACTAGACGTGCCACTTTATAACTGTGGGCAGTTATGACCAGGTACCAATACCAAGACGCCCCACTTTGATATAGCCTTGCTTTGACAGAACCTCACTTTGATACTACCTCGGGAAGAGTTCTTGGGGTCGGGGAGGGGGGCTATACTCTGCCCCTCCCCCACTGCTTTATTACAACCCTGCTTTGATCAGACACATGACGCATGACATCCTCTTTTAAAACTGAATTCAGAATGGGATTCTAAGAACTTCAATTCAAATCAAATGGAAGACCAAACACTTTCTTGGAGTCATCAGAAGGAACCCGAATCAGCAAAAAAGCAAAGATGGCATCATCAGGAAGAACCTGGATAGGATTTGGACCCAGTTGCATAAAATTCCCTCATGAATCCTTAAGGAAACATTTACCTTAAGGTACACTGTAATTTCTGCGCGAAGGATTTCCTTGAGGGCTGTTGCATAAACAACCCTTAGGAAATCCTCAAGGATTTCCTTAAAGAAGAGGAAATCCTTGGTAGCAATTGCAATGCTCGGCAGCCATTCAGATTGGAGATCGGAAGAGGTGTCCGAAAGCAGGATGGTGGCAAAGCGATCTACAAACTGATTTCAGGAAGAGACAGAAGCACGAGTGGAGGCTTTTCTCAAGCACAAGAGACAATACATTGTATAGTTGAATGATGTGTATTGTTGAAGTACTTTTATGTTTAATTACAACACTATAACTAATAATAAATAGTGTATAATTGTTAAGAATCCATTGATTTGGATCAGACCTGGTTCCACAGGGTAAACCTTGACTCCCCCGAGTCGAACGAGGTCCCACACGTCTCTCTCTATGACACAGGAGTGACGAATTATGGACCGAATAACACGCCGCATTTAATCTATTTGTTACGTATGCAGTTGACCCTTTTTCCTGGGGCCATTGGCGGTATCAATCAAATTGGTATCTAAATAATCTGAACACGAAGTAATAACGGGGTGGGGGTGCTCCCTTGAGTTTAAGGAGGATTTTAAGGAATATTTGAACATGCAATGATCCTCAAATTAAGGATGTTCTTAAAGAGGAAACTTGAGGAATATTTAAGTAAATCCTCAAATCTTTCCTTAAGAATGCTTTATGCAACCAGGCCTTGGGTTTCAGCTGCTACTCCTTCACACGCAAACCCATCCAGGCACAGCGAAGTGAGCCGTATTAAAAAAAAACAAAATTCAAAAATAACCCATATTCAAAAATGTAAACAATTAAGGTTGTCAGACCATGCGTCTGATCAGGTTGAAATTTAAAACATAAATTCCCGATGGCGACGAGATCATAATTGTGAAGTTCCACGTCGATTGATGAAGCGGTTCAAGAGAAATATATATTTTTAAAAAGATTTTCATTCAATCCAATATGGCTGTCAAACCATGTGACCTATCAATTATTTGTGAACACCCTGGTATCCGCAAGCCTTAGGCCTTAGGGAATGTGTGTAAAGTTTCGCCTCAATCTGTTCAACAGTTTCGGAGAAGATTTAAAATGTTTTTTTTTAATATGGCTGCCGAACCACATGACCTACAGTATGACGTCATCAATTTTGTTTTTCCTCACCCAATTTATCACCAGATGACCCTCAAAAATTGT
>NC_140978.1:23883000-23895500 GCF_056783735.1 Eptatretus burgeri
CAATAATGTCTTGTCAGACAGTGACTCTTTGCTCTTTCTGGTCCTCAACCAACAGCTTGGGGATCATCTTTGCACACACCTTGCGCATTTCGAGATTTTCAGTGATGATGCTCCAGGCAGTGTCCTTGTTGATGGAAAGTTCCTCAGCAATCATCCGCACCATGAGGCAATGATCTGCGCGCATCATCTGCTTCACACTCTTGATGTCCGCCGTTCTGCTCGTTGAAGGTCTTCCAGACCGTGGATCGTCTTCAACCTCCTTCTGTCCTTCATTGAACCTCTTGTGTCATTCAAATGCACGTGTACGTGTCATCGTTTCTTCCCCGTAGACTTGCTGCAGCATTGCGAATGATTCGGAAGGTGTTTTGCCAGACTTGGCAAAAAACTTCAGATTTGTTAGGGTTAGGGTTCTCAGACTCGACAATGTGTAAAGCACGACCTGTAAAAAATCACACAATGAGCGCAGTCAACCCTCACCAATCATATATATTGCTGGAATGTTGCGAAAGACTGTGACGCAACCCGTTCATTCAAGTTGTGTAAGTGGAGCACACAGCAGGCTCAGTCCAGTTACTTTTTAGATGGACCTCGTGTATAATATTTATCTTGCCAAAACGAAGTTTTTGCAAGATATGTTAGTCAGTTTGTATGTTTTTTTTATCTTGCCAAAACGAAGTTTTTGCAAGATATGTTAGTCAGCTCGTATGTTTATTTATTTATTTATTTTTTTGTTTGTTTGTTTGTCTGTAATCACGTATAAAAAATTCTGCAGAGCACAGTTATCATCGGTAATTTTTGTAACTTCGCATATCAGAGGCCTATAGAGGTCCCTTTCAGTGCGCAAAATTTTGAAGGTCAAGGTCAAAGGTCAAGGTCACTTTGGCGCAATTCAGGGGAGTCGACGAAATCCTAATTTTTTTGAGTAATTTTGATCGGATCGTCTTCAAACTTCATGGTAATATAGTTCATGGTCTGGCGCTCAGCTGATTAATTTTTGGTGGTGATTCGCCTTGACCTTCATATGTTTTTTTTGTTTTTGGTCTGTAATCATGTATAAATCACTCTGCAGAGCACAGTTATCATTGGAAATTTTTGTAACTTTGCATATCAGAGGCCTATAGAGGTCCCTTTCAGCACATAAAATTTTGAAGGTCAAAGTCAAAGGTCAAGGTCACTGTCGCAAATCAGGGGAGTCGACGAAACCCTTATTTTTTGAGTAATTTTGATCGGATAGTCTTCAAACTTCATGGGAATATAGTTCATGGTCTGGCGCTCAGCTGATTAATTTTTGGTGGCGATTGGCCTTGACCTTCATGGTTAGCGCCTCAGGTCAAACATATTTGACCCCAAGGTCAAATTTTCAAGATTTAGGAACCATATCGTGTAGTACCTCAAATTGAACACCTTGATGAGTGCTTTCTAGATATGTCAAGCTTGAGACATTATGACGTCATTTGGTGACGTTATGAGGCAAAAGCATATTTTTCATGGTTACTCTGTAGAACGATTCTCATCGGAATCTCTCGTAGGCAGATATTCCTCAAGGAGTCGCTCCTGGTGGACAGCAGCTCTGTTCACCTCAGTGTGACCTTAAAGAAGTCACACGTGGTCACCTTTTGGCAAGATACGGGTCACCCTGCGGGTGACATGGGTTTATTTTTTTTTCAGTCCTCATAGCTCCCATGGCAAACACCTCCCCCCTCCCAACATAATTTATAGTAAATATCATTTTCAACTTACCCTGCACATTCACAAGCCCCAGATATGTCCTTCCCATCAGGGTTCAGGAGCACCCCAATCAGATATGGTGTCTTCCTTGGGGAAGTCTCGTTAAAGGCCCTGTTTTTACTGTAAAAGTAAAAGGCCCTGTAAAAACCTTGACGTTTTAGCCAGCGTATGCCGACGTATGAAAAATTTGGCGAATACGCTGGCACACATTGAATACGTTATGGGTAAGTTTTGTATACGTTAAGAGCACACTGAAGCACGCTGGCATACGTCGTAGTACGCCGAGCTCGTCGACAAATTTGAAGCATGCTCAAAATTTTTCGACGTATGCCAGCGTATGACTCACACGTTCCGCATACGTTGGCGATAAGTTGTAGGCACGTTATGCGATCGTTGACACACGTTGACACACGTTACTTGTCAGTTACTCATAAGTCGAAATACGTCGAGGTAATGTCTAGCATACCCGAAACTTATTTCTAACCTATGAGTAACATGCTTTGAACCTATGTGTAACGTATCCCTAACGCATATTGACGTATGTAGACGTATTTGACGTCTTCCCGACGACCACAGAACTTACTGAACGTGTTTCTAACTTACAGCTACCGTATAATGGCGTATTGGCAGCGTTTAGGGGAATTGGTATATAAAAATGGGGTTCACAGGAGGAACCCGTCAGTGTTTCAGACTCCATGGTGAGTAGATGTCCATGTCATCCGATAGATGGAGGATCCGGCAAGGCTGAGATGACAATACCTACTAGCTGTCCTCCAACATCAACATGACCTCATCGATTTGACACTGTACCAGTTGCGTGCCAATTGAGCCAGGAGAAGAAGAAGTGAACGGAGGACAAGGAACTGGGTGAGACCATGGATTGGGAGGTGACGGCATTTTGGCATGTATGACCAGCTCATGCTGGAACTCCGTAACGAGGAGTTCTTCGAAGTTTTATTCGGCATGACGGTGATGTTGACACTTCGATGTCTAGTGTGGTTATGATTTGAATCGTCGAGCGGCAGCGTCCATTTAAATCGTCGAGCGGCAGCCTATTAATAGGCTACGCCACGTGATCGTCAGTGATACGCTGCCGCGCTATGCATAAGTTAGACTATTGTTGGGTATAAGTTGTGAATGCCGACAACACGTTAAGCATTCGTTGGTATAAGTTATCTATAAGTTATCGAAACGTTCTGTGTACGTTACTAATACGTTATGCATACGTCCAACTCATTAATATATGCCCAAAACTGAAAAAAACATCAATAGTTCAGCGTACGCCAGCGTTTTAGAACAATTTTGATACGTTGCCATATGCTGGCTAAATCGTCAAGGTGTGACAGGGGCTTGAATGTTGGAAATGATGGCATCATTTTTCAGATTGTAGACTCCATTAAATAAATCAACAAGGCAACCACGTATCCATGACGTAATCCCGTATGGTTCAAAATGCACTCACTGGCAGCGATGGTCGAAATTTGGTAGAAGGAGCCTGTCTATGAACCTTCGTGCCTTGCACTGATCCATGCACCATCAGGAGTTTACAGTACAGGGAGCTGTAAGTTCTCAGTTTTTTGGATGATTTCATGAAGGTCAACAACTCTTTTGGTGTGAAGAAGCACACCCCTTTCTCGCAGGTACATTTCCAAATATTTTCGGCTTATTTTAGAAGCGTTGTGAGGCATTTTAGGTTGCAATCCTTATCTTGCACCCAATATATATGTTTGGCTGCCCTGATGATCCCATTGATAGGGGTTACTGCACATGCACACCGAGCATTCTTGGGCGGATTACATAATTTAAAAAGTCATGCATTGTCTGACATACTTTCAGGACACTGACCGTGTAACTAATGACCAAGGAAGTTATACCAGGCAAGGACAAGCACCTCTCCGAACAATAAAATGATATCACTCGGTTTGATACAAGTGAATTGAAGAAACTGTGGTTGCACAGAACCCCTCGATATGTACGACAATACTTATTCAGAAACGACTGCAGAGAGGGCAAGTGATATTGATTGAGTCATGATGTAGAAACAAGGGAAAAGTGATGTAGAGGACAGGACAAGGTCTAGATGACTCTGAAATGTCCACACAGGTCAGTATTGTGCTGGTATTCAGATACAGTCGAAATATTTTTTGTACTGTTTGGCATTCCTCATCAGAGCACATAGCTCATGATGCTGGGATCCCTGGTTAATTTTCTATTTGTCCATTTCTACCATTGCCCTGGTCCGTAAAAGCTCTTCCAGAAGCAAAACCCATTTTGAATATAAAGTAGAATGAATAACTAGTCTGGCTGGTGAAGGTTTGTGTCACTGCGTCGACAAACAGGTAGATCAATGGATGACATCAACAGAACATTGATTGAGGTATGCTAACAGCCGCGGGAAGCAAGGAAAAGCTGACATTTCAGACATTAACCTTTCGTCGGAGCAAAAGAGGGTTAACAGCCAAAACGTCAGCTTCTCTTTGCTTCCCATGGCATTTAGCACACTTTGACAAATGTTCTGCAGAGTTCATTCATCAGAATGTAAAGATTTTCTTTTAAAAATAATATATATATATATATATATATATATATATATATATATATATATATATATATATATATATATATTATTTTAATCTGGGGTCACAGATTGAATTTGAGCATTGCAGTTTCCTGAACATTTTTCACCAGCATTACAGCTTCCCTCGTAACAATCAAACCAGACAATCGAGAAGTTAAATTTGGTTGAATTAGTGCGAACGGCCCAGAAGTCAGAGTGGCAACCAGAACAAAAAAAAAAAATCTCTGCACTCCAGCAAACAAAGTCAATATAGAAATCAGTTATTTATCAATAAACACAAAGTACGATTATATCACCGAGTTTCAAAACAAAATCTATGCCTTCAAAAGTGAATTCCACATCCCACGCTGGAGTCCATGACTCGATAAGTGGGGTAAGCAAGGGTGGGAATGACAGCTTTACAACCAACTGAAATGCAAGGAAAATGTAAAAGACTTTATTCATGTCAACACGGATAAGCACAATGAAATTAGCAAGTCCATCAGGAGCTTGCTTTGGCAGCACGTGTCAAAACAACGGCAAACACTCTATAACACGCAGGCACAAATTTTGCATGCTTCACAATGGAACCATATTCACATTTGTGATGGCGTATCAATGCATCATATCACCATACAAGTGCATGTCTGCAAAACTTGGTGTTGCTGGAAGCAACATACGTGCTTGCTGCCTTGCAACAAAGTGTTTTGAATCCCAACAGATCAGAACAGAGCCATTTGCTCAGATTTCCTCAATCTGGTGCACAACCAATCCTCATCATAAGAGCTGCACGACAGTTGGTGCTCACATCTGTGCACTGTACAAGACGGAACTAAAATAGGACTATTGTCATCAAAACAGACGGCAAATGAGACCAAACTCGAACACACACACACACACACACACAAAATATATATATATATATATATATATATATATATATATATATATATATATATATATATATATATATATATATATATATATATATATATATATATATATATATATATATATATATATATATAACTCGAGTGAAGCCGCATGATTGACTCGGATCATTAAAACTTCCTTTCCCTTTGAAGTCGGCGTGTAAAAACAGTCACAAGTATAACAGCTTCATATTGTTTCTTCAATCGGTCTGAATTCGGAGACTTTAGCAGTACACCATTAGACAACGTGATATGAGGCAAGACTTTTTCTGAGAGACAAAAATTGGATTTGAGACGAGCTGGGAGATCAAAATGTCATTGTGTAGTGCCGAGCATGGCATTTCAGCCAGCAATTCTTCCTCGATCGTCCAGCCACTCTGCAATCGATGGCACTTATGCTTGTTAAGGGTTGCAAAAGTACATACGTTAATTAAGGCTTCTTAATGAAGACGTAAAGGCACGACATCCAGTCGTGGACTCGGGTGCTGGTTAGAATGCCCTTTCGTGGTAAATATACAAAATGGATGAAAACGTCTTGAGACACCTGTTGCAGGTCCAAGTCAAGCAGTGCCCATCGAGTTGTGAAAGAGAGGATGGCAATGTGGGCCGGCAACGAATGAAAAACAAAGATGGAGGTGTCCAGATGTGCCAACCGAAATAGATCTGCCATCTTTTGCACTTAACACTCGCAGCTTTGCCAAGCTATTACTATTTTTGCTTTATCCTTTAAACTTTGTCAGGAACAAATAAAACCAGAAGCTATTTCTGCAAGACATCACAAAAACCTTTTCAACTAATTTGCACATTTAATGTTTAATACGCTTGTAAGCTGAACTGCCAAAACGCATTTTCACCAAATTAAAAAGTTACTCTGCCTAGTCGCTGTTCTTTCATATATTCTTCGCTCTTTAATTAGGAGAGTTGTTGGTGTGGCAACCAGGGGTGGCCGTAAGGAGTTATACTGTTGTATAATGCCTCGCAATTGAATCAAAGAGTGAAAACTCTTGGTACTTGAGCGCAAGTGCACGTACATGTACACAATTAAATCTTTGTCGATTCATATTTTAATTGGAAAGTCACCCGACTAGCCTCTTTATGTCCACCACAGAATAAAGGCTTCCATCAATCATTATGGTCCATTCTTTTCTCTCACCAAGGAGGATGGCCTAGAGGTACACTCACTCGCCTCTAAGCTGTCCAGCCGAGGTTCAAATCTCAACGCAGCGATAAGCTGTCATCCCAGCGTTTCACAGATGGGGTGATTAGTCGATGTATGCACCGTCTCTCAAATAGATAGTAAACTGGGTGTCCCATTTTGTAGTAACATTTCCTGCAATACTTTTCAAAATCTTAAAGTGAGGTTCTACTTTTATCACTCCATTTGCTCTGGTAATTATCAGCACAATCGTGGCACTGCTCAGGCAGGTCCTGACACTTGGGCATTTGTGTACTTTCTACGTTATTTACGCTAAAGTCACATGTTGATGAGAAATGTCGTCCTTTTTAATTTACAGCACCTTCAGCAAGTATTGACACCCATCGACTTGTTACATTTTGTTGTGTTACAGCCTGAAAATAAAATGGATAAAATTAAAAATTTTGTCACCGATCTACACAAAATATCACAAAATGACAGGTGAAAACATCTTTTTGGAATTTTTTACAAATTAATTAAAAAATAAAAAGCTGAAATGTCTTGCATCAATAAGTATTCAACCCCTTTGCTATGACACACCAAATTGAGCTCAGGTGCATCCAATTTCCTTTGATCATCCTTGAGATGTCTCCACAACTTGACTGGAATCCACCTGTGGCAAATTCAATTGATTGGACATGATTTAGAAAAAAAAACACCTTTGTAGATAAGGTCCCACAGTTGACAGTGCACGGCAGAGCAGAAGCTCCACCATGAAGTCCAAGGAACTGTCTGTAGAACTCTGATATAGAATGGTGAGAAGGCCGAGATCTGGGGAAGGGTATAAAAAAAATTCTTGAGTGTTGAAAGTTCCCAAGAGCACAGTGAGCTCCATCATTAGCAATGGAAAGAATATGGAACTATCCAGAGTCTTCCTCGAGCTGGCCGTCTGACTAAACTGAGCAACCGGGTAAGAAGGACATTAGTCAGGGAGGTGACCATGAACCCAATGACCATTCTGACAGAACTACAGAGATCCTTTGCTGAGATGGGAGAACCTGCGGACGGACAACAACCTCTGTAGCAATTCACAAATCCAGGCTTCATGAGAGAGTGGCCAGACACAAGCCAGTCTGAAGAAAAAGGCACATAACAGCATGCCTGGAGTTTTCAAAAAGGCATATGTGAGACTGAGAGTACGAGGCAAAATATTCTGTGGTCTGATAAAACGAAAATTGAACTCCTTGGCCTGAATGCAAAGTGCTACATCTGGTGGAAACCGAGAGCAGCTCATCACCCATCGAACACCATCCCTCCTGTGAAGCATTTTGTTGACAGCATCATGCTGTGGGGATGTTTTGAAGTGGTGGGGACTGGGAGACTTTGAAGGAAGGAGGGAATAATGAATGGAGCCAAATACAGGCAAATCCTTGAGAATGTGCTTCAGAGTGCAAAAGACATAAGACTGTGGCAAAGATTTACGTTCCAACAGGACAATGAACACAAGCATAGTCAAAGCAACACTGGATTGGCTTCAGAACAAGAACCTGAAAGCCCTTGAGTGACCGAGCCAAAGCCCAGACTTGAATCCCATTGAGAATTTGTGGAAAGACTTGAAGATTGCTTTTGCACTCTGAAGCAGGTTCAACTTGACATGCTCCCCAACTAACTTGATAAAGCTAAAGAAAATCTGCAGGGAATAATGAAAGAGATTCCCAAATCCAGAAGTGCAAAGCTGATATAGACATACCCAAGAAGACTCAAAGCTGTAATCACTGCCAAAGGCACTTCAACAAAGTATTGACTGAGGGGGTAAAATACTTATCGACGCAAGACATTTTCAGCTTTCAATTTCAGGACAAATGACATGGCGATAAACAGCTCTATCTTCGAGCTATTGTCCAGTGGATCATAATTATGGTTATAGAAACATCGACAGTATGTAACCCCAATCACCAGCTATTGCAGCCAGGTGGTCATGCTAAGTTAGCATCAGTGATTGTGCAATCTCGATACACTGCAAGATCGTCGATATTCGGAGGGACGATAACCGACGAGTAAAAATATCAATGTCGCCGAGATGTGCAGATGGTGTGCAAAACAATGCTTCACCAAGTACTTTGTTTTGATACCCCGTAGAACATCGAACGTGCCCTCGAATAACCGAGTTGTGATTGGTTGATTTCAAAGCCATTAATAATGGGAATAATAAAAACATGGAAACAGTAAAAATGACAAATAATGAATACAGGACTATTATCCAATGATGACAAGGGCACAAATCCCACAGACTGCCTGCCACAAGCAGTGACAGATTTGAAAACTTTTTGTTCCACTTCTTCTTCCGCTTTATTATTTATTTACTTTACAGTCGCTGGCTCGTTGAGGAGCTGCAACACAAATATGGAGACTAGTAGATGAGACGACATCAGATAAACACAGCCACAACCTTGGGGGGAATGACGGAACGTCCTGGTGACGCCATGTTGTGATATCAGTATTCTCCTCACAAACAGTGGAGCAGTTAAGGAGAACCCCTCCACCTCCCCCCCTCCCCCAGACCCTCCACTTCTAACGAGATGACAACCTATGGGGTTTATCTGAGCTCTACTCTCTAAATGCAAAGCGTCGAGTGGGGAAGCAGTATGTAACATTTTTAAAGTCATTGGCATAAACTAGCCAGGGTCAGATTTGAACTGACAATCTCCAAGACTCTGAGCAGAGGACCCAACCATTACACCAGAGTCTGTAATGCTCGAGCGTTTTTAGTTATAAGTTGAATATGTTTACCACTTACCATTTGGCCAGAATTGAAACAGTTTTAGCACAATCACATCAATTAGGAGTCTGAATCTTAACGAGTCATCGTCCTTGACTGTATATTAAAGCACTTTCTCAAATTGATTCTCCTAACTGCTGACAGTGATTTTGAAACATGGTTCTTTTAAATATTTCCTTACCTGCAAAAATTCTGTTCTCGTGAAGACATCCCTTTGTCAGCTGCCGCAATGCAGAGAAGAGTAAAAAGAGGTCAGCTTTGTTCTCGAGGACACTTGGTTTCATGAACTCTTCCCGTCCTCCAATGTGGGAGGAAGGTGATCGGAATGGCATTTCTCTCGAAAATTGAGTGGGGAGTAGAGCTGACCTGTAGCGCTAATTCGGGTGAATAAAGCTTCAAAGTCTCTCTTTTTACTGACATTTTATTCACTTACATTTCAGACTTGTCTTGCAGCTGACATGTGTTAATGAGCCATTGTGCTGTCAGCAACACAACACGTTTATATTTTCAAGGACACAAAAAAATACATCCATAGAAAGTCAAGTGATGGAACCCGCATCCTGGGAGAAACCGTATTATAAGTGGTTATCCACTTTGAAAATAAGAACCATTGATATTGTTGTGGTTGACGAAATTCGCAAACCACCATTCAGGTCCCGTAGGTGAGATATCTCTGTAAGTATATGTGTAGTTAGGCCCAAACCCGTTGTTTAGAGGGAATAAATGTCATTCATTCGGGCTGCGACCCTTTTAGATAGCCGTTTTTCTTTTACTATCTTTATTTTGGACCAGCCGCCATTACTACCACCACAACCACCACCAACCACATCTCAACAGCCATCACACAACAACCACCAACCGCAACGCCGCTTCACAACAACAGCCACGACCATTGCCATCACATCTCGCTCTCGCAACCATCGCATCACCGCCATTCCCGCGCCGCTTGTGGACACCGATCCTGGACTCGTACAGGGCGCGCACCGAGCAGCGGGTGCAAAAACACCAGCCTTTCCGAGAAATCGGATCAAGAACGATTCACGCCCACTTCTGTTCCGTCCTATCAGCGAGCGTGGGGCGATTTGGCCCCGCCTCCAGGTGCGTCGGAGTATAATCGCTATATGCAGATTCGCGGATCAAAAATCATTCACGCCCACTTTTCCTCTGTCCAATGGGGAGCCAGCCAGAGGTGAAGGGTCGAAGGTGAAGGAGCGAAGCCCCGGGGGCGATAAAGGGCCGCGTTCGCTCGCCGACAAGCAGTTGTTGAGGGAGTTTCTGAATCGGGTCAGAAGAAGAGTTTCTGAATCGCAGTTGGACGGAGTTGAGAAGAGTGGAGAGTGGAGAGTGGGAGAGTTGGAGAGTTGTGGCGGCGGCGAAGGCAGTCGAGAGGGCGGTCGTGTCAGAGTCGGGGAGCTGCGGAAAGGGGAGGCCGGTAACGCGACCGAGGTCGCGGTGGAGACGCTCGTCGCGGGACCCAAGCCAGCGAGATATCCTCATTCCCCCGAGCATCAACAACCCCCTCCTGTTTCCCCCCGCGCTGAGATAGTGTGAGAAGGGGGCCCCATTCCCACCCCATTCCAGGCAGTGCCAGCGAGGCCCGCGGAGTCGGGGCGCCGCCGCCATCTTGCGGCTCATCACCAGACGGGTAGGCTCGACGCGGTCTCGGCCCCAGGCCCGTCTGCCCCCTCATCGTTGAGGGTGGTCCCTTTTTCTTTTGCTTTGAGTATATGTGTTGTCGGCGCCGTCTGTGAAGTAAAACTGTATAAGTGTTGCCGTGTGCTCGGTAGTCGGTAGTAGATCTGCATTGTTACATTTGCTTTTTGTGCAGAATTGTTGTGCTTCTTCTACTTTTGCATTTGCTTTTGGTGTATAATTGTATATGTGTGCTTTCCGTTTGCCGCGGAATAAATGTGCTTTATGTTGAACTGTTTTTCCCGTTTCGCTTCGTCTTTTCCTTTATTGAATCTCCATCTTACTTCACGTAAAGGGTTGGTCGTGGGCTAAATACGCGCAATAATTAATCGAACCGTCGAGGTTGACGACAACACCGCTCGGTTATCCCGATAGTACGGAACGGGTCGCTTAAAGTGGCCCGTATCCGAAGTCGACCTGCGGCGATGTGCGATCGCCCGGTCTACCCTCCGTGTGGGTACTTAGGTAGGTCGAATTTGGCGAGCAACCCTATCCCACGCGGGGGGCCGATTGGCACGATCGTGGTGAGGCCGAAAGGCCCACCCGTGACTAGTTCCCGGCGTTAGTCCGAGAGGGTCACGACGGGATTGTCCGTCCGGTGGGCGACGTGCCGCGATTCGAGTTACGTGGCCGCTCGCACGCCGGCGGGCGCGAATCCGCAACAATATATTACTACATACTAGAAGCAACCACTCTTTATGGGAGCAGCTCGGGGGTCATGTTATTATCCTTATTCAAATATGAAATTCAAAATACCTCTCCAAAAAAAAACCTCTCACTGCACTGTATGTGGGGACAGGAATACTGTGGACTGTAAAGGGTGGGGACTTGTAATACCCTCTCCCCCCTGAAGTGGGGCTACACAATGCACATTTACAGAGATAATTCCCCCCTACCACCACCACCACCACCACCACCAACACCAACACCCCAAGACCACTGGCAAAGATAAAAACACCCCTATACATTAATTGGGGTCATGCTGCTCCTCTGTAGCAAGTTTGGATGTAATCATCCAGAACTGTAGGAGTAGTGTGACAAACAAACATACACAAACACATACACCGACAAACAAACACCCACTGGTCTGTGAATTTTAGCAATGATTATGTGGCATGTAACTAACTCTCAAGTAAGAAAAAAAACGATGAAAGCCTGAATGCATTAAAAAAAAACACCAAAGAAGGATTGTTGTAGAATTTGCTATGAAAATTAATTCTACACGACAAACACATTACCGCCACTACCGAAGGTGGGTGGAGGTAACATTTTCACCCGTTTGTCTGTCTGTGAGCAGAATATCTCAAATAGTTGTGGACGGATTTGGCCGAAACTTGGTGCACAGGTTGGGTTGTGACAAGGACGTATCGATTTCATTTTGGTGAAGATCTGGATTCGGATATGAGAATTTTTAACTTTTTTAAAGTGATTCTTCACCATTGATTGATCGGGCTAAAACGATATATAACATGGTATCTCAAAAAGTTATGCACGGATTTGGACGAAACTTGGTAGATGAGTTATTTAGGTGACGAGAATAAGCCGATTAAATTTTAGTTCTGGTCCAAATCCGCGTCCGCCTTTTCAGTGGGATAAAAAGATAAAGTAATCAGCCTGGAGAAGGTATGCACTCTACCGAGTGCCCTTATAGTTTTTAAACTTGAAAGCATCAAAGAA